>NW_006399759.1:19060966-19085926 GCF_000299155.1 Elephantulus edwardii | reverse complement strand
GGAGAGAAATGCAGCAATGAATGAATGGAAATCCAAAATCACTGTAAATGCTCATTAAAATTATTTAAAAAAATAAAGCTTAAGAAAAAAGAAAAAAAAAGAATAGCAAAAGAGGAATCCAGGCTTTTCTACGCAAGCTAAGAAACACATTTATCAGGGGAAATACTTTGCAAAATAAAACTGCTTTGCCAAAGGAGGCATGGAGGGATGAAGCAATGCTGAGCCCTGACTAACTGCATGAAAGAATTGTTTGAACTTATGAAGAGTTCTAGTTTATGAAAGAGAGCAAAAAGATTGAGGTTATGACTTTGCATGGATCCACAACCAACACCCACGGTAGCCACAGTCAAGAATCCAAAAGAGTTGTTGCACTAGGAAAATCTACTGTCAAGGAAATCCACAACCTACTAAAGAGTATGGATAGCAGTCTAAAGACTAAGGTGTGATTTATCCAAGCCATGGTACTTCTAGTTGCTTTGCATGCATCTGAAAGTTGGATAATAAACAAGGCTAACCAAAGAAGAATCATTGCCTTTGAATTGTGGTGTTAATGAAAAGAGCTGATTAGCCCATGGGCTGCCAAAAGAACGAACAAGTCTGTCTTGGAAGGCATGCAACAGGATGTTCCTTAGAGACGAAGTATGTGAGATATTGTGAGGAGGAGCTAGTCCTTGGGGGGGAAAAAAAAGACTTCTTTCAGGGAAAAGTGGAGGGTCAGAAAAAGAGAAAAGGACCTTGAACGAGCTAGGTTAACACAGTAACTATAACAGTGCACTGTAGGACGTTGAAGGTCATGAGGATACTGCAGGTTAGGGCAAAGTTTTGATATGTTCATAGAGTTGCCATGAGTCACAGTTTACTAAATGACACCTAACAACAATAACAACAATTACAGATGTTAGTGGGATTTTGTTGTTGTGTACCAGAGGGTCTGAACTGACCCATAGCTCACCTTCCATTGGGTTTTCAGAGGCAGTAAGTAGCACAGAAGTTGATTCACATCTCTCTCCTGTGTAGCAGCTGGTGGATTTGAACTGTGCACCTTTGTGTTGGCAGTGCAATTCCTTATCATGCTGCCAACCCTAAAGAATCCACCAACTCCTCCACAGGAGAAGGATGGGCAATTTCCTCTTGTGTAGTTAATAGACTCTGAAAACTTGCTGGAGAGGCAGCTACAGTTTTATTCCAACTCAATGGTATAAAACAACAAACAACAATACACTCAGCTCCTTACAAACTTTAAGCCAGATGTTTTGAAGAGGGGCTTGCAACTGAAGATCTGAGGTGAACCTTACTCCTTAATCTCAAAGTCATGCCCCTCTCATTCCTGAATCCTAAGATTTGATAAACAAATGACATCTATGCCTCTCAGAGCTTTGTAGATATCATTCTTCCTCTCCATCCCCCTTATCTTTTCAGTCCATACTCCAAGGAAATCTTAGAATCCTAGTTTAAATAGAGCCCATTATATCAGACACTGGGTGCTCATAGACTACAACATGGTAAGTACTAGATGCTGGGTATCACCTAAATCTATCTTTATTTCATCTTGGGACATGTAAGAAACTATACCATCTACATAACCCTGGAGTAAACAGAAGCTTCTCACAGCTGGATGTAACAAAACTATGGGGCTATAGGGCTGGGGGAAGGTCAGGGTCTGCCTGGCTGCCTTAAGGATTGAGATCAGTATCTCAGACACACCTGCAACCCATTTGCAGCATCTCAGCATGTCATAGCACCCCCGTCAAGAAGTACTACCTAAAAGGTTGTCTTGTTGCCTGAGTGGCCAATACAACACTGACCCATTAAATAAAACCTTCTCTTCAGAAGGTCCCAAGTCTATTTCTCACCTCAGAGCTAGCCCCTCTGAAATATGTTTGCCGTTCAGTACTAAGTTCTTTGTCACGTTCAGCAAGGAGGATGACCTGGTGGTCACAGTAAAGAATCAGGAGCCATGTGGAGTCTGTATTTATGATTCAGCAGCCACAGATTCTGACTCACTCACACGAGACAACCTGTGGAAAACCACTCAGCTTTCGACGAGCTCTAATCAGGCGAGCTAGAAAGTGACATCAGAATAGGTTTCTACTGGAAACCAAACACTGTGAAATTGAGACTTCCTGAGCAGATAAATTAAAAGCAAGCTGTACAGGAGTTGCATGACAAAAGCCATATGTTAAATTTCAGCAGATGCAAGACGGAAAATAAGCACAGACTCTAACATCACACCAGAGTAGTCTTGCACACTTATAAACCACAGAATTGTGTCAACACAGTTACCTGGTAACCATATTTTCTCTGCCCTAAGCATTAAGTTGTAAAGTCCATAGGCTTTCAGTAAGACTTACTTAAAGTAGAATCCTAGCCCTGACATCCTAGCTGTATGATGTTGGTCATTTTCCTCCAATTTTATTGAGTCTCAGCTGTATAATCTGCAAAATGAGGATAAGAACATTCTCACAATTGTTTCACATTTTAATTTTTTTTTAATTAATTTTAATGAAAGTTTACAGAGACTTAGGGATTCCATTCATTCTATATTGCACTTTTCTCCCTATCCACTCCCTGCCCCCCCTCAATTCACTCTTCTCTTTGAAAAGTAAAAGAAAACTTCTTTCATTGTTATGTAATCCCTCCCCCCAAGTCCACTTCATTATGCAACCTCATTCTGGATTCTTGTCATGACAATAATGCCTAATCATATATCCCTTTTAAACAGTTCTCTCACTTATCTGTTTCAATGCCGTATACATTATTTACCCATTTTGCTGTCAGAAAATTAATGACAAGAAGTTACAGTGTCAGTTCAAAAACACACAGTTTGAACCTGCCAGCTTCACGGAGGGAGAAAGATGGACAATCTCCTCCTATGCAATTTACTGCCCCTGGAAGCCATACTAGAGGTATTACAAACCCTCAGTTTTCCAACAACCAACCACATATAAGACAAAAAACAAATATGAGATGTAGGTGGTTTTGTTTTTTTTGTTTGTTTGTTTTTGTTTTTTTAAAAAAGACTTTCCTTTTTTTGCAGGCGTTAATAAACTAGACGCTAATAGAATTGCTTTCAGTTTTTAGGAATAATACCTAGAGAAAATAATGTAGGATCCTTTTTTAAAAAACTACGGTTTCTGAAAATGGATTCTTAATGTGAGAAAGTTTTAAGTATACCTAATAAGTTTACTTTTACTTTGCTTGTGTTTTTTTAATTTTCTTTTTACTGAATGTGTACAAGTGGTTGAAATTTATTTTTTTTAAAAAATAAAAACAGAAATTGGGGACAAGCTAGAAAATAAAAGGACTAACGAGAGAAAAAAAATCTGTCTAAATTCATTTAAATGAACTCTTTCATTAAGTACAAAATAAGTGGTAAAGCATTGTATTATAGTTAAATTGACAATGTCTTTTTTTTTGCTGGTTGAATACAATTTATTAAAAAGTAGGCCTTAAGGTAACATGACAATGTTTTTTTTTTCTTAATTCTAGAAATAATATTGTGCTTGTAGCAAATAGAATCACAGGTTCGATGAAATATAGTAATAAATCTAAAAGAAGACACATAGTTTAAAAGAAAGATAGAAAATTAGAGAAACATTGAAAAGATCATATAAAAACAGAAATCGGGATTCAGAATTTGCAGGGTATTTTTCAATGAGTAAATTTGGGGGCGGGGTGTGCTACAAGTTTCATATAATCAAATGTATAAAAAATTATGTGAAGTTGTAGAAATAGGACAGAGGCAAGAAAAAAAATGTTATGAAGTTATCCTAAAAGATAGTGAATGTATGCAAAAAAATGATAGTTACAGAAAAGACTAAGAGGAGAGACTTAGGAGAGCAATTTAAGTATATAAATAGTGTGTGTCACTTGATGTTTGTATGAAAAATACTAATGATTAAAAAAGGATTTAAAAAATGTTTAAAGACAAAAAATTCTTTCAAATAAAATGTTTAAATTCAGCTTTGGAAACTTGAAAAAAGAAAAAACAAAACACAAATGTTAGTAAAAAAGTGAGGTGATAAGAAGGAACTATCATTCATTGATGTTGGGAATGTAAAATGGTACAATTTTGGAAAACAGTGTGTTAATTTCTCAGAGCATTAGAAATATAGATATCACTGTTGTTGTTAAAGTCCCATCGAGTCAAAACTATTTTATAGCAGTCCTATTAATTCTGTCCTATCCTGTATCAACCTAACAATCAGACACATTGTTCAAGTCACTGTGCCAATCTTCCTTGTTGATGGTCTTCCTCTTCTTCACGGTCTCCCCACTTTTCCAAGCATTATGTCCTTTTCCAATGAATTGCCTTTCCTAATAACATGACCAAAATATGTGAGACAAAGCTTCATCTTTCCCTCCAAGGAATACTTCAGCTGTATCTTTTCCAAGACATATCTGTTTGTTCTTTTGACAGTACATAGGATATGTAATACTGTTGTTGAACACCACAGTTCAAAGGCATCAATTTCTCTTCTGTCATCTTCATTCATTGTCCAACTCTTAGCAGCATAGTAAGTGATTGGAAAGATCCTGATCTGAATCAAGTGGGCTCCTTAGTCCTTAAGCTAACATCAACTTCTCCTCACTGAGACTTTCCTTTTCAGTGCAATACATCTCCTGATCTCCTGACTGCTGGTACCAAGTACTGTCTTGCTTATGAATCCAAGTAGGATGAAGACATTGACTGTTTCAATCTTTTCTCCATCTTTTATGATGTCACCTGTTGGTCCAGAATCAACCCAAAGACAATTGATGTTTTGCCTAGGTTTTTAAAATTTTTCATTATGTAATTGCAATATTGCAGACACATTAAAATAAAACACTTTAACTTTTGTGGGATCAGGCTTTGGGGGTTATGTTTGTTTGGGTAGTGTTAACTCAGTGATGTATAAATAATCAATAGTTGTATTTTCTTCTTGTCAATAATTTCAGCTGTGTCCTACTAGGCTTCTGCTTCCCCTCACTGCACCACCTCTGAGATGTATCCCTTAGCTTTCCCATCACCCTTAGTTAATATTAGTCCTGCTCCCCAAGCCATTCATGGAGAAGGCTAAAGTGTACACAGCTGGAATCACAGTTTGGGCCTGTGAGTGCCAGCGAGAATTTGCACTGACTTGTCTTGTGAGTATCCTTGAGCCCAAGGGAGCACAAACTTAAATGGCAAACAGAAAACACCATGACAAGTTGAGGAGAAGACCACAAAAGAAAAAAAGGCTTTCCCCCACCTGCCCACCCCCACCCCTCTGCTTTTTGGATAAGGTATTCTACCTTTTCCTTTTGCAACAGGCACCATAAAGTATGCATCCAATTTTAAGGAGAAACAAATGAAGTCAGTATATTGAGAGACAGAAGAGCATAGACTGGGAGAAGCCACACTGGCAGCTTTGCAGCGGTTGGTTCCACCTATTTCTGAAGCCAGATACGTTGCAGATCTGACTTCTCTGACACATGGGTGACTGTTGTTAAGTATCAGTGTGTTGGAGATGGACTCATAACTCATCCTCCACTGTGTTTCCAAAGGCTGTAAATTACACAAGGGGAGATTGTACGTCTTTCTTCTGTGGAGCAGCTGGTGGAATCAAACCACTTGCCTTTACACAGGCAGCATAACTTCTTATCATGAGGTCAGCAGAGCTCCTTCTGACACATGCTGCTTTCACTCTACTGCACTCCATGGTTTAGTTAAGAAAATTTGAATTAGTTATTCCATCAAACCCTCCTAATTACTAACAGCAAGCCTGCACTTTTTGTAAATTCAAATTATTAACATTTTTAATAGTGTGAATTTTTTAAAAACTAATTAAAATTCATTTTATGCATAAATATTGAACTAATGAAAACACCTCAAATGTTTTTAAAAATCCTTTGAGATCACATCACTTCAGAGCTATCTTGGCCGAGTCAGTAATAAACTATGTTTTGTATTAAGATCGCATGCTCTAACCAATTTAGCTATTAGAAGCATCTTTTAACAGTTTCCTACAAATCATGTTGTCATATTTGTGCTCACCACTTGTATGGTTTATTTAATGTTTACTATTATTATGATTTAAAATCTTTTTATATCCTATAGCAACATCATCCAAGCATTCACGACACGGTAACCGCGCCAGCAGTCAGCATACTCTGGAACCAATGTGAGCTGTGAGAACACTCTATGAAGGAACCCAAACAACTGTCATCCTGAGACGGGCAACACCCTGAGAATGATTTCAGATAATGTTGGAAAAGCAACAGAACTTTAAAGCAGTTGCACCTTCTAGTTGACAGAAATTAGTTGCATAAAACCAAGGATAATGCAAATTTTGGTGCTGACATGGCTACATAGGAATGTTGTATAATATGCCTCCAACCCCAAAAGCTGAAATGTATGCACTTCAAAAATGCATTTACTCAGCTTTATACATTTTAAAAATTTTATTTAACATAGCTCTATTTATAGGAAATTTAGTCTTGAGTTATGTAACATTTGAGTCAGGCCAGGTCTTCAGGAATGTGCCCCTCACATACAATGTGGTCACTCTGTCCTGCCTTCCTCTTGGCGTGGAAGCCAAAACGCTAAGCCGTGCCAGGAGAGTATGTCTGTTACAGGCCCTCTTCATTTCTTGGCTTGTCATCAAAGCCCGTCAAAGGGCAGCTACTCATCACCAGCCTTGCAAAAGCAAAGCTGAGAAAACATCCTTCCAGGAGCTGCGCGGTACCCAGCACGCATGCCTGTCCCTCCTCCCAGCACAGTGGGCAGGAGAACTAGCTCTCCCCATCCTCATCCCCTCCGAGCAAGTCCGCCGCAAGGCCCTCCTGGCACACTCTTCTTGTTTTGCCTCCTTGTCATGTGAAAGCTGCAGTTTCATCACATGAAAAGCCTCATGGGAGAAACACATTTTTTTTCCTGCTACAACGAGCAGATGCCACACAGATTTGGTGCATCATTTGTAAACGATTTCAAAGTTTATTTGTCTATTCCAAGGAGATTACTGGAATCTCCAACTGCATTTCAGCATAATTGCTTCCATGTTGCATAGGAAGCTTTGGCAGCAACAGCAATCACCTCTGATGTACAATTAGAAGGCTGAGAATCTGTATCTGCATTAGGGCTAGTACACTTCACGTCTTCATACTTCTGCTACCATTGCAGCTAGCTGATGAGAAGTCAGCCCTCAGCTCAAGGGGATGGCAGGCCCAGTAGAAAAAATTGCTGACCAGACATATGTCCTCCTGGAGATCAGTTGAGGGTCAAACGACTCTGAGCCACAGCTTTTTCATTGAGTGACTTGTGGAAGTCAGTCATCAGACCTTTCTTCCGACTATTGTAGTCTGAATTCTATGCAGAAACCTGTTTCATGTCACAGAAACAGACAAGCCTCCACTGACAAATGGGTGGGGGTTACACATGAAGAGTTTTGTCCAGGAATCAAACCAGGGCCTCCTGCATGGAAAGTGAGAATTTTATCACTGAGCCACACCCAGCTCAAAAAATATTTACTGATTCTGCCAGGCCCAAAGCAGGGGCTCAATCCTGAGAAAACCCTGATACCTTCCCACTGAGACTTTGATACTGTTGTGGCTATTATGTTGTTATTGTTACGTGATGCCTAGTCGCGTTGATGCCTAGTCACCTGTGACTCATAACAACTCTATGTACAGCAGCTCTAAAGCCTCATTCAATCACTCAGTCTCACTAATTCTGACCCACCAACCCCCATTGCCCCAGTCACTGTATCAATCCATTTCATCCAGTGTCTTCCTCTTCCGTGCTGTCCCTCCACCCTTCTAAGCATGATGTACTTCTCCAAGGACCGGTTTCTCCTGGCCATGTCCCCAAAGTATGTAAGACAGAGTTTCAAAATCCTAGCCTCCAAGGAGACACTTGGTTTAACCCTCTTCAAGAAGACCTATTTGTTTTCTTGGTGGTCAAGTCTCTTCTCCAGCATCACAATTTGAAGGCATAGTCTTCTGTCATCTTTATTCATTGTCCAGCTTTCTGATGCATAGCAAGTACTTGGGTATGTAATTAGGTGCACCTTAGTCTCTAGACTTACTTCATTGTTATAGGATTGCATTTTCAAAGGACTCCTTAAATAATCATGCACAAGTTACTACAACAGATAACGAAAGGTAAAACCATGTTGTTGCAACAAGTGGAAAAAATTTCAGAAAACTGCTCACTGACCCATAAATTCTTCAATGAAATTAGTGCTTCCAAATAACCCTCAAACTCCATGAGAAAAATGTGCAAATCCACCAATATTAAGTAATTTCTAAAAGAAGCAAAACTACAATGAGCTCAAAAAGAAAAAGCCCCAAAAGAGTTGAAGATAAATTCACCAAATTAGTGCCTGGGAGGTGAAGGAGGCTAAACCAAGTGAAATTGACCAATTTGGTTTTATACTCACAATTAAAAAAGCAATAAGAGACCAAAAAATGTAATGCCTAGGATACTTGAGTGGAATTGGTCACAGCTAAATTATTCAGGTTTAAGAACCAACAGGAACCCTCACCCACTGCTCTACTCAGGCAAATCAGGTGAAAGAGAGATGTCCAAAGGAATTATCTTCTTTCTTGTAGTTTAGGGCCCCTGTGAAGACTTTTGTACTTTGCTTTTCTGAGAAAAATTTTTAAGGCAGTGAGCAAATATTCTTTTGTTCTTCCTACCATTCTTTTCGTATCCTCAGCTCGGTGCTCTATCCTGGTAGATGTTCTTGTTCATCTATAGTCACTTCTATATGAACTCATCCTGGCATGTAGATTAATTATTACCTACATATTTGTGTAGGCTAAGAAAAAGGTCTTGGTGATGTACTTGTTTAACAAATTGCTAAAGAAAACCTTATTAACTGCAACAGAACATTGCCTGGTAGACTGGAAAACTAGCCCCTCAAATTTAAAGGAATGAAAAACATAACACATAACTAGGGAAGAGTTGCCTTCTCAAAGCAAGTGTTACATGTACTCCCCACTTTCAGGAAGCAAGGTCATGTCATCTGCATAACACAAGTTGTGGATGAGTCTTCTATCCAAACCTGATGGCACATTCTTCTTCACATAGTCCAGCTTCTTGAATGATTTGTTCTGCATACAGATTGAATGGGTATGGAGTAAGGATATGGCACTGATAAACACATTTCTTCATTTTGAATCATGCAGTTTTCCCTTGTACTGGTTGTAACACAGCTTCTTGATCTAGGTTTAGGTTTCACATGAGTACAGTTCAGTGTTCCAGGCCTCCCATTCTTCTCAAGCCATATGTGTTAAGATCCATGCAGGGGATACTATGTACAAGGGAATATCATGGTTTAAAATCAGGGTTGTACCTTTTCACAATAATTACTCAAAAGCTAAGTAGGTGAGCTCTAAGGAGGAGGCATCAGAATTGGAGGAAGAATAAATAACCGATCATATGCATAAGGCACAACTTTTTTTTTTCAGAAAACAAAGAAAGCACCATACAATTACTGATGGAGATGAAATATTACCATCTTAAAGAAATACTCAAGCATTTAAAAAAATCTTAACTCGACCAGTAAAAAAAGTCATGATAGATAAAAAAGACTGGTGGTGTCAAAGATTTCCTTTTACTTAGGTTTTAAAAAAAATCACTCATAGAAACAGCTGTCAGAAAATTAAATTACTGTAATGGATTGTCTCTCTGAGGACCGGGCAAATGTACACGAGGAGATCTCCTCTCCGAAGACTAAGATGCACTTGACCCAAGCCATGCTACTTCCAATCACTTTATGTACTTGAGAAAGTTGGACAAAGAAATAGGAAAATCTGCAAAAGACCATCAACAAGACAGATTGGCGTAGTGACTGTGTAACAATGGGGTTGGGCGTGGTGGAGACTGTGAGGACGGGAAAGAAGGGATCAAGGTTCCAATGTGTTGTTCATAGGATGATTATGAATCATAGCTGATTCGACAGTACATAACAACAGCTAGAAGTAACACTTCTTAATTACAGTATTTTAAAGAGTGTTAAATATACTATGTACTGCCAAAAGAACAGTGGTGCGGCTGGGGGGAGAATCTGCTTTTGAAGAAGACAAATAGTCAAAATCGTGAGACCTTTGTCTTAGGTTTTTAGGACATGTTATAAGGAAGGACTAGTCTCTGAAGAAAGATGTCATGATTGATAAAGCAGAGGCACAGAGAAAGTGAAAGACCCTTAGCAAGTCAGATCAGCACAGTACCTGAAAAAAAAATCACTCATGATTGTAATATGGTACAGGACTAGTTAGTGTTTCCATTCTGAGGTACTATTAAGGTTACTTATTAATCTGAATTGACTCAATAGCACATAACAGTGATACAGCAACAGAATGATAACTAATTCTAGTTTGCTTATTGCTTGAATTTTTTATGTACATATTCAAGTTGTCGTTATTGTTGTTGTTAGATGTTGTGTCACCTACAACTCATAATGATTCTATAAACAACAAATTTGAACCTTGCCTTTTTATAGCAACCCTATGAACACATCTGAACTCTGCCCTATTACACACCAGCATTACAACTTCTGACATGTTCAAGCCCACTGCCACAGTGACTGTGTCAATCCATCTTATGAGACACTTGTGGGGGGTCTCCTTCTCTGACACTCCACATTTCTCAGTATGATGTCATTTTCTAAGGACTTGCCCCTCCTGACAACATACCCAAGGTATAGGAACTAAATTTCACCATCCTTACTTCTAAGGAGAGCTCTGGTTGCACTTCTTCAAGGATAGACTTGTTTGTTCTAGTGGCAGTCCATAAAATAGTCTGTTTTCTCTTTGATAATTCCACCATGTTCACTCAATACCAGATTTCATAGCCAATCCTGTGTATGTTTTCTGGTCATATCAGAATCCATTTATCACTGTCATTGTGCCATCATCTCTCCTGACTCCCCTCTTGCTACCACTCTTGCTTCTCTATAGCCTGTTTCTCTCATAACAATGAGTGATTTTTTGTAAAACAATAATCATCTCATTCCTTTGCTTAAAACGAGTGAATTCTTCTCACTAATCATAGCTCTTCCTCAATTTCATACCATACCATCCTTGTTCACAGTTAATGAGTGACAATCAGAACTTATCCCTTTCTCTTAAATACATCGAGTTCCTTACTTTCTTAAGGTTAGTTGTAGTGACTCGACCAATGCCTAGAATGCTTGTTCCACATATCTATGCTTGGCTAAGTCAGTCAAGGTAATTAGGCCTGTTCCAAAGGGGCCTATCCCCGAGATGTCTTCTGTAATACATCCCATAATCACTCTCCTACATATTACCTTACTTTGTAGTAAACATAGCACTTGCCACATTCTTTATCTTCTTTGATATGTATACGATGTGTCTTCCTTTTATCTTAATAGGATGTATATTAAACAAGGGCAGAGTGCATTTCTTTCTTGCTTGTTGTTATAACCTCAGACCTTAGAACTGTACTGGGCACATTAACAATCAATAAACATTCATTGAATGAATGATAAAATGTCTCACTCTGCTTTGAAGAACTATTAAACTAACCAAACAAAAGCAAAGAAACAACAAAAAGAAACCTATTGCCATCAAATTTGTTTCAATTCACAGTGACCATCAAGTTTCCAAGATTGTAAATCTTTATGGGAAAAGATTGCCTGTCTTTCTATTACTGACTATGTAGTAGACTTGAACGTCTGACCTTTGGTTAACAGACTGACATGTTACACGCCACATTGTAGGGGCTCCTTGGATAGCTATTAGCTTTTGTAATGACAGTAAAATTATTAATCATAGTAACCGCAAACCCTTACCGTAAGTGGTTCAAAGTGTGGGCACATGAGCCAAACAGGACAAATAAGTTTCCTCTAAAGAATTATTTCCATGGTGCAGATAGAACTTTCTTTTCTTTAGGCTGAGATGGTGTGAGTGTACATCGTCTAAAGCCAAACTCTCCTCCTCAGTCTATAGAGAGAATGCAACAACAGTAAAGTCCAACAGTACGCCTGCTACTGCCTGGAGAGAATCACATACGCTAGGTAGTGCACATTTCTATACCTTCCCAGGAGAGGGTTCCCATTATTATCACAGTATTTCTTTAAATGGTAACACTAACAACCGGTCAGTCCTTAACCACTGTGTGATTCTGCCTCTTGACATAAAAAAATGGGACCGTGTAAATTATGGAAAAAGTGGCACTTTGGTAACATTGGTCCCCAGATCCAGTTGTATCTACAGCCTCCTTCATGTCTAGAGTTCCCTGGCCAGCCCCTATAAGGAGTAAATTCCCAAAAGGTCTGTTTAGTTATGAATGACTGTTGTTGTTGTTGTTGTGTGCCGTCGAGTCGCCTGCGACTCATAGCGACCCTATGTACAACAGCCCTAAACTCTGCTCTGTCCTGTGCCAATTGCACTGTCTCTGACACTCCCATCCCAATTATCCCAGTCACTGAATCAATCCACCTCATAGAGGGCCTTCCCCTCCTGCGCCGACCCTCCACCCTCCCAAGCATGATGTCCCTCTCTAAGGACCGGTCTCTCCTCACAACATGTCCAAAGTAAGTTAGACGGAGCCTCAGAATCCTTGCCTCCAAGGAGCCACCCGGTTTAACCCTCTCCAGGACAAATCTGTTTGTTTTCCTAGCAGTCCATGGTATTCTCAATACTCTTCTCCAGCACCACAGCTCAAAGGCATCAATTCTCCTTCTATCCTCCTTGGTCATTGTCCAACTCTCTGATGCATAACAGGTGATTGCGAAGACCATGGCCTGTATCAGAAGCACCTTAGTCTCCAGAGAGACACCACTGCTCTTCAGCACTTTGGAGAGGTCCCTAACAGCAGACTTTCCCATGGCAATGCGCCTTTTAATTTCCTGGCTGCTGGTGCCAAGACTGTTGACTATGGAGCCAAGCAAACTAAAGCTGTGTACAATCTCAATCTCTTCACCATCCATCCTGATGCTGCCAATTGGTCCAGTGGTGAGAATCTTTGTCTTCTTGACATTGAGCCTCAATCCATATTGTAGGCTGCAGTCCTTGACACTCTGCAGCAGGTGCTTCAGGTCCTCCTCAGTTTCAGCAAGCAGCGCTGTGTCATCCGCATAATGCAGATTGTTGATAAATCGTCCACCAATCCTGACCCCACATTTCTCCCCATAGAGCCCAGCCTCCCAGATAATCTGTTCTGCATATAGGTTGAAAAGGTATGGAGATAGGATGCATCCCTGGCGTACGCCCTTCCCAATTTTGAACCATGCAGTGTTCCCTTGCTCTGTTCTGACGACTGCCTCCTGGTCCAAGTATAAGTTTCGCATTAGAACGATCAAGTGTTCTGGGATTCCCATTCTTCTCAGAGTCAGCCACAGTTTGTTATGATCTACACAGTCAAATGCCTTTGCATAGTCAATGAAACACAGATAGACATTCCTCTGGTATTCCCTGCTTTCAGCCAAGATCCATCTAACATCAGCTACAATATCTCTAGTACCACGACCCCTTCTGAAACCAGCCTGGACTTCTGGTAGTTCTCTGTTGATGTGCTGTTCCAGTTGTTTTTGGATAATCTTCAGTAAAATCTTGCTTGCATGTGAAATCAGTGAAATTGTTCTGTAGTTTCCGCATTCGGTTGAGTCGCCTTTCTTTGGGATAGGAACAAATATCGATCTCTTCCAGTCAGTTGGCCAAGTGGTCGTTCTCCAGATTTCTTGGCACAACTTGGTGAGCACGTCCAGGGCAGCATCTGTTAACTGAAATATGTCAATTGGTATACCATCTATTCCTGGAGCCTTATTTTTTGCCATGTCCTTCAAAGCAGCCTGAACTTCTTCTTTCATCACCATAGGCTCTTGGTCATATGTTGTTTCATGAATGACTGAGTCCTGAGAAATACAGACATGGGACATCACAGAAGGGGCTGGCATGTCAGAAAATCTGAGCATAGCTGGTTAGAAATTGTTCTGCTTGATCCTATTTTTATAAACAGAAATTAAATATTTTGCTTTCAAATTGGAAAACCATCTAGATTTTTACTGAATCGAGTAAGACATGAAAAACTACTATACACTCTGCCCTCTTCTAGTTCTTATACAGCAGGATGAAAATGTTTGCCAGAAGGCAATGAAAATGATATAGGAGAAAGTTGTAATGTACTCAAATTCATGAAGACTTTTAAAAAGTGCAACACATGCAGTTGCTGGATTTGTCTAAGTATTATACTTGGTGAGTTCAGGAAGAAGGGACCTAGTTAAGCCTGTCAAAATACGTGTGCATGTCATTGAGGACCCTAAATCTTCAGCAATGTCTGTGCCACACCATTTTCATCATGGATGTAGTTTTCATTTTTCCAGTGTTTCCTTTAATGTCCCATCTCCAAGCCCATTTTGTACCCATTTTGTACCTGATTTGTTGAGTGTGGTAGAGTTAGTTCCAATTCAAACTGACCCAAATGCCAGAGGAGAACCGCCACAATTGGGTTTCCTTGCCTGTAACGGGACCAGTTCCACAGATCCTTCTTCCAGCACAGCGTTACATAGGGTCAAACCACCAACGGTTTGGTAAGCAGCCCAATGCTTAACTACTACACCACCAACACTCCTTTATCTAAAACGAGCAAGGCACAGAGAGCTTGAAATCTCATGGCCAATTCGCTTGAGTGTAGATGATCATTAACATCTTCCAGACAGGCTAAGCTGCCCTGTAATGAGCAACATTAAGCCACTTCTGTAACCATTTGCTAAAAACCCACATGTGCACCATCAGTGATTGTCCTCAAGCTGTTATGGAAATGCTGTTTGCAGGACATGTTCTTGTCTGCTTGAGTGAAACCTAATCACAAGAAAGTTGGTTCAAGTGAGTCTGATTTTTTTTTCTTCCTCATGCTGCACTTTCAATATGTGTACCAGCAAAGGAAGTTAATTGTACTATCTTTATGAACGTTGAAGTGTATATATCAGTATATTTATCCAGACAGCATTTGTATTTATGTTTTAATTTGAAAATACACTTAGTATTTGCAAAATTCTCTTCCAATGTTAGAAGTATTTTATTCTTTTTACTAAATTAATATAAAATTTTCACCCTAGCTGTTTAGTAATTTCCAAGATAATCAATTGGGCTGGTGGCTACCATTTTAGAATGCTATTGAGTTATCATAACAACTGCCTGGTTGATCAAGTGTATGTGGATTTTTTTTCCTTGTCACTTTAAGACCTACTTCAAGTTGTGTTTGTGCACTGAAGGCTTCCACATGGCCCAGACACAGGGAACCCACACAGTCAGAATCTCAGGAGCCCAGCCTATCTCAACTGTGAAGTTCTTTCCACAAAGTGCCTTGACCAGTTTGCACTTCTATTCCTAATTAAATTGCAAAAATCTTAGGGAAAGTATATTTATTTCCAAAAAGGAAAACAGATTTATGATTTATTGTTTTATTTTTTCTGAATTCAAAAGCAACAATCTTCTCTGAAAAACAATCACAAATCATTTTGAATTTAACTGTCCACACATAGCAGCATAAAGTTTCAGTGAATGTCCTTTTTATCATTTCTAATGTGCATGTTCATTTTCCTTTCCCAAAAATGAGTGCTATGAAGACCATTTTATAACTTCCTTTTCTTTTTCATTTAATGCTCAAGCATTGCTATTTTTTTGCCAGAATTCAGATTTTCTATCATCCTAGATATTATTATTATAAGTTAAATTTCTTTGACCAAATTCATATAGTTACTGAGTGGCAGAGCTGGGATCTGAACTTACATCCCCAAGTGCCAAGATCAGTACACTTTCTACTTCTACTGTAAGTCACTAGATTAATTCAAAAAAGGGCCAAGAGTGGCCCCAGGACCACAGACAAGATCTTCAAGATGTGCTTGATTTTGTCAGAACACAAATGTTTAAAAGCCAGTGTGATGATTCGACAGTTTGTTGGAAGGCTGGATAATAAGCTTTTCAACTGCCAAGAGACAGGGGGATCAGGATTTGTAAAGAGGAAGTGGAGACCTTTCCAAGCCAAGTTTGGATTTAATTTTAAGAGTGAAGCCCCTTCTGTCATTCTGAGGGAAAGAAAAAAAGCACACAAGTTATGATGTGAGGGGAGAGGGCGGAATGGAGCCAGCGCCAGCGTCATTCATCTTTCCCCAGCACCAGAAGTTGTAAAGTTGGGACCTTCCAGAAAGCCTATTTTCAGGCAGGGAGGAGAATCTTGGGTGGTTTAGAGGAAGTGGGATATGAGGTTGCTCACTAAATCTAAGCTTAATAGCGAAGGGAAGTAGCTATCTATATACCTTAACACCAGGAGCACCAGGAAAAGACCCTGAGACCCCAAATCCATCATTTGCTTTTAAGAAATCCTCCTTTAATCTCTCATCACAATATTCAATGTAATAATCTCTCATCTCAAAACTCAAAATAACCAGAGGTAAGAATGATTTTCATTCCCATCTTAACAAAGAGCTCATTCAGATATACTTAACATCTAGAATTAGTAAGAGCATTTTTTGCTCATTTGATTGTCATTATTTGTTATTTGACAGGAGTAGATCTCAACTCAACCACTTATTTTGAACTTCGGCGCTTTTTTATGACCTTATTTGGTTTTTCTTTACTAGTTGAAGACATGCAAATAATTTTCTCCTGATTTCTCTGAATATAACAAGTTAATTGGTTTTAGGTGCCAAGGATGCATCCTATCTCCATACCTTTTCACTCTACCAATTGGGAGACTGAGCTCTCTGAGGAGGAATGTGGCATCAGTATTGGAAGAAGACTCATCACCAACCTGTGTTATACAGATGACACAACTTTGGATTAAGTCAGTCCCATAAGGACAAATACTAATAAAGTGTATATGAGGATCTAGGGGGTGGGGTGGGAGCAGAGGGATGAGGATGTGCAGGGTGGTAATCATAGGGTCAGGGTCGCACTATTTGATGGGTGGGGGAGGGGTGGGTTAAGGAAATAGGGAAGATCCGGTGTGAAAAACAATGTATACAAACTTTGTAACTAAACAAGTATAAAATAAAAATTTTATATTAAAAAAAAAAACAAAGAATGGTCTAGTCTTTTACTAAACAACAGAACTGGTAATAATATAGACCATAGGCAATTGTGCTGCTAATTCAAAAGATATGTTTCTCTGGTGGTTCAAATTCACCACTGGTCTCTCTTATGACTCATGGCTACATAGTGAGTGTGTGTGTGTGTGTGTGTGTGTGTGTGTGTGTGGTTGTGCTTCATGGGTTATTTGATGACTAAATTTTAGAAAGTAGGTCAACAGGTCTTTCTAATGCATTTTCTAATGCATCTTTCTAATTCTAATGCATTTTCGGAGGGAACTTCAACTTTCAATCTTCCAGTTTGCAGTCAGTCACATTAACCACCAGGGACATTTCAGGGTGATAATCTCAGTTCAGGTAGGTTTAAGAAGAAGGTGAAAGTTAGAACTACTTTTTATATGGGTTTAAACACAAACTGAGACTTTCTTTATTAGTGAATCTAGCATGTCACTCACAGACATGCTCTGGATTCTCCAGAGCACAGCTGAAGGGCTTGGTTTTTGTCTAATTGTAGCAACACAGGGACCTCTGGTGGCCTATTGGATAAGGATTTATGCTACTGACTCAATGACAGGCAGTTCAAATCTACCAGCTCCTTCATGGGAGAACGATGAACAGTTGTCCTCTGTGCTATTTACAGCCCTTAAAAAGCCACTGGAAAGTTAGCTAGGAGTCAGTACCAGCTCAATGGAACATAACAAATAACACTGTCTTTCGTGAGACAGAGGTAAGATCGTCATTACTCTTGAGTATAATTTCAGACATAAGAGAAGGTATGAATTTGGGATTAAATTCATTAATTCCATCAACTAATTTAAAGAGAGTTCAATAAGTGGATCGATAGTGTTTGGGTGGGGTTTGGTTTTTGGTTTTTTCCCCAGCAATGTTCAAATTATCAGGTAAAATTCTGTGTGAATAGCTGGATTTAACCAGCCACGAAGCTTCCATAAAAATACAATATGGAGGAGAATGGGGCTAAAGGAGATATGAACTTTGCTTAGAAATAGATATAGTGTTGGTGCTCAAAGAAGCAGAGTCTTAGAAGAAGGCAACCGATACCACAAAGCCATAAGCATGAGACAGTGTCAGAGTCAACATCCTAGTGAGATCAGTGAGTGGCTGGAGCAGAAAGGAGAGGAAAGGAAACCGAAGACAGACAGATGAACCACTGGTAGAGTGCAGTGGACTGTGGTCCACAGAAAGAGGAGATACCACACAGCATGTAGACATATAGTAAAACATTAGAAGAAAAGTTTTAGAGACTACAACCTTGGAACTACAATAATGTGCTCCCTCCTATCTGTTCTGTCCATCTGTTCCAGATGTCGTGGTTGTTATTGTGTACCATGGAGTCAGCAATCCATTGCTGATCCTCCACTCCAGCAGGCTTTCAGAGGCTGTTATACTACAGGAGATTCCCTAGCCTTCTCCTGCAGAGCAGCTGATGGCTCAAAAGGCGTGCTTTTGAGATTGCAGTGCAGCTTCTTGCCTCTCGGGCCACCAGAGCTCCACTAGATGCTGTCATTGTTAGGTACCATTAAGTCAAGCACAACTCAGTGACCCTATGAACAGAAGATCTGAACCCTGTGTTATCCCGTGCCATCCTCACAGTTCCTGACATGCAAGAGCCCATTGCAACAGTCACCATGTCAATATACCTGGTTGAGGGTCTTCCTCTCCTTCGCCAACCCACCATCCTTCCCAGCATCATGTACGTCTCCAAGGAATTGCCCCTCCTAGGAACGTGCACAAAGTAGATGCTGTAGAGTCCCTAAACCACCTCTAACATATCTATGACTCCTAGGAAATCCAAACTGTACCTTCCCTTCTCTTCTAATGAGGTCCTTTCCATAACCACACTATCCTAATTGTTTTTCTCTCTGATCAAATGCCTTCCAGGTTCATGCCTAGCTCTGATGACTTATAAGTTGATGTTCAGCTCATCCTATGTGTTAGGCCCTGGTGGTTATACTAAACTGTGAGGCCAAGTGTTTGCTGCAGCTCACTGTGAATGAAGAAGAAATACAGCTGTGCTGCAATCTTGAAGGCACGCCCTTAGAGACCACCAGCTGCTCTGCAGGAGAAGGATAAGCAATCTCCTCTCATGCGATTAACTGCCTCTGAAAACTCGCTGGGGGGTCAGCTATGGGTTGATATCAACTCAGTGGTACACAACAACAACAACAACAAGGTCCACAGCTGCCCTCTTGGAGCAGAATAGGGGAAAGTATCAAAGTGTCTTCATGGTGAAAGTAGGGAATAGGGGAGAATCAGAAGATCCCTTCTGACTTCTCATCCTCTCAATTAAGCCTCCTCTCCCTTATCCCCAGAATTTACCTCCTCTTCTTTATGTTTAGGGTACCACAAGGCCCTGCTGAACTAAAGGCTTATTTTCCATGACAACTCTTGAAGGTTCTTTTGTTCCTTGCAGACCAATTATATAAATAACAAAAATGCAGAAGATTTTATAGTGGGGAAAGAAAATGATGCCTTCTAAATGCCTTCCATTCCCACAGCAATGCTGGAAGCTTTCCCGATGGTAATTATTATTAACAGTCATGACAACTTTGAAAGATGAAAATAATCAACCCTGTTTTACAAATGGTAAACAGTGGATGAGAAAGCCAACAGTGGATAAGGAAACCAAACGAATTGTGCAGTGTCTCACACTTAGCAAATGAAGGAACTGAGACTTGAACACCCCAGATTTCGCTCCCCATCTCCAAGGGCATGCTTGTTCCATTGTCATACCACGCTCTCTCTACTGAAATGGAATGGAGGGGGAGGAAGGGATTGTGGCTTCTTTGAAACACAGAACACATAATTTGGGATGTTCTCCAATATGTTCATCCTGAATCCACATCAAGCAGCTTTGCATGCCTGCAGCTCATGGATTGTTCTTGGGCCCATCCTGATTGGTCCTGCCACGGCAGAGAAGGAGCAATAATATTTGGTTTAAATGAATGCCAGACGGCTGTAACTCAAAGAAATGCATGAAGAATATCAGTTTCACTTTCTGTCTTATGTTGAAAACAAGATTCCCACTCCCCAACAAATATTTGCTGCTTAAGAAGTCCTTTAAAAGCACCCAGTCATGATTTTGCAACTCAAGAAATCACATGATCCGGGCAAGTTAAGCCTCCGCAGGCCCTACAATCGCAGAGCATGTGGGCCCAACGTGTAGAAACTAAATATTTAGGCAAGTATCCTTTATGGATTTTCCCTTGCTTTTAACTGTCTTCAAAATTAAGAAATATGACTCTGGAAGGTTAATAACCATTGTTGCTAGGTGGCATCAAGTTGATTACAACTCACTGCAGCCCTGTGAACTGCAGATCAGAACTATCATCACTATTGCCAACAAGCTCGAGCCCTTTGGTACAGTCACTCAGCTAACTATTAACTAAGGTATTTTCATATGTGTTCATAAAGACTAGTCTTAAGTTATTTCGTCATTAGTCTTTATATACAAATATTGTATAATAATGCTTTTAAAAAATGTCTGTCATCCAATCAATTCTCACTCACAGAGACCCCCACATGTGTCAGAGTAGAACCACGCTCCACACGGTTTTCAACGACTGATCTCTCAGAATTAAATTACCCAAAAGCCTGTGGATAGACTCAACTCTCCAATCTTTTAGGTAGCAGCTGAGAATGGGAACTATTTATATCACTAAGGACAAATTCTCATTCAACCTAAGTAAAGGAAGGAAATTCAGGAATAAATTACTTCAGAGGTTCTCTTTACCAATGAGGAAACTAATGACTGACTTGAAAATATCTGGGGAGGCAAAGTGGGGCCAGAGGCATTAAAGTGGAGATCCAGGGCAAGAAAACCTGGGCTTTCTACTTGACTAGAAATGTCTGATGGTCTGACCAGGAAAACAAGGAGTTTATGCCCTGTACTGTTGTGGTGCTGATTGCTGTTTAGAAGTTGAATTACTTTTTACTCTGGTGCTGGAGGAGAGTACTGAAAATACCATAGACAAAGATCAAACAGGTCTATCTTTGATAGGGTGAAACCAAGATTCTCCTTGGAGGCAAGAATTTTGAAGCTCCATCTCACATACTTTGGGCACATGGCCAGTATGATCAGTCTTTGAAGAAAAACATCATGTTTGGAAGGGTAGAGTGACAATGGAGGAGAAAAAGACCCTGGATGAAATTGATTGGCACAATGACTGGGGTAATGGGGTGAGGTATGTCGAAGCCAGTGAGACTGGCTCAGGATAGGGCAGAGTTCAGAGATATTGTATATAGAGTCATTATGAGTTACAGGACATAACAATAACCACCTCAGTTTTGAGAACTGAGGGATCTGCTCCTCTGAGGAAGGCCTTGGATGGACGATGAGTGGTGTTCATCTCAGATACTGAGGCTCAAACTTAAATTATGCTTTAAGGTTTGAGCTTTAGGAAAAGAGAGACTGAAGGATTTCTTTGCAAAAGCTGGGTTCTAGAAAGCTCCAGGAGGACTCTTTCTGGCAAAAGCAGACTAGATTGGGGCTCTATGGGAATTACAGTGAGATAGGACCAAAGATGGCCCCCTTGGCAGTGACTTCATAACCCTTACACAGTACTTAGCCCTTACACCACTGTCTTTCTTCCTCTTTTCCACATCCAACCATCCAACATTCTAGCAAACTCTTCAATTAACACTAACAAAAGGATTCCTTAAAATCATCATTTTGAGTTCCTATGACACATTCTTAAAATTTCTAAAAGTACTTTGAGAGAGAGAAAGGAATCCTGGGTGATGAAAAGTCATTTAGAGTTGGATGTCACTTGAGTTACATTTTACTTTATGGCTTGTATCTAAGTCATAGTATAAAGTGAAAATTCTTGATCGTTAATATTATCTTTGAAAAAAATCTCTTAAATTTCCCCTATTTTATAGTATAGAAGGCCATTTCTTAGAAAAAAATACTCAAATAGTAAACGTGTCTCTCAGCATAGTGTTTACAGAGATATATAGCAAATAAAATTGTTTGCAAAATTGTATTTTGCAGGATTTTTAATGGTACAAAACAAAGCACATAGTTGAGTTTGAAAGTTAGATGTATGCACAAAATAGCTGATATGGTTTTAACATCTTAACTATTGTACCACAGGTAATTAAGTCTACAGAAATATAAACTTTAATGAAGGCAGACTAGGGGTTGAAAATCTCCTGCTGACCTGAATCAAGCATAAAATTGCGACCTGAAAGTTCTGATATTTCAAAGTTTAAGTGTATAAAGACAAATTCTTTACCTCCTATCTCTTTTCTGTGACATTACAACTTTCAATAGGTGTGGCTGAGGCAGTAATGGTGAACAGTGAAGTTGAAGCTTATCAAGAACTTTCAGCACAATTCTGGAGCAGTTGTTGTCATGCGCCACTAAGTCTCTTGCCACTCATAGTGACCCTATGTATAATCGCTCTGAATCTTGCCCTATCCTGAGCCAATCTCATAATTTCTGACAGACCTAATCCCTTTTTTCCAGTCACTAAATTAATCCACCTCATCCTGGATTTTCCTTTCCTGTGTTGTCCCTCCACCATTCCAAGTATGATGCTCTTCTCCAAGGACTGGTCCCTCCTGGCCATGTGCTCAAAGTATATGAGATAAAGCTTCAAAATTCTTGCCTCTGGGGAGAAGCTTGGTTTCACCCTCTCCAGGACAAACCTGTTTGTTCTCCTGGCAGTCCACAATATGTTCAAAACTCTTCTCCAGCACCACAACACACAGGCATTGATTCTTCTTCTAGCATCCTTAGTCATAGTCCAGGTCTCAGACACATAGCAAATAATTGTAAAAACTATGGCCTGTATCAGGTGCATCTTACTCTCCAGACTGGCATCATTGCTCTTCAATACTCTAGAGAGGTCTCCGACAGCAGACTTTCCCAATGCAATTCATCTTTTGATGTCCTGACTACTGGTGCCAAGAGTGTTGATTGTGGAACCAAGCAAGCTGAAGTTGTTAACAATGCCAATCTTTTAACTGTCTATCATGAAGCTGCCAATTGGTCCAGTGGTGAGGATCCTTGTTTTCTTAATTTTGAGCTTCAGACATGAAATGAAATATGAAGTCGGAATGGGTGGAGGTCTTCAATGTATAGACCTCACCATTAGCTGAACCTGTATCTAGACCTCCTCATGTAACTTCCTTTGTGGCTGTGCATCTGTCCTGATTCTGCCTTGAACTCCAATCTGGCTGTAGTAAATATAAGTGGGAAATGGGATGAGAGTTGTAAAGAAGAGTGCAATTTGAATATGCAGAGGAGTCATGGACATTCTAAAGAGCAAGACCAAAGAGCTACAAGTGAAATCCCTATGGTTCTGCACCTTGAAATGAAGAGGAAACTGAATGAGCCCTGAGATGTATATCATGCAGGTTTAAGTCTTCCTCAAATTCCTGTTAGGTTTGTGTGGGATTTAGGTAGAGTAAGAGAGGTTGTATTCGTATGGGTTGATTTTGGCTTATCAAGTAAGATGGAAGGGGGGAAACAATATGTTGTTTTTTCTATTCCCTTTCAAATTTTAATTTCCCCTCCAGAGTCCAGTTCACACCTCATTTATCTGGTTTACTTAGATACTGAATCTAGTGTGGAGGAAATAATTGGGAAGAGAGTGGTTTCAGAAGCAGAAGAAAAAAAATAAAACAAAAAGCAGCAAAGAAATGGAGATTGTTTTTGGCATTGAAATTTGGAGTAGTCCTTCACCCCTATGGGATTCTTCCCCAAAGTTCAAGGACTCAAATTAACCATGTTAAAAATATCAGACAAATCCAAGCTGAAGGATATTTTGCAAAATGTGTGTCCTGTATTTTTCAAAAATCTCAAGGTCATGGATAACAAAGAATGACTATAATAGATCAAAAGAGGTTTGATGGCCCAGACGTTCAGCTGCTAACCAAAAGGTTAATAGTTCAAACCCACCAGACGCTCCGTGAGAGGAAAATGAGACAGTCTACTTCCATAAATATGTTTAGCCTTGGAAATTCTATGGGCAATTCTATTCCACTCTGCAGGGATGCTGAGCATTAGAATCCACTCATTGACAATGGGGTTTGGTTTAGTCACAGATTAGATAATATTCAAGAGATGTGACAATTGACTGCAAGGATGGGATACTAGAAAAGGAACCTCTTCCTATTAATGGAACACAGGATGGAACCCAAATAAATTCCTTAACATAGTTAACAGGACAGTATGGACCAGTGTTAAAATTTTAACACTATGGGAAATAAAGTGAAAGGTATCTGAAAAGTTCTCTGTACTATTTTTGCAACTTTTCGGTAAATCTATAATTATTCCAAAATAGAAAGTTTACCAGAAAGAAGTTTGCCTCAGGAGAATCAAAGAAGTAAACACAATACTAGAAATGTAGTCTTTGCTTACTCAGGAAAAAGCTGTGTAAGATTTGTGCAACAGGTACCAGTGGCATATGCTTTGGTATGGAGTTTATGAGCAAAGTTACTTCATGGTGTGTGCTGACAGAGAATAATAGAATAAATCAAAGTCATAGGGATGTCATTAGCATAACTGGCTTGCTCATTGCTGTCAAGTCAGAAGGAAACCATAAGTGACCATGCACAATTAACACCCATGGCAAAAGCAGTCAAGAACTCAAAAGACATGTTGCATGACCTTCTCTGATATCACAATACAAAGACATCAGTTTTTCTTGATTACACAAGAGGAGATTTCCTATCTTTGTCATATAGAGCTGCTGGTGGGTTTGAACCACCAGAAAAGTACAATCTTCAAGTTAGCAGCACAACTCCCAATAGATTACAATACGAGAGTTCTCTATAAATGTAACTGTTGTTGTTGTTGTTATGTGTCGTCGAGTCATTTGTGACTCATAGTGACCCTATGCACAACAGCCCTAAACCTTGCTCTATCCTGTGCCAACCGCACCGCCTCTGACACACCCATCCCGATTACCCCAGTCAC
>NW_006399759.1:19050557-19059181 GCF_000299155.1 Elephantulus edwardii | reverse complement strand
TCAAACCTGTTCCTGAGATGATTCTGAAATTCAGGTGGTATGAAATCAAAGTCATATTTTGGCTCCTGTGGATTCGGTTTAATTTTCCTCAGTTTTAGCTTGAATTTGCATATGAGTAGTTGATGGTCAGTTCCACAATCAGCCCCCGGCCTAGTTTTCACAGCTGATATTGAGCTTCTTCAGCGGTTTTTTCCCACAGATGTAATCGATCTGATTCCTATGCATACCATCAGGTGAGAACTAATACCACTAATATTGTTTTTTATTTGTAGTTGATGAGTATTGGTACCTAGACGGTGGGATAGTAGTTAGTAACCCATGTTTATTGGAAGGAGATATATTTCAGCAAGGTGAAAAGAACTTGAGAAACATGATCTCTTTTTAAATTCCCCAACTGCCTCATAAGAAGTACCATTATCATCCTCATATACTTAACAACAACAACAACATAGAGAGAGCTCTGTCCACCTAGTGGATAGAAAGTTATGCTACCAAGCCTAAGGTGGGTGATTTTAATCTGTGACCATCAGGGCTGGTTTTAATTATTTTTGGTCACACATTCACTGATCTGTCCATTTGCTGTACAGAAGTAACTCATGGTTGCTGTGATGCTAAACACTGTAACACTGATGTGTCAAATGTGATAATGTGATAAATAATCCTTGGTGGATGATGTTTGGTGGAGCTCCCCAATTAAAAGAAGCTTGGAAGGAGGAGTGGCATCTACTTCTAAAATAGCTTGCCTCCATAAACCCTGTGAACTTGGAGAAATGAAGAGTCATACAAGTGTTCAGGTCTTTTGTTCATAGGGTCACTATGAGTCATCTACGACTTGATGGCACTTAACAACAACATAGATACATAAAGAAATAATGAGTAATAGTTTAAGCCATTTATGGAAGGGCGTATATAGCTAGAAAGAGGTACAGTGTGGATTTAAGCCAAGCCAATTTGTGCTGGAGTCTATACTTAACATGACAATATTAGTATGTTTCTCAAAGGGCCATCCCTCCAAAGATCTGACCCGTCCTCTATCTATGTTTGAAGGATATAGAGGGAAGGGAGAGAAATGCAGGATGTTTGATGCAATGTGTTTAAAACCTTTATTTCATTTGATAATCACAATAATTCTGAAAGGCAAGCAGAGAGACTACTTTATTGCCAGAGAGTAGTTAAGAAAAGTGTGATTCAAAGAAACGTTAAAAAAATAAAAGTGTGATTTAGAGAAGCTAGGCTGTTTGCCAAAGGCTACTGATCAGAGGAAGGAGTAGTGCCAGGCTTGCTACCTGAATTCTCTTGTTCCATCCCATCTCTCATCTGATCCCATCTGATTTCAGATAAATCTTGGCTTAAAGCAAAGAATTCAAGAAAGAAATTTGTGTTTTATTGATTATACAAACGTGTTTAACTGTGTGGATCATAATAAATTATGGATAACACTGAGAAGAATGGGAATTCCAGAACACCTAATTGTGCTCATGGGAGAGTTGGCCAAGAAGCAGCTCCCAAAACAGAAAAAAAAATTTAAAAATAAACAAATACTGTATGGTTTAATATTAGAAAAGGTGTGTGTTAATGTTGTATCCATTCTCCCTATCTTTTCAATTTGTGTGCTGAATGGATAATTTGAGAAGCCGTATAAAGAAAAACATGGTATCAGTAAAATGTATCAACAATCTGCGTTATACAAATGGCACAACCTTGCCTGCAGAAAGTGAAGAGAAATGGAAATCCTTGCTGGGGAAAATGAAAAAAAACAAAGCCTTCAATGTGAATTACATCTCAACATCAACAAACCAAAAATCCTTATCATCGGATCAATAGGCAATATCATTATAAATTGAAAAATTATTGAAATTGTCAAGAATTCCATTTCACTTGGATTCACAATCAACACATATGGTAGCAGCAGTAAAGAAATCAAAAGATGTGTTGCATTTGGAAAATCTGCTGTCAAGAACCTCTTTAAAGTGCTAAAGAGCAAAGGATGTCAACTAATTCAAAACATGATGTTTCCTATGTATCTGAAAGTTGGACTATGAATTAGGAGAACCAAAGAATCAAGGTCTTTGAATTGTGAGAAGAGTATTGAATACCCCATGGACTACCAAAAGGATAAACAAATCTATCTTAAAGGAAGTGTAACCAGGATGTTTCTTAAAGGCAATGATGATGAAACTTTGTCTCACATATTTTGAGCACACTGTCAAAAGGAATAAGTCCTTAGGGGGAAGGGTAGAGGATCAGCAAAAGAGAAGAAGACCCTCAATAAGAAGGGTTAACAGAGTGACAGCTACAATGGGTTTGAACATGAGGATGGTGCAGGATAGGGCAACATTCAGATCTATTGTTCATAGGGGTCCCTATGAGTTATAGTAGACTCAACTTGATGGTACCTAACAACAAAAACATCTCAGTTCAGTACTATTCTCTAAGCTAGTTGGTCTACTAGCATGTTCAAACTCATGTCTGTCATATCTCAAATATTACTCTGGAGAGTAAGGTGCGTCTGATACAGGCCATGGTCTTTGCTATCACTTGTTATGCATCAGAGAGTTGGACAATGACTAGGGAGGAGAGAAGAAGAATTGATGCCTTTGAGCTGTGGTGCTGGAGAAGAATATTGAATGTACCATGGACTGCCAAGAAAACAAACAGATTCATCCTGGAGTGGGTTAAACTGGGATGCTCCTTGGAGGCAAGAATTCTGGGGCTTCGTCTGGCATACTTTAGACATGTTGCAAAGAGGGATAAGTCTTTGGAGAGAAACATCATGCTTGGTAGGGTGGACGGACAGAGCAGCAGGGAAGGCCCTCTATGAGGTGGATGGATTTAGTGACTGAGGTAATCAGGATGGGTGTGTCGGAGGTAGTGCACAGGACAGAGCAGAGTCTAGGGCTATTGTACATAGGGTTGCTATGAGTCATAAGCGACTTGACAGCACATTAACAAGAACAACAACAACATATCTCTAATCCTAAAGAAAGCTGTTGTTGTTGTTGTTAAGTGCCATTGAGTCATAGAAGACCCATAGTGACCGTATGAACGAACAAAAGTCTTGAACACAAAACGTTTGTCTTTTCTCCAAGTTCATAGTTTCCAGAGGCAAGCTTTTTTGGAAGTGGATGCCACTCCTGCTTCCAAGCTTGTTTTATTTGGGAGATCCACAAAAACCAGGCCTGAGGAAAAAGCCTTTTTAAATACAAGGTCAAATCCAATCAGTTCACACCCTGTTGCAAGCAAGAGCCTAGTCTCAACCCCAATCCAGAAAACACACCTTTGCAGAATCTGGCCGTTCCACTCATCTTCCCAGCCTGGACATAAAAGAAGATAGAAATACACAAGAAATCATCCATGAATGAGTTAAGATCTGTTTTGTGGAGACAAACTTGGGGACCAGAAAATTGAGCTTTGAAACTGAGTTTCCAATAAAATGAGTCTTAAATATGGATTGAAGCTCAACATTAAAAAAAACAAAGATTCACACCACTGGGCTGATTGGCAGCATCATGGCAGACAGTGAACAAATTGACATTGTTAACAGCTTCTCTTTGCTTGGCTCCACAATCAACACTCTTGATACCAGCAGTCAGGAAAGCAAAAGATGAATTGCTTTGGGAAATTCTGCTGTCAGAATAATGAAGAACAATAATGTTAGTCTGGAGACTAAGGCACGCCGGATCCGGCCTGTGGTCTTTGCAATTACTTGCTAGTCATTGACTAGGGATGATAGAAGGAGAATTGATGCCTTTGAGCTGTGGTGCTGGAGAAGAGTATTGAATACACCATGGACTATAAGGAGAACAAACAGTCCGTCCTATAGAGGGTGAGACCAGGCTGCTCCTTAGAGGCAATGATTCGGAAGCTCCATCTGACATACTTTGAGTATGTTGCAAGGAGAGATCAGTCCTTGGAGAACATCCTGCTTGGGAAGGCGGAGGGACAACAGCACAGGAAAGGAAGACCCTTGATGAGATGGATTAATTCAGTGAATAGGGTAATGCAGATAGATGTGTCAGAGATGATAAGATTGGCTCAGGATAGAGCAGAATTCAGAGCTGTTGTACATAGGATCACTATAAGTCACAAGTGACTCGATGGCACATAACAACAGTAGGAATCATGTGTAAAGATTCTTTCTGAATTGTGTTGCTTGAAATCTTTTCCCATGTAAATAAATAGGACATTATTAACCCTCAAATCCTGAAGCTTCTGTAGGAAGTTGTGCTGGTAACCCAAAAGCAGTGTTTCACTGGCCATTTGAATCCACCAACGGCATTGTGGAAGGAAGATGAGTAATCTCCTCCCATTTGATTTGCAGACTTCAAAAACCTGCTGGAGTTTGACCTATGTTTTAGTTCCAACTCAATGACAATAATGAGAAGAGAATGCATATTTTTAAAAAAAGTTTTGATCTCCAGAGATGCATAAGTTTATAATCACCCAACAACTGCTGAATATCAACAATCAATATACTGCTCAATATCAACAATCAATATCAGCAAGTCAGGGAAAATGAGGGATGGAGGCTAGGAAGGCCTGTGGCTGTTGTTGCTATGTGCTGTTGAGGCAGAAACAACCTGTAACTGACTCCCCAGCAGGTTTACAGAGGCAGTAAAAGATATAGGAGGTGATAGCCAATCTTTCTCCTGCAGAGCTGCTGGTGGATTCAAGCCATGGACCTTTATGCTAGCAGAAAATATATTTTTTTAAAAACACAAAGGTTACTTTACACATATACCTCACCTGATGAGTGTCATGGGAATCAGATTGACTACATCTGTGGGAAGAATCACTGAAGAAGCTCATTGTCAGAAGTCAAAACCAGGCCTGTTGTTGTTGTTGTTGTTTAATGCCATCGAGTTGTAGACGACTCATAGCAACCCTATGAACGAACAGCCTGAGCACTGCTCATACATAGAGTTTCCAGAGGCAAGCCATTTTGGAAGTGGATGCCGCTCCTTCTTCCAGGCTTGATTTAGTCAGGAAGTTCCAGCCAACACTGTCCACCATGGGTGCCCATTGCCACAATTGGCACATCCCTGTCACAGGCTTCAGCATCACAGCAACCACGAGTTACCTCTGTACAGCAACGCACAGACCAGTGCTATACCACCTAGAAGAATGTTTGACAGGAAGACAATTTGAACCTGGCCTAGGGCCGCAGGCCCGAGGGCCATTTGGGCTTAAGGCTGCCTCCTGGTTCAAACCCTAGGCCCAGGCTTGCTTAGCCTCACTCCAGGGACAGAGCGAACCGGCACATCAAACACATTCCCGGAAAAGCAGTCCACTCCAAAGCATGCCACGATTCCTGCACTCCCCACCACCAGGCTCCTGCCTCCCAGCAAGGAGAGCTGCCCACGAGCCTGTGAAGGTGACAGCTAAACCAGGAACAACATGGCCGCTTCCTTCCCGGCTTCCTTCGGCTTAAGGCCGCCTCCTGCAAAACCAGGCTTAGACTAGGCTATCAATTACTCATATGCAAGTCGTAAATGAAGCTGAAGGAAATTATTCTTTTTTTGTTAGGGATTTTTAAAAATTATTTTAAAATTTTTATTAACATTTTTATCATTCATAGACATTGTGTTTCATGCATGTACATTGTGTTTTATATAATCTTTCCTTTTCATTATATATCTATTTCATGTATATTGTGAGCGTGTCCCCTTTGCTGAACAATCCTCTGTTCATCTTGGAAACTTTGAACATCTGCATCCACAAGCAAAGTCCAGCACAGAGTAAGCCATCAGGGTGTAGCAATCAGCACTAGCTCACAGCATGGATCATCGTCTCTTCGTCTGGCTGGGTTCTGGCCAACTCATCCCCAGCCATGTGAGGCTAGGTTCCACATATTCCCCTGTATTCCAGTCTCAGGTCTCTTCACTCAACCCCAGCCCTGAAAGTGAAACCTGTGTAGTTTAGCTCTGCCTCTTGGTCAATGAACAGAGTTACATATAGGTTTTCTCTAACCACTGGAGTCTACACAGAGGCCATCTTTGCCATTTCTAGCCCCTGAGGTCCACACATAGAGTGTTTTCACTGCTTTCAGTCACAGATGTCTGCATGTAAACTTCTGCTGCTGTTTCTCCAGCAACAGTAACAGCCAATCTGAGTCTCATGTGTTTTATCGCCTTATGGATAGGACGCTGGTGGAAGGTTTCTCCATGCTTTCAGATCTGTAATCTCCCTTCATGTCTCTACTGACTCTTCACTCAGTCTCCTCCCTAATCTCCCTATTACTTTCAATGCTTCTCCATCGGATTTCTGAGGCTGTAAAACTGTATGGGAAGAAACTGCCTATTTGAAGGAAGAAACTCCTGTGGAACAAGAGGTAGATTAAACCACTGACCTTTTGGTTAATAGCACAACACTAATGTAATACTTTGACAGAGCTCCTTGCCAATTATCAGTTCAACATTGCCAAGTCAGAAGTGGCTCACAGTTGTCCCTCCAGGTTTTCTGAGGCTATAAATAATGCAGAAGGAGTATGCACATCTTTCTCCCCCAAAGACCACGGATTTGAATATCCAGAGAAACCCAGCCTTTGGTTAGCAAGATAATTCCCTACCATCTAGGCCACCAGTGTTCTTTTATCAATTTTTCATCAGTTATATTGCTATGTACCGCCTACTCAGAATCAACTCATAGCTGACTCTCTAGTACGTTTTCAGAGTAAATTGCATGGAAATGAATTGCACATCTTACTCCTCTATAGCTACTGGTGGATTTGAACCAGATACCTTTGTATGTGCAGTGTAATTCCTTACCAGTAAATCACCAGGGTTCCCTTGTTAATTATAAATGTTATTGTTGTTTTGTGCCATCTATTCCATTCATAGCTATCTTCCAGCGGATTTTCAGAGGCAGTAAATTACATGGGAGGAGAATTCCCATCTTTCTTTCATGGAACAGCTGGTGGAAAAAATTAAAACATGTCCACAAGAATCAAAATCTCACTTTGAGTCTATCCTACCTGAATTTAAAAATCATCTCCAGCATAAGGTTGACGCATTGAACACCAATGATAGAAGATCAGATGAGTTGTAGGATGACATCAAAGGTATCTTCCATGAAGAAAGAAAATATCATCATGAACACAGAGAAGAGAAAGGAAAATATAGAAGAGACTTTGAAAATTGCACTAGAGTGTCAAGAAGCCAAAACACAAGTAGGAGATGCTGAAGTAAAAGAGATGAACAGATTTCAAAAGGCAGCTCAAGAAGACAAAGCAAAGTATTATAATGGAATGTACAAAGAGATGGAATAAGTTTTAAAAACTAAGAACTTGTTTGGCTTTTCTTATGCTCAAAGAACTGTATAACAAATTTAAGCTTCAAGTTGCAATACTGAGAGATGATATGGGCAAAATCTTGAATGACAGAAGATGGAAGGAATACATTAAGTCACTGAATCAAAAATAATTGCTCAACAGTAAAAAATTTCTGGAAATACCATATAAACAAGAGTCAAAGGTAATAAAGGAAGAACTTCAATTTGTACTAAAGACATTGGCAAAAAATAAGGCCCTACGAATCAAAGGGATATTAACTGAAATGTTTCAACTAAAAATTACAGCCCTGGACATGTTTACTAAGCTACGCCAGGAAATTTGAAGGGCATCTGCCTAGTTGACTAACTGAAAGAGACTCATATTTGTTCTATTCTCAAGAAAGATGATCTAATAGATTGTGGAAATTATCAAACAATGTCATTAATATCAATCGCAAACAAATCACTGCTGAAGATAATTCAAAAAGTCTACAATAGAAGTTCACTTGGGGTTTAGAAGAAGCCATTACACCAGAAATTTCTTTGCTGATGTCAAATGCACCCTGGCTGAAACCAGAGAATACCAGAAGACTGTCTATTTGTGTTTATTGACTATGCAAAGGCGTATGACTGATGTGAATAATAACAATTATGGCTAGCATTGAGAAAAACTTTAATCCTAGAAAACTTAATTATGCTTATATCAAACCTATGTCTTGGAGAGGGTGCAGCTGTGGTGCTCTTTGAAGGCAAGAATGATGAGGCTTCATCTCACAGACTTTGGGCTTGTTGTTAGGCGGGGGTATTCCTTGGAGAAGGACTTGATGGAAGGGTGGAGAACTGGCAAAAGAGAGGCAGATCCTCAACCAAGTGGATTTACCTGTTGACTGCCACAATGGGTTCTTGTGGATCAGGAAGTGTGAGGATGGCAAAGGGTAGAACAGAGTTCAGATCTTTTGTTCATAGGGTCACCATGGTTGTACTCTACTCAAGGGCACCTAACAACAACAACAAAGCTAGACCACAAAGCTGTAAGGTTTAAAATCAAGAAGGCTGTGTGTCAGGGTTTGTATCCTTTCTCAATATGTACTCAATCTGTATGCTGAGCAAATAATTTGTGAAGTTGGAGTCTATGAAGAGGAATGTGCCATAAAGATAGGAGAAAGACTCATCAACAACCCACATTATGCAGATGACATAACCTTGCTTGTTGAAAGTGAGCATGATTTTAAATACTTACTACAGAAGATTGCATCAAATATTACAGAAGGAGAGTGGATGCTTTTGAGCTGTGGTGCTGGAGAAGGGTACTGAATGTACCATGGACTGCCAGGAAAACAAACAGATTCATCTTG
>NW_006399759.1:19025014-19050457 GCF_000299155.1 Elephantulus edwardii | reverse complement strand
GCAGGAGGGGAAGACCCTCTATGAGATGGATTGATTCGGTGACTGGGGTAATCGGGATGGGTGTGTCCGAGGCGGTGCGGTTGGCGCAGGATAGAGCAGGGTTTAGGGCTGTTGTGCATAGGGTCGCTATGAGTCGGAAACGACTCGAAGGCACATAACAACCACAACAACTGCAGAAGATTAGGGACGACATCTCTCAATATGGATTATTTCTCATCTCAACATCAAGAAAACAAAGGTTCTCACCTCTGGGCCAATAGACAACAATATGATAGATGGAGAAAGATTTGAAATTGTCAGTGACTTAATCTTATTAGGATCGACAATCAATACCTTTAATATTAACAGAGAAGAGATCAGGAGACACATTTAATTGAGCAAATTCACTGCCAGGGACTTATCCAAAGTGCTGAAGAGAAATTGCATCAGTTTGAAGACAAAGATGCACTTGATTCAGGCCATGATCTTTTCAATCACTTGCTGTGCATCTGAAATCTGAACAATGAATAAGGATGACAGAAGAAAAACTGATGCCTTTGGGTTATGGTATTGGTAAAAATTACTGACTATATCACATTGTTGTTATGTGCCATTGAGTCGTGTGCGACTCATAGTGATCATATATACAACAGCCCTATACTCTGCTCTATCTTGTGCCAATCTCACTGCCTCTGACACACCTACTCCCATTACCCCAGTCACTGAATCAATCCTTCTCATCAGGGTCTTCCTCTCTTGCTCTGTCCCTCCACTCTCCCAAGAATGACAAGGGCTCCAAGGACTGGTCCCTCTTTGCAACTTGTCCAAAATATTTCAGACGAAGCTTCAGAATCATTTCCTCCAAGAAGCAGCCTGGTTAACTCTCTCCAGGATGAACCTGTTTATACTTGTCTAGCCAAAGACTGCCAAACAGACAGACAAATACGTCTTGAAGAAGGTACAGCCAGAGTGCTCATTGGAGACAAAGATGGTAAAGCTTTCTCTCTCATATTTTATGCATATTGCTAGAAGAGGTAAATCCTTACAAAAAGCCATCATTCTTGGAAAGGGTTTATCCTCCTCGCTTGGAGGGTCAGCAAAGGAGAGGATGACAGTCAATGAGATGGAGTCACTATGTCAATAACAACTCTAGCAATGGACTCAAGTGTGTCAGAGATAATGAGGATGACAGAATCGAAAAGGTTCAGATCTGCTGTTATGACTTGTATTCAACACAATAACGCTTAGTAAGCCACCAGAGCTCCCTAATAATAGATAATGTTGTTGTTGTTGTTGTTGTTGTTGTTGTTGTTGTTGTTGTTGTTGTTAAGTGCCATCAAGTCACAGACGACTCATAGCAACCCTATGAATGAAAGACCTGAACACTTGGAAAAACTTTCACCATTTCTCCACGTTCATAGTTTCCAGAAGCAAGCTATTTCGGAAGTGAATGCCACTCCTGCTTCCAAGCTTGTTTTAATTTGGGTGCTCCACCAAACACTGTCCACTACGGTAGCCATTCTCACATTTGACACATCCGTGTCACAGTGTTTAGCATCACAGCAACTACAAGTTACCTCATTACAGCCAATGTACAGACTAGTGCTATATCACTTTGGAGAATGTTTAAACAAAGCAGTTAAAACCAGGCCTGATGGTTCCAGATTAAAATCACCCACCTTTGGCTTGGCAGCATAACTTTCTATACACTGGGCCAACAGAGCTCTGTCTGTGTTGTTGTTAAGTGCCATCAAGTTGTAGATGACTCATAGCGACCCTATGAATTAGATACCTGAACACTAAAAGTAGGTAATAGTCTCTTTATCATTCCACTTAGCTATTACCAAATAATTCTAAATCCTCCTTTATTTCCTTAGAATACAAGTGTAAGTTGACATAACAATCTGAGAAAACATTAAACAGTTCTACTTCCTTTTATTACAATTATATATGAGTAAAGTCTATTTCTTATTCCTCTTACAATCAGTGGAGGACAGTCACTCACAGTCAAATAAAGCTAGCAACTGTCCTTCACTGAGTCATTCATTTATCCAAAAACATTTACTACTCACCAACTGTATTCTGGATACTGATTGTTGATAAAAGAAGAAGAATAGACACAACTTTTGCCTCCAAAGAAGAGTTCCTGGAATTGTATGGGGAGGGGGGAATAGCCAAAACACACACACACACACACACACACACACACGCACACACAGAGAAAGAGGGATAACAACTATTATGTGTCAATCTCCCTTCAAAAAATGCCTCAAAAAAGAGAAAAATACAACCTACGTTAGGAAAACAGGTCATAAATAGGATGTTCACATTAGATATTTTAATTGCTGTAAAATATAAAGACAACACATTTGCAAAGTCAGCATTTGTCACTTGAGCAGTTCAATGCAAACATACCAATAACTATTGCTGTATTTTCCATCTCTATAAACAAAATCTTAATACTACCTAGACAAAGAAACTCCTCACTTTTCTGTTCTGCCTCTAGTATCCATTGATAAACTTATCCTCGTTCAAGTGTTTCTTATTATTGAAGTTATGCTACACCCCTTTTGTGACTTATTTTGTCCAACATTGTGTTTTCAAGGTTTATCCATGTTGTTGCTGCATGTATCAGGATTTAATATTTCTTCATAGTGAAGTACTATTCCATTATATATATATTTTTTTACATATATATTTTTATATATTTATTTTTACATATATATTTTTACATAAATATTTTTACATATATATTTTTACTATATCTTGTATATCCTTTTACTTGTTTATTTAGGCTATTCCCATCTTTTGTAAATAGTACTGCTATAGCAAACAAAAAATGTTTTTCTATCTCTTTGTGTCACTACTTTCAATTCTCTTATACTTAAGAGGGGGATTTCTTAGTTAAATGGTAACTCTATTTTTAATTTTTTTTAAGAATCATCAAACTATTTTCCACAGAAACTACATAAAGTTGCATTGCTGTTGTTGTCTACCATTAAACTGGAACCAATCTACGAGTATTAGCAATTAATGATAGTTCTGATTTCTTCACATACTTACCAAAAATTTAATTTTCTTTTCAAAAATTTATCATCCTTGTGCTTTTTATTTGCATTTCCCTACAGAAGATTGGATGCTGAGCTGCTAACCCAACAGCTGGCAGTTCAAATTACCATCTTCTTCATGGAAAGGCAATCTACTTCCACAAAAATTTACATCTTTGAAAACCTATGGGATAGTTCTACTTTGTCCTATAGGATTGTTATGACCTGGAATCAACTTGAGAGTAGTAGGTTTAAGAATAATTATGTCTAGTATCTTTTCATATTCTTGTTGGTCATTTTATACTCTATTTGATGAATAGTCCATATAAGTCCTTTGCCTTTTTTTTTCAATTGAGTTGTTTATGTGTGTGTTTTTTTTTCTTGTTATCAATGTTCTTTATAAAGTTTAGAGATATTAAGCCTTTGGTCAGTATATGGTTCTTGGAAATTATATTTCCGTCTCTTTGTTGCAATGGATTTACAAAGAATAGTTAAGAGTTTTAAAAATAGATTAGAGAAGAAAGGGAGCATTTCAAGTAGAGGATGGGCAGACACAAACTAAGAGGTATAAAATGACAACTCCTGGATAATATGGAAATAAAACAGGAGACAGGACAGGACTTGATATATGGGCAGGTCAAGCTGTATATCATGTATGGCTAAATATATTTTACGGTGGTAATTCTATAACATCCTGGAAAGTACTACTACACAGTCAATAGAGACATATATAGCTTAGAACTCATTAGTGAATGTTGAAGGTAAAGAAATCTCACATACTACTGCTGTCCAGAGTCACGACATTGAACATTATCTGGATATAAGAGAGGAAGAGACAGATTTGGGTGATATTAAAAATCCCTATACAGGTACCATTAAAAAACTTAAGGAACTGAGTTTTCAAAGCCTATGGATAACACGATTTGGATTGCCACGGATGTATCCAGGATTATAAATATTTGGTGAAAAAGGCCTATTATCACCCTTCTCATATGCTAGCTAAGAAGACACAAAAGAAAAGAGCTAGGGTGAGTTTATATCCAGATACTTTGGAATTAAAAATTACAGAAATACAGATTAGTATGATTTGGGACAATCTAAGAAGAGTCTTATGAAAGACTTACGAAAAAAATAAAATGCACAAGTAACTAGTAAGCTGTGGGCAAAATCTTGAATGATCCAGGAAATATCAAAAGAATATGGAGGGAATACACAGAATCACTACTAAAAAGGAATTGGCTGACACTGAAATATTTCAGGAAGTACTATATGATTAAGAATCAGTGGTAATAAAGGAAGAAGTTCAAGCTTCACTGAGGCGCTGGTGAAGAATAAGTACCCAAAAATTGATGGGACACTGATTGATATGCTTCAATTAAGGGACACAGCCCTGAATGTGCTCACCGGTCTAAACAAGGAAATTTGGAATACAACTGCCTGGTAGACTGACTAGAAGAGACCCATATTTGTTCCCACTCCCAAGAAAGGTGATCCAACAGAATGTAGAAATTATTGAACAATAGTATTAAATCCCATGAAAGCAAATTACTGTTTAAGATCATTCAAAAACAGCTAGAACAATAAATAAATAGGAAATTGACAGAGGTTCAATCAGGATTTAGAAGAGGCTGTGGCACCAACAATATCATTGCTGATGTCAGATGGATTCTAGCTGAAAGAATATCAGAAGTATGTCTAATTGTGCTTTACTGACTACACACAGGTGTTTGGCTGTGTGGATCATAATAAATTAAGGCTAAAATTGAGAAGAATGAGAATTTCAGAACACTTAACTGTGTTCATGCAAAACCTATACCTAGACCAAGAGGCTGTTGTGTGAACAGAACAAAGAAATACTGTTATTGTTGTGTACCATAGAGATGGAACCAAGCCATAGCTGACCCTCTGGTGGGTTTTTGGAGGCTGTTAATCACACAGGAGGAGATTGCCCATCCTTCTTCCACAGAGCAGCTGGTAAATTTGAGCAGCGTGTCTTTGGGATTGCAGTACCGCTTTTTGACACTAACCCTCCAGAGGTCCCTATATGGTCTAAAATTAAGAATGGTGTGCATCAATATTATATCCTTCCCCTACACTTATTCAGTTTGTATGATGAACAAATTATCTGAGAAGCTGGACTCTCTGAAGAAGAATGTGACATTATGATTGAAGGGTTGCTAGAGAAGATCAAAGAATACCACCTTCAATATAAACTGCATCTCTATATCAAGAAAACAAAAATTGTGAGCACTGGATTATAGACAAAATCATGATAGATGGAGTAAAGATTGAAACTGTCAATGACTTCATCTTACTTGGATCCACAACCAATGCACAGCTGTTAGGAGGCCAGGAGACATAGTGCACTGGAAAATCTGCAGTCAGAGACTTCTCCAAATTATTAACAAACAATGATGACAGTTTGAGGACTAACGTGTGCCTGATACAAACCGTGGTCTTTTCAACCACTTGCTACGATACTAAGAGCTGGACAATGAATAAGGATGATGGACGAATCAATGCCTTGAACTGTGACTTTGGAGAGAAGTACTGAGTATCCCATGGAGAAGAGGACTGACTATCTCATGGGCTGCCAAAAGGACAAACAGATATGTCTTGGAGAAGGTACATCTAAAGAATTTCTTGGGGGCAAAGATAATAAAGCTTTGCCTCACATACTTTGGGCTTGTTGCTTTGTTTTTGTTGTCATGTGCCATCAAGTCACTTGCCACTCAAAGCAACCCTATGTACAACAGCTGAGGAAGAGTCATCAACAACCTATATTATGCAGATGACACAAGTGTTTTTTGAAACTGAGGACACGAAACACTTGCTGCAGAAGGTCAAGGATTATAGTCTTCAATATGGACTAAAACTCAACATGAAGAAGATAAAGATTCTCACCATTGGGCGTGTTGCTTGGTGAAGCTATTCCTTGGAGAGTGATATCATGCTTGGAGAGGTGGAGAGATAGAGACAGAAAGGAAGACACTCAATTGGATGGACTGACATAGTGAGTGCAGCAATGGGCCCGAGTGTGTCAGGGACTGTGAGGATGTCACAGGATAGAGTTCAGATCTGTTGTTGGCTTTAAGTTGTACTCAACTCGACAATACCTGACAACAATAACAGTATTAGATCAGGTAGCATTTGGACGGTCTCTCATTTCTGAGGGGTTGAGTCAGCAACATCATGAACATTTTATGAAGGCTATTAATCCTTATACACATTCAAGTATAATATTCTACAAGCAGTTAATGGGCTTTATGATGCTTCTAAAACCAGTGGGATCCCAAGCCCCCAGTTAAACTCCCTTCTCTGTATGTACTACGTTCTGTGCTCCTGTGTGTTAACCTGGAACAAGGGAAAAGCAAAACTGTGAGGTACTTCAAGCTGTCAAGTCAGAGAAAGTCTATGGAACTACTTATTTAAAAAGGTACCCAGCTACCATGTGTAGTAGTGTAAGAAACATAAGTTCTTCCAAGTTCTCAATCCAATTACAAGAGAGAAAAGCAGTAAGATCTATAGAGGATACATGTTATTTTTGGACTCAGGAAGAGCTCACATTGGTGACATTACAATAATATCTTTTCTCAGTGTGTATACTTTTAGAGTCACACAACCTTCTTAGATCTTGACAAGACGACCTCCATGACCTTATACTGGAGCATCACTTAATTGTAAAAGAATTTTAAAAGCTACCATAGGAGGATGACTAAATCAGAATCCACTTTATAACTTGCTTAGCAATGTACAAACTATAATCCAGTGTATGGGGCTAGGCTGGCTCAAACTCTTGACTCCTGTCCCAAATGATTTTGAATCTCCAATCTGCCATTTTCTTCCTGGCTTTAAAACTTCTCTCCCTCTGGTCTTAAAATCTGCCTGATCTCAAAATGTTCCTGCAATGATGACTTTTATCAGGAGAGGACATGAAGGATTCACCTATCTACTGACTTGTTCTCTCTCTGTTGCCTGACATTCCTGGCATTAAAATGGATAGCCTTCCGCCCTGTCTGCTAGGTGTGCTCTGCAGATGAAGGAATCGCAATAACAGCTAGTTGATATGGTGTCAATTCTGACTTACAGCGACCCCCAGGAGTATCAGAGTGGAACTGTGCTCCTCATGGGTTTCAACAGCTGATTTTCAGAACTACATCTCTAGACATTTCTTTTAAGGTGCCTCTGGGTGGATACAAACCTCTAACATTTTGGTTCGCGGCCAAATACATTAACTATTTGTAGCACTTAAGAGCTCTACAGACCAAGGGAGGTCTTATTTATTAACTGCATAGTTAGAAGTCCATCCGCTTTTGCAGCCTCCTCCTCATGCTGTAAGTATTCCCACCTCAAGAAGCAGTAGAAACTTCAAACACCCATTCTCCTCCACTATTATAAATCTGTAGTCGTTGAATAAGCATCTCCTATTAAAGAAGAAAAAAACTGAATTCCTAGTGGCAGTCAGCAGGAGACAGAGGCTCTTCCAGCTTAATGACTTGCAAATCAAAAGCATGAAAACCAGAATGCACCTTTTGAACCTCTTTCCCATTCAGCTGAGATGTCCTCATAATTTTATCCCATAGTGTTCCTGTTATTTTTGCTACCAGAGCAATAACCTTCCTTGTGCATTTTTAAAATGTTGGAGGAGGAGCTGTCCAGTGATCTCAAAGCATATGTTTTTGATTCTCCTAAGATTATGGATACCAAAGGAATAAAAATGGAAATCACTACTGCCAAGATATGAAAGAAAGTTTGCATAGTAAAATAATTTAAACCCAACATTTGGACCCAATAAGGCAAACGGAACGTTTTTTCCATATTTTTGGAAAATGTGCATTTTCTTCACATTAAGTGGTACCAATAAAAAATAATGATTCTCACTCAGTTTATTTCTATAAATTAGATTGGCTTATAGTTTTCCAGGACATGGTTTTGCATCGAACTATATGGCAAACACCTGGACATAAAATACACTCAGCTATTTATTTCCATGTGGGAGAAACAGGTCACCCTTTCTATTCTAAATCTAGAGCAAAGGTCAGCTGAAAACAGCTAGTATATTAAGCACTCTCTATGTATCTGCCAAGAATATATGTTACATCAACAACCTGGGGAGGGGAGTGGTGAGCAAACCCAGGAAGTTCCTTACAGATAAGCAGGCCAACTTGCTTGTATGGACAACTGGCCCATCTTGAAGTCAGATAAAGAAATAAAGAAGAACAAAGAACAAAAAGGAGTGAAGAAATAGTTACATGTCATTTACATATGAATACACTTATCTGGGGTTGTTGTTGTTGATATTGTTCGTTGTTGTGGTTGTCATGTGCCATGGAGTTGATTGCCACTCACATTGAACCTAAGAACAACAAACCTGAACCCTGCCCTACTTTATGCCATTATCATCATCTCTGATCTGTTGAGTCCATTGTGTTAATCTTTTGAGGTTCTTCCTCTCTTATGCTGACCTACCTTTCTTTTTTTTTAATATTTTATTTTTTTTTTATTTTATTATTTTTGTGTGCGTGTACCGTCAAATCAGATCTGACTGGTACTGGAGGACATTGCCCCTCCTTCCCTGGCAGAGCATCTGGTGGATTCAAACCGTGCACCTCTGAGCTCTATATCCATATCCAAGGACTTGGGCACTCCAGACAACATGCCCAAGTATGTGAGACCAAGTTTCACCATCCTTGCCTCCAAGGAACATCCTTTCTCCACAGCTATACTTTCTTTAAGATAGATTGTGTTTACTCTTCGGGCACTATTCTTCTCCAACATCAAAGACATTGATTTTTCTTCTGTTATCCTTAGTCCAACTTTTAGTGCATAGTACCTTTGTCTTTAAACTGACAACATTAATCTTTAGCACTCTGGAGATGTTCCTAACAGCAAATTTTCCCAATGTGACTTATCTATTGATTTCTTGATTTCTGGTACCAACAAGTGTTGATTGTGGATCCAAGTAAGGTCAGCTCTTGACTCATAGCAACCACATGCACAATGAGTTTAGACTGTTGTGACCCATAGGTTTTTCAGCAATTGATTTTCCAGAAGTAGTTGCAGGCCTTTTCTTTTTCTTTTAGTCTTTTTTCAGTATAGACAAAAATATCTCCATTGACAGCAGCTTCACATACAGCAGCATGTAAGCCTCTACCTACAGAGGAAGGGTAGCTATACAGAAGGTATATTGGGTCAGGGTCTCCCATATAGAAGGTGAAGATTTCTACCACTGAGCCATCACTAGGGTAAAATCAATCTAACTATAGATGTGTAAATGTTAATGAAATGGTGGATGTGAAAGAGAAGATAGGGAGTGTGGAGAAGAATGTTATTGTTGTTGTGTACTGTGGAGTTTGAACAGATCTATAGCTGACCCTTCAGCAGGTTTTCAGAGGCAGTTAATTACATGGGAGGGGACTGCCCATCTTTCTCCTGTAGAGCAGCCAATGGATCCAAACTATGTGCCTTTGGGATTGTAGCACAGCTTCTTACCACTAGGCCACCAGAGCTCCCAGTGAAGGAGATGAGGGATGGTAAAGGACTGAAAAAGAGTGGTAAAAGTAGAAGAAAGTGTTCCTCTAGTGTCCACACAGTTGAACAAAGAAACCAAACAAGTCATGGCCTGAAATGGGTGTCAGACTGCACCCAGACTGACTGCATCAGTCTCTAAAGGTAGGGCACCAGGATCTATATTTTCCCAAGCTACTCGGGACATTCTAATGGGTTGCTGAGATTGAAACCACCTCTGCTTTAGCGCATCCAAGCCAGGTCCTGGGGCAGAGGCGCTCAACCTTGATAATGGGGCAAAAAAACCCAAACAAAAACTATCGCAGTATTTTGCTAAACAAAAGACAATTCTCTCTCTCAGACAACTGCAGCCAATTTTTCAAGTGAACCTTATTTTGCCTGCCACAAATACTATCTTAAGAAATTTGCCAGTGATCCACACTTCAGTTATCAGGGGTCAGGATTGTTCCCCAGCACCAGTATTTCTTGGCAAGCTTCAATCTTTGCTTCCTGGCATTGTTTCCCAAATCACAAGGGGTGTACGGTGGTCAGACATCAGAAGCCACAGAATCTGCACAAAGAGGAACCTGGTGACTCCAGTTAGAGACTTTACAACAGGTAAGAAATCCAAACCTAAAATGGAAAACTGATATTATTTTGGAACCATTTTGGCAGATTACTTTTTCGCTGTGGTGAGAAAAACAGTGGCCTCATGCTAGTGCTATGTTTAGTTTCAAGAATAGACATAGAGATGTTATTTTTCTGTTTTATTTCCTTCAGCTTCCAAATGTATTACATTAATTCCACCTTATTTTATATTTGTCATTTATGTAAGCAATCTGGTGTATGTCCTTGATTAAAGCTGTTGACACCTTTGCAAAAGAAATGAGAGAATTGGTAATCTCTAGAGTGACCCACACAGTCCAATGCCTTTGCACAATCAATGAAACACAGATAAGACATTCCTCTGGTACCCTTTGCTTTCTACCAAGATCCACCTGACATTGGCAATTATGTTTCTTTCTAGTGTCATAGCCTCTTCTAAACCCAGGTTGCATTTTCTGGTAGTTCTCTGTCAATGTACTGTTGTGCTCATTTTTGGATAATCTTCTCTAGGATTTTGCTTGTATATAATATTAGTGATTGTTGTGGTTTTTATGTGTCGTTGAGTCTCTTGAGACTCATAGCGACCCTATGTACAAGAGCCCTAAATGCCGCTCAATCCTGTGCCAACCTCACCATATCCAACACACTCACTCCCACCACCCCAATCACAGAATCAATCCATTTCATCAAGGGTCTTTCTCTCCTGCTCTGTCCCTTCACTCTGCCAAACATGATATCCCTCTCCAAGGACTAGTCCCTTGTTGTAACATGCCCAAATTATGTCAGACGAAGCTTCAGAATCCTTAATTCCAAGCAGCAGCCCAGCTTCACCCTCACCAGGACAAACATGTTTTTTTCTCCTAGCAGTCCATGGTATATTTAAAACTCTTCTCTAGCACCACAGCTCAAAGGCATCAATTCTCCTTCTATCATTCCGATTCACTGTCCAACTCTCCAATGCATAGCACATAATTGCGAAGGCCTGAGTCAGGCACACCTTAGTCCCCAGCCTGACATTATTGCTCTTCAGTACTCTTGAGACATCCCTCACAGCTTACTTTCCCAATGCAATTCATCTCTTGATTTCCTGGCTCCTGGTACCAAGAGTGTTGATTGTGAAGCCAAGCAAACTAAACCTGTTAACTATCTCAATCTCTTCACCATCTGTACTGATGCTGATATTGTTTGATAATTTTCATACAATGTCAAGTCACCTTTTTTTGTAGTGGAGATAAATATGGATCTCTTCCAGTCAGTTGGCCAGGTAGATATCCTCCAGATTTCTTGGCACAACCTGGTAAGCACATGCAGGGCAGCATCTGTTTGCTGAAATATGTCAGTTGGTATTCTACCAATTCCTAGGGCCTTATTTTTTGCCATTACCTTCAGAGTAACTTGGACTTTCTCCTTCATCACCATTGTCTCTTGATCATAGGTTGTTTCATGAAATTCTTCTGGGTCAACCAGTTCTTTTTGGTACAGTGAATCTGTATACTCCTTCCATCTTCTTAAATCAGAAGATTAATTGCAGTGAGACAAACTGCTATCAGGGATCTCTCCAGAGTACTGAGAAGCAATGATGTCAGTCTAGAGACTAAGGTGCGCCTGATCTAGGCCATGATTTTTGAAATTACTTGTTATGCATCAGAGATCTGGACAATGACTAAGGATGACAGAAGAATTGAAGCCTTTGAGTTGTACTGCTGGAAAAGAGTCTTGAACATACCATGGACTGGCAAGAAAACAAACAAGTTTGTCTTGGAGAGGGTGAAACCAAGTTTGTCCTTAGAGGGTAGGATTTTGAAGCTCTGTCTTGCATACTTTGGACACATGGCCAAGAACGACCAGTCCTTTGAGAAGAACACCAGGCTTGCAAGGGTGGAGGGACAGTGCAGGAGAGGAAGTCTCTGGATGAGATGGACTGATACAGTAACTGGGGCAAGGAGATTAGATGGGCTGGGGTCAGAGAGACTGGTTCAGAATAAGGCAGGCTTCAGAGCTGTTGTACCTAGGGTCGCCATGGGTCACAGATGACTCAGTGGTACATAATAACAAAAACAACCTCTAAGGTGAGCTCTAATGGGAAGAAGTTACATTGTCAATGCAAAGGTGGTATGTTCAAATCCACCATCTGCTCTATAGAAGAAAAAGAAATAGTTTCTACCACATAATTTACAGCTTCTGAACACCTGCTGGAGGATCAGCTACTTGACAGCAATGAAAGAGACAGAGAGAGAATGAGAATCATTAAAGGCTTTTATAGTTTCCTCTTAGTTTATGACAATCATTTATTTAAGTATATAGAACAATATTCTATGTAAATCCTCTCCTTTGTTGCTTCTAACACCTCCATGAAGACAGTAAATAGGCCAGGAGTTATTATCCATTCCTCCAGCAGAGTAAAATCATGCCAAGAGAGGTTAAATGACTGAAGGACCTGGCTTAAAATAATCTTCTGACTCTACCCCAGGTGCCCTTTCTCCCTCATCCTCCTGTCTTTTCCTGTTTCACCTTGTTACCATGTTGTGTCTCACACATCTGTGCATACACATACACACTCCTCCACTTAAAGACTGAATGGTGACAATCAAGGTAAAGTAAGTCACCTGACAAGGGCTGACCAAAGAACATCAGGCTCCCAACAACATCCATATCTCCTGGTTGGGAAAGAAAAAGCAAATTCAGCTCTCACCAGGCCCTCTTATGAGCCATTCTCTTACATCTCCTACTGTGCCCTCACTCTCACTCTCCTGTAAGCCTCTGCATACCTGCTCCCAGGACAGGAGCTGATCTTGGCATTTGCCTTTGTCCCAGCAAGTCTACGCCACCTCTCCCTGAGGGGATGCATATGAGACTTTGCCTTTGTTGGGGTAATGAAAGGCTATTCATAACCTGACCTGGGCCTTGCACACAGTTCAGTAAATGCTGGATGATCATGTCCTAGAATGCAGAGCTGGAAGCCAGCGGTAGAGGTGCGGCTCATCGCCCCTGCCTCAGGACAGGGAAGACTGGCAGAAATCAGGCAGCAGACAGGAGGGACTGTGGGCTGGCAAATCGTTGCGGGGCAGCCGCCTCTTCACCTGTGAATTGTCAGGGTCCATGTCCCTTGTACGGACTCCCTGAGTTTGCCCAGGAGCAGAGGTACCCAGCTCCCTACTCACAGGAAAAAATGAGTCCAACTGCCCTCAGAGCAAGAATCTACCCTTCTGAGGATGAATGTTATTGGGGCTGCCAGGCCAAGGAGGCAACATTCGGGTGTCAGCCTCCTAGTGCTGGAAAATGTTTGTGGTTTGGAATTTTTCCTCAAAATCCCGTCAAGCTCAAGTCTGTGCAGACAACCTTGGATGAGAGAGAAAAGAAAGGGAGGCGGAGGAGGCTTGGGGGAGGGGAAGTTTAAAAAAAAACCAAAAAAACTGCTTCCAAAAGTCCCTGTTGTTTGAGAGACTGTTTCACCACCTAATGCCTGGAAGCATCATAAACTCTTGCTGCCCACCTTTTCCACCTCCTCTTCCCTTTTACTACCCCCTGAGACCCGGGTTCTGGGGCCTGAACACATGTGGGTCTCATTGGTGGATCCTGTTGTCTTCAGAGGCGGTAAATTCAGACCACCACAAATCAGTTTCAGCGCAACTTCAGCACAGACACGCACGCGTTCGCATTAAAGTCGTCTGGTGTCCAGGCTGAAATATGGCCGCATGTGTTCGCTGCTGCGCTTCAGCCCTGCCAGAGATGCCACCCTGTCAGAGGTGGTTTATGGAGCGGGGTGGGGAGGCCAGAACGCAATGGCCAGCTAGCACCCCAGCCAAGGCGCCCCGCGGCTTTGATCTCTGCTGCTTCACTCTGTGTCAAGGTGGACAGCTGCCCGATCCTGCGAAGGTCCAAAGCATAGCTTTCCAAAGCGCCTCTGAGCCTCTGCCTCCCAGGGCCTGACAGACCACTGTCAGTAGTGGCTGCCTTTCTTCCAGAAGTAACTCTTTGTGACATTTCATTGTCACCAGCTAAATACACAGCATTCCTGGCCCTTCTCCTTCCCTGGTGCTGACAGTTGACACAGAGCCTGCCTATCCTTTTGCATGAAAATGCTGCTTCTCAGAGGCCCTTCTCCAAGAATTTAAACTTGGGTTCAGGCTTGACAGTAATTCAGCGCAAGTTTCACACACTGGGTTTCCTGTGTCCTGGCAATAAATGCAAAAGTGTTGTTTTTTGGTTTTGTTTTGGGTTTTTTTTCTAATTGACCCAGAATAAATTTGTGTCTTTGAAGCAGTTAGCCTCATCATAATGTCTCTCTGGGCCATAGTAAGTGCAAGGCCCCATTAGTGGTAGGTGAGGCCAATGCTGATGTTCTGGGTATCATCATGTGGAACTGACCCATACCTGACCCTCCAGTGGGTTTTCAGAGGCAGTAAATCAGATGGGAGGAGATGCCCGTCCTTCTCCTGTGGATCAGCTGGTAGATTCAACCTCCATGCCTTTAGGGGTGCAGTGCACCTTCCTACCACCAGGCCACCAGAGCTCCCTGAGATCCATTCATTGTCAGATACTGCAGAACACCTTCATCGTGGTGGTGATGATGATGATGATGGTCATAATGATAGTGCTGGGGTTAGAGTTGACAGCAAAGCTTCAATCTCTTACCCTTTAATGCCCATTGAAATAATCTACAGAGTTTGAAAAGGTACCAATTAATGCTTGGTGATGGGGATCCTATGCCCAGAAATTCACACTTAATTGGTCTGGGATACAGGACTTTTCAAAGCTTCTCATGTGAGTGTATAGGTACAGCACAACTGGCAGTAGAGAAGCATTCCCTCATCCTAGAGTGTCCTTTAAGGTATTTGCTGCCAAGCCAGTGGACAGGGTTCAGGAGACACCTCACGCATTCAGCCACTCATCCTCCCTCACTAATCCTCAGCATCTACTGAACATTTAAACTGGGTTGGTTGGACAATGGTCTAAGTGTCATTAAATCAATAAGGTAAAACCAGTGGCTTTGGAGGCATTTCCGACTCAGAGAAGTTCCATTTATTTCTGAATGGACTGTGTTCCATATGGTTTGTAATAGATCATTATTCAGAAGTAGAAAACCAGGCCTTTCCTCAAAGTTGGCTCTGGGTAGATTGAAATGTGTCCTTTCAGTTAACAGCCAAGGATATGAGTGGTCTGCACACTACTCACATATAATTAAAAGAACTGAGCGTTGATCCTCAAGGAACTTCCCATCTTGTGAGTCTGCAGGCCCCTGGGGAAGCTGGGCTTGATCTGAGCTGTAAGGACATGTCTAAAACTGCTAAGGAAAGGTGGCAGATAGATTGCCAAAAAGCCCAGAGAAGCAGTTTACTATTGCATAGGATGGATGAGGAATAAACCACAGAGATAAAATAAAAAAAATTTCATAAGAAGAAATATCATATGTAAGAGTTGAAGAGTTGTTACCTAAGACCTCATAACTCCAAGAAGTATATCAGTTCTTTATCTTCAAAGTAATTTCTTTCTCATCCAAGTCCCACCCACGAGGTCCAAATGAAAGTTGCTTTTCTCTGACTTGATTCTTCCTTTTGGGCATATGAGGTGAGGAGATGAGTATAAGGTGACTTCCTTATACCGGTTCTGGGAGCTCTGGTATCCCAGTCCATAGAGGGTTGAGCTGTTAACTCAAAGGCAGGCATGACTGGTGATTTGAATCTCTCTACAAGATGGGCAGTCTGCTCCCATGCAATTTATAGCCTTCAAAAACTCACTGAAGGGTCAGCTAGGAGTTGGTTCTTCCTCCTCAACAATGAGTGAACGAGTGAGTCATCTTGTTGATGAGCACTGAGACAAGCTAAGATAATTTAAGTTTTTCTCTGGAACTTTAAAACAAGCAGAACAGAGCAAATGTATCTTTGTTCACAGGCCTGTAAAAACATGATCCTAAAGCTGCCTAAAGCCATACCCCTATCATATGAATAAGAGAATAAAATAATCTTTATATTATTAAAATCCCTGGCTCTGTCCACTGAGGTTTCTGGAGCTGCCATCTGATGTTTTACTTTACTCTTTTCCAACTCTTCACTGATTCTGTGAAGCATTCCAATAGTCTTCCATTCACACAGAACATAAAAATAAGTAACACTTTGTTTAAGCTCATTCATGTAGATTTCTGTCTTTTGGTACTAAAAGAACCTCAACTAGTCTATTGTGAGTCAAAGAGAAATCCTAAGGACTTTTGGATGTTAGACACAGCACTTAATGTTAAACCTACTGCTGTTGTCATTGTTGTGCTGTCGAGTCAGAACCCATCCCTAACTGACCCTCAGGTGGGTTTTTAGAGGCAGTAAAACAGAAGGAGATTGTCCATCCTTCTCCTACTAAACCTACTAAACAAAGATTTTTGTTTTAAGTTTTTTTTGTGATAGAGCAGAGAGCATAAAACAGGGGGCCAGCAGTTCTGGACTGAAGACCCCAAGTTATGTTTCTCTGTGTCTTTATTGAAAATTATCAGGAAGTAAATCACAAAGAGAATTCAATGCAAATGAAGCCAAGCTCTTTCTATTGAAAACATTCTGCTTGACTCAGGAAGGAGGGGTTCACAAATGCAAGAATTTGGTTTACCCTTAACTATAAACCTTGATGCCTCAGGGTGAACTCTAGCTCAGGAAGTAACACTCCCTCTGTAGGGGGCCCCTTGCTGTCTCCTGTCTTACAGGAAGCAAACAGGTCATTTCTAGGATCTGCCACAAGAGAAATCCTAACTTATATATCTGTAATTCCTTCAGTTCCTGAACAAGGGTTTTCATATAATATTTGGTATAAAGTTTGGCTTCCCATAGTACAGATTCTCTGTATATTACATCTTTCCTCTTTTAATGCTTCCTAAATCACTCAATATACTACCCATATCATCCTTAAGCACTGCAACTCATGGCTTAAATTTGTTCTTTAGTTCCTTCAGCTTAAGAAATGCAGAGTGCACTTCAATGATTTAGATTCTCCCAGAAGAGCTGTGGGTGAGCATTAACATTACTGGTAAGTATATTTGTTTTCTCCTGGACACAAGAGCCTACTATTTAGTCCTAAAAGCCTTCTGAGGTCCCAACTCTTCTCACTATTTCTTAGTTGTTGGAATGGACAGAAAACCTCATAAGCAGTTCCTTACTTCACCTCTACCTTGCATGCGGTCTTTGGAGCTCAGATCTTCTCTGATCTCCTAGGATTGTTATCCTCCCTTGCTTTCTTGGGATGGCATGTAGATTCTTTCTTGGGAATAAGTTTCTCCATGTTTTTTTCCTGTGATGTCTCTTGATGTTGTGTTATCAGCTGCCTGATTCAGGCATGGGCACCGCAGTGACACGTAGGGTGATAGACAGAGATTTTTTAACTGGAGTCCCAGAACCTTCCTTCAAGGTCTCCCATGATCCCTTAAAAAGTATGTGCAAAAATATATATATAATGTGTACCCTCTTAGACAGTGGCCACATGGATACTATGTCTTGATCATCTAAAATCATTAATAACCACTGATGTAAGCAACAATAAAGTACACAAAGTACACAAACATAAGAAACAAAGAACTAACCTCAAAGAACAATTACTCTTGCTGTTAGCTACTGTTGAGTCAATTCTAATTCATGATGAGTTCATGTGCTCATAGTAAAATGGCCTTATAGGATATTCAAAAGTGTGCCTTTTGAAAGCATAGCCCTTGTCTATCTTTCGGGGTACCTCTGGGTTTGAACTACTCTCCTTTCAACCAGTACTAAAAAAAATCATTTGTGCCAATAAAGGACATCTAACAATTATCAAATATCCTCTAACACATCATCATATATTCAACAAAAATGCCATGACACTCCCAGCACCGAGAGTAATTAGAGAAAAAAAGATATGTATGATAGAAACTGTGTATGACCCAGCCATTTAACTACTAGGAATATACCCCAGGGAAATTAGAACTGAGACACAAACAGAGATTTGTACACCAAAGTTAAAAGCAGCATTATTCACCATCTCAAGAATATGGTAAGAGGCCAAATATCCAACTACAACTGAATGGATTGAGAAATTGTGATACAGACACACAATGAAATACTATACAGCATTCAGGAAAAATGATTTTTAAAAAACCCAACAAACTACATAACTTGGAAGAGATTGGAGATCTTTTTCCTGAGTGAACTAACTCAGTCTCATAAGGACAAATATTGCATAAGACCATTATTATAAAAATAGATAACTAGTAAAACATGCATAGAGACCCAAGGGTGGAAGGGATGGGAGCAGAGTGGCAAGGATGGGTAGGTACAAAACCACAGTGTTGCACAGTTTGGTGGGTGGAGGGAGGGGGTAAAGGAAATGAGAAAGATCTGACGGAGACCTAAAAAGATTGGGTAATGATGGGCAAGGTCCAACAGTGATTTTATAAAACATAACGCATGGGGATGGTTGTATAAAATGCAATTTGAATGAAGTATATTGTGAAACATAAAGTATACAAACTTTGTGAGCAAACCAATATAAATTTGTATTTTTTTTAGAAAGATATGTATGATGTGATTTTTATCTCAAGGAGTCACAGTCAGTTTGTGGAAGCAATAGGCATAGATATCATTTTAATAGAAGTCAGGGCATTTAAAATAGAGAGGTATATGTTCTGGGACTTCAGAGGCAAGTGTCCAGAACTTCTCCTACAGCCTAAAGTAAGGAGTTATACTGTAATAAGTAGAGCCTTGGATCGATTCCTCCCTCATGAGTTAACCTCACATAAGTCTTTCAGCCTCTTAGAGTCTCAGTATCTTTATTTTTTTAATGGATGAATTAATCTTGTTGTGACATGTCTGGATGGTTGTGCAGTTCCAAAGAAAGAGAAATTATCTTGCTGCTGTCAAGGACCTCTCCAAGGTGCTGAGGAGTAGTGACATCAGTTTGAAAACTAAGGTGCACCTGATTCAAGCCATGACGTTTTCAATTCCCTGCTCTGCAACTGAAAGTTGGACAAAGAATAAGGATGACAGAAGACTAAATGCCTTTAAATTGTATTGTTGGAAGAGTACTGACCATGCCATGGGCAACTAAATGAATAAACAAATATGTCCTAGAAAGGGTGCAGCCAGAGAGCTCCTTAAAAACGAGGATGCTGAAACTCTTCCTCATAAACTCTGGGCATGTAGCAGTCCTTGGAAAGAGACATCATGCTGGGAAAGGTAGAGGGTCAGTAAGAGAGAGGAAGACAGTCAACAAGATGGATCAACACAGTGATGGCATCAATGGGCTTGAGTTTATCAGGCATGGTGAGGATGGCACAGGACAGGGTAAGGTTTATATCTATTGTTCGTAGTGTTACCTGTGAGGTTTAGTCAATGCAATGGCATTTAACAACACCAAAGTCTCATAGAGACAGGAATACTTAAGTGAAATGACACTACTTTGTTCTCCCTAGAAGCCTACTTTTGGGCCCGGTTCTTTGCTATTCAAAGTGTGACCCATGGACTGCCATCCCTAACAGCATTGACAACTTGGAGAGTTTGTTAAAAATGCAGGTTGCAATGTGATCTTTGACTTTCTGACCGAATGTGCAGGTGATTTGTATATGAATGAAAGTTTGAGAATCATTGATCTAGGCAGTTCTTCCACCACTGCCATCAAGTTTCTGACCCATGGTGACCCTCCATCAGATTTCTGAGGCTGTAAATCTTTATGGGAGGAGACTGACTCATCTTTCTTCCTCAGAGCAGCTGATGGATTTGAACCGCAGACCGTTCAATTAGCACCTCAACGCAGAACACACTGTGCTACTAGAGTTCCTTCTTAGAATAGTTCAACTGTAACCTGACAGAGAAGAAAATCTGTTTTGGAGCACAAATTATCAGACAAGGGGACCTCGTCAACTGTGGACTTGCTGCCATTTGGAACAAGTTGCATCTCATAAAACAAAGAGTGTGACAAGTGCATTATATATTTGGAGAAAAGGATGCAGGGGCTGTAATTTGTGAGCCAATTCCAGGACCACGCTGTGGTGTACAGAAAGCTCAGGCCTGCAAGAAGTTGCTCCTCCTGCTGCTGCACCATCGGCATATGGTCTCCTGGTTTCTCCAGGGAGTGACACCAGCATACTTCACATATATCAGCACGCTCAGAAGGGATTAGTAAACATCTGGGGAACAGTCTTCCATGATTTGCTAGTTGAAGAAGCAGGGGAGCACAAGAGGGCTGAGTACCTCAGCACAATCCCAAATCTCCAAGATGCCAGAGGAGTGGGGTGACCCGGGTGTCAGAAACCCCATCACTGAACTCCACGTGATCACAACAGAGAAACTGACTGATGAAAGAACTGAGACTCTAGTCCAGCAGGTGCCAGTGGGTGCACCATAAGATGAGCACCTAGAGGGTAGTAAGAGGCTGAGCAGGATTCCTCTTGTTCAGTTACACCACATTAAACACAGATGACTTTGTTTCTCTAAGAAGTACCTTATATTTGCATGTGCATTGTGAATCTTTAAGGGAAATGTATATTAGATTTTCTTTCCTAAGCTTGGAAGATCTTGGCTGAAAGCAGGGAATACCAGAGGAATGTATATCTGTGTTTCATTGACTATGCAAAGGCATTTGACTGACTGTGTGGATCATAACAAACTGTGGCTGACTCTCGGAAGAGTGGGAATCCCAGAACACTTGATTGTGCTAATGAGAAACCTATACTTGGACCAAGAGGCAGTCATCAGAACAGAGGAAGGAAACGGCATGGTTCAAAATTGAAGGTTGTACGCCAGGGATGTGTCCTGTCTCCATACCTGTTCAACCTGTATGCACAACTGATTATCCAGGAGGCTGGGATCTATAAGGAGGAATGTGGGGTCAAGATTGGTGGAAGATCTATTAACAATCTGTGTTACGCAGATGACACAACACTGCTTGCTGAAACTGACGAGGACCTGAAGCGCTTGCTGCAGAGGGTCAAGGACTGCAGACTCCAATGTGGATTGAGGCTCAATATCAAGAAGATTCTTACCCCTGGGCCAATTGGCAGCATCAGGATGGATGGTGAAGAGATTGAGATTGTTCACAGCTTAGTTTGCTTGGCTCCAAAGTCAACACTCTTGGCACCAGTAGCCAGGAAATTAAAAGACGTATTGTGATGGAAAAGTCTGCTGTTAGGGACCTCTCCAAAGTGCTGAAGAGCAATGGTGTGTCATTGGAAACTAAGGTGTGCCTGATACAGGCCATAGTCTTTGCAATCACTTGTTATGCATCAGAGAGCTGGACAATGACTAGGGAGGATAGAAGAATTGATGCCTTTGAGCTGTGGTGCTGGAGAAGAGTATTGAGGGTACCATGGACTGCTAAGAAAACAAACAGATTCATCCTGGAAAGGGTTAAACCAGTCGGCTCCTTGGAGGCAAAGATTCTGAGGCTCTGTCCAACATACCTTGGACATGTTGTAAGGAGGGAGAGGTCCTTGGAGAGGGACATCTTGCTTGGCAGGGTGGAGGGATGGTGCAGGAGGGGAAGGCCATCTATGAGGTGGATTGATTCAGTTTCTGGGGCAATTGGGATGGGATTATATAGAAGACTGCGATTGGCACAGGACAGAGTGGAGTTTAGATCTGCTGTACATAAGGTTGCTATGAGTCACAAGCGACTCAACGGCACATAACAACAACAACAACAACAACAGGCTTGGAAACAGGAGTAGCATCCACTTCTTAAATAGCTTGCCTCTGGACCCTATGTACCTGGAAAAAGGATGAAAGTTATACAGGTGTCCAGGTCTTTGGTTCATAGGGTTGCTATGAGTCACCTACAACTCAATGGCACTTAACAGCAACAACGGCACAGAGAGAGACTAGTTGGCCTAGTGGACAGAAAGTGATGCTACCAAGCCAAAGGTGGGTGACTTTAATCTGTGGCCCTCGGGCCTATTTTTAATTGTTTCTAGTCAAACATTCTTCTAGGTCATATTGCCTTGGTCTGTCCACTTGTACAGAGGTAACTTGTGGTTGCTGTGAAGCTGAACACTGTGACACTGATGTGTCAAATGTGATAATGGTTACCCATGCTGGACAGTGTTTGGTAGAGCTCTTCATTTAAAACAAGCTTGGAAGCGAGAATGGCATCCACTTCCGAACCAGCTTGCTTCCAGAAACCCTATGAACCTGGAGAAAAGATGAAAATTATACAAGCGTTCAGGTCTTTCATTCATAGGGTCACTATGAGTCACCTACAACTCGACAGCACTTAACAACAACAACAACAAGCACTTCTGACCCAGAATCCTTCGCACTCTACCTTAGGTAGGATTCTCCAGAGTGTTCCCTTTTGGAGATGAAGATGATCTGTGAGTGTCTGTAACAGGAATTCTAAAAGTTTTCTTGTTCAGGTCAATAGAGGCAACCAAAGCTTATAAGTATTAGCAAGCAGCTCACTATAACATCAACCAACATTTACTGAGCTCCTAGAGTGAGTGAAGATGCTCTGGGGGCTTCCACTGCAAGTGTGCTGCTATCCTAAACGTGGTTCCTGTCTAGTGATTTGAGTCCACCAGCAGATCTGCAGGAGAACGATGAGTGATTTCCATCTGTGTGATTTATGGAAAGGTGGGCAATCCCTCCCATGTGATTTACCCACTAGAAGGTCAACCGTGAGTGGATTCTGACTTGACGGCAATAAGCTGAGCTGATAATGAGCGAGGAAGTGGACCAAGTATTTTACGTGCTTTGTCATGTTTAGTCAACTAAACTGGTCTTGGAAGAAGCTACTATTCTCATCATTTTTAAATGACAAAAGCAAAGTTTAAAAAGTCAAGTGAGTGTTGTCAATTTTACAGCTAGTTTGTAGCTGATAAAACTAATTGCCACCAAGTCTCTTCTGACTCATTTTGCTACAAGGTCTTCTGACCCTTTTGCTGCAAAGGAGAATTTCTCCATAGGCTGTAACTTTTATGGAATTAGAACTGTCAACCAAGGAGTTCACACCATCAATCTTTAGGTTAGCAGCTGACCACAAACTAATTACACCACAGGTAGTCAGTGATAAAAGTGAATGCTAACCAGATTGCTCTGACTTTGGATGTCTGATAAAATATTCTAATGTTCCTCAGTCCAAGCAACTACCTCTCCCTTAGACTTGTAGGATGACCTGTGGGGGAGGAAGCCAGTCTTGACGAATCTAGAGAAAGAACATATGAGGATCAAAGCCGTGGCCAAGGCACAGGCTCTTGGTTTTAAGTTGTGGATTTATCATCTTCATCTTGCCACCATATTTTCATATACTGATTTCTTTAAGTTTGTCATCTGGTGAATTTAAACACTAGGGCATTCAGGAGCCGTAGGCACAGAGAGTGTGTTGATGTGCTGACATTAATCCCAGGCACTATCTCTGTAATGAGCTATTGATTGGGCAAAATGAATAACTTCTGTACCTCACATATCCATCTGTCCAGGCAACGTTTTCATATTTACACATTTCAAAGGGGAAAACATGTCATTCTCAATCAACAACCATAGCTTTTTTGCAAGAGAATTGCTAGAAAGTTTTTCCTGGGCCAAATGTGTTTGTTCTACTGTTTGCCAGGAGTCACTAGGAAGGTGCACTTTGTCACAGAGGTATCCGTGGTTTCCTTGGGACTGTTCAGCAAGCTTCAGAACCACCCTTCAATATGCCATATGCATTCCCAGTGGAAAAATAAAGTGGAATAATCTAAAACAGTGAATTTTTCAGATACACAAGAATATGGTCAATAAAGATCTGGTCAGTGAGCAGGGAACAGAGTTCATGCCGTAACTGGTATAAACAAGCTGGGTGAGCCCCCTTTTGCCTTCTCCCTCCATCCTCAGACGTCTCACCTGGAGGGGTTGAACCCACAGCAGAATTCCCTACAGGTGATAGAACCAATGATAACATCTGTAAATGAGCCCCAGTTTAGATTCCTGGGAAATGACAAACCTGCCTAATTCACCCCAGAGGAGCTCCACAGTTTTGATCAGAAGACTCTCAGAAACAAAAAACTCTAATGTAAACCATTCCAGACAGATGGAAATTCAGCCGTTCTTTCAAGTTCTTTGAAAGGGGGATTCCAAACACTACACAGTAGTCAGTTTCAGTGTTTAAACAGCATTCATGGTCTATAAGTTCTTCTTTGTCTCGGCCCTACTTTTTTTTTTCTTCTGAAGTGAAAAATTAAGACCAGATTTCCATTGTATGCCAGTTCATGAAATTATTTCTATTTGGTGATAGTAATTAAATTGCTTTTCTAATCTGTCCCTTTCTTATTTTTTATTAAGAATTTAAAATTATTAATCATTTTGGACATCTGCAAAAGTGTTGAAAATAATATTAACGGAGACTTTACTACCCAGATTTAAAACATTTCACTTTGGAGTGTTTGGTTTTTGTTGTTGGGGTGGTTTTTTTCATCATAATGAAAAAAAAAAGAAGCCATTTTTAAAAAGAGATGTTAAACACTATCAATAACTCTAGTTATCTTCCTTCTTTCAACCCAAAGCCTGGTAGCGTAGTCAGTATTGGGCTGGTAATCAAAAGGTCAGCAGTTCAAACTCACCAGCCACATTGTGGGAGAAAGATGAAGCAGTCATTTTGTGTTAAGATTTACAGCCTGGGGTAACAAATGGAAGGTCAAAATAAGATTGAATTGGCTCGAAGGCAGTAAATTTTTGGTTTGTGGGTTTTTTTAAATGGATATATACATGCTACTATGAACATCCATGTTCATATTTCCCTGGACACGTACAGAAAATTTTCTCTCAGGCACATCTAAGTGATTTTCCTAAATTCCAGTGTTGTCCATAGTGTAAAATTTCTCACTTTCTCACATCTTTTAACACTTGTTTATGCCATTATTTCTTTCATTTTGTCAAATGAATGAGTATGAACTGGAATTTATTGCTTTCATTCATTACTAATGAATTTGAACCAATTTTCCATTTTACTTTAATTTTTTTTTTTTGCCACACATTCTTGTTTTCTTTTCTGGACTTGCCTAATAATATTATGTGCTGGTTTTGTATTGGCATTCTTTCTCCTCTTTCTGATTTATAAACATTCTTTATATATTCTGGAAATTAACCCTTTATTGGCACATGCACTAAAAAATATCTCTCACCCTCCAATTTGCTTTCACACTTTATGTATCGTTTCTGCATTTTTTAAAATTTATCTTCATATAGGCAAATGCATATTCATCATTTACTTTGCCATTTCCTCATTCTGATTTTTCTTCAAGAAGTCCTTCTTTCCCTTGAGATCATAAGTTTCTTCTCCTGGCCTGTTTCACATAGACAAAACAAATAAGGATTACAGAAGGAAAAAAAAA
>NW_006399759.1:19021259-19024734 GCF_000299155.1 Elephantulus edwardii | reverse complement strand
AAAAAAAGTGGTGTTGGAAAATAGTACTGAATATCCTATGAAGTGCCAAAAGAATAAACAGATTGTTATCAGAGAAAGTGCACACTGAGTGCTCCTTAGAAGCAAAGATGACAAAGATTTGTTTTACATGCTTTGGGCATGTTGTAAGGAGGGGCAATTTCTTGGAAAGAGATATCATGCTTGTAAAGATGGAAGTTCAGCAAAAGAGAAAAACGCCTTTAATGAGATGAATTGACCCAATGACTACAGCAATGGGCTCAAATATGTCAGAGATGTTAAAGGACAGGACAGCGTCCATATCTGTTGTTCATAGGGTAGCTATGAGTCATAGGAGAGCAGACAACACCTAAAAACAACAACAGCCTCAACCTCTGCCATCTGTCATCTTTATGCTTGTAAAAGTATCATAAAGATTATTTGTTGTTATTATGAAAATTATACCTGAATATTTTAGAAGGCCAGAAAAACAGAAGAAATAAGAAAGAAAACTAGTCTGAACATTAGTAGACCATTTTTATGCACTAGTATCCTTTCAGGGAGCTCTTATGGCCTAGTGCCAAGAAGCTGAGCTGCAATCCTGAAGGCACAGGGTTCATGGCCACCAACTGCTCTGCAGGAGAAGGAAGGGCAATCTCCTCCTGTATGATTAACTACCTCTGAAAACTTGATGGAGGGTCACCTATGGGTCTGTTTCAACTCTATGACACACAGCAACAATAGTATCCTTTCAGCAATTAGCTTACTAGAAAATTTTATTTGTAACATCACTACACCTGGATTTTAATTTTATCTCTACCATTTTTTTTATACCTGATTATCTTGACTGCAGTATTCATTTCCTCTGAGCCAGTTTCCTCAAGATAAGAACAACAGCTACTGCACTCGGTTGTTATGAGTCCCAATTTTTATTATAATGCACATACTGGACCTATAGCTAAGTACCATGCTTCCTTCAAGAATCCTTCTTCTTGTTCCCTAATACATCAGTGTGCAAAGATCCCTAAAGAAAAGCAAAGACAGAACCATGGCTATATATTTTGGCTCAAGATTGTGTTATGGGCAGGATCCCAGTAAAGACAAACTCCATGGGATCAGTAAGATTGTGGTCTAGTCATGGCAGCAGCCATTCTAGGGCTGTTTACTTGACTCATCCCATTTATAAAAACACACTATATAGACGGTGCCTAAAAGGGCAAGAAAACGGGTCTGAGAACAAAAGCCACCAGCTGACCTCATCGTCAAAGCGTCCCAGCCCAAAGGAGTTAATTAGCAAAGGAGAAAATAATTTACTTTTTTGGTATTATATAATTCCATTGTATTTTTGCCAGGTATTGCATTTCACCACCTACTGCCATGGTGTCACATCATGAAAGAGCTTATTGTTACCCACACAAAACAAAGACCAGCTCATAACTTTGCATGAAGCATAGTTCCACATTCTTTGTCTCATTGCAATTGAAATCTTCAAGTCAATAGACAATTACATTCATGAAACATGTTGAGCTTTGAATGAATGTTGTTCATGTTGAGATGACTCTTGCCTCCAGAAAGACTGCTTTTAGGAGGCTTGGCAAATAGAATTTATGTTCTTAACCCAAACATGTATTGCCAAACAACTAACTCCACCAAATACTTTACCAAAAAGTAAAAGAAACACCAAAATAATGAAATCTTTTATTTCACCATTTTTTAAATTCTCTTCCCATGCCCAGTTCCCTTTAGCTTTCATAATCTGCTTCACAGAATTTTGAGAAGAGGTTCCTAGTAGAATGGTAGCATTTAAGCTGGAGGTCATCTTATAAGAATCTCTTGTCTTTTCATGTCCTGAAGGAATCGTTGAGCTTTTTGGTTGAAAGTGGAAAATGGAATAGACAAGGGCAAGATTCTCATTCAAGGACTTTAAAAATGTGAAAGTGTCCATATGTGCTCTTTGCTGTTGGGTGAGAACAAACAGTTTCATCTTTAACAAAGACTGATCTTTAAATACAAGTTCCGCTTGTTAGGCCAACCCTTTCCTACTGCAGTCAAAGAGTTAAGAGTTTGAAAATACGAATTTCAAGGTTGACACTGATAGAAAGTAGTTAACTAATTTCCCCTTTCTGAGAAGCATTTCTTCTGCATTGTTAAACCATCTTTTCTCGTTATATGGATTCGGCTGCTAGCTCTTTACCTTCTTACAGGTTCTCACCTACTCTAATCTGTCCTCTCCACTTATGATTCTCTAAATGTGGTTCCTAGACCAGCAGCATCAGTAACACCTAGGACGTGGTGGTGGTTGTTTTTGTTTAGATATTTTGGAGTTGACTACCATGCATAGTAACTCTATGTACAATGAATGAGAACCTTGATCTATGCAGAGCCATCCTCATAATCTCTGTCATACTTGACCCCCTGGTTATAGTATCAAGCCATTTTGTTGAGGGTCTTTCTTTCTTTCCTTGACCCTCTAACTTTCTCAGCATAATGTCTTTTTCCAGGAAATAGTCTTTCCTGACAACATGCCCAGAATGTATAAGCAGAAATTTCATCATCCTTGTCTCAAAGGAGTATGCTAGTTGCACATACTTGAAAACATATTTATTTGTTCTCTTTTTTTACTATTTTATTTACAAAAGTCAAATACATTGTTTTTCAGAACAGATTCTTCCAAGTTCCCTCCCCCCTCTCTCCATCATATTGTACAACTCCATGATTAATCCCCCTGCCCCCTGCATACCCTCATCCCTCTGCTTCTACCCTTCTCCCCACACCCTCCACCCCCTCGAATCCTTATGCTCATTCTACAATAATGGTTTTGAATATTTGTCCTTGTGTGACTGACTTAGTTCACTTAGAGTAATGCTCTCCAGTCTCTCCCAAGTCAGGTAATAATGTATAAAATCATTAATCCTGCATGCTGCATAGTATTCCATTGTACCACCCATTTGTTTGGGATGGACATTTGGGCTGTTTTTATGTTCTTGCAATGGTGAATAATGCTACTGTGAACACTGGTTGTACAAGTCTCCATTTGTGCCTCAGTTCTCATTTTCTCAGGGTATATTCCAAGTACTGGAATAGCTGGCTCATATGTGATTTCTATATTCAGCTTTTTGAAGAAGCACCAAACTGCCTTCCAGAATGATTGTTCACCTTGGTTGTTATTATTGTTGTTGCTGTTGAATACTGAGTCAGAACTGCCTCATAGCTGACTCTCCAGTAGGTTTTCAGAGGCAGTTAATCACACGGGAGGAGATTGCCTATCTTTCTCCTGTGAAGTAGCTGGTGGATTTAAACTACATATCTTTGGATTGGCATTGTGATTCCTTACTACTAAGATACTTGGTATACTCATTATTCTTCTCCAATACCACAACTCAAAGAAATCAATTTTTTGTTAATCATCTTTTTTAATTGTCTAACTTTCAGATGAATAGGAAGCAATGGAAAATACTATGGCTTGCATCGAGCCCAGATTAGCCTTTAAACCAATAAC
>NW_006399759.1:19017056-19017664 GCF_000299155.1 Elephantulus edwardii | reverse complement strand
TTTATGTTTCTTATAAAAGGTATTTGCAATGAATAAATCATTGAATGTGCAGAACTCTATATTACATGAAAGTTAATTAAAAAAGTATAGTTTATTGCTGCTGTTAAGTCATAACGAACTCATAGCTACTTCTTCAACAGGCTCCAAAATTAAGTTGTAAGGGAGGAGATCGCACATTTTTATCCTACTGGCGGATTTAAACTCAAAGACCTACCAGCACAACTCCCTACAGAGTAGGCCGTAGAGATCTCCATAAGAAAACAAAGCAAACACATAGTAGGCAATCTTAAACATAAAACTGGATTTTTGTCAGGAAATCAAACATGTGAAAAGACAGTTCTAACTTAATGCTTTTAGCTTCTGAAAACTAATAATTTAGCTTGATTTGTTTAACCAACTTTGGGACAAAATGATACAATCTTGCTATTAATATTTTAAGACACTCCCTTAAATTAATCAGGAATGTGTTGTTTCAAAAAGAATAATTTTTCAAATACGGAAAACTTTAAGAATCACCCATTTGCTTAGTTCTATCCCTGTGGTAACCTCCTTAAATATTCATTTAAGTAAGATTGTTCGGCACACACTACTTATTCTGACCCACTAAT
>NW_006399759.1:18979375-19014750 GCF_000299155.1 Elephantulus edwardii | reverse complement strand
GCAATGAATAAGTCATTGATTTTACAAAATTCTATCATTCTATCTCCAGCTCTATTCCTGTCACCAAGCCCATGTTTTCCAACTACTGATTCTTCTTTTCTGTTCCCAACTTTTGCATTCCAGTCACCCATTATTATCAATGCATCTTGATTGTGTAATGATTGGTTTTTCAAATTCAACTAAGGGAGAAATGGCTGGCAAGCTGGTCCCATTAAAATTACAGTTTAGAATGCTTTAAAGTAATCATAAACTTTAGAACTTCTGGAATCAAAGAGGCTGGATCAATCTCTGAAAATATTCTGAGATAATCTTTAATGCTGAAAGCAAAAATATCCCCTAAAGTCATCTTAAAACTGTATAATACTTTGTTGTTGTTAAGGGCCATTGATTCTCATGCAGCTCAGAGACCCTTTGTACAACAGTTCTGAACCCTGCTCAGTCCTGAGACAAACGCCTAGTCACTGAATCAATCCATCCCAACCAGAGTCTTCCTCTCTTGTGCTGTTCCTCCATCCTCCCAAGCATGTCTTAAAAGGGCTACATTGCATAAGTATATGATCAAATTGACAATAACTCAGAAGATAAGAATCTTCGGTGACAACAAATTTATGTTAATGAGGGAAGAATAATTCACAGAAGAAAAGTGAGAATGGCTACACAACCCAAAGAATGTAATCAACGTCACTACACTGCATATGTAGAAACTGCTGAATTGTGTATTTTACTGTGTGTAATCTTAACAACAACAAAATTAATACAATTTAGCAAGGAACAGTTACAACCAAGAAAATCCTAGGATGCAGGTCTATTTTGTAAACAGATCAGGCTACCGTGAATCAGAATCAACCCAAATGAAACCGACAACAGTGTTTTAAGAAATACTAGCGCCTAATGGAAGATTCTAAAGGCATCTGGGATTTCTAGGAAAGCTTGTCAACATCAGAACTTCCCTTTCCAAAAAGCTCCTGTTTCCTAAGACAGAGGTGTTGTCCAGGGTGCCAGACCCAAGAATCTAGCAGAAAGATCCATTTGGTGAGAACTCCAGTCCTGGGAATGTAGAAATAGGGACCAGTGGGCCTTCCAGGAATTATTAACATTTATGCGGAATTATTTCCTCCTCACATTTGATTTCCTAATGGCTCAGAAATGCCAGTTTAGAACCCTGAATGGTGAAAAGATGTTTGTAGCTATGTCTTCATTGAAAAGCCTGATTAGTAATGGCTGGAGCTGAGAGCAGCTTTCCACAGGAAGTTCACTTTACTTCAACTCTAGAAGTCAGTGTGACGTCTAGCATAGCCAAGTGTCCCTGCAGGACCCCACTGGGAAATCAGTGGAGTTTTATGAGGTTAGCTGCAGTTTTGTGTAAACAACATAACGTTTTATGATGGGAAACCTAGCCCTTTGCTTTTTATGTAAAAGCATCGTTTAAGACTTTTTTAATGTTTGAAATGTAAAGGAGTGTGAAAAACTAATGTTGTTGCAGAAATGGTCTAAGAGAAAAGATAATGCAGTAGCTAGAAGTTTAATGACCTTTCTCATAAAATTATGTAGGGTATTTGTGATGTGTTGTAATAAAAATGGTTTTGTGGTTCTAATTCTCCCAGCTGTGAATTAAATGCTTTTTAATGGATAATATCATTGCTGTCTAGATTCATTATTTATCCCAACAGATCAGTTAATAGATTTTCAAGAGAAATGACAAAAAATTTACATATTAAATTCTTTAATAAAAAGCCAGTTAAAATAGCTATACGGGGGTGGGGGCGTAGTTTTGAGGAGGGAGTAACATTACTTTTGCAAAAACATCTCGTGAAGAAATAACATACTACAGAGTCTGTTTGTTCTTGTTATTATGTACTATCTATTCAGAATGGGCTCATATCTGATCCACCAGCAAGTTTTCAGAAGCAGTAAATCACTTGCGGGGGGTGGGGGACGACACTGTCCATCTTTCTTTCTCAGAGCAGCTAGTAGATTTGAACCATGTGCCTTAGGGTGAGCAGCAAAACTCCTTATCACTTAACCACTGGAGTTCCCTTTAGTTTGTTTACTATTAGCTTGCCTTGTTTTTGCTTCTGTGTGCTGTCAAGTGGAACTGACTCAGAAGTGACCCTCCAGCAGGTTTTCAGAGACAGTTAATCTTCTGGAAGGAGATTACTCATCCTTCTCCCATCAGCTGGTGGATTCAAACTGCCTGCCTTTGGGATCGCATCACACCTTCTTACTATTAGGTCACCAGCTTTCTCACTGTTCATTTCATTTTTAGATTATCTGTATTTTAAGCTTAAATCTTTTTATGTCTCATGCCTTTGTGATATGGTGGAGATTATTCTAAAATGCATTATCCTTCATGGTATATTTGGTGAATCCCACAACTGCGCAGGTCCAGGGCACTCAGTATCATCAGACTCCTAGGGACAAAACTCTTTCTCTCTCTCTCTCTTTCTCATTACTGCCAGTCTGAAGAAACTCATAGCTCACTCTTGATTGTATTTCCAAGGCTACAAATTACATGGGAATAGATCGGCCATCTTTCTCCTTTGGAGCCTTTGGTGGATTCAAATCTCCTGAGAGAAACCGCTTTTGGATTAGTAGCAGAGCTTCCTTTAGGCCAAGGCAACAAAACTCCCTACAGGCTATATTAGAGACAAAAGAAAAGAAAAGAAAAAGAAATATGAGTTGCCCCCAAGTTACACCATGAAAACTGAAATTGCTTTACATCCATTTGGGTTTTGATGGGCATTTGGGTCGCTTCCATCTTTTTGCTATTGTGAATAACAGCAATAAACATGGGTGTGCATATATCTGCTTGGGTGGCACTGGTTTCTTAGGGGTATATTCCCAGTAGTGGAATTACTGAGTCCAATGATATTTCTATTTCCAACTTTTTAAGAAAGTGTCAAACCACCTTTCAAAGTGGTTGCCCCATTTTACACTCCCACCAGCAGTGAATAAGGGTTCCAATCTCTTTACAACCTTGCCAGTATATGTTATTTGCTGCTCTGTTAAACTTTGCTGTTGTTACTGGGGTGAGAAGCTCTCTCATAGTTGTTTTGATTTACACCTCTCTGAGACCTAGGATTTTGGACACTTTTTTATTTGTTTGTTTGCCATCTCAATGCCTTCTTTGGTGAAGTGTCTGTTCACATCCTGTGCCCATTTTGTGACTAGGTTGTTTACCTTTTCTTGCTCAAGTGCTGCAGTATTCTATACATTTTAAATGTGGGTCCTTTATCAGATATGTTGTTACCAAATATGAATAGAAAAACTATGGTATATTCACACAATGGAACACTATGCATCACTAAAAACAATGAACTTGTAAAACATTATACAACATGAGTGACCCTGGAGAACATTATGCTGAGTGAAATATTTTGGTCACAAAAGGACAAATACCGCATAACACCACTATTATAAAGCAAGAGTTACATGGGGGGCTGGGAGGAGAATAGGAAAATAGATAGATAATGAACACTGTATTGGAATAGATGAAGGAAATAACTGATAAAAAATAATATATGATTAGGCATTATATGTAAGATAACAGTCCAAAATAAGAGGTCTATTGCAAAGAGAACTGGGAGAGGGGGGGAGAAGGAAGAAATTGTGCAACAATGAATGAATATTTTTTTTAAAAAGTGAACTGGTGAAATAAAACAAAAAAAATTTAAAAAGTGAACTGGGAGAGGGAGGAGGGAGAAAAATGTGCAACAATGAATGAATGAAAATCCAACTTTTCCTGTAAACTTTGATGAAAATCACAATGAAAATTAAAAAAATTATTAGTATATTTATTATATTTATCTTTGTGGAGTTTTTTTAAATAATAATTAATTTTCATTATGATTTTCATGAAAGTTTACAGAAAAGTTGGAGATGACACAATCCTGTTTGCTGCAACTGAGGAGGACCTAAAGTGCTTGCTGCAGAGGGTCAAGGACTGCAGTCTTCAATAGGGATTGAAGCTCAACATCAAGAAAACAAAGACTCTCACCACTGGGCCAATTGGTAGTGTTATGATAGATGATGAAGAGACTGAGATTGTTAACAGCTTTAGTTTATTTGGCTTTACAATCAAATCTCTTGGTACTCAGCAGCCAGGAACTTAAAACATGAATTGCATTGGAAAAGGGCTCTGGTGTTTAACAGGACTTCCATAATATGTACCTTTCTATAACAAGATCAGAGCAAAGAGTTACAACACTGCATCCCATAATAATTGATGGATTTAGTCACTTATTCAAGACACCATTCTCCTGTTAGAATGCCCATACAAACACACACACTCATCATACACACACAAGAATCAACTCAGTATCATTATACATCTTTCACCTTTGGGAGAAAGCAGAAGTTAAACAGTCAAGTCTCCCTGGCAGCTTGCTCCTCCCCTCAGCCCTCAGCATCCCCACTCCTCTGAAAAGTCAGGGTCCTTCACCAGGGGCCCCTGAGCTCTACAGAGGACACAGCTGCAGCCAGATCTGGCCTTGCTGCCCTGCCTTTGACCTCAAGGCTGACCTGTAGAAACCATACTTATTAAAGCAGAGAGGCCATTTCCCCTTGTTCTTGCTGCGTGATGGCCTGTTATGGGCTGAAACCTTTGAATTACAATGTGGTGTTTTATGAGATGATCAAATGTCACAGAGTGATGGCATGGGGGCTGCCATGGAGATTCAGAGGTAGACCACTGACAAGAGGCCTGGGGCCTTCCTAGAGGGTCATTCCTGGCTTTCCCCAGCTGCTCCTCGGCCACTGGGCTTTGACTGTGGTCCTTCACATGTCCTTCTCCAAAGGAATGGCTGTCAATGTTTACATTTTTATTTTGACTTTTTAACAAAATTGCTTCATTTAAAAAAAAAAGTACAAACTAAGGTAAACAAAGTGCACTTTTAAAATGAAAGAGGAGAGGGTATCCTAAAAATAACACAGATAATGAGGGAGAGAGAGACAGATAAAGATGAAGAGACAGTCTACATTTCAGGTAAAATCTGGGACTTTCAAATAAAGGTATGGCTCTTAGAAACTGATTAATTTTTAGATCTTAAAAAGCCATACAGTCTCTTTAAAGAGCAATGAAAGCCTGATTCAAGTTGTTAAATTTTATGTTGTGTGTAATGTTGTAATTGATGTCAAACCTTTCACATTTTCTTACCACTGACATTGGACAGTCGACTCAACTCACAGCTACAGTTACCGGAGTTGAGATTAAGTAACCTAACCAGGAAATAAGGGCAGAACGGGATTTTATTACATGGAATTAAGAAGTTCAAATGCAAAATAATTAAGTCTGAGTCAAATATAGCCATTCTCTCTTCCATCAGTTTATTTTGGTGGATAATTGGCTGTATTAGGTATTTCGCTGAGCTGCATATAAAACTTTATTGCCCTTGTAAAGTGCATGCTGTGAGTTTTGATGCTTCTGTGTGTTTGGGGGGAACATAATTGTTCCCTTTGCAGGAAAGCACTGGTTACCCAGATTCCGAAACCAAAGTAGGCTTTGAGGCCGCCTGCTGCTGGAAGCCCTCTGTGCTGGGGGGAGTGTGAGGAGCTCATGTTGAAGGAGAGAAAGGAAAGCCATGGCACAATTAGGAAAACACGATCTTATTTATCCCTGAAAGCAACTGGGATCAAAAAGCCAAGACACCCACCCCATATGCTCTGGGTGCTTGCAGGGAGCTGATGGGGTTAAGGATTCTGTGTTGAATGCTTTGGTAATAAATAAGCCAGCACTGAATTCACCACAGCTCAGGGCTTGTGACAAATCGATCCATTTTAATACGTGGGGTCTTTCCCAAGGTGGTCTTACCACTCCTTTCAGAATTCCAGGCTGCTTGTATCCTACTGAGGTTTTACTGTGTGCCCAATACTATAAGAACAATATGGAATTGGCCTAATTACGTTCTTTTTCTGTAAAAACACAATATGTGGCCACATAAGGTTTCAGTTAGGTTCCACAGCATTGCTATTCTTTTGACGCCAACAATGCGCCTGCATCCCCAACTCTGATTGGTTTTACAAGCAGATTTCAAAAAGTATTCCCCAGGTAACCCACTATGGCCCAACTCCTCTTCCCACACCAAACAAGAAGCATCACACTCTTCCATGCCTCTCTAGCTTATTTTCCGTGTCGTTCACAGAGCCTCAGTCCTGAGATATGGGAATGTCTTTCAGACTTCACAGCTAAGAAGAACAACAGTAGAGTTAGATCGTGTGAGGGAAATATTCCTGGAGCCTTTACTTTGTGGAAAGCACTCTGGGAGGCATTGATGAAAAATCAGATGGGTTCCAGCCACTTGCCAGTGATGTGGCATTCCATACTCTGGTTGTGGAGATCCACTGAGAGATTCAAACTCCCTGAATGATATGTAACCCCACAGACTTGTGTGGTTCTCTAGTCAGAGAGACTCCAGCCCTCACTAGGCTCTCAACAATCTGTGCAGCCCCAAAATGTTAAAACCCACTAAAAAAAAACCCAAACATATTAAACAATTATACATTAAAAGCTTTTATAAGAGAAGAGTGTGCCTAGCGCAGTTACAAGTTTGTTCCCTTAAACTTTGGATGGATGTGTAGAAAGTGCAGTGGGAGCTGGGGAAACAGAGAACCATTCTTGAGGAGGAGAGCATTAACGAATGCTTTTAAAGGAGGTCACACTTGAGTGAGTTTTGAGGGATGCGTGGGAGTATGCCAGGAGCAGAAGGCATTCTTGGCAGAAACCATATTTCATGGGAGGGCTGGGAACATGAACGAGAAAGGTGAGGTCAGGAAGGACAAAGAGGTTCAGAGGGGCAGAGGCAAGAGATGAAACTGTAGTTGCATTGGCTCCAGATTGCATTATTCATTCACTCTCATCACTGTCAAGTTTAGAACACACTCATAGCTGACCTTCTAAGGGGTTTTCAGAGACTGTAAATTGTATGGGAGGAGATCGCCCATCTTTTTCCCTTAGAGCAGCTGGTGTATTCAAGCTGCCCAACTCTGGGTTGGCAGCACAGCTCTCTATCCTCTAGGCCACCAGAGCTCTCTAAAGAACACACATGCCACCAGTAAAGAGTTGTATTTTGCCTGACTAAAGTGATTTGTAACAGCTTGCTTGTTTTCTTTATGCCAATGGATAATGTTCAGATAAAGTGCAAGAGGCATAATCCTGGCACCTAAGAGGTGGATCACTGGGGAGGACTTGCTTGCCAGGTTTGTTGGGAGAATCCCTGCCATTTGTACTGAAAATCTACATCCTAGGAAACACCTTGGTCCTAGACACAGCTGGTCCTTGTCCTTCTAGTTCTAGTCATACTCCGTCAGCACAGTTTCTGTGACCAGGCAAATACAAGACATCTTCCAGAGCAAAAGACCAGCAGGCAGGAAACATACATTTCAAGCTTTGGAGGAGTGGGTCAGAGAAGGAACTTCTCCGGCAGCCTGGGCTTGGGAGTGGGAATTTTGAGCAAGATTTGTGGGAAAGTAGATTCTCATGAGAAGATGACAAGCCACTTTCCTTACATGCCATCATTCCTGAAAAAGTCTCTGAAAGTTGTAGGCAAGAGCCGAGGAGAATCTTTCAGAAGGATCTTAGTGGGCTGCGGGGAGAGTGGTCTAAAGGTTGCTATGAAGCCCAGACAGAAGCAAATGAGGCTCGGGTGGGGAAGGAGGTAAGAAAGAAAGTGAGTGGCATAGGATTAAACCATGTGCAGCCCACTAAGCCTAGAGGCCTGGAGCTGGAGCCAAGTTGAGCCCTAACATTTGTAGTGCCCTAAGCTAGAGTGCAAAAGGAGGCTATTTTCCATAACATAAATATTTGAAAACTATGGATCAAGTCAGTATTATGTTAACTAAATAAATTTTGTCCTTCTATCTTTGCAAGTATACCTTTAAAACAACCTGAGTGAGCAGTTCCCCCTTTAGCATTCTGCCTCAGAACCTGGCAATGTGACAACAATCATCCTTTGACCTTGAACACTTGCCCTGCCGCCTTCTCTTGCTAACCTTGGTTAAAATCCTCACAGTTTGCAGACCACACACTTAGCTCCATCTGTGTCCTCCACAAACCACTACCCCTTGACCGTTCCTGAGAAAGTTAGTTCCTCCCTCCATAACCTCACACAAGCATGGAGACGGTCTTTTTAGGATCATTAAGGCAGGAAATTCTGATGTCTTGGGAACCCAAAGCATGGAAGAGAAAAGGTGCACACCTATTCAAGACAGATATGCTTCACTGACTCCTGGTCCTGTGGGACCATGTAGGTACAGATGAGGGCCTAGGTAGAATCCTCTGAAACGTACTTCCCAGGTCACACTTGCTGGAGCTGGACTATCCTGAGCTCTTCCTGAGCCTCTGCAGGTGGGATAGGCAGGCCTGGTTTCAAGTCTTCATTCTTTCCCTCACTTGCTATGTGGGCTTGAGTCTCTTCTGTGTTGTTAGGTGCCATCCAGTTGAGTATGACTCATAGCAACCCTATGAATAACAGACCTGAATCTTCTCCTATCCTGTGCAACTCATCATCTATTATACACCTGAGCTTTTTGCTACCATCATTGTGTCAGTCCATCTTATTGTGGGGTCTTCTCTTACCCTTTATCTTTCTCTGCATGATATCGCTTTATAAGGAATAGTCTTTCCTTAGCAACTTGTATAAAAGACGAGATATGAAGCTTCACCATCCTTGCCTCCAAAGAGCACTCTGGCTGTACCTTTTCCAAGATACACATGTTCGTTCTTTTAGTAGTCCAGGCAATAGTCAGTACTCTTCCCAAACACTGCAGTTCAAATGCTTCAATTCTTCTTCTTCTTTCATCTTTATTCCTTGTCCAGCTCTCAGATACATAGCAAGTGATTGAAAAGACCATGACTCGAATAAAGCAAACCTTAGTTGGAGCTGACATCTTTGCTCTTCAGTATTTTGGAGAGGTCCTTTTATCAGACTTGCCCAATGCAGTCTATCTCCTGATTTCCTGACTGCTGGCACAAGGTTGTGGATAGTGGATCCAAGTAAGATGAAATCATCAATAGTTTCAACCTTTTTCTATCTATTATGTGGCTTATTGGCTCAGGGGTGAGAACCTTTGTTTTCTTGATGTTGGTACAGAATCAATATAGAAGGCTGATGTCCTTGATCTTCTGCAGTAAGACTTTCCGGTCCTCCTCATTTTCAGCAAGCAAGGCTGTATGTGTTGTACTCTTCTCTATAGAAAATACTTAATCACCTAACTTGTTTATATAATATGAAACACAGGGTTGGTCATAGGAGCTTTGCTAATGGGACAGAACATGCATAAATAAGAAAAGGTGGGCCCAAGAGTAGATTTTTGCACTGAGCTTTGCACTGAGTTCCAACTTGAACTTGTGGCTTCCATTTTTCTGTGTGTTTTCCTAATACATTTGATTCCTCCAACATAATTCCTACTAGAGCTTTCCTCTGACTTTGGATTGTCCATGTGGTAATAAATTCAGGGGTCTTTATTTTGTATTTTGCCTCTGGGAATTGATCAGGTAAATACTCCAAAGGCAGAAAGTAGGCTAGCTCTAAATGGTCTATCTGCAAACAACTCCAAGGCATCAATAATGGCCAAGTGCCATAACCTTGTAGACTTTCAAAGGCTCCTCTTTGCTACATGGCCTCACTTGCACAGTTTGACCTGGTTCCACAGAAGACCATCAACTCCAAGGAGAAATCTGAACCCTGGGGAACACAACCCTTGGAGGCCATAAACAGCATAGGAATCAAAGTGCTAAGAATGTTAAATTGTACCTTCCTGCCCCCCAAACATTGACCTCTAATGTTCTCTCTTAGGAAGACCATTTAAAAGGGCAGTCAATGGAAATGGAGCCATTTATCAAGGTCAGAACTGAAAACAAGAATCTGAGTACCTACAAAAGGCAAATGAAGTGGATGGAAAAGGTCAGTAATTCTAGAAAGCTAGTTTATACATGACGTAGAGCCAAAGATACAGTTTCCAACAATCAACCCCATGAGGAAAGTGGGGAACAGTGTCATGTTCTCAAAGCACAGTAAGGTCCTGGAGAAAAACCCAACCCCACCTAGGAGTGGAAGAGATTGTCCTTGTATTTGGTTATTGCTTAGATTTCTCTTTTGTTGTTGTTGTTGTTGTTGTTGTCTATAGGCTGCTTCGATTTAATTTGCATAGATCCTTTGGAGGTAATAGAAGGTCCTGGCTTCATTAGGGACAGACTATGCTTTCTGTCATAGGCTCACTATTAGTTGCACCTAACAACAACATAATGTTTTCTGTCTAGTTCTACTGCACCAGTGTCTTGTTGTTTGTGCATTATTTAATTTTCTGTAATCCTTCCTGAGAAGCCTGTGACTGAGTATAAGCACAGGGCTTTCTACACAAAACTACCAGCAAGAAGAAGGCTAAATCCCTTACAACAGTGTTTCTTAATCCTGGCATGATTGTCACCCTTTGTTGAGCTCTGAAGTCTGGCCTGTGCATTTTCAGATGCTGAGCAGAATTCCTGGCTGCTTCTTGCTAGATACCCAGTTGTGGTAAGCAAAAATGTCTACAGACATTCCTAAATGTTTCCTGGGGACAAAATCTGCCCTGAATGATAATCACTGTCTTAGACAAAAACAGATGGAAACAAGAGATGACACTAAAAAGGCAGGACAGGGAGGGGAGGGTACTGCTGTCCTCAGGGCTTCGTCAGATGATGGTAAGGTTGCCTTGCTGTTGTTGCTGCTGTTCTATTCTTCTGTGTCATCAAGTTGCCTGTGACTCATAGTGACCCTATGGACAACAGCCCTAAACCCTGCTCTATCCCCTTGCCAATCTCATGTCTCTGACATACCTATCCCCGTTACCGCAGTGACTGAATCTATCCATCTCATCAAGAGTCTTCCTCTCCTGCTCTGTCCCTTTACCCTCCCAAGCATGACATCCCTCTCCAAGGGCTGATCTCACCTTGAAACATGTCCAAAGTATGTCAGACAAAGCTTCATAATCCTTGCCTCCAAGGAGCAGCCTGGTTTCACCTTCTCCAGGACAAACCTGTTTGTTTTCCTAGCAGACCATGGTATATTCAATACTCTTCTCCAGCACAGCAACTCAAAGTCATCAATTCTTCTATCCTCCCTAGTCATTGTCTAGCTTTCTGATGTGTAGCAAGTAATTGCAAAGACCATGGCCTGTATCAAGCACGCCTTAGTCTCCAGACTGACATAGTTGCTCTTCAGTACTTTGAAGAGGTCTCTGACAGCAGACATTCCCAATGCAATTTGTCTTTTAATTTCCCCAGCTGCTGGTACCAAGAGTGTTGATTGGAGAGCCAAGCAAACTAAAGCTATCAACAATCTCAGTCTCTTCGTCATCTATCACGATGCTGTCAATCGGCCCAGTGGTTAGAATCTTTGTTTTCTTGATGATGAGCTTCAATCCATATTGAAGACTGCAGTCTTTGACCTTCTACTTCAGATCCTCCTCAGTTTCAGCAAGCACATCCTTGATGCACACCCTTCCCAATTTTGAACCATGTAGTGTTTCCTTGCTCTGTTCTTACAGCTGCCTTCTGGTCCAAGTATAGGTTTTGAATAAGCACAATCAAGTGTTCTGGGATTCCCATTCTTCTCAGAGTCAGCCACAGTTTGTTGTGATCCACACAGTCAAATGTCTGCATAGTCAATGAAACGCAGATAGACATTCCTGTTACTTCCTGCTTTCAGTCAGATCCATCAGACATTAGCTGTAATAGCCTTAGTATCACGACCTCTTCTAAATCCAGCCTGCATTTCTGGCTGTTCTCTATTGATGTGCTGCTCCAGTCATTTTGGGATCATCTTCAGCAGAATCTTGCTTGCAATGTGATATCAATGATACTGTTTGATAATTTCCACACTCTGTCGGATCACCTTTCTTTGGAATGGAAACAAATAAATATCTCTTCCAGTCAGTTGGCCAGGTGGTTGTCCTCCAGATTTCTTGGTACAACTTGGTGAGCACATGCAGGACAGTGTTTGTTCGCTGAAATATGTCAATCAGTATGCCATCAATTCCTGGGGCCTTAGTTTTTGTTAGTTCTTCCAGAGTAGCTTGAACTTCTTCCTTCATCACTGCAGTCTCTTATTCATACATTGTTTCATGACATAAGATATGTAAATCTACAAACTCAACAGAGATTTACATCACTGAATCCCTGAGGGCAAGAGAAAGAAGAGACCAAGGCCAGAGTAGTACTAGGCCGGGCACATAGCCCTTAACATGGACCATCTCATTGACCCTCCACAAGAACCCTTTGAGGTATGATGTAGGTAACAAGACTAAAGCTTAAAAGGATAAATAACTTACTTAAGATAAATCACCAAATATCGAAGCCCTAATACTAAACAGAATGAAAAATGATTGCACATAAGGGATTTCATTATTGTTGTTGAGACGAGTACGACCCATAGCAAACCTAAGAACACCGGATTTGAATCCTGTCCTATTCTGTGCCATCCTTACACCTCTTGACATCTTAGAGTCCACCGTGGCAGTCACCATGTCAATTCACCTGCTCAAGGTCTTCCTCTCCTTCTCCGGCCCTCTACCTTTCCTAGCATCATGTCCTTTTCCAAGGAATAGCCCCTCCTAGCAACATGCCCCAAGTATGTGAGGTGAACACTCACTCTGGCTGCATCCTCTCCAAGGCATATTTGTTTGTTTTCTTGGCCATCCGTGGGATGTTCAGTGTTCTTCTCCAACACCACAGCTCAAAGGCATCTTCTTTTTCTGTCATCCTTATTCATTTTCTAGCTCTCAGAAACACAGCAAGTGATCAGAAAGACTATGGCCTGAATCAGACACACCTTAGTCCTCAAACAGACATCATTGCACCTCAATAAAGGGATCCCTCAAAAAAGAGATTTTATTAGATCCTTACAATCCTATTGAAGGAGCTTTGGTGGCCTAGAAGTAAGGAACTGTACTGCCGATTCAAAGGCAGGCAGTTCAAATCTACCAGCAACTCTATGGGAGAAAAATGGAAAACCTCCTCCTGTATGATTTATTACCACTGATTACCCACTGGTGGGTCAGCAATACATTGATTCTGACTCTACAGCGATGAATTTTTATTTGTATTTATTTATTTAGTTGTTGTTGATGTTACATCCTGTAAGGGGTGAGGAAAAACACTGAGGGAGATTAAGTCAGTTCTATTTTGGTCTTCCCAGCGTTGGTGGGGAAAATAGCCAAGATCCAGGTTTCACTCAATTAGCCTCTTCAAAAGGAGATTCTTTTTGCCCAGGCAGGTGGAGTGAGCAGTTCCAAGAACTCTTTGTCATGGTGTCTGGACATGAGCTGTGGGTCTACCAGCCCTGAGGACACAGGGAGACTCCATTTCTCTATCTAACTTGCAATCTCTCATTCATCTATAGATTCTACCAACAAAAAAAAATCAAGGTTTCAAACTGGTTCATTATAATTCAACCTCTTCCACAGAATTTGCATTTCCAATTTCCACCCATGATTATACTGAACCATTATCTACATTTTTTAATAAGATCTCAAGGTAAGTCTTAGCATTTTCCAGGTAATTCTTAGTTTTAAAGGAGCTCTTGTGAAAATATAGGTTCAATTTAGTATATCCAAGGATGGATGGAAAAGCAAATTCTGAGCAGGGAGTCTAACCAGAATAAACTGGTTTAAGCCCTGAGGAAAACAAGTACTGAATTCATCTGAATGCATGGTGGGTTTTTTGGGTTTTGTTTGGGTTTTTTTTTTTCTCTTTTTCTCTTGCTTTGAAAAACAAAATGTCAGCAGCTTAGTACTCTATCCCAAAGAAGGCTTCAATCACATTCCAGGGCCCGTTCATCATGAGGGGCTCAAGGATGGAATTTATTGAGGAATCTTTCCCCCCCTCTCTTTCCCTGTGCTTACATGATCTGAAGAGTTATTAAAAACAAAAGCCGATGAAATTTCAAAAGTACATTGACAGAGCCCCTTTAAAAACACACCCAAGCCCAAGATGAATGCTAGAACGACAAGATACTGTACTGATTAATTATTAAGAACACATTTTGTGCGGTTTGACAGCTATGCCAAAGCAGTCTGCTTCATAGTGATTAAACCTCAATAAATGTGGTTCTAATAATGAACTGGTATTGAATTATCATACAATGGCAGCCTTAGTAAATCTTAATTAGTTTTGTCTTTTGAGACCTTCATTTAAATTCTGAGTAATACAAAATGCTGTTCTGAACTGAGGGAGGGAGGCAGAGCTGCCCTCCCATGCAGCCCTGGCTCGTGACCTCTCAGCCCCACGACACTCACAGAGTTCCAAGATGAAGGCCTGGAGGATGCTGGGAAGGAACCAAGGATAGAGTATGTGAGGACCACAGCTTTCCTGGGAAGTGTGTGTTCCAATAGGCAGAGCGAGCCAGCCCTTTCTCTAAAAAACACCTCCAAAGCAAGAGTCTTGTTTGGCCAAACTAGGCTAGACATTGGAGTGAAAAGTATTTCTAAAATGTCAAGCACAGAATAAAACTCAACTTACTCAGGGAACTCTAGTGACATAGTCTATAGGGGACTGAAAGAGAGAAACAAACAAAACAAAAACATGGTGTGTGGAGGATGGGGGGGTGTCCTTATGAGCTTATCAGGGGGAAAAGAATAACTGTTAGTAACTAATGGGCAAATGGGTAACCAGGTAATGGAGCCCCTCATCCCGTCTACTGGCCTTTCAGGGTAAACAAACTGGCCACAGCCCACAGTCCGGCTTCAAAAGGCCCACAATTACAAGTCGTTTTATTACTTGGAGTTACAAGATGATGGTATCTCAAACGAAGGTGACAGCAAGTTAACAGATCTGTCCCTGAGGGTGCCTGGCCCAGACCTGGAGACTCCCTTTTCCAAACAGAGATGCAGGCACAATTAGGCACTTTCAAAATGAGTTGTTTCTCTCCTTTGGGAACCCAGTGGAAGACCAGTCAGTGTGCCCCCTTCGCCCCTCCCTGTGCACATTTTGGTACTAATTAACTCCTAATTTGGGAAGGGGTGTCTCTTTCAAGAATTTCTCCCCCTGGATATGGCATATCTAAGCAGCAGCATTTGGCAGTAAAACACAACAAATGTCAGAGCAGAGTGGCTGCAGGGCTCAGGGATTTATGGCCGGAATGCTGCTGTTAGAGCTGTAGCCAGTGTCTCTGATTCCAGATTGGGTTGGATTTGGGTAATTAGGCAAGGTCAGTGAGCTCTGTTCTCAGCGACAAGAGACATGGGTTCTATCTCTGCTGCTAATTCACTGTGTGATCTTGAGCTGGTTTCTTCTCCTTTCTGGTCCTGATCCACCATTTATAGAAAAGTGTGGCATTCATGATCTCTAAAGATACTTCCATGCTCAGAGAATTCTGATTCTGTCATTCGAAAGACTGGCAGACATTGTACCAACACACCCTCTCCCCAAAATTAATGGCACCCAGAAGTCTGCAGTGAGGAATAGTGAACCTATAGTAGGTAACTTAGAGGATACAAGATAGGATCAGATCAAAGGGACCCAGCATTTGTCCTCACAGCATTTAGTGACAGGACATCCTGGGCTCATTCTTTCTCACCAGAAGCCTTACTCCAGTGGAAAAGATGGACCATCATTAGTTCACCTTCAGAGAATCCTGGGGATTTCTTCTTATCCCTTCCCAAAAAACTCATCGCTATTGAGTCAAACTGACCCTTCAGCAAGTTTTCCTCCCATATGGGAGGAGAACGTCCATGTTTTTCCCATAGAGAAGCTAGTGGGTTTGAATCACTTGGCAGCTTAACAGTGTACACACTGGCCACCAGATTCTCCCCTATCTTAGCTTAGCTAATGCAAAGATTGATCTCTAAGGATTATCTGTTCTTTGGACAAACCTAAAATCTGTCCCTGGTCATCGCTGCCCGACTTAATGAAGTTCATGTTATGAGCGGCATGCATGTCTATGGGTTTAGAAGAGATAGTAGATCTTGTTATTTTGCTGCAAGTTTGCACAGGTTGGGACCAGCATACTGGCACCTCTAGGCTAGTGTTCATTTGGTACAACCTCACAACTACATTTGCTTTGGGAAGGCCTGGTCCTTAGCATCTGCTCCAGAGAGATGCTGCAGGGTCAGAGTTTAGTTTATAGGGACTTTGCATTGCCAGCCCAAAGGCTTAACCTCTCTGGTAGCTTGGATCCACTAGCAACTATATGGGAGAAAGATGGGCCGGTTCTCCTCTCCTCCCATTTGACTTATACCCTTGGAAATCCAATGGACAGTCAGATATGAGTTTATTTTTTTTACTCAACTGCAATGATTAAGTGGGTAAGTAATACCTGCAAAGTTGACACTTGGATTTTCTGAACTAATTAATGAGAATAAAAACTAGACTCTCCTTTCCCAGATGTACAATTCTTCCTCCCCTTCTTTTTTTATAAAACCTACAGCATCCCTTTTCAACAGAAAGTAGCTAAGAGAATACACTGTCCCCTATTCCTTATGAATCACAGTGAAGTCTCTCTCAGGGAGGAGTGATAGGGAATGGCAAAGGACACACTGACAAAGGAGATTAATCAGAACTGGCTTTGACAAGCACTGTGGCAATTGGACAATTAAAACAGGCTTTCAAGGGGGGGGAGGGTAGAGAAAATAGTGCAACAATGAATGAATGGAAACCCAAAATCTCTGTAAATGTTCATTAAAATTAATAAAATTCAGAGGTATGTGGTTCAAATCCACCAGATGCTCTGCTGTAGAAGGAGGGGGCAATCTCCTCCTGTACCAGTCAGATCTGATTTGATGGTACAGGTAAAAATAATACAATAAAAAATTAATAAAATTTAATAAAAAAATAATACCTGACTTTCTCTATCACAGTCCCTGTTCCTTGAGAGTTTGCTGAACAAATACTGGTGTCAGAATGGCTGGGTCCCTGTCCCTATGCTAACTTGAAATGAACTAGTAAGACTCTTGCCTTCTCAAGAGTCAGCAAGGCATACCCTTCATGACCAGAGGCTGAACTCTGTCCATTAAAGCCGAGATGATCAGCCTACAAATATCTCATGGCCTTTCTCCAAAGAACAAATACCACTGGAGGAATGATCTTAGCATCAGCTGAAGATGATGAATAACAACAACCCATAATGAGTAATAGCTGACCCCACTTCCAACACACTGCCATGTATTTGCAATACACTTAAGAGTCACAAAACAGACCGAATGTTTACAATGACCCTGAAATGTAGGAACCGTTAGAAAATACAAAACTGATCTTGAGGTTAAATGACCTAGTGGTCCAATGGATAAGGAGTTCAGCTGCCAACCCAACGCTGGGTGTTTTAAATCCACTAATTGTTCCTTAGGAGAAAGATGGGCAATCTCTCAGGTGATTTATAGCCTCCGAGGGTCAGCTATGAGTTGGTTCTGACTCGTCAGCACATAACAACAACAGCAACAAGTTTTCAGATAGGAAGTGAAAATACTGATATTTAAACCTGTGCTTGACAATATGTTCTTAAGCACTGTTCCGCTCTCTATAAATCTTCATTTTCCCCAATAGTTATGCCCTAGGGCTCCATGATGGACCTGCCACACACACAAACATACACGCCTGATAATTCCGAGGTGTTCATATCCTGGAATTTCTCATTCTAAGCCAGGAAATCAAGAGACAAATTCTTTCAAGATTGTATAGTAGGTTGATATATAGTAGTAGAGATGATAATGGTTTGTTAGGTGCCTGTGGTCATTAGATATTCTGATGAGTCTTCCAATTCTACAGCCTCATGCCATAAAAGAGCCCTGATGGGTCACCCTTTCATTCTAGTTGCAGAACTGGGCTCAGAATAGCTTTCTCAGTGCAGAAAATAACCAATCCTAGTTCTTTCACTACTGAACACTCAATGACTTTCAGACTGGACCTATATTATTCATTTCTTTTCAATAACCTCACTTCTCCAATTTATTGTTATTTAATATCTCTGTTCCCAAGTACAGTGCAAAGCCCACCCTAGAAAGAAGTATGAATGAGTACTACTTTCCCCTCTACCCCTTGCACAGTACCTAGTAATAATGGTACTTAAAGAACAGTGTTAGATAAATCCTTAAATCACAGGACGCAAGCTCTGAGGATACACAGTGTGAGCAGAAAGTCAACGAAAGCATCTGGGGAGATTTCTCAAAGTTGGGCTTTACTGGGCATTTTCAGTGGCAGAGGAAAGGTTCAGGTACCTTAAGACTCCCACCTCCTGCAATTCATCTTTGATGAGAATGGCAATAATGGCAGCCTTGCCCTGGAGTAGTCAATGGGAAGACAGCACCTGTAGGTGAGTGCAGAGAAAGTGCCAGAACATGGCAGATAGAGAAGCTCTCACGCAAATCAAGCTTTCAGTAAAATAAAGTTTTAAGCAAAATGGCAGTGATGTGAATGGTTAAAATCCTTGGCTGCTACTGAAGCAAGGAGCTCAAGTGTATCAGAGATAGTAAAACAGGATTTCAGGTTTGTTTGGTTTCCTGGTTTCTGATTTTCACTAAATCTCTTCAAACACCCTCCCTTGTCTGCCCTCAATACACCAGCTGACTGCTTATTGAGCTGTAGGCATCTTTGTTTGCTTGGTTTGTTTTTTTTAAATTGTATTGTTTCAGTTTGGGTTTTAGCTTTTTATTCCCCCCCCTCGTCAAATTTCTAAATGAAACTTTCCATTTTTGCCCAATGTTTTCCCATCAAGCAGTACTTAGCAACACATAAGTGCTACAAATGGATCAGGAACAGATCAAGTATCATACATTTGTTTTCAAGTTGTGGAAATATTTTCCAGATTGTGTTTTGGGGTTTTTTGTGTTTTTTGTTTTTTTCCTTTTCTTCCCCTTCAGACCCATCATCAACCTCCTGACGATTCTGGCAGAACTCGGAGCAAGCAGCCTGGCTCTAACAGGGGCTGGGCATGCATGCCTGGGACAGGGCTTCTGGGGGACACTACTGGCAGTAGCTGTTTTGAAAAGATGCTGTTATGGCATGGTACCTCAAGGTAAGATACACTGAGGGAATGATGTGTGCTGTTGAATGGATGGTATGCCTAACAAGACTATGTGTGAAGTATGAACCGAGTAGAATTTGAGAGACTGTGAGAAGAGAGACACTATGTGTATGTAGGAGCAGAGAGGTGGTGTGAAACGTGTAGGATATTAAGGACACATGCCGTGGTGTTGTGTGTGGAATACCTGAGACTTTATGTGAAGTCTATGTGTTCTGTAAGATATAACTGACTGTGTGATGTGTGTGCATATGTATGTTTGTGTGGTGTGTTTAAGGTAGTTTATGTGTGAGAATGTCTGGTGTGGTGTGCATGAATGTGTAAGAAGTCATATGTTAGTGCCTGAATGTAAGCAAGGTTGTGCGTCTTTAGAGAGTGCCGTTTCATCAATGATTCATTTAGCACACAGATTGAAAAGGTATGGAAAATAGATACAACCTTGACATATATATATTTCTTGATTTTTAAACCACATAGTGTTCCCTTGTTCTGTTAGGGCAATCGCTTCTTGGTCTACATATAGGATTTGCATGAACACAATTAAGTGCTCGGGGATTCCCATTCTTCTCAATGTTAGTCATAATTTACTGTCTTCCACACAGTCAAATGCCTTTGAATAGTTAGTAAAACAGAAACATCTTTCTGATATTCTTGGCTCTTAGCCAACATTCATCTGACATCACCAATGACCCCTCATGTCCTGGCCTTTTCTGTATTCAGCTTGAATTTCTAGCACCTCTCCATGAATGTGCTGTTCCAGCCACTCTTTAATAATCTTCAGCAGGATTTTACTTGTATATAGTATTAATGATATTGTTCAAAAAGGTCCACAAGTTGTTGGATAACCTTTTTGAGGAATAGGAACAAATATGGATCTGCTCCAATCAGTTTGTTGATAGCTGTCTTCTAAAGTACTTAGCATAGATTTTGAGCACATCCAGGGCTGCATTTATTTCTTAAAACATTTTGCTTGGTATCCCATCAAATCCTGAGGCCTTATTTTTGACAATTCCTTCAGTGCAGCTTAAATTTCTTCCTTCATCATTATTGGTTCTTGATCATATGCTACTCCCTGAAATGTCAACCAGTTTTTTTTGGCACAGTGACTCTGAATATTCCTTCCAACTTCTTTTGATAATTCCTACATCATTCAAGATTTTTGCCCCTAGAATCCTTCCATATCAAAACTGGATGCTTGAATGTGTTCTTTCAGCTTGAGAAATGCCTAGTATATACTTTCCTTTGGTTTTCTAACTCCAGCTCTTGGCATAAAGTAAAGTAAACATATAAATGTTTAAGTCAGCCTTGAGTGTACAAAACCAGACTGTGTTACTGGGGAAACCCAGTGTCCTTGACCAAAAAGACTTAAATTAGAACAGAAAACAATTTTTTGCTGTGAGCAGCTTCCATTCTAAATCAAAGGTGTGAGGAGTATGCTGGAGGCCTTGACCCAAATAATGTTTGCAGCTAAGTCATGTGTGGCATTAGTCTCTAACTACTGCAGTCCAAGGGAGAGATAACTCATTTTCTTAATGAAGACAGCCCCCCTATGGCCCAGAGAAGGCAATGCCATGAAAGGCTGCCCAGAATCCCTCACATAGAATAATATCTCTGCTTCTAGGGGCCATCCCTGAGGAGATGTCAGTCAGGTACATCACCTCCTTTATATTCGTCACTTTTTCAGTGGCTTCCATTATCTTTAAAATCCAAGCCCAATGGTATGGTGTTTAAGGTCCTTGAATATTTTCCCCCAGTTTCTTGCTGTTAGGTAGTGTTGAGTACGACTCATAGTGACTACGTGAACAACAGATCTAAATCTTGTCCTATCCAGTGCCATCCTCACCACCTGTTACACACTTGAGCCCATTGCTGTAGCCAGTATGTCAATCCATCTTGAAGGGGGTTCCTCTCTTTCACTGACCCTCCATCCTTTTGATTGTGATATCATTTTCCAAAGAATAGCCTCTCCTAGTAAAATGTACATATTCCCCACCTTTTTTTTATACTAGTTTATTTACAAATTTAAATACATTGTTTTCAAGAATATTTTTTTCAACTTTCCTCACCTCTCCCACCCATCAAATTGTACAACCCCATGATTAATCCTCCCTCCCACTGCATATCCTCATCCCTCTGCTTCCAACCTCTCCCACACCTCTTGAATCCTTATACTCATTCTACAATAATGGGTTTATACAATATTTATCCTTGTGGGACTGAGTTAGTTCACATAACTTAATGCTCTCCAGTCCCTCCCAAATTAGGTAATAATTTACAAAAATCATTTCTCCTGCGTACTGCATTGTATTTCATTGTGTGAATATACCATAATTTCTCAATCAATTCATTTGTGGTTGGTCATTTTGGCGGTTTCCATTTTCCTGTGATGGTAAATAATGCTGCAATGTACAATAGTGTACAAATTTCCATTTGTGCCTCAGTTCTCATTTTCTCAGGGTCTATTCCAAGCAAAAGAGTAGCTGGGTCACATGGAATTTCTATGTTCAGTTTTTTGAGGAAGCTCCAAACTGCCTTCCAGAATGGTTGTACCATATTACAATCCCACCAATATACTCTCCATCTTTTACTCTATGCCAGCCGATGTAAAGCAAGAGAGCAATCCACAATGCTCACATCTGGAAACAGTTTGGAGGCCTTGCCTGAAAGTTGGAGGTGAAAGAGGTCTCTGGACACTTTCTGGAAGATATGGCTGAAACTGAACTCTGATGCATGGACAGGTCTTAGAGAAAGAAAGAATTTTTTAAATGCCACTGAATTTTGAATTCTATATTCAGTATTTTTAAATGCTCAGGAAAGCTGTTTGTAATTAGATTTGTCATTGAAAAATCCAGCAGGACAGATTGTTTTAAATAGCTTCACAATCAAGATGGTTACAGACAGAGACTCCTGAGGAGGCAAAGCCTTCTGGAAAATTCCTGTCAAGAGCACTTGACACTTTCTACAGCAGACATTAAGAAAACACAGGCAAGATGCTGTAGAGTCAGAGAGCAGTGATACCTCTACGAAAGCTCATAACAACAACAACAACAAAATTCTCAAATATTATTTGTTTCAGGCTTTAGTGTATGAGATGAAGGAATTGGGGACATCACCACTGAAGCATGGAGATTATTAGGAGTCTATTGAAATGGGCTATAATGACATTCAAAATTATAAGAATATTTTTAACCCCTTTGCTTGTCTTGGAGCTCTGGTAGCCTAGTGGCAAGAAGCTGTGCTGCAGTCTCAAGGGCATGCGATTCAAATACTGCAGCTGCTCCATGGAAGAAGAATGGGCATTCTCCTCTCATGTGATTAATTGCCTCGGAAAACTCCCAGGAGGGTCAGCTGTGGTTCGGTTCTGACTCCATGTTATACAACAACAGCAACAACAACAACATCATGCCTGACTCTGTTGATTCTTGGGTAATTCCAAGGCCGAGTCTTTCCACATGCATCTAAATGATAGAATAATTCACATTTCCTGCTAAATATTGTGCTGATACTTTATACTTTGGAAAGGAATCAAATGCACACTTTGAGCAAACAAGTAAACAAAAAGGAAGGAAAAGTGCAATGGTAGATATTCCACTCAATCTGTTTTCTGGGTGGAACTGAGGGGCACCGGGAAAGAGACATGAAAGAGCAGTGAATTTGAGGTGAAGAAGAGAAGACGACAGACTGGAAGGAAGGAGGTGGTTGTTGTTAGAGGCTATTAAGCATGGTTCATAGCAACCATACAAACATATCTGAATCCCATCCTATCCTGTGCCATCTTCACAATCTCTGATACACTAGAGCCCATTTCTGTAGTCACCATTGCAATCAATCCATCCTTATGGGGTATTCCTTTCTTTTGCCGACCCTCCACCCTTCTACATACAGTGACTGTAGCAATGGGCTCTAGCATGTCTCAGATTGTGGGCACGGCATAGGATATGGGAAGGGTTAGATCTGTTATTCATATGATTGCTTTGAATCATAGAGAAAGCTCTGTTGGTCTAGTGGATAGAAAGCGATACTAGAAATCCAAAGGTGGGTGGTTTTAATCTGCAGTCCTCAGATCTGGTTTTAATTGTTTTTGGTCAAACATTCTTTTAAGCAGTATAGCACTGGTCTGCCCATTTGCTATACAGAGGTAACTGGTGATTGCTGTGATGCTAAACACTGTGACACAGATGTGACAAATGTGATAATGATTGCCCATGGTGAACTGTGTTTGGAGGAACCCCCTGATTAAAACAAACTTGGAAGCAGAAGTGGCACCTACTTCGGAGATAGTTTGCCTCTGAAAAATCTATTAACTTGGAGAAACGCTGTAAGTTATACAAGTGTTCAGGTGTTTCATTCATAGAGTCACTATGAATCATCTATGACTTGACAGCACTTGAAAAAAACAACCACCTTTTTAAACATGACATCATTTTCCAAGTAATAGCCTCTCCTAGCCACATGTTCAAAGTATGAGAGATGAAGCATTGCCATCCTTGTCTTTAAGGAACACTACACCTGCACCTTTTTCAAGACATACCTCTTTGTTCTTTTGGCAATCCATGAGATACTCAGTATTCTTCCCTAACACCACAGCTCAATGGCATCAGTCTTCCTTGATCTGCCTAACTCATTGTTCAACTTTCAGGTGCAAAAAAAAACAACTGAAAATATCATTACTTAGGTCAAGACATCTTAGTCTTTAAACTGCTATCCTTGATCTTTAGCTCTTTAAAGCGGTCCTTAACAGATTTTTTTCTTCCATGGCTCACATCTTCTGACTTCTTTACCACTACTCCCATGGATGTTTATTGTGAATCCAAGTAAAATGAAATTGATGACAATTTCAATCGTTTCATCATTTATCATGATGTTGCCTGTTGAATGGTGAAGATTATTGTTTTCTTAATGTTGAGATGTAATCCATATTGATGACTATAGTCTTTGACCATCCTCAATCAGTCCTTTAAATCTTACTCACTTTCTGCAAGTATGTCATCTACATAATGAAAATTGTAGTGTCTTCCTCCAATCTTGATGCCATATTCTTCTTCACACAGCCCAGCTTCTTGAATGATTTGTCCAGCATGCAAACTAAATAGATATGAAGAAAAGTTGTAACCCTAACATACACCTCTCTTGGTTTTAAACCATGCAGTGTTCCCTTGCTCGATTAGAACTACTTCTTGATCAATGTATAGATTATGAACGTGCACAATTAAGTGTTCTGGGATTCCCATTCTTGCCAGTATTATCCATAATGAGATATGATACAAACAAATGCCTTTGCATAGTCAATAAAACACAGATCTTTGATTGAAGCTAAGATCCATCTTCCATTATATTCCTCACATTAAGGTCACTTATAAATCCAGCTTGAATTTCTGGCACTTCCCTGTTGACATACTAGCTCAGGAATTTTTAAATAATCATCAGCAATGTTATACATGCATGTGATACTAATGAAATCATTAGATAATTTTCACACTTTGTGGGATCACCTGCTTTGGAAATAGGAACAAATATTTTTTCCAGTCAGCTGGATAAGTAGCTATCTTCCAGATTAACTGACATAGACAACTGAGCATGTCCAGGGCTGCATTTGTTTATTGAAACATGTCAGTTGATAGTCTATCAATTCTTAGACCTTATTTTTTACCAATGCTTTCAGTGCAGGTTGGACTTCTTTCTTCAGTATCATTGGTTCTTGATCACAAGCTATCGCCTGATGATTTTATCAAGGTAGCAATGACTTACATTTTGGCAAAACCGTGATAAATCTATTTTCATCCCACTTAAACTCTCAGGAGCAGGAAACAGAAACATGTTCTTCTCTAGTTTGCTGTGAAATTCCACATGTCTGAGCTTCCATTCACCTCTCCAACATCTCCTTATCTTTTGCTATAACTTCTTTCTAGGAATTTCCTTCTAGTAAGTTGTAGGATTCTGTCCTTACCCTTCATATCTTCTCTACCTAGTGTATCTCAAGTAGCTTCATAGTTCTAATTAGTGTCATTGTTTTGATGAGTTACTTTATCATTCATTCATATTTCTCCTATGAATTTCATATATGTGCATATATCTCTAATTTCCTTTACATTAATGGTCATAAGCATTTAAAATCTAATGTTTCCAAAAGATCTACTGAAATGTGTGAGTTCTCCTTCTCTTTTGTTTGTATACATGTACACATATGTGAATGTTGTCTTCATATTACTCAATAACAATATAAATCATGCTATTGTTGAAATATGTGATCTTAGGTTACTATTCTCTTTTCTAATTTAAGTCATTAACATCTCTCATCTGATCTACTGACAAGTTTTAATAACTAGTTAGAAACCTTTCTTAACCCTATGCAATCTACTCCCTATAACAACTTGTTGTTGTTGTTGTTGTTATGTGCCGTTGAGTCCTTTGCGACTCATAGTGACCCTATGTACAACAGCCCTAAACCCTGCTCTATCCTGTGCTAATCGCACTGCCTCTGACACCCCCATCCCAATTACCCCAGTCACTGAATCAATCCATCTCATACAGGGTCTTTCCCTCTTGCGCCATCCCTCCACCCTCCCAAGCATGATGTCCCTCTCCAAGGACCTGTCCCTCCTTGCAACATGCCCAAAGTATGTCAGACGAAGCCCCAGAATCCTTGCCTCCAAGGAGGCAGTCCAGGGTACATTCAATACTCTTCTCTAGCACCACAGCTCAAAGGCATCAATTCTTCTTCTGTCCTCCCCAGTCATTGTCCAACTCTCTGATGCATAACAAGTGATTGCAAAGACCATGGCCTGTATCAGGCACACCTTAGTCTCCAGAGCGACACCATTGCTCTTGAGTACTTTAGACTACTAACAACTAGAATTGTCTTTTAAAGTATTAACTCTTAATTACTATTCCTCATTTTAAAGTTTCCAATGATTTCTAATTAACATTCTTATAAGTCACAAACTTTTATTATAACTTACAGACACGGTATGACCTCTACCTAGCCATGTCTAGTCTATTTGTTATTATCTATCTGGTTGTTTAACAGGTTGTTTACTTCTTTGTGTTTATCATATAATATTTTCTTACAGACAAGGAGCTCTGGTGTCCCAGTGGTAAGAAGGTGCACTACAATCCCAAAGGCACATAATGTGTATCAATCAGATGCTCCAAGGACTTCTCCCATGGACAGTCCCTTTCCATGTGATTTACTACCTCTGAAAATCTGCTGGATCAACTATTGGTTGGTTCTAATGTGACAGCAAATAACAACAACAACATCTGATTAACATTTTATCATCCACTTCTCTCTGCTCATCACATACCATTTTCTCTACAGTCACTTTGACCCAACAATCTGTCCCTCTTTAATTTTCAACCTTGCCAGATTCATTTCTATCTTGTCTTTGAAGTTGACATTCATTTTGAGATATTTTTATATCAAGTCTGTACATGATTACCTTCCCATCATTCAGCTCTTTGCTTAAGTGTTAACTTGTAAGGGAGGAATGACATAAATCTACTCACTTCAGAATGGATGGATAGATAGATAGATAATAGATAAAGTATATACTATAAAAGAAATTAAAGGAAATATGACTTCTATGAGATGGAGATCAATGTATGAAAGAAGTCATAACAGAAGAGAAGGAGCCAAGTGTCTGTGGGAATAGCCATTCCAAAACCAAGTCAGAGAACGAGGATTGAAGAAGAGAGATGAATGCAAAGAACAAAGGAGTTTTCCATGCAAAGTCAAAAGACTAACTGCATTGGGAAAATCTGTTGTCATGGACCTCTCAAAAGTGCTGAAGAACAACCATGTCAGTCTAGATACAGTTACTTGTTATGCTTCAGAGAGCTGGACAATGACTAAAGATGACAGAAGAATAGATGCCTTTGAGTTTTGGTGCTGAAGAAAAGTCTTGAACACATCATGGACTGCCAAGAAAACAAATAGGTCTGTCTTGAAGAGGGTGCAACCAAGGCCCTCTTTGAAGACTAGGATTTTGAAGCTCAGCCTCACTTACTTTGGGCACGTGGCCAGGAGATATCAGTTCTTGGAGAAGGACATCATGCTTGGAAGGGTGGATGGACAGTTCAGGAGAAGATGACCCCAGATGAGATGGATTGATACAGTGACTGGGACAATGGGGGTTGGTGTGTCAGAATTAGTGAAACTGGCTCAGGACAGGGAAGGGTTCAGAGCTGCTGTACATAGGGTAGTTATGCATCGCAGGTGACTCAACGACACATAACATACACACTATAACAGTTTTGGAAGCAGGCGTGACATCCACTTCCTAAACAACATGCCTCCGGAAACTCTATGAACTTTGATTAAGTGTCAATAGTTGTAGAGGGGCTTCAGGTCTTTTGTTCATAAGGTCACTCTGAGTCATGATCAACTTGAAGGCAATCAACAACAACAACAACAACAACTTGGAAGAGTATTAGAGGGTCAGATGATAAGATCATGTTCTCAGTAGCATGTACAGCAGTAAACACATATAAATGTAGACTTGATGATTTTCTAAAGGTGACCTGCTTCGGTTAGGTCCAAGTAGGGATAAGCCTGCTGTCTTGTGACTCTAGCAAAAACTGTACTTTACAAACTTTACTATTTCCAGTTAGTTCTGATTTCTGAATAAAACCCTGAATCACTCATTATTTAGAGCACTACAGATCTTCTCAGATCTGGAGAGAGTACAGCCTATGCCATTTTATTTTTTACAGGTATGCAACTTCCTTTTTCAATGTTATAAAACTCAAAGCTTACTATTTTAATGTTTATGACCAGAGATAATTGGCAACTTCACATCTCCTCTGTAATTACTTTTTTCTTAGACCATGCCTGATTAAGACATTGTTTAGGTCATGGTATTTCAAACTTAGGTCATGAATCACTAATTTGTTGTGAAATCAATTTAAATGGCTCACAAGTAGCATTAAAAAAATAAAATAGATAAGAATTTAAAATAGCAAAGTATATCACACATTCAGTGGATAAGAATTATTTCAGGAAACATATGTTTCCATTATATGTATAATGTATATATGTGTATAATGGGACCTAATGTAAAATGTAAGGTCAAGGCCAAAAAATCAGAAGCTATTGCTTTATATTTCTCTTGGCTTTAAAGTAAGCTATATAAATATATGTTATGAATAATGTATAAAGTATAATCTAAAATAACTTCAAAATTCATGTAGAATTAATTCATTTCAATGTAGGACTGTCAAAGACAATAAACATCAAAAAGCACACAACAGGTGTGGTAATCTGGAACATTCTATTTTAAGGCTGAGATCCTGACATTCCTTTAGACCACAAGTCAGGAGAACTAGGTTCTAATTTCTTCTCTTTTAATTTCTGACATGATGGCTTCAGGAAACGTCCTTCCCTCCTCCAAGCCTCAGATCCCTTATCTTTAAAATGAGAGAATTGAGTTTACTTACTTCTGAGTACTCCTCCAAGGAAACCTTGCATTTCTATGAAGGACTGCATGAAATAATCAAGAACTTTAAAATCAAATACACCTGGTTTCAAATCTCAGCTCTTTTACCAGTAACACTGCCAGTTTCCTGGGTAAGAAATTAGAAATTACAATATATACCTTCAGGGCAATGGTGTAGACTGAACACATTAATGTAAAAGTTCTTGTTTAGAATAGGAACACTAAAAAATATGTCAATTGTCATCACTTCCCACTCTGCTTCTCTACGTCTTTATGCCTGGGTCTTAGTTCTGTATTCTCTATGTCTTTTATGATTGGGCCGTAGTTCCCACTAGCCAGGCTCCTTTTTCCCTTTCCTTGGTTAGTTTTCCTCACAATTGGACATCAGCAGGATTTCCAGCCTCCTGGTCAAATCCTCATCTCAGAATCATTCCCTTCTTGTTCCCAGACATTATCTCCTTAAGCTCAGCTCTCCTCTCTTTCCCATCCCATTACCTATCCTCTTTGGTTAATACCATTTCACAGACTTTTCAGCCTTATGGGTGCCAGAGCCAAGGTCTGAAATGTAGTTGGGTTCTAATTCTAAGACTTTTAATGCAAGATGTATCAGGCTGCCTCTTTAAAAGACTGGTGGTAAAAGAAGAGGTTCCCTTCGTGCCCTGAACCTGCCCTAAATGGCCCTCTCTATGCCCTTACCAGCCCTTGTCTGTCCAGTGAAACTTTATCTCACTGATACCACTTCAGAAAGTGGTGCAAATGGTTTGTTGCATGAGCTGGTTTCCCTTAGAGAGGATCAGACAAGGCTTTAGGCCATAGTATATCTGCCAAGGAAAGAAAACCCAGAGGTTATAACAGGGACCTATGACATTATAGATATTTCTTAGATAAGAGAGACGCTTGCTATTGTTAGATGTCATCAAGTCTGCTCCAACTCATAGCAAATTTATACCCTGCTCAATCCCAGTTCATTCTCATGATCTCAGCTGTGCCTTTCTCCTGCTTGGTGAATTCAAACCACCAAACCATTGATCTTTCTGTTAGCAGCCTGACATAATACACAATGCCACCACAAAAAGTTAAATAGAAAGACAGATACAGTTGACATAGAATGGAGACATAGATACAGATACAAGTAAAGAACTCGGGTAGCCTAGTGGTAAGGAGCTGAGCTGCAAATCTAAAGGCATGTAGTTTGAATGTGTTATGCCCAAAGAATCAAGAGACATACACTGTAGGATTACAAATAAAGTCCTTTAGTTAGCTGTACAGCCAGGGTCCCAGCAACAAGGCAGAACCACCTACTTTTGGTGTCATTCAAGCGGGTTTTATACTTTTGCCCGGCCACTTGCTATAGCAGTATACTTTTGAAAAGACTTCAAGGGCACACAGATACATGGACAGCATTTTGCTGTTGAAACATTTCAAGGGTACAGAGATACATCTACATCCTGCATTATAGACAATAGAAGTTACTATTTTAGGAAGTAGTTTAAGACAAAACTTTTGGGCAAAAATTTCCCACACAGGGGTTTAGTTATAAAATAGAGTCTGTTTGGCCTCTCAAAGCCACCAGTCACTCAGTGGGAAAAAGATGAGCAATCTCTCCCATGAGATTTAGAGCCTCTGAAAACCAAGTGGAGGGTCAGCTGTGAGTTAGTTCTGACTCAATGGCACACAAAACGTAGACAGATTAGAAGATGATAGATAGGTAAATAGATAGATAAGATAGATAGATAGATAGATAGATAGATAGATAGATAGATAGATAGATAGATGTAAATAGGTAGGTAGGTAGGTAGATCTCTAGCTATTGTGTTGTGCTAAACACAAAATCTCAGGAAGAAATTTAGAGGCAAAAAGGTGTGACTACTACCCAGTTACCTACCAGTACACAGTGAATGAACAAGCAGCTTCTTCCTACCTAGCTCTTTACTCGTGCCAGGTAGTAAGCCACCTTGTTGGACAATTCTCCACGAGGAAATTGGACTCTATAACAACATGTAATTGAGGACCTCACAATGTCTACCTACTGAGGTCTACCTACTTTTTCCAACTGGAGCCACAGAGGAGGTCATGAGACTGTTCCTCACATACTGCACACTGTTTTTCTGCCACCCTAGGTTGCTCCAGGTCATGCTTACCTGAGATGTATTGCCAGGTGCTTGTCTATGTGGTTTAGCCAGAATTCACATCCTGTATGCCATGTTCTGAAAGATTTTTAGATGGGCGTAGTCTCTAATGTCAACTCTTATTCCCTCCCACAAACAAAAATTGCTATTGGTCTCTACTCCCATCAAGGTAGACACATTGTTTATTCCTCTGAATTTGGTTCAGAGAGAGGAGATGGACATTTTGGTGTTTTGTTTTTGTGACAAGGAAAATACTATTTCCAAAACCCAAATCAAATCCGTTGCGATTAAGATAAACTTGACTCCTGAGGATTTGTTAAAGAAATGCACGGTTACTCTTGAACACACCACTATTTCAAATGGCTAGAAGAATTAAAACAAATTAACTTTATTGCCTGTCACGAGAAAAAGCACAGCAGGAGGGAGAGGGGGGAAATAGCATTCAAGCAAATGTTTGTAAAAGCCAAACAAATGTTTTCAGCTATCTTATTCTCACTCACACCCACACACTCTTGTTGATGGATGAGAGTTTTAGGAACTCTCCCAGCTGGGAGTTAGTCTTCATCTAAGCAGCCTCCACCGCCAAAATTGTCTCCTTATAGTGAGAAAGATAAACAGGTCTCTGTTCCTACCAGAGATGACTTCACCCTCGGTTCTACCAAAAATCAGAGGGGTGTTTCTTTGTATCCCAAGAAAGACACATCACATCAAGGAAAAGTCTACGTTCACATCAACCTCGTAGGGTCTAGTAGGATGAACACATACTTAGGAAATAAGTTTCCTAACAAAGATATGGCTCAGTTCACCTGGAAGGAAAGCTGTGGCAACAGCTCTGTTCTCTGCAGATCTGAAAAAGTCCCCCAAGTAGAAGGACATAGAACATGGCAATTTCAGGGACTACAGATATGACTGCCAGACCCTTCTGTGGGTAGAGGTGACCCTCCAATGCATAGGTGGGAAAGTGCACTGCAGAGAGCAACTTCTACAAAAGCCAAAAGTGAAACGCTGGGGCTAAGAGTCAATCTGAGAACAGCCTGATTCCCAGACCCATGTCTGGGAAATTTCTCTTTCCAAATATTCAGGAAACAAAAATAGGTAGGCAGGAAGGCCAAAATATATTTTCAAACACCCAAGTCTGGTTTTAAAACGCCTACTCCCACCATTTCCAGGCTAAGAATAATGGAAGAAAGCAAAGATTCTGGCAGAGTCCCAGGGTGTGAGAGCACTTGGACCTGCCACACATGGGTGTCCAGGCCCACAACAAACTCTCTGGAGTCACTCACAAGTGTCAGAAGCCTTTAGAGAAATGAATGAGCAGGAGATTAGGAAATGTTGCTGCTGACAAGCAGGAACTAGCTCAATAAAACATTTCAAGGTGTCAGCAATGGAAACTCACTCCACAGTTACTGAATAGAGAGGGCAGAGCTGCCCACACACTGTGGAGCTCCACCAGCAGTCCAGCCCCAGAGTGGGCACCTTCCAGCCAGCTGGGCCTCAGGTCAGGACAACCAGGCAATTCAACAAATAGCAAGCAAAATTTAATTGTACAGTTGCCTCTTTCAGAAATTGTATGCGAGTGTCTAGCAAGCTATGTTTATTAATTGTCAGAAGTGGGGAGAAAAGAGGAGGCAAAGAAGATGCAAACTGAAAAGGCATTGAGTTGAGAGTAAGAGTGATGAACAAATTTGGGAATAATTAATGGCATTAGTTCTACAACATGATGAACATATTTAATGTCACTGAAGTATGCCTGTGAAGATGGTTGACATGGCAAATGGGGTTTTCCCTTTCTTTTTAATTGTGATTTGAGTGAAAGTTTTTAAAGCAAATATGTTTTCCATGCAACTACACATTTTGTTTTATTTTCATTATAATACTCACATTATAATATTATTTTTACTTCTTCTGTTATTCTTATTTCCATTACTCTATGTATTCTATACCTTCTTACTTCTAGCTCAGAAAATGCTATTCTTTTTAAAAAAAATAATTTTAATGAACATTTACAGAGATTTTGGATTTCCATTCATTCATTGCTGCACTTCTCTCTCCACCCAGCCCTCCCCCCGCCCCAGTTCGCTTCTCTCTTTTAAAAGCAAAAGAAACACTCCCTCCCTGGTACACAATCCCTCTGCACCCCTCCCACCGCCCCAAGTACACTCCACTATGCAACCCCAATTGTGGACTCTTGTGACAACCGTAATAACCTACCATACATCACTTTTAAATTATTCACTCCCTCACCTGTTTCAGTACAGTATACACAATTTATCCAGTTTTTCTCAGTCTTACCCTAACCCTGATATCAGTCCCATCTTACAGCAGTGGCACCATGCAATATTCGTCCTTTCGCAACAGATATTTCACTCAGCATAATGTCCTCCAGGCTCACCCATTTTGAATAATATTGCGTGAGTTCCTTGTTTTTCAATGCAGTGTAGTATTCCATTGTGTGAATATACCACAACTTCTCTATCCATTCCTTTCTTGATGGGCACCTGGGTTGTTTCCAACTCCTTGCTATTGTGAACAGAGCCGCGATAAACACGGGTGTGCACATATGTGCTTGGATGTCAGTTATGGTCTCTTTGGGGTCCCAGTAGTGGAATTGCTTGGTCAAATGGTATCACTATTTGCAGCTTTTTGAGAAAGCGCCATACTGTCTTCCACAGTGGTTGCACCAAGAAAATGCTATTCTTTTGACCTTCTAGGTTTCTTTTTCAGTTAGATGTTGAGCCACAGTGGTGAGTTTTGTTCCGTGTTCAAAGAATTCAAGGGTCCCATTATTTTCTACTGGATCAGGAATCCTGATTTTATTTTTTTTTTAGCTTTGTTCCACATTTTCTGTCTACTTTACCCAAGACCCTCCTATTATCATCCCTTTTAAAGTGGTCACTGTCGAATTATTTGGGCATTAAGGGAACTCTGATGGCCTGGCCTAGTGGCAATCCCAAATTCTTTGAGTCTTAAGTTCAAGGAAGTTGGGGTTCATGAGTTGAAATGGCAAATATCTTCTTGTCTTCATATTTATTGCACTAAAAAACCAAAACAAAACCAAAAAAAACCACAAAAACATGTTCATCTTATCTTCTCAATTAAATTTCCATAAGTATCTGTATTTTCCTGTGGTACTTGTTCTGCCGGTGGTCCCATGGGCTTAACAAAAGATGAATTGTGAATTCTCATGTTTTGGAAGAAAACAGACTCAGGGAGATGTTTTTAAATGTCTAGAACACTATCCTTCAAAAGAGGGTGCTTCCTTCTTGTTCTTTGCAGCTAAAGAGGATTTGAGGAAAGTAGAGATATTGAGTGAAGAGCCAGGCATTAGGGTAAGATCTTTACACACTCTGTCCCATAATCCCCACAACAACTCTGGGAAGTAGGCATAATCATCCTTATTTTACACATGGGAAAATACGACTTAGAGGTGTTAAGACCTTAGCAAGAGTGTATTTTTAATAAGGACAGGGATTAAAGCCCAAATCTGCCTGATTGTAGAGCTTGTATTTCTCCCTCTACTAGAATCAAGGGTATAACTTTTAAGAAGGCAAGTGTCCCCTCTAACTGCAAATGAAGATGTCTAACAAACCAAATGCATGCCATGTGTAACAGAAAGTCCTGTAACAGGAGACATTTAAACAGGGACTGGTTTCTCCAGCACAACCACTGTATAATAGACATCCTTTATCCTCATAGGTCCCATGCACGGAAACCTAGGGAAGGGATGATTGAAGTCTCTCAAGGATGTCATTATTAAGTGTTTCCCCATATGATCCTGGTCCATCACTGTGGGAGGTGCCCTTGCTGAGAAATCTCAGGTGGCAGGAAGTTGGATAGGAAGCTTCCAGAGGTCCTTTTTTGTCTTGTAATTCCACAGCCCTTCAACATTTAGGGGGCCCCAAAAGTATACACAGCACTCTGGCATAGTGCCTCCAGAACATTCCCTAGAGCTGACATTACAGAATTCATGCTGGATCTTCAATGAGCTCAACTTCTTTTTGGACAGACACAGTGGTTTCTGGCTAAGGATTGCAGCAAAGAATGCCCAGGAATGGCCTTGGCTGGTCAACATTAAGGCCTCTTTTGGCAAGATGGAAATGTTTGCTGCGTTCATTCTCAGTTACTCAGATCCAGGGAAGAAAGTGAAGATATCCTGAGCTGGCAGGTCAGTACCACTCCCACTGTGTCCTAGCTGAGGAGGGAGAAGGATTCTGCTCTCCTGCCAGGGAGCTTAAGGCAAAGGCTAGGGCTCAGGGTTCTGCAGGCCTCCAGATGCAGCTGGTTACTCAAGTCCACACATAAGCCTATCCTTTGTAGTGAGACACTTAAAGGAAAGTTGGACACCCAGAGCTGCAGAACACAGGCTCAGTGCTAGGTCACCTGCGGTGAGGGTGGTGGGCCACTCAGCCTATTGTGTCCTGAGCTCTGGTGCTAGTAATTAAACTGATCCTTTATTGAAAAATATCTTCCTTCTATATAATTACCTTTAAGCCTATGGCTTGTTGTCATTTCTAGTCCTCCCTAATATGTACTGTAGGTGAAAATAATCCGAATCTGCCTCAATATATTATATATACATATACACATATACATATATATATACAGTTGTTGTTGTTATGTGCTGTCGAGTGGCCTGCAGCTCATAGCGACCCTATGTACAACAGCCCTAAACTCTGATCTGTCCTGTGCCAATCGCACTGTCTCTGATATACTCATCCCGATTACCCCAGTCACTGAATCAATCCACCTCATAGAAGGCCTTCCCCTCCTGTGCTGTCCCTCCACCCCACCAAGCATTATGTCCCTCTCCAAGGACCGGTCCCTCCTTA
>NW_006399759.1:18968184-18978349 GCF_000299155.1 Elephantulus edwardii | reverse complement strand
TTGGGTCACCCTTATTTGGGATGGGAACAAATATAGATCTCTTCCAGTCAGTTGGCCAAGTGGTTGTTCTCCAGATTTCTTGACACAACTTGGTGAGCACGTCCAGGACAGCATCTGTTAGCTGAAATATGTCAACTGGTATACCATTGGTATTTCTGGGGCCTTATTTTTTGCTATTTCCTTCAAAGCAGCCTGAACTTCTTCCTTCATCACCATAGGATCTTGCTCATATGTTATTTCATGAAATTTTTCTGTGTCTGCCAATTCCTTTAGGCAACACCAGTCACAACTATGACCTCTGAGAAGAAGCACTTCCTGACCTTAAAAAGTCTGAATCAGAGACTTTTTAAAGAATTTTATTCTTATCATTCAAGTGAAAATTTACAAAGCAAAGTTCCATTTAACTATTCACACATTTTCTTTTATTATGTTAATCATAACACAAAATAACCACACTTTTTTCACTTCATGTGAGTGTCATTTCTATTAATCCTTCTAGCCTACTCCTTCTTGCATTCTGAGCTTCATCTCTGGGCAAATGCTGCCCTTCAGGTCTTACATGACTGATTTTTTTAAGGAATGATTGCCCCACAAATGTTATTGTTCACTTTAGAAGTCAGACAGCCTATTATTTGGCTTTAAGTTGAGCCAAGGGGGTGAGCTTTGTTCCAGTTTTGAAGAGTAACTAAAAGCCATATAGTCTCAGGGATTCCACCAGTCTCTATCATGCCAACAAACCTGGCCATTTTTCTGTTTCTGAGGTTTTTGCACATTTTCTCCTACTCAAGGGTATTGACTTTCTTATGATCCATTAGTAGTCTAGATATTTTTTTTTAATTCACATGTGCTATGTTTTAGACAATCATTCATTTACATAGTATTTCATATAATCATGATCATGCTTCGTATTCTATCAATTACTATTGATCTATGTCTATTATTATCCCCTTTCTCATGTGGTAGTTCAAAGATCAATTGATCATAAGTAAATAGGCTGATATATGGGTTCTCAATTTTATTCCATTCTGTCTTTCATTGTACCAATACCATGCTGTTTTGATTACTATGACTGTGTAGTAGGTTTTGAGATCACAGAATACTGTGCTTCCCATTTGGTTTTTGTTTTTCAGAATCTCTTTCATTATTCAGAACTTCTTTCCTTTCCAAATAAGCTTGCTAATTGTCCTTTCTACCTCTTTGAAAAATGAGAGAGAGAGAGAGACCTTTCTGTAGATTGCTTTTGGTAGGATTCATTTTCACAATGTTGAGTCTTCCTATCCATAAACAGAAATTATTTCTCATTTTTTAAGGTCTCCTACAGTTTCTTGTAATAGTGTTTTGTAGTTTTCCTTATAAAGGTCTTTTGTATCTCTTGTCAGATTTACTCCAAAGTAGTTGGCTACTGTGAAAGGTATTGCTTTCCCACTTTACTTATTTGCGTTTTCTTTGTTGCTGCAAAAAAATCCCACTGATTGTTGTATATTGATCTTGTATCCTGACATCCTACTAAATATTTGCTCTTATTACCCCTTCTTTGTTCCACACAGACAGAACAATAACTGCACCTTAGATAACTTCTCAAAAACTGTTAAGACCCCAGTTGTTACTCACCAAAATAGGATGTTGTTGTTATGTGCCATCGAGTCGCTTGCGACTCATAGTGACCCTGAGTACAAGAGCCCTAAATGCCGTTCTATTCTGTGCCAACCTCGCCACTTCAAACACACTCATTCCCACCACTCCACTCACAGAATCAATCCATATCATCAAGGGTCTTCCTCTCCTTCGCTGTCACTCCACTCTCCCAAACAAGATGTCCCTCTCTAAGGACCAGTCCCTCCTTGCAACATATCCAAAGTATGTTAGACATGGTTTAAAATCAGGAAACATGGACATCAGGGTTGGATATTTCCTCCATATCTACTAAATATGTATATTGAGCAAGTCCTTTGAATAGGACTATATGTAGAGAAAGCCTGTATGTAGGCTACACAATCCTACTTGAACAAAGTCAAGAAGACTTGAAATATTTAGTGAGGGTCAAAGACTATAGTCTTGAATATTGATTACATCTTAACATCAAGGAAATAAAAATCCTCACAATTGGTGCAATAGGCAGTACATGATAAATGTAGAAAAGATTGAAGTTATCAATGGTTTAATTTTCCTTGGATCCCAAGTCAACTCCCATGATAGTAACAGTAAAGAAATCGAGACAAGAATTGCACTGAGAAAATCTGCTAACAAATGACCTCTTTGAAGTTTTATACAAGGAGATCAGTCTGAAGAGTAAGATGTCTCTTATTCAAGCTATGGTGTTTCCAATTGTTTTATATGAATGTGAAAATTGAGCAAGCAATAAATAAAGAAGGTCAAAAGAGACTGGTGCTTTGAATTGTGCTGTTCGTGTAGTTTTCAGCCATGGACTGACTGACTAAATAAATAAATAAACAAACAAATCACTAAAAATAAACAAAAGTTCCCGAGAGTAAATGCAACCAGGATAATCCTTAGAAGGAAGAATGGTGACATTTTATCTCACATACTTTGGGTATATTGTCAAGAGGAGCTAGTCTTTGGAAAAAACATCATACTTCAAAAAATAAAGGATCAGTTCAACAAGTAGACCCTCAAGGCGATGGATTTTAACACAGTTACTATAACTTTGGGCTTAAGCATGTCACAGACTGTGATGATGGAGTAGGCTAGAGCAAAGTTTCCATCTGTTCTTCATAGATCACTTGTGTTCCAAGAATCTCACTAAGAAAGGGAGGAGAGGGGGGAGTGTGGTTGGATAGGGAGAAAGGTGCAACAATGAATGAATGGAAACCCTAAGTCTCTGTAAATTTTCATTAAAATTGGTTTTAAAAAAAATTTTTTTTTAAAAAAAAAGAAAGGGGGTTGTTGAATTCAGACTCTTGACGTATTTGACTGATTAGAGCTTTGGATTTTATTTGACTTCAACATCCCTGAACATACCTGGTCTTATATTCCATCCACCTCTTTTCTTCTGTTTTATCCTTTATTTCCAGGAGGGACTAATCCTTGGAGAAGGACATCATAGTCAGAGGGTGGAGGGATAGCCCAGGAGAGGAAGACCCCAGATGAGATGGATTAATACAGTGACTGTGGCAATGGGGGTAGGTATGTATATTGTAGTCAGTGAGACTGGCTCAGGACAGGCAGGCTTCAGGACTGTTGTAGAAATGGTTGCTATGAGTCACAGGTGACTTGATAGCGCATAAAAACAACATCCTATATTTCCCTCTCTCTTAATAGATATTTACTATTAATCTGTCCTTACCAGGAAGGAAACACTAAAGCTATTCATTCCTCTCCCTCCCATCTCAGATGCCACAATATACAATATATATTCATTCTTTCTTAATTTACTCAGGCATCAAGAAGCTATTTGGACTTGCCCTGTGCCTCCAAGTCCCTTAGAGGATATTGTTATCTGATGTGAGAAGATTCCAATATTCTTTAAATTCGTACTTTTCTTCTTTTGTTTATCCAACAAATATTAAGAATACAGCCACCAAGAAGACACAGTCTCCAGTTTCAAGGTGTTGATATCCTTGTGGGGTAAAGGGGAAATAAAGATACAATTTTTAAATAATAGGTATTATTTTAGGAGCTTTTGGCACACAGATGCATAGCCTCCGATCAGAGATGCTAATCAAAACAATCATGAAATATCATCTCACCCTAGCACAAACAGAGAGTTCAAAAAGACAAAATAAATGTTGGTTAGAGTGTGGAGAGATTGGAATTCCAATACACGGCTGATGGAACTATAAAATAGTGCAACCACTGTGGAAAACATTTTGATTCATCCTTTAAAAGTTGGAATTACAAATGCCATTTTGTTTTGCAATATCACACTACTGGGTATCTATCCTAAATAAATAAATAAGAGCTGTGATATAAACAGCACACATATATTCATCACATTATTATTGCCAGTAACAAAAATAAGGAAAAACCCCCAAAGTCTATCAAAATGTGCATGGATAAAGACACTATTATACATCGTGTATATATAATAGTTTCATCATTATATATAAATAAACATTGTCCTGCTCTCAGATGCATTTCAAGTGCTTGAAAAGACCATGGCTTCAATCTGATGCACCTTAGTCTTTAAACCAGTATCATTACTCTTCAGTACTTTGAAGAAATCCTTGACAGCAGCCCTGCCCAAAGCAATAAGTCTCATTATCTCCTGATTGCTGGTATCAAGGGTGTTGGTTGTGGATGCAAGTAAGGAGAAATCGTTGCTAGTTTCAATCCTTTATCCATTTATCATGATGTTGCCTATTGGCCTAGTGGTAAGGCATTTCATTTTCTTGATGCTGAGGTGATCTTCTACAGCAAACCCTTCAGGTTTTCCTCACTTTCAGCAAGTATCACTCAATTGTATGAATTATTGTTGAAGTTGTTATATGCCATCAAGTGGCTTGCAACTCATAATGACCCAATGTACAATGGCTCTGGACTCAGCCCTATCCTGAGCCAGTTTCACTGTCTCCAACACACTTACTCTATTACCTCAGTTATTGTGTGAATCTGTCTCATCCAGGTTCTTCCTCTCTTGCATTGTACTTTCACCCCTTTAAACATGATGTCCTTCCCCAAGGACTGGTCCCTTCTGGCAACATGCCCAAAGTATGTGAGGTAGAACTTCAAGACACTTCCCTCCGAGGGAGTTCAAGACAGACCCATTTGTTCTCTTGTCAGTGCATGTTATGTTTAATACTTTCTCCTGATCACAGGCATTGAATCTTCTTTTATCATCCTTAATCATTGTCCCATCCTCTGATGCATAGTAAGTAATAGTGAAGACTCTGGCCTGGATCAGGCACAGCTTAGTCTCCAGACAGACATCGCTGCTTTTCAGCACTTTGGAGAGGTACCTGACAGCAGATTTACCCAATGCAAATTATCTTCTGATTTTCTGACTGCTGGTGCCAAGGGTATTGATTATGGAACCGAGTAAGCTAAAACAATGTCAAACTCTTCTCTATCTATCATGATGCTGCTGCCAATTGGCTCCATAGTGAGAATCTTTGTTTTCTTGATGTTGAACTTCAATACATACTGAAGAATGCAGTCCTTGACCTTTGGTAGCAAATGTTTTAGGTCCTCTTCTGTTTCTGTGAGCAAGGTTGTGTCATTTGCATAATGCAGGTTTTTTATGAGTCTTCACCACTATTCTAAAAAGCTAAAGAAAGGTTTGCACTCATTTAAAAAACAAACACAAAATAACCCCATGAACAAGCAAACAAACAAACAAACAAAAAAACAATTATTTTTTTTATTGTAACCAGGATTGGGAAAGGAGGGAGAGAAGAGTAAAAACTAAGTAGATAACAGACACGTATTAAGATGTGTGAAGGGAAAAGCAATATATAAAAAAGAAATCATCAGCATAAGATCACTTAAGAAAGAGTAGACATGGTGGAATGTACAAGAAATAATAAAGTCAAACACTATTTTATGTACATCAGCCTGCAGTATCAGCAACAATAAAACAAGACTGACTTCAACAACTCTCTTCCTTAATGATGCTCTCTGGGGCACAAATAATCTATGAAGAAAGCTTTGATTCATCCAAAAAGGGCCCTGAGAGAAAAAGATGTAAGGATATGAGGACATTTTACTTTGCCTCATATCCCCTCAGGGAACTTCTAATCCTAAAGCTTTAAGTTTAATTTATGAGTTTAAACTCAATGAGTAACTAGTAAGATGCAGATAAATGCCACTGGGATACTCCTCAGTCAGATAGCCTTGTGAGCTGAGGTTGAACGAGGCTTCCTATAAGGAGGACCCAAGGACGGGATCTTGGTCAATGGGTAGAATTTGGGGGAAGAAAATGCCAGTGGAAGAGAAACTTTGATAAGTGAAGTTGGAGAAGAAGTTGGAGTTACCCTGAACTGCCTAAATGCAGTATAGCTGAGCTGGTGACAGGTGGGGAGTGAGTAGGTTCTGGAACTAAATTAACTACCAGAAGCTCATTAAACCCCCAGCATTTTCCCATCAGGGCTCTTTTCAGAACTTTATAAATGGTTGTACTTTCTTGTTCCATGTTTAATGTCAATACATTAGTTTCTGGATCTGACTGTTAATAGTAGTATGGTAAAATCTGAATTAGGTTAGCCTCACCAGTTCACCATGACTCTTCTGGGAAGTGATGTAGACTTGACCAGGGTAAGCCAACTATTAAGCAGATTTTGCTCAGCAAACAGATCTAGAAAACTAGTCTTTATTTATATACAGTTGCCAATTGGATGGTGCCAATCAGAAAATATGCTGACCGTAGAGATACAAGGGCTCCATTTGCAGAGAATAAGCACAACTGTAGGGAGCCTGGGTGGCCTTGATGCCAATCCAAAGGAATGTGGTTCAAACCCTCCAGCTGTTCCACAAAAGAAAGATGAACAATCTCCTCCCACACTACTTACTGCCTCTAAAATCCCATTGGAGGGTCAGCTTTGAGTTAGTTTCAACGATAAACACAATAATAAACCACAATAAACAATAAATATAACTGCACATGTAGAGTTGGGAGAATAAGAAAGATAATACTAGACATGCCCTCAAGTCATTCAATACCTTCAAAAAACCTATGTCACCTGGTCTTTGTAGTCTTGGTCTTTGAATCTAGACTGTCTACTGAGCAATTGGTGGTCAGTGCAGAATCTAGAATTTAATAGCAATCTAATGAAAACAAAAGATTATGTCATATGATAAAAATCATGCACTGTAATTGTGGGGTAGTGCTTTGAGCTTGTGTGTTGGAAGATTTGGTGCATATACAAACCCTTGTACATATGTCACTTATATTGCCTGTGCATATGGTTAAATGTATATGACCATATCAATGCATATGTGCTGTGTGTATGTTACTAGTGAATACTGTTGAGTCAAAATCGACCCATAGCTGACCCTCTGGCAGGTTTTCAAAGGTAGTTAATCACATGGGAGGAGAGTGCCCATCCTTCCCCCGCAGAGCAGCTGGTGGATTTGAACTGTGTTCCTTCAGGATTGCATTTCAGGTTCTTACCACTAGGCCACCAGAGCAATGCTATGTGTGCATAAGTGCTACTCTACATAAGTGCTTACCTATATGCATGGGATTAGATCTGGTATAGGTATGTAAGCTGCTTGCAACCACAATCAGGCATGTGTATACGCATATGTTCAAGTTATGTGCATGTTCCCTGGAAGATGCAATTATCTCAGAGAACCAAGATAGGGTAGGAGGGAGACTTGTTAGAGCTCTGGATGTAGGCAATACTTGCAAGAATTGTTTGCAAAGCATGTAAAACCAATAGTAAATTTGACTATTAGTTGAGCTGACATTTATTATCTTGCGCTCAGTCAAGTCAATGATAACTATATGTGCCTGGTAAGACAGAAAGTTCCACTGTCACTGGGTACTTACGCATGTTAATGTGGGAAGTTTAAGTGACTCTAACTCAGCTATCACCCTCTCTCCCATTAGGTTTTTATTCTCATTGCCCCTTCTTCCTCCCATTAAATTCTCCATGCTGCAGCCACATTAAACTTCCCAGCCTTCAGTCATAAACTCAAACACCTGTCTTCTATTCTTAAATGCTTAGTTGGGCTGTTAAGACTCTTCTATCCCAATCCTAATTCTTCAGCCTTTTCCCCACTCCTCTCCCTACTCAATTCTCCATACTCTTACACAGATTATTTCCTGAAACTGAACTGCTTTTCTCCTTCTCAACTTTTGCGATCCTGACCATGCTTTAAGGCTCAACGGCCACTTCTCATCCAGAAAGTTTCCTTAACTTCCCAGGAGGATGCAGTTCCCTTAGACAACTGCTTAACAAAGCCACTTCTCACTCACATACTCTATGTCATTTATGGAAAATAAATGGTTATCTATGGAAAATCAGAGGGCAAAACATAACTCCTCAATGTTTGGGCACCATCCTGTACAGTGCCCAACATGGCACCCTGCACCTGCTCCACATGCTTAGTTTGGGCATTGATACCAGTATTACCAGAGACTTTAGGATGGTGTAGAATAGTCATGTCTAGCAAGACCATCAGTTTATACCTTTATGAAGAGAAGCATTACCTTCCATCAAAACAATCCTGATATGCTTATTCTTTGCAGTTGACAAAAGCCCTGGAGAGAATACTACTACCTAAAAGATTCCACTGAGATCCCAAGACAGTCATGGATGTCTAGCACCAAGGTTGACTACACAAGCTACAGAGCCCAGCACAAAATGGAATTGGGATCTTTCTTAAAAACAAATTTTAAAATGTTATTGAAAATACAAAGTACTACAACCTCCAGAAAACTCTCGTGAGTCGTGGTAGGCTTTAGTTTGATTGTTTTAGTAAATTTTTTCTAACAATTTCAGAATTACAGAGAAATAGTATGGAAAGTTCACATATATCCTATAACAAATTTCTCTTACTATTAATATCTTAACTATGAAAATTAATAAGGACAAAAGAAGAAAAAATGATGCTGTTGAGATACGGTTCTGGAGAAGAGTGCTGACTATCCCATAGACTGACAAAAGAACAAACAGATATGTCTTGGGAAAAGTACAGTGACTGCTCTTCGGAGGTAAAGATGGCAAAGCTTTGCTTTCACACTTTGGACGTGTAGCTAGGCAAGGATAGTCCTTGGAAAAGGACATCATGCTTAGAAAGAGAGAGGGTCAATGAAGGAGAGGAAAACATCCATTAAGATGATAGACACTGTGTGACTTTAGCAATGAGCTCTAGTGTGTCAGAGATGGTAAGGCGAGGTCAGGGTTCAGGTCAACTGCTCATACGGTCACTACAAGTCACACTCAACATGACAACATTTACCAACAAAAACAACAACATGATATGTTGTCAATAACGGAAATCCACATTTCACTTGCATGCCCTTCATTAGATTTGAACTATTATTCATTTTGTTTCAGAATCATATGCAGCATATCACATTCCATTTTTCTGCCACATCTCTTTAAAATTCCTTTGGCTGAGAGAGTTTCTCACTTTTTAAAAAATTTTTTAATAATTTTGACAATTTTGAGTAGCATTAGCCTGGTATTTTTTAAATATTCATTACTTGTCTGATATTTTTGTCATGATTAGATTCAGATTAAGGGTTTTAGAGATGAAGACCACAGTGTCATTTTCATTTTGACTTATCACTGTTGATGCTGACCTTGATCACCTGGTTGAGGTAATGTTCATCAGATTTCCCCATAGAGATATCACACACATGGCTTTCCATATTGTGTTCTTTGAGAAGAAGCTACTGTGGAAAACACATGTTTATGGGGTAAGGGTATATCTACTATCTTGATCTTTTATTCTCCACTAAAAAGAACCATGACTCTGCAAGTATTTCCCTAAAGGTAATGTATTAGCATAAATTGCTTAGGGTTTTCCCCCTACATTTCTAGTTTAAAATTATTCATTTGATCTTATTTTATCGTTGTTGTTGTTGTTGTTGTTGTTGTTATATGCCATCGAGTCGCTTGCAACTCATAGCAACCCTATGTACAACAGCTCTAAACTCTGCTCTGCCTTTGCCAATCTCATTGTCTCCAACACACTCATCTCGATTGCCCCAGTCATTGAATCAATCCATCTCCCAAAGGGCCTTCCCCTCCTGAGCCTGCCCTCCACCCTCCCAAGCATGATGTCCCTCTCCAAGGACCGGGCTCTCCTTACAACCTGACCAAAGTATGTCAGACGAAAACTCAGAATCCTTGCCTCCAAGGAGCAGCCCGTTTTAACACTCTCCAGGATCAATCTGTTTGTTTTCTTAGCAGTCCATGGCACTCAGCACTCTTCTCCAACACCAAAGCTCAAAAGCATCAATTCTCCTTCTATCCTCCCTGGTCATTGCCCAACTCTCTGACACATAAACAGTGATTACAAAGACCATGGCCTATACCAGATGCATCTTAGTCTCCAGAGACACACCGTTGCTCTTGAGTACTTTAGAGAGGTCCCTCAATACATCTTTTAATTTCCTGGCTGCTGGTGCCAAGGGTGTTGACTGTGGAGCCAAGCAGACTAAAGCTGTGAACAATCTCAATCTCTTCACCATCTGTCCTGATTCTGCCAATTGGCCCAGTGGTGAGAATCTTCATCTTCTTGACATTGAGCCTCA
>NW_006399759.1:18958970-18967593 GCF_000299155.1 Elephantulus edwardii | reverse complement strand
GATATTTTTATATAGTTTCCACACTCTGTTGGGTCACCTTTCTTTGGAATGGGAACAAATATAGATCTCTTCCAATCAGTTGGCCAAGTGGTTGTTCTCCAGATTTCTTGACACAACTTGTATTTTATCAGTACTGACCTATTTATTACCTTAAGTTATAATCAAATGCTACTTTAATTTTTACCCCTGAATTATTTTAGCATTGACTATTAGGAACTCTTTCCATGAATTTTTGGGTTGTTTTGACTCAACTTTAACTTTGCAAAATTTATTTATATTTTTGTTTCTTTCAGGAACCTCTTTGCTTCCAGAAAGTAAAAAATGGTCCAGAGTGATCTTGTAAAATCCATGCCCGAGCCTTGTGATTATTGTTCTAGTCAGAACCAATCCATAGATGACCCTCCAACAGGTTTTCAAAGGTAGTTAATCAAACAAGAAGAGATCGTGTATCCTTCTCCCATGGAGCATCTATGGATCTGAACCACATGCCTTTGGGATTGCAGTGGAGCTTCTTACCACTAGACCACCAGAGTTCCCTTGCTGTTGTTGTGTATCATCGAGTCGGAATCAACTCATAGCTGACCCTCCAGAGGGTTCTCAGAGGTGGCTAATGACACAAGAGTAAACTGGCTATCCTTCTCCTTCAGAGCAGCTGGTGAATTTGAACCATATACCTTGGATAATCTTCAGCAGAATCCTGCTTGTATGTGTTATTAAGGATATTGTCCGATAATTTCCACACTCTGTTGGATCACCTTTCTTTGGAATGTCTTAGAGCAAGAAATTATATGTATGCTTAGTGCTGCTGTAACAAAATAGACTAAGTAAATGGCTTTAAAGAACGGAAATTTCTTTTTTCATAGTTTTGGATACTTGTTGGTGTTGCGTTAAATTGCCAACCCATAGGTATGTGGTTCTAACCCAACAGATGTTCTGTGGACAATCTCCTCCTGTTCAATTTACTGCCTCTAGTGGGCCAATTATGAGTTAGATTTGACTCAACAGAAAATAACAACAAGATGGCTTTAAAGAACAGAAACTTACTGTCTTATAGTTTTGAATACTAGAAGTTCAAATCAGCATATCAGCTCCTGAAAGAGGAGCTTTTTCTTGACTCTTCCTAGTTTCCAGTGACTGTTAGCAATCTTTAAACTATCTTGGCTTACAGATGAACCTTCACATAGTATCTTTCCCATGTGTGTTTCTGTCTGTCCTTCCCTTTAATAAAGCATCACTGAGAAGGAAGGGATTAGGATCTATCCACTCCAGCGTGACCACATGTAAACTTAACTGATATATCTTTAAACAAAGACACCATGTCCAAAAAAGAAAACATTTCAGGTATAGGGATTAGACATCACCATATCTCTTTGGAGAATGCCAATAAACCTATAACCTGAATATTTCTAGATATTTCTACATGTATCCTTCTGTGTCTATACATCACAAAGCCAAGAATGAGTTCATACTGATGTGTCTATCTCTACCTAATAATTCACCACATGAATCATTTCCATCCCCTCCACCTTGTTAAGAATCTCTGGCTGCACAGTTACCAGGGAGCTTTGATGGTAAGCCAAAGTCGGTACCTCTATGGCAGTTTGAATCCACCAGGATTCCACAGGACCAAGATGGGCAATCTCCTCCTGTGTGATTTACACGCTGTTGTTATTAGATGCTGTTGAGTATGACTCATAGTGACCTTATGAGCAACTTACCCATGCTATTCTCACAATCTCTGACACTCTCAAGCCCATTGCCACAGTTACTGTGTCAACCCACTTGGATGAGGGTTTTCCTCTCTATAGCTGCTCCTCCACCTTGACAAGTATGTGAGATGAAACATTCATTATCTTTACCTCCAAGGAGCACTTGGCTCCACTTTCTCCAAGACATATCTGTTTGTTCTTTGGGCAGTCCAGAAGATCTTCAGCACTCTTCTCCAGCACCACAGCTCAAAAGCATCAGTTCTGTCATCCTTATTCATTGTCCAACTCTCAGATGCATAGCAAATGACTGAAAGATCATGGTCTCAATCAGGTGCACCTTTGTCCTCAAACTGACATCATAACTCCTCAATAATCTGGAGAAATACCTGACTGCAGACTTTCTTAATGCAATATGTCCCCTGATCTCTTGACTGCTGGTACCAAGTGTATTGCTTGTAGATTCAAGTAAAATGAAGTTGTTGACAGTCTCAGTTTTTTCTCCATCCATCATGATGTTGTCTATTGGTCCTGTAGCAAGGAATTTCGTTTTCTTGATGTTGAGTTGCAGTCTATATTTAAGGCTACAGTGTTGAACCTTCTATAGCAAGTGTTTCAAGTCCTCCTCACTTTCCGCAATTTGTAACATCTGTACAATGAAGTTTACTGATGAGTCATCATACAACCTCTGAAAAGTCTCTGGATGGTCAGTTATGAGTTGGTTCTGACTTGATGACAATGAGTTTGAGTTTTTGAGTTGCCACCTTGCTTCTCTGTAAACTTCCACATGAACAATGAGAAACCTGGCTCCCACTATCCACTACTTACATGCGTACAATTATTCAGCCCTGGTGGTGCAGTAGTTAGAGGATTCAGCTGTTAACTACAAACCTGGCGGCACCAACCCATCTGCCACCCCATAGACAAAAGATGTGCAGTCTATTTCTGTGAAAAGTAAGACTCTATTCTGTCCTGTAAGGGTGCTCCAAAGTGTAACTGACTCAATGGCAATGAATGAATTGGTTGGTTATTTATACACTATTGTAGTTGTTAACTCATACCCCTATCATGGTATTTTTAGTTGTTCTTTAATGTCCTGTTCTGGGACTCTGGGATACTTGCAAGTTCAGGTTTTCCACAAGACCAAGGACTCTAACTCATAAGTCCATGTGCATGCATCCACTTCTTTGGTTTCCCTTCCTATTATCTGTGGGTCCACATATAATTCTGATCCAGTGAAGACTAAAAGAACCAAGCCAGCAGTTTTGATTTCCCTTCTCATGGGTCAACTGTCACAACTTACAGCATGCTAGCAACCCCAGTGTATTACTATATCTACACTGGAACCCAGTAAGTATTTGCATCTGTGCTGAATGAGTCAAGACTCCAAGCCTCTGGCAGGTACTCCATTGTCCCATAGGCTGCACTTACAACCCACAAATTCAAAGATCAAATTAGTGAAACAGTGAAGCAGAATATAAACTACAAACAGAAGACTCTCTCTTCTGTGCGAATGGCCATGTGTGATTATGCTGGTACTACCTTTGAAGCCAGCCTGGCCCACATTTGTTCAGAGAAGCCCTTCTCATCATGCACCCCTCAACCACTCACAGCCTAATCAACTTCAGCCTGCATTACACCACATCTGGTTTTCCACAGCAATGTTACCTACCAGACAGTACCCCTGGGTTCACAACTTCATTGAGAACATATTTCCATGGGCCTGATTCTTTTATAGACTGGGAAGGAAATCAGTCTTAGAGTTCTCTGATAGTTTGGATCTATCAGAAAGATCTATTTCTGATAGAAAAGGGTATAAATGTGATTCTGTTCAGGAAAGTACTCTCCTAAATGAGGAAAGGGATAATATATCAGTGAAGCCATTACTAATTCTGCCAAAAAAAAAGAAGCCATTACTATTCACGGTCTATAAGATAGTCTGTTTCCTGGCCTCATTAGCTCTGGCTACATTGAGAGGCAATGGTGCAGTCATTGGTTGGAACAGCCAGCTTTGTGTGACCTGGACAGGTCATTTCATCTCTGAGCCTAATTATTTTCTCATTTGTAAAATGGAGGGATCATAGTGATCTTCCACAGAATCGGGGGTTAATCATTGAAAAAATATAAATTAAGTGTCTAGTATAACACCCCACCTTATAAAAACACAGATAACACTAAATAAAGTTCAGTGAAGAGTGGCATTTGACTGTATGACCTCAGTTTCAAGGGAATTGAGTGAAATCTCTCTACATCTAGGCCAAAGAGGTCTGCTTAAGGCATACACTAGACCCCTTGTACCAGAAAGTATTCCCAGGAAAAAATTATTTTTCAATGTATACACTCAACAATGGTTATTTTCAAATAGTCCCTAACGGTACCTCAAAAAAACTACTAACAGAAGTCACTTAAGTCAGCAGTGCATTCTGCTCACAGGCAGAGGCTGGGCAGAAGCCTGATGATCTCCAGAAAAGGCCTCCATTAGAGCAAATGTCTCTGCTCAGTAATCCTGGATCAGGAAACTCCTCAAACAGCACCCAACCCGGGAGCCTGAGAACAAGAGAGCTTCTCCAGTCTCCAAAACTCTTCAATGCTTCTTTTAGCTTCTTGAAAAACCAGGCCCTGTAAATAGGTCTTTTATGGTCACACACAGGCTCTGAGTCAGGGTCAGGTATTATCCCTGGACTCTTGTTTCAGTCCATGGCCCCAAGACTGGGCAGTTGTCTCAGCCCAGAACAAGAGATATTTGTCAAGAGCCTGGCTTTTATCAGGAGGGGTATACAAAAACATTTTCCCACAATGAACAGATTCCTTCTACTCTCCTGTGCTCCATAATATGAAATGAGGCAAATCTGGGATCTGAAAACTCACTTGCTACTAAGACTTACCAGGGTAAGGGAAGCTGCAGGTGGGCTCTCAGGTGACTCTTTGCTCTTCATCCAGCCCAGCTTGTAGGAGATTTCAGGTAGGCTTGCACTGGCTCTGGAAGCAGATAGATACAGGGCTGTATTAACTGGTACAGCTAATAAATCTCCCTTCATTTCATTTATATCTCTTTACCTACTATGCCTTCACCATGGATCTACCGTGTGCCAGGTCTTGAGCTGGGGTTAAGGTTTCAGGAGTAGGCAGAAAAGCAAAGCAAGACAGCCATGCTCTAGAGAATCACTAATGCTGAGGAGATAGGAATACTAAGTTTCCTTTATCGCTATAGCTGTCACTAATATTTTTATTTGCTTGGGGTGTTATTTGCATTTATTATAGCTTAAAACCAGAGTAATCACTTAACATGCTTGATTTCATGTTACTGAAGTTCTAAAAAAGCAGTTTTTAAAATTGCATCCATTTCACAGATGAAGAATGTGGTTTCAGAACTCCTGAAAATTGGCTTTTCTAGCCATTGTGTTAGCCCCCGTCAGAAGGCATAATCTCCTTTATTTACCTTTATTGTGGACACATAACCTTGCAAATCATCATCAGCTGCGGTACCAATACAAAAGACTACTTTCCACACTGTGAAAAATGATGGTGGAGAGATGATGAAGAGACTGTGGCAAGGTGTAAATAGAGGAACCCTGGAGATGGAGCCACAGTTAATGGTATCGCTTGATGGATGATTGAATGAAGAGCTGACTCATAATTCTTCTAAGATAAAGCTTGCTGGATGATTGAGGAAACCAAAAGCTCCTTGCATTTGAGTTACTGCACTGAAGCCTGGACTTTCACTTCTTGACTGAGAAGCTGTCTGAACTAACTGGGGAACAGTGTCTTGTTATTAATCTGTCTTGGGACTATTGGACAAAACCTGGATTTGCACTGTGTGATATCCTTTGCCTCTCCCACTCGCCACCTATTTCCTTAATAACCTCCACAACAGTGAGTAAAGTCTATGGATCAATTTGCTGTCAGCATTGGATCTAATTATTCATAGAAATCGATTCAGGAGTATATGGGGTGGCCTATCTGAGCTATTTGTTTAGTACTATGCATATTATCTCTGGTGGCTTAGTGGCAAGAAGCTGTGCTGCAACCCCTAAGGCATGCAGTCTGAGGACACCAGCTGCTCCATGGGAGAAAGATGGGCAATCTCCTCCTGTGTGATTAACTAGGGTCACCTAAGGGTCGGTTCTGACTCATTGGTGCACAACTACAACAACAATGGGTATTATTAGTAAGGACATTCCCCTTTATGAAACAGGTAGAAGTCAAACTCAGCCATCCCCATGTTGTATCTTCTCCTTTCACAAAGAAACTAAGGTACAGGCTTCTAAAGGAAATTGTCTAACACCATAGATTGTGTCAGCGGATACTATAGAAAACAGATGCCAAGACAGATTTAGAAGTGGAAGAAATTTATTGGGATAATGCCTGAAAATAATAAAGAAAGAGGAAATAAGGGTAGTAGAGGGAGATTTCACACTGTGATGCTAGTGTGACCACTGTGAAAGAACACCCACCAAAACACTGCTGTCAAAACACTGACTCTGAGTCGGTCAGCTTCAATCGGGTTTATGAGACTACATCTTTAAGGAAAGATATGGCTCATCTCATCTTTCTCCAGTGCAGCAACTGATAGATGAATTAAAACCAAGTGATGCTACCAAACCAAAGGTGGGTTACTTTAATCCACGGCCCTCTGGACTGTTTTTGGTTTTGGTCAAACATTCTTCTAGGTCTTATAGCCCTAGTCTGTCCACTTGCAGTACAGAGGTAACTTATGGTTGCTGTGATACTGAACATTGTCAGTGATGTGTCCAATGTGATAATGATTACTCACAGTGGACAATGTTTGGTGGAGCTCCCTGATTAAAACAAGCTTGGAAGCAGGAGTGGCATCCACGTCTGAAATAACTTGCCTCTGGAAACCCTATGAACATGGAGAAAGGATGAAAGTTATACACGCGTTCAGGTCTTTCGCTTATAGGGTCACTGTAAGTCATCTAGGACTCAACAGCACTTAACAACCCAACAACATCATCCTTAGCAGTACAACACATAATGCACTATACCTACGAGCTCATTATGTGAAAGAAGCAGGGGGGAATGATTGAATAGGAAGAACTCAGATTGCAGAGCATAACAAAGAACATCTCGGTCAGGAGAACAGGCAGTGTTACTGTGAAAACCCTGCAGATGGGCTCTACAATGAACAGAAATAGGCAGGCCTAATGTTCTCTTGCTATGTTAAGCCAATAACTAAGAAAAGCCAAAGTAGAGAGCAGCCTTGACTCAGATGCTGCAGTGGCTCCCAAAGATGCTATAGCTAGAGATAGTCAGCACTCCTTGAAGTTCTTCCATAATTTCTTCCCCAAAGTGAAATCTAAGTAGCTGACTCCATCAAGGAGCTAAGGTCACATCAGATATTTTACTGATCTCAGAAACCAAACACTTGTCCAGAATGCTAGATTGACTGATTTGAAGATGAAGAGTATGAATGAGTCAATAGATACAGCCCAAATATTCAACAAAAATAGAATGGATTGAGAAACTAATAGTCTCACAATGGGATACTAGGCAGCACGCAGGAGTAAGGATTTTATAAATCACTACCTAACTTGGGACAGACTGGGGAGCACTATGCTGAGTGAACCAGCTCAGTCCCATAAAGATAAATACTGTACAAAACCTTTATTGTAGAATGAGTATGAGGATCCAATGGAAGGGAGCAGATGGATGAGGATGGGCGGGGGGTGGGGAGGTTGTTCATCATAGTCTCACAATTTCATGTGTGGAGTGAGGGGGGTGAAGGAAATGAGAAAGATCTGGTGTGGAAAACAATGCATACGAACTTCATAAATAAACTAGTATTTTTAAAACATAGATACATTCCTAAGTTCTTTAGAGCCCTATTGAGTTGCTGCTGTTGCTACTGATGTGTACCATCAACTCAGGACTGACTCATACCTGACCCTCAGCAAATTCTGAGATACAGTAAGCTACACAGGAGGAGACGGCCAAGCCTGCTTTGCCTGTAGGAGCTCGAGGGCTGGCGAAGAACACAAGACGACTGATGCCAGCAGCAGACACGAACCACAATCTTGCTTTCAAACAGAGCACAGTCTAGAACAAAGTAGCAACTAGACAATTACAAAGGAGCAAGATAAGTGCCATGATTATACAAGGGACAAGGAAGAGCCCTAGCCTAGTACCTCAGATTCCTGGACGGTTCCCTGGAAGAAGGAGCTTTGTAATGGAAATTTGAGAGTTGTACAGAGTATGGAAACTATAGAACAATATCATTAATTTCATATGCAAGCAAGATTCTACCGAAGATTATTCAAAAACGACTAGAACAACAACACATCAGCAGAGAACCACCAGAAGTCCAGGCTGGGTTTAGAAGGGGTCGTGGTACCAGGGATATGGTAGCTAATGTTAGATGGATCTTGGCTGAACACAGGGAATACCAGAGGAATGTCTATCTATGTTTCATTGACTATGCAAAGGCATTTGACTGTGTGGATCATAGCAAACTGTGGCTGACTCTGAGAAGAATAGGAATCCCAGAGCATTTGATAGTGGTAATGCAAAACCTATACTTGGACCAGGAGGCAGTCGTCAGAACAGAGAAAGGAAAACACTGCATGGTTCAAAATTGGGAAGGGTGTATGCCAGGGATGTCTACTGTCTCCATACCTTTTCCACCTGTATGCAGAACAGATTATCCAGGAGGCTGGGCTCTATGTAGAGGAATGTGGGGTCAAGATTGGTGGAAGATCTATCAACAATCTGCGTTATGTGGATGACACAACCCTGCCTGCTGAAACTGAAGAGAACCTGAAGCGCCTGCTGCAGAGCGTCAAGGACTGCAGCCTACAATATGGATTGAGGGTCAATGTCAAGAAGACAAAGATTCTCACCACTGGACCAATTGGCAGCATCAGGATGGGTGGTGAAGAGATTGAGATTGCTCACAGCTC
>NW_006399759.1:18950397-18957790 GCF_000299155.1 Elephantulus edwardii | reverse complement strand
GCATCAATTCTCCCTCTATCCTCCTTAGTCATTCTCCAACTCTCTGATGCGTAACAAGTGATAGTGAAATAGGCAGCTGAAAAATGAGGTTTGATCATGTGCAGCCTTGCCTGACCTTACAGGCATTTATTCGCCCCTCTAGAGATGATGACTCAAACAACCAGCTGCTCTATGGAAGAAAGATAGACAATCTCCTCCCATGTGATTTACTGCCTCTGAAAATCTGCTGAAGCATCAGCTATGAGTCTGTTCCTACTTGACAGTATACAACGACAAGGTAAAGACCCTATAGGATAGAATATAACTGCCTTATGGGATTTCTATGATCCTACATCTTTACAGAAGCCAACTGCCACATCTTTCTGCCAAGGAACAAATGGTAGAAATGAAATATTGGCCTTGAGGTTAGCTGTCAAGCATTTTAACCACAATACCACGGGTTCCTTGTCATAAGACTGTAGAGGTAAATGAGCAAAAATGTTTCCAGTTACAAGCATGTTTTTCTTTGTTTCTACTTCAGGTTTGAACTCCCAAGGACCTTCTCAAAGCTTCTATAAGAAGATTGTTGTTGTTAAAAATACAGTTAGTACTGACCCATAGCTGACCCTCCAGTGGGTCTTCAAAGGCAGTACATTACAATGGAGGAGACTGCCCACCTTTCTCTTCTGTAGTAGCTGGTGAGTTCAAACTATGTGCCTTTTCGTTGGCAATGCAATTTTTGACCACTAAAGCACAAACATTTCTATCAGGAGGAGAACCCCTGATATACAGTTAAGGCTATCCTCAGTTATGGGGCAGTCTGATGTGGAGAGGGAAGATGGCTCTCTTCTCCTGGATCCTCCAATCTCTTTCCAAGGTCTGGAAAGAATTAGAAAGTACTCAAAGCTCACACATGCAATTGCATCCACTCAGATTCGAACCTGCCTCCCCAACATAGAACATGACAGTAAACAGTGACCAAGGTGTGTACACACTCAGAGGGACATTCCAGGATGTCACAAACTAGCTTCACACTGAGTACAGACCACCCCCAGACACTGGCCTGGCCAGGACTGCTGCTCTCCCAGGACCCAGCCTGTCAGCTCCACCCTCCAATGACCTGGAAGCTGCTGGTATTGATATGTCAGCAGGAAATCGCTCTTTAATCACTGCTAAAGACCCTCCTGATTGTAGAGATTAGTTGAGGCTCAGCCTGTAGGAACGCCTTGTCAAAGATAACTGGGATTACATTTGAGACCAATTAGCAACGCTGAGCATCAGCCCAAACTCACAGCTTGGTCTGATTACATGCATTGTAGGCCCTTGTAGAACCCAGGACTCAGAGAGAAGGGTCTGAGAAGAAAAACCGGTGAGTAGACAGAACAGGGTAAAAGAAAGAGAGAGGCCAAAGTTACAGGAAGAGTAGGAAAGGCTGAATTGGTAAGTGGCTGTCTCCTACAAGCAGCCCATCTGGGGACATGCTCCTTGATAGCCACAAAGCTCCAGGCCCTTCTCATTCCAGACTTTGAAACCATGGCAAGATCCACTTATGGGGTTTGAAGGAGGTAAGAAGAAGAGATTTTTCAATCGTCTTTATATCCTTATTATATTATGTTATGTTGTGTTGTGTTGTGATGTGATGTTATTGTGTGTTGTTATGTGTTATGTGTTGTTATGTGATGTGTTGTGTTATGTTGAGTTGTGTTACGTTATGTTATGTTGTGTGTTATGTTATGTGTTGTTATATTGTTATGTTATGTGTTGTTATATGATGTTGTGTTGCGTTATATTGAGTTGCACTTTGTTGAGTTGTGTTATGTGTTGTTATGTTATGTTACGTTATGTTGTTATGTGTTGTTGTGTTGTTATGAGTTATGTGTTGTTATGTGATGTTATATGATGTTATGTGAAGTTGTGTTGCGTTATGTTGTGTTATGATGTTATGTTATGTTGTGTTGTGTTGTGATGTGATGTGATGTGATGTTAGATGTGTACCTTCAAAGCTTCTGAACTGACCCATGACTGACCCTCCAGTAGGTTTTCAGAGGAAGTAAATCACACAGGAGTAGACTTCCCATCCTTCTTCTGCAGAGCAACTGGTAGACTGGAACTGGATGCCTTTGGGATTGCAGTGCAGCCTCTTACCACTAGGTCACCAGAGCTCCCTAACATCTGTCCTGAAACATCTATTATTGGTTTGTGTGAACACTGCAGCGGACTACAGGCTGCAGACACTAAACCAGCAGTGACAAGTGACACATTCATTGTGCAGACATCACTGTGGCCACTCTCATCTCCCAGCATGTAGCTGTAATTCTATCCCTTTTTCACTCTGTGACAGATAGCAATCTAACACTCAGTTTCATTATTAACAGGTCATCTCTGGCTTATGTTACAGCAGATCCAGACCCCTAAATAAGGCAGAGCTCACTATTTGAGCTGCTGACCTAACTATCCCATGGCACAGACTTCTGCCACCTGCAAGCACCATGTGTCTACAGAATCGAGGCTTTCACTAGTGTGGCCGTCAAAGCCCAATTTAACACTGTTTCCTTCATGAGACATCTATAGTCTTTAAGTGTAAACCTGAATAGTTGATTGTTGTATTTTTGATAGTTTGGTTGACAGACATTACATGCTGGATTCATCATCCTCATCAGGTGGGGTTGGATATCATCATGACCTTGTTTTTAATTCAATAGATTTAATGTCGTTTTAGGCACTGACTGTTCTAACGCTAAATAGAATAATGACCCCTGGCCTTAAGAGGCTTACATTCTAGTGGAAGAGAAAGATTGCTTTAAAAAAAAAGTATAATAGATATATAGTATAACTTTCACAGCATATAGAAAGATAATAAGTTACAGAGAAAAGAAATAGAAATGCAGAGTAAGGGGAATCAAGTGTGTTAGGGGGGTCAGGTGATAGAATGAGACTGTGTGGTCTGTGTTAAACTCATAGCAAAGGTAAGATGTGAGCAAAGATTAGAAAAAAGTGAGGTTCAGTGGGTATAGGTGGACCAGGGGTCCAGGAGATGTGAACAGACAGGTAGAAGCATGAGAAGGGACAGAGTTGCAGTTACTTGCTGGGAAATAAGTATAGTCATAGTGATGCTCACTGGAATATCCATACATGCTGAAGGATTAAAGATTGGAAAATGCTATTCTCCTCACTTGAGTCAAGCCTCATAAGTAGATCATCTGAAAGTGAGGTGAGAGCACCTGTGAGGAGTTACAGGGTGGCTACTGTGGACAAAACAGGGTGAACAGGGGGAGCAGGTGGCAGAGAAGAAATTGTAAAATGCCATCTAAGCTATCACTGTGGAGTTGGTTCTGATTCACAACAAACCTCTACTGACATCCTGAGGCGGAAATATTTATGAGAAGTGACTGTCTGTCTTTCTCCTGTGGACTGTTTGATAGATTCAAACTATTGATGTTTTGCTTAGCAGCCCAATGTCTGTGATGCACTACACCACCAGCGTTGCTGTGATGCTATCAACTCTTGGTGGCCCTAACTGCAATAAACCCCTCCTGGACCCAGCACCGTCCTCACAATGAATGGTTGCTTGCAAGTAAGCATCATGTCCATCGTGACAGCCTTCATGTCTATCCATCTTGTTGAAGGTTCTCCTCTTTTTTTCCTAACCCTCTGTCTTACTAAGAGTGGAAGCAAATAGGGAACAGAGGCCAGAGGGCAGCACACCCGATGAGTCAGTGACTAAGTCAGACTGAAGACAGGGCTCTCCCAGTGAGCCCAAGTTCATCCCCTGCGGCTTCATGATAGACAGGTCCTCTGTTCTGCATATTCAAGCCCTGCCTTCAGTCCTCACTTCCAGGCCAGCAGACCCCCCACATCACAGAAGGGCACCATCCTCCTCTGGGTCCCCTGTGAAAACCATCCTGCCTCCCTTCCAGCTCCCGCCTGTGTCCCACTGGCAGAAGGGCTGAAAACCATGAAAAACTGAATTACAAAACTCCTAAGTAATCAGAGGCCCTCTCTTTGCCTTCAACCCAGGCCCAGAAATCCCAGATAGCAGATCCAAGCTCCTGGGATCTCCCAATCAGAGGCTGGCACTTGCAAGGTAGGGGCATGCCAGGCCCAAGACATGGAGTTCTCACCTTCCACACAGTCAGGTCCCAGCGGCCATCTGGCCAGGCCTCCCACAGCCAATCAGACAGCAAACAGGTCCGACATCAGGGCTGCCAGGGCAGCAGGCTGCAGGAGGCATCTGAGGCAATGCTCCCAGGCTGCTCAGGCATAACTGGTGCAGAGGAAAAAGAACATGTTACCAACCCTGAGCCATGCCAGGAGCTCCTCACGTCCATTCTTCCCCCCAAGCTTCACCCTCTCCCTGGGCTCTGCATGTTACAGTTGAATGACTCTATTTATTGCCATCCAATTTTTTTTCTTGGCTTCCCCAGTGATGTCAACCATCACTAAACCAGCAGTGACAAGTGACCACACTCAGTCTGCAGACACCAAGCTCGCTGCCATCTTTCAACACTCACACTTTCCTCCTTTCCTGGTCTCTCTGACATAAACACATTAATTGCCTAAAAAAAAATCATAAGAAGTAAGAGGCTAAATGGAAGATGATAACAACATCAGTGCTGTGCCCTCTCGGAACTTCAGTTTCCCTTGTATAAAATAATTGTTGTTGCTCTGTGCCGCCAAGTCAGAACAGATCCATAGCTGACCTTCCAGTGGGCTTTGCAGAGGCACTAAATCACACAGGAAGAGACTTCATGCTTCTCACATGGAGCAGCTGGTGGGTTTGAACTACATGCCTTTAGGATTGCAGCACAGCTTCTTATGACTAGACCACCCGAGCGCCCATAAATCAATGCTTTATTTTGATAGTACACTGCTGCTGTTGTTCTTGAGGTGCCCTCTAGTCATCCATGGTGACCCCGTGAACAAGAGATCTGAAGCTTGCCCTATCTTGCATCGTCCTCATCTCATTATCTCTGATGATAAGCTCAGCCGTTGTTACAGTCACTGCCATATCAATCCATCTTGTTGAAGGTCTTCCTCTCTTTCTCTGACCCTCCACATTTCCCAGTATCAAGTTCTTTTCCAAGGTTGGGTCCCTCCTGACAACATGTCCAAAATATGTGAGGCAAAGTTCTGCCATCCTCAACTCTGAGGAGTATGGAAAACATAGAAAGACTTTTCCATTTCAGGAAGAAATGCAGAGATTCAGAGACCTAGGTCCAAGAAAAAAGGAGCTGGGTGGTGGGGGGAGAATACAGACACTGTGCAAGAGAATAATAGCTAGAGGAGGAGGTAAAGGAGAGCATTCAGAGAGATAAGAATATTCAAAGTAGTACCAGTCACCATCAGTCCTATTCATCCAGTAGTCCCATCTCTTCTTCTAGCTGGGCAGTGGGACCGTAATCCCCAATTCTCCTTTGCAATTTGTGCAAACATATGACTTGCCCTGATGAATTTGTTGTCAGTGAAAGTGCTACACCAGGCTGGTCATTTAAAACTAAACTGAAGGACTGAAGATCTTTCATTCTGCTGCTCTGATCACAAATGTCCCGTAGAGCATACAGGAGTAGAGAGAGCATGGAAAGAAAGCCATACTCAAAAGAGGTGCAACAAAGAATAAGTGATGACTATTTCTTGTTTTAAACCAATTTTTGTTTGTAACTGCAATACAGCTTCACCTTCTTGACCATTATTACACCAAGGGAGGAGTTTCTAGATGGGGGAAGGAACATGACAGCCTACAACGCTGAATGCTGCAGGGAGGATGGGGACTAGGCAAGGCTTTTGAGTTGGTAAACAAATGAGTATCAGTGACCCACAGGCTTAGGCTGCAGGAGCAATAAACCAGACCGTAAGGCATTAAGTAATGATATTATAAGGCAGAAAATAAAGATTTCTCTCTTACAAAAATATATCTTGGGGAATACCAGAAAATAAGTTGGGCAACACAAAATAGAGGAAAATTTATGTATTTGTTCCTAAGAGAAGTAAACAAGTAGCATAAATGGTGACCGGTCTTATCCAAACTCATTAATTCCCTATCCCAATGGGAAGCAGGAGGAGTGAGACACTGGATCTCCTGCAGTGTTTTCATTTTCTTGTTCCCCACTCACCCTAAGAACCAGCCAAGAGGATTGAGCTGAGATTAGCAGGAGTGTGGAGCATAGAATAAAAGATGAGGGTTCTTGGAAGGTCCTGGTAGCAGGAGTGGAGAGAGGAAATGAATGCTAAAATATTAACCTAGAAAACAGGGGGGTTTGGGAGACACTAGGATTGGGCTCCATGAGTGTGGGCTTCCACATTCGTAAAATAAGGCTAACTTTGACAGCACATGGCTGTGGGGGTGATCAGAGAGGAACATGCATGCATGCCAATGTGTTCCCAGCTGCAGAGCTCCCTGCACATGTGATGGTCACCACTGTTGAGGGAATTCTCACCCAGAGAAACCATTATCTCTGGTTGTTGCCAACGAGCTCCCTAATGAGACACCACAGCTTGTCAACAAGGTGGCCCCACGTCCACGATGGCCACAGTGAGCTCTCCAACCAACACTCCAGCAGAAGTGGAAGATCTGGGTCCCATCTGCAGCCTCACTGATGAGCCTAGGTTAGTCACCTCTGTTTTCAACACTCCAATTTTCTGATATATCAAATGCAAGAATTGGAATGATATAACCTCAAAGATATCAGCTAGCTCTAACATTTTAATGTTAGGATTCAGTCTTATTTATAGAGATAAGCATAAAACTATTCATAATCTATTAAACAGGAGATAATTATTTCAACAAGTATATGAACTATACACAAAAAACCCACAAAAATAAATAACAATAAAATTATATTTTGGATCTTTAATCCCTTTGACTCAGCTCTCAGCCCAACTATAACCATACTTTGGCCATATTAAAGACAGCACAGCCTTATTTTACTGCCAGTGCAGTCTCAGCTAAGCCAGCTGGGCAGAGGTTTGCCATCTCATAGACTGGCTTGGAGCACCCGTGCCCTACATCTGCCACTGACAACATGAGCTCCAGCTGCCAGATGAGATGCTTTTAAAACATTGTGCCCACATGGCTCCAACCTGCCTTCACATTGGAGCCCTCCCTGTAAAGGACCAAGAGTGAGTCCAGCAGAAAAACACATCATTTGGTAAGTGAGTCAGTGCTTATCCTGAGCATCATCACTGCTAACCAAAGACAAATGTGGAGATCTGATCCAGGGACAAATGGTAAGGTTTAGCACTCATTTGAGAGTCAAATCTCAGATTTGCTAGGGAAGACAGTATTCAGGAGAATCCTTAAAGCATCCATGATCTGTGTAGGAATCAACCAATCTCTCTCTCTTTTTTCTTTCCCCTCCCTCTTCCAACCTTCTCCCTCTTGCACTCCTCTCTTTCTCCCCCTCCACCCCTCCCTCTC
>NW_006399759.1:18941780-18950237 GCF_000299155.1 Elephantulus edwardii | reverse complement strand
CACACACACACACACACACACACACACACACACACACACACAGAGTCCACCAGGAGATGCTGGCCATTGTTCTTGGATCTGATTCCTGGGCTGGATTTGATTATGCTTCTCTTCACCATTGTCTAAATAGGGTCAAACAAACTTAAAGACTTGGTCATAAATTAACCCATTCTCACAGTCTCAATTCACCGCATTTTATATTGAAAACAGCTCCAGGCCACACCATCACCTGTCAGGGTCCAGCTTGACTCTGTACGGTCCACCTTGGCTTTGTTGCCAGGTGAAGGCAGATCACTTCTGTTCACAGGCAGCAGAGACTAGGCGTCTTATTTCTAAATCCAACTCAAAGTAGTTAAGCACCTTTTATTGAAAGGCATCCTGTATGAAGTTAGTGCTTAAGAAGATAAGTTGCATGTACTACTCAGATGACAAAACCTTGCTTGCTGAAACTGAGGAGGATATGAGGCATATGCTGCAGAAGGTCAAAGACTATAGTTTTCAACATGGATTGAAGTTCAACATCAAGAAAACAAAGATTCTCACCCCCCCGCCAATTGGCAGCTTCATGATAGATTGAGAAGAGACTGAGATTGTTAATAACTTCAGCTTGCATGGTTCCACAATCAACACTCTTGGCACTATAGTCAGGAAATCAAAAGACTAATTGAATTGGGAAAGTCTGCTATCAGGAACCTCTCTAGAGTACTGAAGAGCAACAATGTCAGTCTGGAGACTAAGGTGTGCCTGATCCAGGTCATGGTCTTTGCAATTACTTGCTATGCATCTGAGAGCTGGACCATAACTAACAATTACAAAAGAAGGATCGATGCCTTTGAGTGGAGATGCTGGAGAAGAGTGTTGAACATACTATGGACTTCCAGGAGAACAAACAGGTCTGGAGAGAGTGAAAACACACTTTTCTCTGTAGGCACAGATTTTGAAGCTCCATCTCACTTACTTTGGGCATGAGGCCAGGAGGGGCCAGACTTTGAAGAAGGACAAAGTCCTCTTTCATACTTGAAAGAGTGGAGGGACAGAGCAAAAGAGGAAAGCACAGGATGAGATGGATTGACTCAGTAACTGGAGAAATGGGATTAGATCTGTCAAAGATGACGTGATTGGCTCAGGATAAAGCAGGATTCAGAGATAATATACATAGGGTCACTATGAGTCACGGGCAACTTGATAGCACATAACAACAACAACAAAACATAAGCTAGCCATTGGCAAAAGCAACTTGATTCCTGCCATGTAATTGATTTTTTTTCCTTCTCAATGTCCAAGCTTCTTTAAGACATTGACTACAGTTTGAATATGGACAAATCCTTGTCTAGGGAAGAGGTGATGAAAAAGAAAGTGCACTTCTGGTTTACAAAGAGTTTATAATATAAATGAAATTAAGCTACTTTTTAAAAATTAAGATCACTGTCCATTACTGAGAAGTTACTGGTCTATTTGTATTCTTCATAATCCAATAGGATTCCTGAAGGCTTAGTGGCAACATTTATGAAGGATGCAGACAGAAATACCTCCAGATTCATCTTCTGGGTAAAGACCAGGTATTAGGAGTAGATTCCTTCTAATGTGACATCTCTGACACTCTAGTAACAGCACTAATAAGCTGCCTGAACTTGGCATTCTTGATTACTATGTTCTGTGGATTTCCAGCAAACAGAAAGATCTAAATGGAGATCAAAGCCTCCAGCCTCAAGTTTATCTACTCTTCTGTTAGATCTTGGAAACAAATTTCAACTAGATAGTTTACAGCCTGTCTATCTCTGTAGCCCCTTCAGCTCTCATCTCTCGAGACTAAGGTGATAAGAACTAGAAACTGAATGAAGACCCGTATTTTTTTTTTAATGTTTGAACATAGGCCAGCTAGAACGGTTTGTCATCTAAAAATCAACTGATCTTTTAAACAATTGCCTCCTCTGCATATAAATGTTCACAATTGAACAAAATAGTTTTTGCTGTTTTTTTAAAAAAAGATTCATATTGGTTTGCATACAAAATTTGTGTACATTGTGTTTCACACTTGCCTTCATTCACACTGTGTTTCATACAAGCATTCCCATGCATTGTGTCTTATAAAATTAATTACCATTGAACTATGCCAACTATTTATTACCCTGTCTTTTCAGGTCCCCACCACATCTTTCCTATTTCCACCAAATTGAGTGGCCCTGTGATTTCTCCCCTGCCAACCCTCACCATCTTCATCAAGGTTTGTTCTCTTAGGATGGTCAACAGTTAGTTTTATAAATAGATTAACATTCCCTTTTGCTATAAAAGAGTCCTCCTGTTACTGTTGTGTGGTTACTATTGTTGTTGTTGTTAGGTATCATCAAATTAGTTACAAGTTGTAATAAACCAACACATAATAGATGAAATGCTTGCCAATCCTTGTGTCACATTTCCCAGCATGGCTATGATTGAGGCCATTGCTGTAACCATTTCAATGAGAATCTTCCTCATTCCCACTGACCCTTCACTTTACCAAGAATGATGTCCTTCTGAAAGGACTATTAAATGACTATTAGTAGGCTTGGATCTGTTCTGAGACAATGGCTTCCAGAAGAGAGGGGAGGGAGAGAGAAAGGTAGGGAGAAGGGAAGGAAGGAGGAGAGGAGGGCAGGAGGGGATGATGGGAAGAACGGAGGAAGGGAGGAGGGGAAGAGAAGAAGGGAAGAGGGGAAGAGTGGAGGGAGAAAAGGAGGAGAGGAGGGAGTGAGGGAGAGAGGAAAGGAGAAAGGGAAGGGAGGAAAGGAGGGGAGGAAGGAAAGGAGGAGGGGGAAGGAGAGAAGGAGAGAGGGGAAGGAGAGAAGGAGAGAGGGAAGGAGGAGGTAGAGGGAGGGAGGGACGAAGGGATCAAGAAGAGGTTCACCGTTACTCTAGCACATGTCACCTTGGAGACAAGAATATCAAAATGTTCAGAAGGGAATTCCAGTAGTAAAATGAAGTCTTCTCACTGGAGTCCAATATAAATTAAATTCTCAGGCAAGGTGTTTGGGAAAACCAAGACACTGTGGGGACTGCTGTTGTTATCATGTACCCTTGAGATGGACCAGCCACATAGCTGAGCCTCCAGTGGGTTTTTAGAGGTGCTAAAATAGAATCAGAAGATTTCCTATCTTCCTCCCATGGAAAATCTGGAAAATTAAAACTGTGTGCATTTGGGTCAGCAGCACAATTCAGGGTCAGAAACCAAGACCCTTGAGCAGGTTCTATAAGAGCTCATTGAATCTTCTGTGTTGTTTTCATCCCTTGTTCTTTTTTAGTAATCAGTTGTGATATCTTTTGAAATTTTTAGTTAACCTCAGCTGTTCTCAGGAAACTCAGGGTAAGCTTATTTAAGGTCCACTCCATGGCCAGGGCGCTAAAAAGAACAGCTATGTTTATTATTCTGAATATTCTAATGAAATAGACAAATTTCTATGAAGATGAAGTTATGAAATTGGCCCAAGAATAATATTATCTGAACAAATCATTAACCATGAAATAAACTTTTAAAGCTGTGAAGCATTATCCCTACAAAAGGCTTTGAGCTCAGACAGATTTATGGATGAGTTCTTCAGACTGGTCAAGAGCTGAGCAAAAGAAAGAAAGTTGCCCAATACTTTGCATTAGTATACTATTCTTTTAAAGCCTAGCAAATATATGCTATAGTTGTAATATTATATATCATGAAACCAGGTATCACAATGGTTAAACTGTTGTTAACAGAGAAGTCTATAATTAAAACCCATCCAACAGCTTCAAAGGAGAAAGACCTGAAAAGTTGCTCTGGCTTTATTCTGAGTGAACTCACTCAGTCCCACAGGACAAATATTTTATAAAACCATTATTGTGCAATGAGTATGAGGATTCAAAGGTGGGTGGAAGCAGAGGAATGAGGATGGTATGTGTGGGGGGTTAATTATGGGGTTGTACAATTTGATGGGGGGATTTGAATTTGTAAATAAACCAGTATAATAATAATAAAAAAGTTGCTCTAGGTACAATTAAAAGCACAGAAATTGCATAAGATACTTCTATTACATGGGATTGCTATGAGTCAAAATTTATGTTCTGTTACCTAAACGAATGCAATATTGTGCAGGTTTTCGACTGTGTGGATCATAACGAACTGTGGCTGACTCTGAGAGAAATGGAAATCCCAGAATATTTGATTGTGCTTATGTGAAACCTATACTTGGACCAAGAGGGAGTCGTCAGAACAGAGCAGGGTAACACTGCATGGTTCAAAATTGGGAAGGGTGTACACAAGGGATGTGTCCTATCTCCATACATTTTCAACCTGTATGCAGAGCAGATTAACCGAGAGGCTGAGCTCTATGAGGAGAAGTGTGGCGTCAAGATTGGTGGAAGATCTATTAACAATCTGCGTTATGCAGATGACACGACCCTGCTTGCTGAAACTGAGGAGGCACTTGCTGCAGATGGTCGAGGACTGCAGCCTCCAATGTGGATTGAGGCTCAATGTCAAGAAGACAAAGATTCTTACAATTGGACCAACTGGCAGCATCAGGATGGATGGCGAAGAGATTGAGATTGTTCACAGCTTCAGTTTGTTTGGCTCCACGGTCAACACTCTTGGCACCAGCAGCCAGGAAATAAAAAAATGTATTGCGATGGGAAAGTCTGCTTTTAGGGACCTCTCTAAATACTCAAGAGCAACGGTGTGTCTCTGGAGACTAAGGTGCATCTGATACAGGCCATGATCTTTGCAATTACTTGTTATGTATCAGAGAGTTGGACAATGACCAGGGAGGATAGAAGGAGAATTGATGCCTTTGAGCTGTGGTGCTGTAGAAGAGTATTGAATGTACCACGGACTGCCAAGAAAACAAACAGATTAACCCTAGAGAGGGTTAAACCAGGCTACTCCTTGGAGGCAAGGATTCTGGGGCTTCGTCTGACATACTTTGGACATGTTGTAAGAGGGACAGGTCCTTGGAGAGGGACATCATGCTTGGGAGGGTGGAGGGATGGCACAGGAGGGGAAGACCCTCTATGAGGTGGATTGATTCAGTGACTGGGTTAATCAGGATGGATGTGTCAGAGGCAATGTAATTGGCACAGGATAGAGCAGGGTTTAGGGCTGTTGTACATAGGGTCGCTATGAGTCGCAAGCAACTCGACGGCACATAACAACAACAACATATATGGACACACACACATATACATTTACCTACACACAAATCAGTTGCACTTACTAGGAGAAGTAAAATCCAAGAAAATATCTTTAAATGAGTTCAACCAGACTAATATTTAATCCTTGATGTAATGATAACTTAGCATTTGGTAAAATGGTCTGTATCTATGTTGTTGTTATGTGCCATAAAGTTGCCTGTGACTTATAGTGACCCTGTGTACAACAGCTCTGAAACCTGCCCTGTCCTGAGCCAGTCTTACTGACTCTAACACACTGGCACCCATTACTCCAAGAGACCTTCCTCTCCTGCATTGTCCCTCGACTCCTCCAAGCATGATATCCTTTTCTAAGATTGGTCTCTCCTGGACATGTGTCCAAATTATGTGAAAGAGAGCTTTAAAAGCCTTACCTCCAAGGAGAAACTTGGTTTCATTCTCTCTAATACATACCTGTTTGTTCTTTTGGGAGCCCAAAGTAAACATACTCTTCTCCAGCACCACAAAGGCATCAATTTTTCTTCTATCATCCTTAGTCATTGTCCAGCTCTCTGATACATAGTAGGTAATTATGAAGACTGTGGCCTTGATCAGGCACACCTTAGTCCCTAGACCGACATCATTACTCTTTAGCACTTTGGAAAGTCCCCAGAAAACCGATTTACCCAATGCAATTTGTCTTTTGATTTCATAACTGCATGAGCCATGCATGTTGATAGTAGAACTGAGCAAGCTGAAATTGTTAACAATCTCAATCTCTTCTCCATCTTTGATGATGCTGCAAATTGACCCAGTGGTAAGAATCTTTGTTTTCTTTACACTGAATTTAAACCCATATTGAAGACTACAGTCCTTGATATTTTGCAGCAAACTTCTCAGACCTTCTTCACCTTTAGCAAATATGGTTATATTAGCAAGTATATGGTTATTCAGCAAATAATTCAGGTTATTGATAAGTCTTTCTCCAATCCTGATGCCACATTCCTCCTCATAAATTCCAGCTTCCAGAATGATCTGTTCTATAAATAGATTAAAAATGTATGGATACAGGATGCATCCATCCCTGACGGACTCTTTTCCTGATGACGGCTTCTTGGTCCAACTATACATTTCACATAAACACAATCAAATGTTCTGGAATTCCCATTCTTCTCAAAGTTAAACACAATTTGTTATGGTCCACACAGTCAAATGCCTTTACATAGTAAATGAAACACAGATACTTTTACATTCTGCTTTCAGGTAAAATCCATCTGACATTGGAAATGATGTCCTAGTGTCATGGCCTCTTCTAAACCTATCTGGTATTTCTCATAATTTCCTTTTCCAGTCATTTTTGTATAATCTTCAGCAAGATTTTGCTTGGACATGATATTAATTATATTGTTCTATAATTTTCACACTCTGTCTAATATATTTTTTTAATGGGAATAAGTGTGGATCTATACCATTCAATTGGCCCAGTGGTTGTCCTCCAGATTTCTTTGCACAGCCTAGTGAGCATATCCATGGCTACTTCCGTTTCTTGAAATATGTCAATTGGTATCACATCAAGTCCTGGAGTCTTGTTTTTGCCAATTCCTTCAGAGCAACTTGGACTTCCTCTTTAATCACCATTGCCTCTTGGTCACATGTTGTTTCATGAAATTCTTCTGTGTCTACCAATTATTTCTGCTATAATGATTCTGTGTATTCCTCCCATCTTTTTTTGATGTTTCCTGAATCATCCAATATTCTTCCCATAGTATTTTTAAATGTTGCAACTCAAGGATTAAATTTGTTCTTCAGTTCCTTTTACTTAAGAAATGTCAAGTGAGTTTGTCCTTTTTTATTTTCTTACTAGCTCTTTGTATATTTCATTATAATATTTTGCTTTTTCTTCCCAAGGTGGTGGTGTTGTTATGTGCTGTGGAGTTGCCTGAAACACAAAGCAACCCTAAGTACAACAGCAGTAAACTCTGCTCTATTCCTTGCCAGTCTTATTGTCTCTGACACACCTATCCACATTACACCAATGACTGAATCAATTCATCTCATTGAGGGTCTTCCTCTCTTCTGCTGTCCCTCTTCAAGGACTGATCTTACTTTGCAACAAGTCCAAAGTATGTGAGACGAAGCTTCAGAATCCTTGTCTCCAAGGAGCAGCCTGGTTTCACCCTCTCCAGGAAAAACTTGTTTGTCCTCCTAGCAGTCCATGGTATATTCAATACTCTTCTCCAGCACCACAGCTCAAAGGCATCAACTCTCTTTCTATTTTCCCAAGGTACCCTTTGAAATCTTCTGTTCAGGTCCTTAACTTTCTGAAGTCTCTTCCCTTTGCTTTGGCTTCTTGGTGCTTAGTACAATATTATGAGTCTCCTCCAACATCCAGTTCAGTCTTTACTTCCTTCTCTGTTTTTGTAAAAAACTTTAGTATTCTTCATGAATGATATCCTCCCTTAGCTCATCTGGTTCATTAGTGTTCAAGGCCTCAAATTTATTTCAAAAATGGCTTTTAAATTAAGATGGGATAAACTCAAAGACAAATCTTGGGGTTTGTGGATTTGATTTTCTTTAGAAAGAAAGATGGGGTAAAAAAAAGAAAAATAGATCAAAACACCATTTTTAAAAGATACTATAGCCTAGGGATATCATTGTTGATGTCAGATGAATCCTCGACGAATGCAAAGAATACCAAATCATGTCTGTTTGTGCTTTAAGCAAAGGCATTTGACTCTGTGGATCATAATAAACTATGGCTAACATTGAGAAAATTGGGAATCCCAGAACTCTTAATAGTGTTCTTATAAAACCTATACCCAGACCAAGAAGCTATTGTCCAAGCAGAGAAAGAGACTACTGCATGGTTTAAAATTAAGACAAATGTGTCAGGGATGTCTGTATGCTGAACAAATCATTTGAGAAGCTAGACTCCATGAAGAAGAATATAGTATCAGGATCATAAGCAGACTCATCAACAATGTGTATTATGTAGTTGACACCACTTTACTCACTGAAAGTGAAGACAACTTCAAGTGTTTCCTACAGAAGATCAAAGACTATAGTTTAATATGGATTACACCTCAATGTCAAGAAAACAAAATAGTTTAATATGGATTACACCTCAATGTCAAGAAAACAAAAATTCTCACCACTGTATCAATAGGCAGCATCATGATAGATGGAGAAAAGACCGAAATTGTCAACAATTTCATCTTACTTAAATGTACAATCAACACCCTTGTACAATCAACAGTCAGGAGATCAGGAGACTTTTTTCAGTATTGCATTGGGAATTTTGCCATCAGGGACCTCTCCAAATTACTG
>NW_006399759.1:18933806-18940985 GCF_000299155.1 Elephantulus edwardii | reverse complement strand
CTCTCTGATGCATAACAAGTGATTGCAAAGACCATGGCCTGTATCAGGCGCACCTTCGTCTCCAAATAGACACCGTTGCTCTTGAGTACTTAGGAGAGACTGTTCTCTGGAAAGGACATCATGCTTGGACAAGTAGAGAAAGAGAGAAAGGCCCTTAACAAGATGGATTGACACAGTGAACTTATAATTATGTCAGAAATGATGAAGATAGCACAAGATATGACAGAGTTCAGATCTTTTTTCATATGGTCACTATGAGTCATACTTGACATCACTTAACAACAACAATTATAATTTACCAAAATAATTCAGTAACTAAAGAGAGTTGTTGTTGTGTGTTCTTGAGTAGGAACCAAATTAGAGCTGATGCTCCAGTGCGTTTTCAGAGGCAGAAACTCTCATGGGAAGAGGTTGTCCATCCTTCTTTCGTGGAACAGCTGGTAGATTTGAACCGTGTGCTTTGGGGATTTCAATGTAGCTTCTTACGAGCAGGCCACCAGAGCTCTCATTTTCCCCAGTGTTAATTAACTAACTTTTCCCCTCCACACTCCCATATCAAGCCATTTTACCAATTAACAAATTCCTTTTTTTAGGTAAAATAAAATATTTTAGTTTTATTCTTTTTTAATTGAGATTTTAAAGAAAATTTTTACAAAGAACTTTTATTTCCATTCATTCATTGTTGCACATTTTCCTCCTTGCCCACACAACACCAGTTCACTTTTCTCTTTGGAAAAAAAAATTCTTTCATTATTGTAAAATTCCTGCCCCCAAGTTTACTTTACTATGGAGCTCTTATTCTGAACTGTTGTCATTAAAATAATGTTGTTGTTGTTGTGTGCCATCAAGTTGTCTTGGACTCATAGCAACCTATGTACAACAGCCCTAAACTTTGCTCTATCCTGAACCAGCCTTACTGTCTCTGACACACCTACCCCAAATAATCAATTCATCTCATACAGGGTCTTCCTCTTCTGTGCTCTTCCTCTCCCTCCAAAGCATGATGTCCCTCTCCAAAAACTGGTCCCTCCTTGCAACATGTCCAAATATGTCAGATGAAGCTTCAGAATCTTTGACTCCAAGGAGCAGCCTGATTTAAGCCTCTCTAGGTCGAACATATTCATTTTCTTAGCAGCCAATGGTATAATCAATGCTCTTCTCCAATAGCACAGCTCAAAGACATCAATTCTTCTATCCTCTCTAGTCATTGTCTGATGCATAGCAAGTGATTGCAAAGACCATGGCCTGTATTAGGCATACCTTAGTCTTCAGAGTGATATCATTGCTATTCAATATTTTGGAGAGGTCCCTAACAGCAGACTTTCTCTTTGCAATACATCTTTTCATTTCCTGGCTACTGGTGGCAAGAGTGTTGATTGTGGAGCCAAGCAAACTAAAGCTGTTAGCAATCTCAATCTCTTCACCATCTATCATGATGCTGCTAATTGGCCCAGTGGTGAGAATCTTTTTTTCTTTATATTAAGCCTCAATCCATGTTGAAAGATGCAGTCTTTGACCTTCTGTAGCAAGCAACTCAAGTCCTCCTCAGTTTCAACAGGCATGGTTGTGTCATCTTCATAATGCAAATTGTTGATCAATCTTCCTCCAATCCTGATGCCACATTTCTCCTCATAAAATATAGATTGAAAAGGTATGGAGATAGAACACATCCCTGGTGTATGCTCTTCCTAATTTTGAACCATGCAATGTTACCTTGCTCTGTTCTGACAACCATCTCTTGGTCCAAGTGTAGGTTTTGCATTTAGCACAATCAAGAGTTTTGGGATTCTCATTCTCAGAGTTAGCCACAGTTTGTTGTGATCCAAAGAATCAAATGCCTTTGCATAATCAATAAAACACAGACATTCCTCTGGTACTCCCTGATTTCAGCCAAGAACCATCTAACACTAGCTACAATATCCCTAGTGCCACAGCCCCTTCTAAGCCCAGCCTGCACTTCTGGAAGTCCTCTGTTAATGTGCTGGTCTGCTGTTCCAGTCGTTTTTAGATAATCTTCAGCAGAATCTTCCTTGCATGTGATATTAATGATATTGTTTGATAATTTCCAAATATGTTGGGTCACCTTTCTTAGGAATGTAACCAATATAGACCTCTTCCAATCAGTTGTCAAAGTGGTTATCCTCCAGATTTCTTGACACAGCTTGATGAGGACATCTAGGGCAGCATCTGTTAATTGAAATATGTCAATTGGTATACCATCAATTCCTGAGGCCTTATTTTTTGCCAATTCTTTCAAAGCACCTTGAACTTCTGAATATCACACTAGAGCACTGAGAAGCCAAAGCAGAGGGAAGAAATCAAGACATTAAAGAGCTGAACAAAAGATTCCAAAAGGCAGTGTGGGAAGACAAATTACAGTATTACAATGAAATGTGCAAGGAGCTAGAATCAGAAAATCAAAAGGGCTGAACTCACTCAGCGTTTCTTAAGCTCAAGGAACTGAAGAATAAATTTAAATCTTGAGTTGCAATACTTAAGGATGCTCTGGGCAGACTATTAAGTGATCCAGGAAGTATTAAAGATGGAAAGAGTATAGAGAGCCATTGTACTGAAAGGAACTGGCAGACACAGAATAATTTCATGAAACAACGTATGAGCAAGAACCTATGGTGATAAAGGAAGAAGTTCAAGCTGCTTTGAAAGAACTGAAAGAATTGGCATGCAAATAATATCTAATCATATATTCTTTTTAAGCAGTTCTATTTCTCATCTGTTTCAATGCAGTACACATAACTTATCCCCTCTTTTCTTAGTTTCCCCTAATCCCCATATAAGTCCTACTTTATAACAGTGGCATTAGGCAGTATTTGTCCTTTTTCAACTGAGCTATTTCACCTAGCATTAAACTCTCCATGGTCACCCATTTTGTATAATATTTCATGAGTTCTGACTTTCAGTGCTACATAATATTCCATTGTGTGAATACACCACAGCTTCTCTATCCATTTGTTTCTTGATGTGCACTTGGGTTGTTTCCATCTCTTTGTTATTGTGAACAATGCAGCAATAACCATGGGTATGCATATATCTGCTTGGATGGTAGTTCTGGTTTCCTTAGGGTATATTCCCAGTAGTTAAATTGTTGGGTAAAATGATATTTTTCTTTCCAATGTTTTGAGAAAGCGCTATATTGCCTTCCAGAGTAGTTAAACCATTTTACAATTCCACCAACAGTGGATAAGGGTTTCAATTTCTCCACAACCTTGATAGCATTTGTTGCTTGCTGCTCTATTGAATTTTGCCATTATTACTGGGGTGAGATGATCTCTCATAGTTGTTTTGATCTACATCTCTCTTAGAGCTAGGGATTTTGAATAACTTTTCATGTGTTTGTTTGCCACCTGAGTGGGACCTTCTAAGAATAAAATCCCTATGCATATCAAAAACTTCTCCAATAGGGTAAATAGGAAATCCATAGATTGGGAAAGAACATTTGGTAATAACATATTTGATAAGGGATTTTATTTAGAATTTATAGAATATACATGCACCACAACAAGGAAAAGGTAAACAGCCTAGTTGCAAAATAGACACAGGATATAAACAGACACTCCACCAAGGAATTTGATTCTTAGGTCTCAGTCATCTATTTTATCCTCTCCTGGTTGTAGGTTTTTCAAGGTACTTGAAAGACTTCATATTTTGGATTAGGGCTTCTAGAGTTCTTCCAAAATTTTCTCTAATGAAGTTTATAGTCCTTGATTTTAGTCCTAGGTCCTTGATCCACTTTGAGTTGGCTTTTATGCATGGTGTGAGTCTTGCTTGAGTTTTCTACAGACAGTTGTCCAATTCTGCCAACACCATTTGTCAAAAAGACTGTCATTTTCCCACTTACCTGATATCACCTCCTTGTCAAAAATCAGTTGACCATAGGTAAGTGGGCTAATTTGTGAGTTCTCAATTCTATTCCCTTGATCTATGTGTCTGTCATTGTACCAGTACCACACTGTCTTGACCACCATGGCAATGTAGTAGGATTTGAAATCAGGGAGTGAGAAACCTCCTACCTTGTTTCTATTTTTAAGGAGTACTTTCATTATTTGGGGTCTCTTTCGATTCTAGATAAAATTGGGCATTGTGTTTTCTATCTCATTGAAGAATGGAATTCATTATCTGTATTGAGTTTGCATTGAACATGTAAATTGCCTCTGGTAGTATTGTCATTTTCACAATATTGAGTCTTCCTATCCAAGAGCATGGTATATTCTTCCATTTCCCCAGCTCTTTTTTTGTTTCTTGTAGTAATATTTTGTAATTTTCTTTGAATAGTTGTTTTGTGTTTCTAGTTAGATTTTCTTCCAAGTATTTAATCTTATGATTAGCTATTGTGATGGGTATTGTTTTTCTTAGCTCCAGTTCTATATTGTCTTTGTCACTAGAGAAACCCAGTTGATTTTTGTATGTTGATCTTGTATTCTGTCACATTGTTGATTGGTCAACTATGTCCAATAGTTTTCTTGCTGAGTCGTTAGGTTTTTCTAAGTATACTATCATATCATCTGCATAGAGAGATAATTTTATCTCTTTGTCGATTTGGATACCTCTTATTTCCTTCTTTTTTCTTATTGCTATCACTAAGACTTCCAATACAATATTGAATAGAAGTGATAGTAGGCATCCTTGCCTAGTTTCTGTTCTCAAAGGGGATGCCTTTAATCTCTCTCCATTGAGGACAATGTTGGCTCCTGGGTTTGTGTATATGCTTTTTACTATGTTGCAGAAATTCCCTTCTATTCCTACTTCGTTGAATGTTTTAATCAGGAAAGAATGTTGGATTTTTTCAAAGGCCTTTTCTGCATCAATTGATAGGACCATATGGTTCTTGTTCGTTTTGTTAATATGATGAACCATTCTTGCATACCTTTTATGAATCCTATTTGGTCATGGTGAATTATTTTTTTGATGTTTCATTCGATTCTATCAGCAAGAATTTTATTCAGGATTTTTGCATCTATGTTCATGTGAGAGATATAGGCCTATAGTTTTCTATTTTGGTGGTGTCTTTACCTAACTTTGGTATCAAGGATATCTGCTTCATAGAATGAATTTGGGAGAATTACATCTTTTTCTATTTTTCTGAAAAACTTTATCTAGAATTGGTGGCAGTTCTTTTCTGAATGTTTGCTAAAATTCACTTGTAAAACCTTCTGGTCCAAGGCTTTTTTTGGTTGGAAGATGTTGTATTACCTTTTCAATTTCTCTTTTGTAATGGGTCTTTTCAGTTTTTAGGTTTCAGTCTGTGTCCATTTAGGTAAGTTGTGAGTTTCTAAATATTTTTCTGTTTCCTCTAGGTTTTCATATTTTTTTTTCTAGTATAGTATTTAATAATATTCTATTGTTAACCTTTTTATTATAGTTGGTTATTGTGACAGTGTCATTTCATCTCTTATTCATATCATTTGTATCTTTTCTTTCTTTTCCTTTGTTAGTTTTGTAAGCAGTTTGTCGATTTTATTGACATTTTCAAAGAACCAACTCCTGGTTTTGTTGATAGTTCTAATTGTTTTTCTGTTTTCTATTGCATTTATTTCTGCCCTAATTTTTATAATTTCAGATTTTTTAGAGAGTTTCAGGTTTCCTTGCTGTTCTTTTTCAATTTGTTTGAGATGTTGAGTTAGAGAGTCAATTATACTTTTTTCTTGCCTTCTCATGTGTTTGCTTATTGCTATAAATTGATCTCTGATTACGGCTTGACTGTTTCCTACAGGTTTTGGTAAAATTGTGTTTTCATTGTCATTTGTTTCAAGAAACTTTTTAGTTTCATTTTTATTTCTTGCCATGTGACCTAAAATGCGATCTATTCTGGAGACTGTTTCATGCACATTGGAGAAGAAGGTGTACTGCAACTTTTTTGTGTGCATTAGTCTATATATATTTATGAGATCAAGTTGATTTATTGTGCAGTTTAATTCTTCAGCATCTTTGCTGAGTTTCACACTGGTAGTTCAATCTTTTCTTGAGAGTGGTGTATTGAAGTCTCCAACTACTATAGTAATATTGTCTATTTCCTTTTTCAGTTTTATTACTGCTTGTTTTGTATATTTTGCAGCTCTATTATTTGGTACATAGATATTTATTATTGTTACGGTCTCTTGTTCTATTAACCTTTTAAGCATTATGTAGTGACCTTCCTTGTCCTTTGTGATGGTTTTTGCATTTAACCCTATTTTATCAGAGATTAATATCACTACTCCTACTTTTTTTGGTTTCCATTTGTTTCATATATTTTTTTCACACCCTTTTTAGTCTTTTTTTATCTTCACTTTTCAGGCATTCCTCTTGTAGACAGCACATTGATCAATTTTGGGGTTTTTTATCCAATCTGCTACTCTTTTTTTCTCTTCAGTGCTGCATTTAAACTATTCACATCTGGTGTGATTATTGAGAGACAAGGTTTTATTGCTATAACTTTGTTGAGTTCTTTTTGGTGTTGTTGGTAGTTACTTTGGTCCATCCTGCTTTCTGTCACAATGTTGGTGTTGTTTTTACAAACTACGTGAGGTTCTTCTTTATTGACAATATCTTGATGTCTCCTTTGTATTTGATGGACAGTTTTGTTGGGTATAGAATTCTTGGTTGACAATTGTGTTCTTTGAGTGTTCTATAGATGTCATTCCACTGTCTTCTTGCTCATATGGTTTATGCTGAGATATAAGCACTTAATCTAATTTGCTTTCCCTTATAGGTTACTCTTTGTTTTTCCCTAGCTGCTTTCACAATTCTCTCCTTATCTTTGGTTCTGGCAAATTTAACTATGATATTCCTTGGTGTTTTTCTTCTGGGGTCTATTCTATATTGTGTTAACTCAGCTTCTTGAATCTATATTCTCTCATTCTTCATTATGACTTGAAAGTTTTCTTCTAGTAATTCTTCCACAACTTTCTGGGTGCCTTTACTTACTTCTTCCTGTTTTAAGATTCCAATTATAAAATGTTATTACTCTTGATGTTGTCCCACATTATTTTCAGGATTTCTCTTTTTTTCCTCTCTTTTTGATTCTTCTTTTCTATTCTAGCATGTCAGGAGTGACAGTTCTGTCTTCAGGCTCTGAGTTTCATCTCTTCAATTCTGTTTATATGTCCCTCCAACATGTTGACAGCATCTGAAACACTGGTCCTCATATTTTGGATTGTGGTTTCTTGTTTTTCCAGAGCCTCT
>NW_006399759.1:18924429-18932836 GCF_000299155.1 Elephantulus edwardii | reverse complement strand
GTACGCCCTTCCCAATTTTGAGCCATGCAGTATTCCCTTGCTCTGTTCTGACGACTGCTTCCTGGTCCAAGTATAGGTCTCTCATTAGCACAATCAAGTGTTCTGGGATTTCCATTTTTCTCAGAGTCAGTTTGTTATGATTCTCACAGACACCTTTGCATAGTCAACGAAACAGACATACATTCCTCTTTTGTCTTTTACCCATTGAAAACATTCAATTATAGTTCTTCTAAATTCTGTGTCAGAAAGTTCCATCAGACTTTCTGGCTTCAGAAAATCAATTGATACTGTGTCACTTTTGGGGGGTAACATTTTGCTTTGGGTTTGTATAGGATGTGAGGTAGACTGTTTCCTACATGGCATTGCTGTTGTAGAGTTTTTCACACCTGGAGCAATAGCAAGATCTTGGTCTTACAGCACTGCCCCAGAGGAAAGTGAGAAAGCTACCTAGCCTGAATTACTCTCTGAACTTTTGACTCAAAGGACGACTTGCTTCAATTTGAGAGAGATAAGAGCTGTGAATTAGCAGTTCCCTCTGACAGAAAACTGCTGCAGTTAGGCTAGTCCAAGGTGCACCAGACTAAAAGCAGCTCAAGCTCTGACAGAGGAGAGGAAATGAAATCGGTTCACCTGTGATAGTAATGTCTCTGGCACAGTTTAGAGGGGTGGCAGAGGGTTGTCCTCCAGGCATTTGAGCTGGAGTATTCAGGCTGTGTAACCAGGTTTTTCAGATGGTGGGGTCAGTTCCTCCAGACCACATTGGCAAGACTTCCAGGTGGTGGGGGCAGGGCTGGAACTTCCAGGTGGCAAGTGGAGTGTCCAGGCAGTAGGGTTGGGTCTTATAGGTGGAGGGCAAGTGGAGGGCTTCCAGATGGTAGGCAGGAGCATCCACAGAGCAGGGTAAAGTCCTTCAGGCTGTGAATCCAGGCAGTAGAGCTGGGGAGCCTCCAGTTGGAGCAGGGGACACTAGGCAGTGCTGCTGTGGTCTAGTGATACAGGCAAGAGACCAGTCCAGGACACACTAAGACATTTAAGGCAGGTACCTAGTTAATTGACTGGATACACATCATAGAAGTGACATTCGTAGAAGAAACACACATAGAAGCCAACAAATTCTTACATATTTATTTTTTAAGCCATTTTGTGCTATTTCTTTTTCTATTAGCAGCTGTTGCAGTTCCATACTGCTTTCTTTTATCCCATGACTTTAAAACATATTAGATTCCATAAGCTTTACAAGGTTGGGGAGGACTGTGACAGAGGATAGTAACCTGGATATCATAAGATTGATTTCTCCACGAGTTGTCACTCATTCACAGTTTGTTTAATTTCCTGTCTTGATGAATAATCTGGAACTTTTAAATAATCACAGAACAAAAAGAACTTATGTTTTATAATTTTAAAATTTTATTTTGTAAAAATGGCATAACAATGGGGAAAATAAGGGTTAATTAATTAATAGTAAAGGAATTAGCTTGCTAAAAACTAGTTGTTGTTGTTGTTGTTGTGTGCTATCAGGTCAGAGCTGAGCCATAGCTGACCCTCCAGTGGGTTTTCAGAGTCAGTAAATTGCATGTGAGGAAGTTGTCCATCCTTCTGTCATTGAGCAACTGGTTGATTCTCATTATGTGACTCTGAATTTGCAGCAAGCTTCTTACCACTTGGCCACCAGAGCTCCCACTAGTAAGAGTCTAATAAAATGACTAGTTATAAGCTAATGCATAAATTAACAGGATTACAATAAACCAGATATAATTAATTAGACAATACATTGGGGAAAGATTCTACTCATATTTACATTGGAGTCATTATCATCATATAAATCGAAAAGTGTGAAAAATCTACTAACAACACTTTTAGAGTCTACTGGGAGACAAAAAAAAAAAAAAAAAAAAAAAAAAGCACCATACACTTGAATAGAAGAAATGTCATGGTACCAGTGGAAAATTTTACTTTTTTATTCAAGTATTTGCCAAAGATATGTAAAGAAAAATGTTATTTATGTAGCAGGAGAATAGCAAGGCTTTCAGTATTTGTCCTAACAGACAGTGCTCGTCCTCATGATAACAGAATCAGTGACACCAAGGAGCGCAGCCCCATCCCACCAGGCCAAAGTGCAATGATCTAATGTCCCAGAGAGGGCGAAAATATGTCTTAGAAACATGATGGAGGAAGAACAATGAGAACAGTTGAGATCAGCCTTGGAAATTGTGAAGTGTAAATTCTTATGTTCCGTGACTGTTTAAAAGTCCCAGATTACTCATCTAGATAGGAAATGAAACTGTGATTGAGTGTCATTTCATGGAGAAATCAGTCATTATGAAACCAAATTACCTCTGTCACAGTCTTTCCTAACCTTGTAAAGCCCATGGACTCTAACATGGTTTAAAGCTTTGGAATAAATGTGGTATTGAGCTGCAACAGTTACTGACAAAAATATTACTAAAACAGGACAGTTTCAAAAAAATAAGTATGTGTGTACTTATTAGTTGGTAAATATGGCATGCTATAACAGTGGACAAACAGACACTGCCCTGAATGTGCTCACCAAGTTTTATCAAGAAATCTGGAGGACAGCTAGTTGACCAACTGACTGGAAGAGATCCATATTTATTCACATTCTAAAAAAAGATGACCCGGTAGAGTGTGGAAGTTTTTAAAAAATATCACTAATATCACACACTAACAAAATCCTGCTGACGTTTATCCAGAAATGACTGGAACTACCAGAAATTCAAGCTGGGTTTAGAAGAAGCTGTGGTACTAGGGACATTATTGCCAATGTCAGATGGATCTTGGCAGAAGAGTACCAGAAGAATGTCTATCTGTGTTTCATTGACTATGCAAAGGCATTTGACTGTGTGGATCACAACAAATTGTGGCTAACCTTAAGGAGAATGGGAATCCCAGAACACTTGATTGTGCTTATGCAAAAACTATACTTGGGCCAGGAAGCAGTACTCAGAACATAGCAAGGAAACACTAAATGGTTCAAAGTCAGGAAAAGAGTGTGTCAGGGATGCACCATGCCCCCATACCTTTTCAGTCTATATGTAGAACAGATCATTCAGGAAGCAAGCCTTTATGAGAAGGAGTGTGGCATCAAGATTGGAGGAAGAGTCATCAACAATCTACAATATGCAGATGACACAATCTTGTTTGCTGAAACTGAAGAAGGTATGAAGTGCTTACTAAAGAAGGTTAAGGACTATAATCTTCAATATAGATAGAAGCTCAACATCAAGAAGACCAAGATTCTCACCACCGCGCCAACTAGCATCACCATGATAGATGGAGAAGAGATTGAGATTGATTTTAATAATTACAGCCAGCTTGCTCATCTCCACACTCTTAACACCAGCAGTCAGGCAATCAAAAGACAAATTACATTGGGAAAATCTGCTGTCATGGACCTCTCCACAGTGCTGAAAAGCTATGATGTCAGTGTAGAGACTAAGGTGTGCCTAATCCAGGCCATAGTCTTCACAATCACTCGCTATGATCAAGTATCCAGAGAGCTGGACAATTACTAAGAATGAAAGAAAAAAAAAATCAATGCTTTTGAGTTCTGATGCTCAAGAAGAGTCTTCAACATTTCACTGACTGCCGAGAAAACAAATAGGTCTGTCTTGGAGAGGGTGAAACCAAGTTTCTCCTTTGAGGATAAGATTTCAAAGCTCCATCTCACCTATTTTGAGCCACTTGGAGACAGACATCATGCTTAGAAGGGTGGATGGACAGCGCAAGGGAGGAAGACGCCAGGTGAGATGGATTGATACAGTAACAGGGCAGTGGAGGTTAGTGTGTCAAAATTAATGAGACTGGTTCAGGACAGTGTAGGGTTCAGAGCTGCTATGCACAGAGTTGCTATGGGTGGCAGACATCTTGATGGCACATAACAACAAACAATAATAGCAGTGGAGAGAGGAGGGTTAATTAATTAACATTAGGGGAAAGTGGCTTATTCTTGGAGATGGGGAAATACATATTCAAGTTTTACATGAAAATAGTTTCTGAGCGCTTATTTAGAATTATTTAAATAGAAGAAAAATAATTAGAAGAAAATAGAAAGCAGAAATCATGGAAACTTCACAAAGGCAAGGATTTTTGTTTGTTTGCTAATGTATTGCCAGAATCTAGAATAGTACTGATCACATGGCAAATGCTCAATAAATTTACTGGAAGGATGAAGAGATGAATTAATTTTATCATGGATTGAATTCTGTCCCCCAAAATGCATGTACATAACAATAAAGGGTGCAAGATGTATGATGATCCAGCTGCTAAACCAAATAGTTGTAGGAGGATTAAAGGTGGGATGAAACCCTCCCTAACCTCATCACAATCCTAACTCTTAACTTCCTAAGAGAAATCGCTAGGTTGTGGTCTGTAATACCTTATATCTCATAAGAGATGAAAGGCGAGGAGAGTAAGCTAAGACATGGAACCTCAGTACCACCAAGAAATAATTGTGCAGGAGCCGATAGTGGGTTGTTTTTTTTGGTTTTGGGTTTTTTGGTTTTGGGGTTTGTTTTTTTTTTGTTTTTTTTTTTTTGGTCCCTGGCCACTGCAGGACAAAGCTCTTTGTAGCTAGAGAAGACCAGAACACGTGAAAGTCTCCTGAGCCTGCAAATGCTGAAATAAACAAGGAATTCCCTCCACAACCAGAAGATGGGGGAAAAAATCTTTCCCTAGAGCTGGCATCCTTAGTTTGGATTTAGAACCTCCTAAACGTATAAACTCTCATGGCTTGTTGTTATGTGCAGTCAAGTGGGAACCAACTCATAGCTTACCTTCTGGCTGGTTTTCAAAGGCAGTAAATTGCACAGGAAATTGTCCATCCTTCTTTTGAGGAGCAACTGGTGGATTCAAACATTGTGTTTTCAGGATTGCAACAAAGCTTCTTACCACTAGGCCACCAGAGTTTCTATGGCTTAATGGTAAGGAATTGTGCTGCTGATGCAAAGGCAGGTACACGGTTTGGGAGAAGGATGGGGGCAATGTGCTCCAGTATGATTTACTTCCTCTGAAAACCCTCTAAAGGGGTCAGATATGTGCTTGTTCCAACTTGACAGAACTTAACACAACAACAAGTTTCTAAGAAAAGAAAGTTCTGTCATTAAAGCCTTCCACTTGACATATTTCCATTAAAGCAACGTAGGTAACTAAGACAAATCATTTCTTCCCATTTAAATGTCCTCGTGATAGTTTTTGTCATGTTTCCCACTATGGTGTCTTTTGGTTGTTAAAATTTTGTTAGTTTTTAATTTTTTCAAAAAGAAAGGACACAAAACTTACAAAATAAGAATGAGGTATTTATGGGGAGGTTTGGTTTAATCTTTACATATAAAAATTTATATAAGGCTACTTAACCTTACCTTTTATAATGTCTTCCAATTATTATTTTCAAAATGCCCTTCTCAATCTCAAGAGCTAAGAAGAACATCATCTGACTTAGTGGTTCAAGTCATTTGAGTGCAGGACTAGCCCAGCCTCTTTCAGAACTTAAGGGACATAGTTCACAATCTGATGCAGAGGGTTTCTCATTCCACATGTGATCAACAAACCTCCAAAGCTACTCTCCTATCTCCCTCATTCTCTCTTTTGCATAGTCATACAGTGAGGTCATGTGTTTAGGAAACAACTGTTGTGTAAAAATAGAGATGGTAAGGTGACATAGTATTGGTAAGAAACCCCTGTGTAAGATGAAGCCAAGGAAGAAGAGAGAGGGAAGACCAAGAAGCTCATCAAGTCATCCTCATGTGTAGTTTGGAAAACTCATCATCTTCTAGCCCAGCTTAGCATCACATGTGGCTACAACACAGAGATAGTTCCTCACCTCAGATGGCAAAGGTCTTGTCTATTTTAACCTCTGGGGATTCCTACTTATGATTTTCCCCTGCAATTCTCAGTTCTGTCTTCCCATTTTCTATCGGTCAGTTTACAGTATCATCCTCATTCACCTTCAATGCCTCCTTCAAATTCAGTTCCTTCCAACAAGTTCTCCCCTCTGTTTCCAGGGTCTTCTCAAGGCGAAAGTGTGACTCATCTAAAATTCCTTCAGAGATTAGTCATTGTCCTAAGGGAGGGAACATCTAAATTCCTTAGGTTATTATTTAGACTTTGTTTCTGGTCCCTGCTACTATTTCTAGCCTAATATTTTACTATGTCATTTCTCCCAATTTTCTCCAATTATATTCTGCCTAGAATTTTTAAATGCTGCTTTCTTCATCTGCAATAATAACTGTCAGTCATTGATAAGAACCTAACAATGCTGATAAGAATTCCATCACTATACCATATCAATGGTGACAATTAGCCACAATTTAGTCATTTGAACTCATCCAGAGGCACCTTGGCAGATGGGCCTTAGTTATCTGCTTTTGAAAACTTATAGCCTTGAAAACCCTATTCTGCACACATGGGATCTCTGGAGTTGAAATCAACACAATGCAACTGACAACTTTTTGATACTGCTGGGCTTTCGCCTTCTGAAGTAGTTTCTCATTACCATCAACTCATAACCCTCCACTGGATTCCAATGCTGTAAATTAACAGGAGGAAATATTGCCCATCTTTCTTCCTCAGAGTCTCTGCTGGATTTAAAAAACCTCCAGAGAGGTATAGCCTTTGAGTTAATAATGCAGCTCCCTATGGACTATGCCACCAAAATACTCTTCTAAAACATTACTAGTTATTGGTACCAATGAGCTAGGCATAATCTTATAAAGGAGGCATGCCTTCATATTTTAGATAAGACAAGTAAGAATTACTATGACTAAACAAGGTAATTTGACACAACAACAGCAGTAATGGGCTTGACTGTGTCAGAACGTGTGAAGATGGCACAGGATAGAACATGGTTCAGATCCAGTTTTCATAGGGTCGCTATTAGTCATAAAAATAGTTCATACTGATTCACCTATCACAAATGAACCTCTTATAAAAACCCTTCACCAACCATGTAAATGAACAGAAGATTTTAAGGGCAGCTCAGCAATACAAAGCAAAGCATTATAATTAAATATGCAAAGAGCTAGGATTGGAAACTCAAAAGGGATGAACTTGCTCAGGATTTCTTAAGCTGAAAGAACAGAAGAACACATTCAAGCCTCAGGCTTAGTTTTAATTGTTTTTGGTCAAACATTCTCCTAAGTAGTATGACACTGGTTTGTCCATTTGCTGTACAGAGGTAACTCATGGTTGCTGTGATGCTAAATACTGTGGAATAGATGCGTCAAATGCGATAATGGTTACCCATGGTGAACAGTGTCTGATAGAGCTCCCCAATTAAAACAAGCTTGGAAACAAGAGTGGCATCCACTTCCAAAATAGCTTGCCTCTGGAAATCCTATGAACTTGGAGAAATGATACAAGTTATCTAAGTGTTCAGGTCTTTTGTTCATAGGGTCTCTATGAGTCATCAACAACTTGATGGCACTTAACAACAACAGGTTACAATACTTAAGGATGCTATGGACAGCAGGAGTGGCATCCAATTCCTAAACAACATGCCTTCAGAAATTCTATGAACTTTGTTAAATGTCGATAGTTGTAGAGGTGCTTCAGGCCTTTTGTTCATAGGGTTGTGATGAGTTGTGCTCTACTTGAAGGCAATCAACAACAAATGGACAGATACTGAATAATCCAAGAAACATTAAAAGAAAATGGAACAAGTACACAGAGTCACTCTATCAAAAAATAAATTAGCAGACACAGAAAAATTTCATAAAATAACATATGATCAAGAGGCAATAGTGATGAAAGAGGAAGTTCAGCCTGTTTTGAAGGAATTGGCAAAAACCAAGGCCTCAGGAATTGATAAAAAAAACAATTGACATATTTCAACAACAACAAAAACTTTGCTCTGGATCTGCTCACTAGGTTGTGCCAAAAAATCTGGAGGACAGGAACCCAGCCAACTGACTAGAAGAGATTCATATTTATTTCAATTCCAAAAAATGATGACCCAAAAGAATATGGAAATTATCAAACAATATCACCCTCCAGAGTTTTTGGCAGGGGAGGAGACTGCCCATCTTTCTCTCATAGAACTAGTGATTCAAACTGCCAGACTCAACAGCAATCAAGAACAACAACCTCACTAATATCACACACAAGCAAAATCCTGCTGAAGATTACCCAAAAACAACTGAAACAATACATTGACAGAGAACTGAGATAAATGCAAGCTGGGTTTAGAAGGGTCCATGGCACTAGGGACATCATAGCCCATGAGTAGAAAACTGCCAGAGATAGAGGCCAGTTTCAGAAGATGTCGTGGCTCTAGAGATATTATCACCAATGTCAGATGGATCCTAATTAAAAGCAAAAATTACCATAAGAGTGTGTATCTGTTTCTTGATTATGCAAAGGCATTTGATGTTGTGCATCACAACAAATTATG
>NW_006399759.1:18914150-18924019 GCF_000299155.1 Elephantulus edwardii | reverse complement strand
AGGAGAAGGAGAAGAAAAGAGAGAGAATGAGAATGAATATGAATGAGAATATTCAGGAGCATGGACCTTATGAGGAAGAATGTGGCATCAGGATTGGAGGAAAACTCATCAACAACCTATGTTATGCATGTGGCACAACTTTGCTTGCTGAAACTGAGGAGGACCTGAAATATTTGCTACACAAGGTCAAAGACGATAGTCTTCAATATGGATTGAAGCTCAACACAAGAATATAAAGATTCTCAATTACTGGGCCAATTGATAGCATCACAATAGATGGAGAAGAGATTGAGATTGTCAAGAATTTCACCTTACTTACATCCAGAATCAAAACTCAGGAAATCAAAAGATTCATTCCATTAGGGAGATCTGCTGTCAGGGACCTCTCCAACGTGCTAAGGAGCAATTATATCAGTCTACAGACTAAAGTGTACCTGATTCAGGCCATTTCTTTGCAATTACTTACTATGTGTCAGAGAGCTGAAAAATGACTAAGGATTATAGAAGAAGAATCCATGTCTTTGAGTTGTGGTGCTGGAGAAGAGCACTGAACATAACATGCACCACGAAGAGAACAAATGTCTGTCTTGGAGAGGGTGAAACCAAGCTGCTCCTTGGAAGAACAGATTTTGAAGCTCTATCTCACTGACTCATCCAGTAATCATGCTTGGAAGGGTGGTGGGACAATACAGAAGGAAAAGACCCCAGATGAGATGGATTGACACAGTGACTGGGATAATTGGAGTAGGTGTGTCAAAGGCTCAGGATAGGGCCAAGTTCTTAGCTACCGAACATAGTGTCACTATGAGTCACAGGTGACTTGATGGCCCATAACAGCAACTACAGTCATGTGCCCTCCTCCATCCTGGTAAATCTGTCCATTGAAATGAGTGTTTCTCACTATATAGGACATTATAAATATTGAAATCAATACCAATCTCTTTGTGGCCCTACAGCTTAACAAGGAGTAAGGTTTCAATTAAAATTTGTTCAATGAATTATGGATTACCTGGAAGTCACTATTAGCTGGAAAGATAGTTTCCATATCTATTCCAGAAATAACTTCATAGTTAGAAACAAACAATTGCTATATATTTGGAACTCATGGTCCCCATACAGTCTGTCAGTATGAATCTCATCCAAAGCTAATAGTTTTTAAGTTCACTGCCCTCTTTCAAGATCTCTAGGAATATTAGATCATGAGATCCTTTAAGAAGTTATGCTACAAGAGGGAGAAGGACAAGGAGAGGGAGGGAAGAAGGATTAAAGAATTCAAAACATTCCAAATGGTTTCACCTTCATAGTCTCAGAAATTATGATGCTTGTACTAAGTACCACAGGAGTGAAAACCTCAACGCTGAAATAGCCTAAGACCTCTTCCACTCTAAAACATCTTGGGCTGATCCCATGGAGATCTCTACTGTTTGCAGAAGATAACTCAAGTCATATGACTCTGATGAGCAGGTAGACATGAAACACAGGAAGAAACCAAAGAAGAATAAGCGCCATTATTTGGTGAATGAAAACATTCAGGTTCAGACTGATTCATATTTATCCAAACATAATCCAACTCTTATGACCTGCAATTCCAAGACTCAAAACCATCTGATATGTGCCAAAATAGCAGCATCACAGCACACCATTGACACCTGAACGCTATCCTCAGTTTGAAAGCCAAACAAAACCCATTGCAAATTAATCAGTTCCGACTTGTTGTGGCCCTTCATCAGATTTCTGATGCTGTAAATCTTTACTAGAGGAAACAACCCTAAATTTCTCTTTCAGAGCTGATAAGAGATTTAAATCACTGACCTTTTGGTTAATAGTCCAACATGTAAGGCATAATGCCACTAGAGTTTTTTTTTTTCTTTCTTGCAAGAGGGACAAATACTTGATCCAGCCCCTGTCTCCTCCTTCCTGGATTTACCCATGAGAAAAGCAATGCATTCTGCCTCCCCTTTAGCTTTTCACAACACTTTGTAGTGCTTGGAGAAGGATTAAGGTATAAATTTAATTATAGTTGTCAAATGAGGAAAGTTCAGGGATGATGAGGAAAGAAATGATAGAACAACCAGAAACTGATGCACCAGAAAACTTAGAAGAGAGAACCATGTATGTTCACCAATAATAATCAAGGGAAATATTTCTGTTTTGGTTACTACTGCCATGTAGTAGATTTTGAGGTCAGAGAGTGCTATGCCTCCCACTTCATGTTTGTTTTTCAGAAGCATTTTGGCAGTTTGGTATTTCCTCAAAAAGCTGAACATAGAAATCCCATATTACCCAGCTCTTCCATTGCTTGAAATATATCCTGAGAAAATGAGAACTGAGGCACAAATGGAGATTTGTACACCAATGGTCATAGAAGCATAATTCAAAATACCAAGAACATTGACACAGACCAAATGTCCAATCACGAATGAATGGATTGAGAAATTATGGTACATTCACACAATGGAAAAGCATGCAGCACACAGGAACAATGATTTTGTAATTACCTAACATGGAAGGGACTGGAGAGCATTATGCTAAGTTAACTAATTCAGTCTCATAAAGACAAATACTGTATAAGTCCATTATTATAGAATGAGTATGAGGATCTAAGGGGGTGGTGGCTTAATCATGGGGTCACACAATTTGAAGGGTGGAGGGAGGGATAAGTAAAGGAAAGGGGAAATATACAATATGAAATACAATGTATACAAACTTTATGAACTTTGCATGTAAACCAGTATAAAATTTTAAAAAAGAGAAAACATTTTTATTATCTCTCAACTTACAAAGAGTTCCCAAAGCACTTTCACAAGATTTTATTAGGTCATGTTGAACTTTATTAAACTTTTGAAGTAAGAAGAGAAGTTGTTATTAGCCCAGTTTTGCAGATGGTAAATTGATACACACAAAGGTTAAGCAATTCACCAAGTTCCTAGCTGTTATGGACCTCACAGTTTTAAACCAAGTTCCTAGCTGAAATGGATCTCACAGTTGAATCTAAATCTATCCAGCTCCAGATTTTATTCATTTTTTTAATCACAAAAGGTTACAAGATATCACTTACTATGTACCAGATACTATTATAAGAGCTTTCTAAATACTTTCTCATTAAATCACTTTTTAATGAGTGAGTGGTCTTCTTTGTTCCATTATCTTTAATCCATGCCCTCCATATCATGCTCTGCAAATGTCTAGAGAAGCATCCTTCCGAAAATTTAACATTACCTCACTTATGTCCCAGTGGCTTAAATGTGACCACGGAGAGCCCCAAACTATGGATAACATGGAGAAAAATACAAGCCCAGAACACTTAATTGTGCTCATGTGAAACCAATTCACAGACCAAGAAGCAGTTGTCCAAATCACTGCATGGTTTACAATCAGGGAATGTATGCATCAGAGTTGTATCCTTTCTCTATACCTATTCAAAATGTATGCTGGGAAAATCATTCAAGCATCTGGACTATATGAAGAAGAATATGATATCAGCATTAAAGAAAGACTCCTCAACAACCTGCATTATGCAAATGACGCAATCCTGTTTGCTGAAAATTAAGAGGACTTTATACACTTGCTTTTTGTAGGAGATAAAAGACTAAAGCCTTCAATACTAATTATATCTCAACACCAGAAATACAAAATTCCTCACCACTGGGCCAATAGACAACATCATAATGGAGAAAAGATTGAAGTTGTCCAGGATTTCATTTTCCTTGGACCCATAATCAATCCTCATGGTAGCCGCAATCAACAAGTCAAAGCACATGTTGCACTGGGGAAATGTGCTGTCAAGGGCCTTTTTAGAGTGTTAAAGAGCATGAAATCCCATTTAAAGAATAAGAGTCACCTGATCCAATTTTCAATTGATATTTTCAATTATTTTCATGATATTTTCAATTATTTCCTATGCATCTGAAAGCTGGATAATAAATAGGAATGATAGGAAAAGAATTGATGCCTTTGAAGTATGATACTGGTAAAGATTACTAAATATCCAGTGAACTTCAAAAAGAACAAACAAATCAGTCTTGGAGACAGGACAGTCAGGTTGCTCCCAAGAGGTGAGGATATTGATACTTGGTCGCTCAGATTTTGGTCATGTCATCAGTAGGGATCAGTCTTCAGAAAAAGACATCATGCTTAAAAGGATGGAGGGTCAAAGGAAGAGAGGCAGGCCTTCAACAAGATGAACTGACAAGGTGACTTTGACAATGGGCTCAAGCATGATGAAAACCATGAGGATGGAGCACAATAGAGTAAGGTTCAACTCTATTACTCATAAAGTCACTATGAGTTGTGGTTGACTAGACAACACCTAAGAACAACAGCACCTAATTGTTTGCAGAGTCATCTTGAAAAATCAAGTGAATGTCAGAGGGAGACTTCATATCTCCTAATTGGGTGACCAGTCCTTAAAATGGTATCTCGTACAATGCAGTCCCTAGGTGACTAACCCAAAGGTGAGTCTTTCTGGGAGCTCCAATCCACCAGTAATTCTGAGAAGAAAAGATGGGCAATCTCCTTTCATGTGATTTACAGTTGCCCTATGGAGTGGTCAGCTCCATATGAAACCCTATGGAGAGCCAGCTATGAGTTGGTTCTGACTGGATGGTAATGAGATGTGTTTGGGTTTGGGTTTGTATTTTTAAGTCCTGGTTTCTGCCCTTATTCCATCAACTTTAACAAGCCTTATGAGCACGGAGGGTGCCCCAGGAGGTCAGACTCCCCTCTCCTGGGATATTGGCTGGTATATTGCCATGTACTATCTGAATCCAAGCAATCGTTAAGGTAGACTACAACTTGCCAGGAAGGAAATGTGGGCAAGTTTAGGCTGCAGGTAGGAACAGAGTTGGGTAGAAAGAGAAAACATTCTGGCATCAAACACAAAATAGGTCAAAAAAGTCAATAATCTATCTCCTGCCCCACTGTTGTTACTTGTCATCAAGTCCACCACCAATTCATAGTGACCCCATGTACCACAAAATGAATTTTTATCCATTCATCATTTGTCATCCTCGTGATAGATTGTGGATTGGACCTTTGTGGTCAATAGAGTCTCCATTGGTTGATTTTTTCAGAAGTAGATGGCTGAGCCTTTCTCTCTGGTCCATCTTACTCTGCAAGGTCTACTGAAAGATGCTGAACATCAGAGAGTCTAAAACTCACTGCTATTAAGTCTACTGCAACTCATAGCCATGCTATTGGACAGAGCGGAGCTATCCCCAGGCTTCTAAGGTAGGGTATCTTTATGAAACAGACTTCCACATCTTTCCCCCAGAGAGAAGCTAATGGGACCAAGCCAGTGACCTTTTGGTTCATAGCCATGTGTTTTAACCACTCTACCACCCAGGATCCCTATTCAGCATCAGAGAAACACCTAGGTCTCCATTTACAGACAACAGGGACTTCCCCTACAGTGCACTGGCTGGAAATCATATCTGGGTCTCCTGTATGAAAGTTGCAAATTCTATTGGTGAACAACTCATACCTCATCCCATGCACTAGCTGGCAGAGAATCCAGGTACCCCCTAAGCAAGGAAGTGTTTTGGGCACTAGCGATCATATTTATGTTTCATTACCACAAGACATAAACACCTATTTAGCAAAACAGCCTCTACCACATATTTGGAGTCGTCTTCTCACTGAATTTTATTGGTTTTTAAAACTTTTTAAAATGTACTATGACTTGTAAGTCATTTTGAAAAAGTTTAAAGTGACCCAATGTCAGATTGACTTCCAACACCCCAAGGAGGAGCACATCTCAAGCCAAGTTTTGGAATCAGTTTCGACAGACAAGGAAACTTTTATAAATCCTCTCAACCACCCATAGGGGACCAGATTCCCTTATTGCAGCATTTCATCAAACCTCTCCTCATTGATGGCCTCTTTAAAAAAACCAACACTTTGAGTTAAGTGTTAGAATTTGGGGATTAATTGATTGATTGATTCTCTGGCTGAGAGAGATCAACCCATAGTAGGTACAGGATTCTTTCTTGTTTGGCCGGCAGTCAACCATCAGTCTGATCTCCTGAACAGAATCAACATGGAAATGGTATTGAGCCTCATGCTCTCTCCAGTTTCTGTGGTTCAAAGAAACATATGTACAGCCTGCTCTAGAGGAATGTTCCACTCAAGCAGGAGACTGTGGTCATCTTTGTGTGCTGAAATCCCCAGAGCAATACTCAGACTTCATTTTTCCCTCAGCAAGCTCAAAAGCCATCCTCTCCTAGATGAAAGGATGCAACTCTTCCTAAAGACTCTCATAATGCCCTAGTCTCCCAAGTCTGAGGAATAGTTTTCTGCTCTTCCAGGTATGTCCTATCCTGACCTGATTTTTCCAGCTTCTAATAATGGCAGTGTACTAATTTTCCCCTTCTTTCCAGCAGAACAGATACCGGTCCGGTGAAATAATGGTTTTAGCTGCACTTTAAGTATTCAAGTCACTGTTGTTAAGTGTCATCAAGTCGAGTACGACTCATTGCAACCCTATGAATGATGGATCCAACTCTATGAACAATGGATCCAATCCTGTCCTATCTTGTGCCATCCTCATCATTTCTGACATACTTGAGCTCATTGCTGCAGTCACTGTGTCAATCTATATCATTAATAGACTCCCCTATTTTTCTGACCTTTCCATGCATGATGCCCCTTTCCAAGGAATGGCCCTTCTGAATAATATACCCAAAGTATGTTGTTGGAAAGAAAGTTTCACGATCCTTGCCATTAAGGATCACTCAGGCTGCACTTTCACAAAAATATATTTGTTCTTTTGGCAGCTCATGAGATATCCAGTACTCTAATACTACAGCTTATTCCACGTTTTAAAAAACATAAAACCAATATTATGATACTTTTAAAAATGTGGTGAAAGCATTTATTGTCAAATAAATAGTAACCCATCTAGTTTATGTTTCCATACAGATTGCCCAAAGGATTGTAAAGAGACCCCTAGGGTCCCCTTTTCTCCAGACATCATTAGAGGAAGGGTAGAAGAGAAGTCTTTTTCCATTGCAAAGTCCAACCTAGTATATTCATCTTTGAGCCTCTCTTGTGAGTCATGGAGAACAGGCTCCTGGAAATTGAGGGCTGCAACAAAAATAAGAAGGGCAATTATCTGGTGTCTGAGAGGAAGAGGTGAGAAAGGCTGTTGGTAGGTAGGCACAGAAGCCGAGGAACAGTTTGCATATTATTTTTTTTCTATAATTATATTTTATTAATTTTCATAAACATTTACAGAGATTTTGGGTTTCCATTCATTCATTGTTGCACTATTCTCTCCACCCTCCTCCCAGTTTGTTCTTGTCCAAATGCCACAGTGCTTGTCAAAGCCAGTTTGCGTATTATAAGCCAAGGAATAGCCGTATGCACCATGCGTTGATGTCAGCGGCACTAGGGAACACCTCGTCCAAGAACTCTAAGAACACAGTGCAGAGAGCTCTTGATGAAGGACTGCATCTTTCCCACTCCAAGGACAGAGGAACACAGCAGCATATGCTCTTCACAAAGGAAAATTAGTCCCTTGTAAAAGATTTTATTAATGAGAAAGATGGACACTTTGGGACAATAAAGAGAAATTAGTAGATGAAGGATGTGCTGTGCTGAGGTGGGGGTGGGCGTGGAGTAACTAAGAAGGAATAGAAGACTAAGAGGACCTCAGAGACCATAGAGCAATGGTCTTTGGTGTTGTGTGGATAGTGCACAGAGGGCCAGGGAAGTTGCTTTAACTGAGACAAAACAGGCTGATGGAATTTTTAAGATTTGTGGAAAACTAACAACTCCTTTCACTGATCCTCTATTTATATGTAAATGACATCACCAGTAGCACAATTATTTGAAATGCGACAGGATTAGACCCAGTCCTAACAAGCCTACTCCTAACATTGCACCCAGTGGCATTATTTCTAAACCCACTGTCAAGCTGATTCTGACTCATAAAGACCCTATGGGACAAAGTAGAAGTGTATATAGGGTTTCCCACAGCCCAGATCTGTATGGAAGCACACTGCCTTATCTTTCTCCTATAGAGCAACTGATAGGTTTACACTGCTGACCTTTTGGTGATCTGCTATATCCCCAAGGATCCTTTGAATCCTCCCCCAAAAGCCCACTTTTACTGGGTTTCAACTTACAGCAACCTTCAACCCTTGCTTTAAAGCTGCAAATCTTTACAGAAGACAACTATCTATATTTTCTCACTCAAAGTACCTGGTAAATTTGAACTACTGGCCTTTCATTTAGCAACGTGACCTATATCCCACACTACGCACCTCCTCACAGAAAAACCATTCACTGCTGTTGAACCGACATCACTGACCAAAGCACTTTTGTCTGTTTTGTGTTTTTTTTTTAGTTTAGAATCTTTACAAAAGCAGATCTCCAGACCTTTTCTCCCATAGAGCTGCTGATCATGTTCAAATACAGACCCTTTAGTCAGCCCACAAGTGCTTAGTCATGGGACCATCAGGACTCTTTTTATTATTTTTTTTTCTTAATTTTCTACTAGTTTATTTACAAAATTCAAATACATTGTTTTCAAGAACAAATTCTTTCAATTTCCCTCACCCTGCCCCCAACAAATTGTACAATTCCTTGCCCCTGCACATCCTCATCCCTCTGCTTCCACCCTCTACCACCCCTCTTAGATCCTTATACTCTTTCTAGAATAATGGTTTTATACAATAATTATCCTTGTGAGACTGAGTCAGTTCTCTCACCCTAATGCTCTCTTGTCTCTCCCAAGTTAGGTAGGTAATAATTTACAAAATCATTGCTCCTACATGCTGCATACTGCATAGTATTCCATCATGTTAATGTACTATAATTTCTCAATCCATTTGTTTGCAGTTGGATATCTGAACTGTTTCCTTGTTCTTGTGATGGTGAATAAGGCTGCTATGAACATTGGTGCACAAATTTCCATTTGTGCCTCAGTTCTCATTTTCTCAGCTTGTATTCCAAGCAGTGGAATAGCTGGGTCATATGCAATTTCTATGTTCAGCTTTTTGAGGAAGTGCCAAAATGTCTTCCAGAATGGTTGTACCATTTTACAATCCAGCCAACAATGTATAAGAGTTCCTTTCTCACCACATCATCTCCAACATTTATTACTTGCTGTCCTGTTAAACTTTGCCACTCTTACTGGAGTGAGCTGGTACCTCATTGTGATTTTTATTTGCATGTCTCTTATTGCCAGTGATTTAGAGCATTTCTTCATGTGTCTGTTTGCCATTCAAATATCTTCCTCTGTGAAAATTCTTTCCATGTCTTTTGCCCATTTTGTAATTGGGTTATCAGTCTTTTTCTTGTGGAGGTCCAGGAGTATTTTGTAAACTTCTGTTTTAAGGCTTGTCTGAGATGGTATTACCAAATGTTTGTTCCCAGTCTGTAGGTTTTCTTTTCACCCTGTTGGAAAAAGTTTTTGATGCACACATGGATTTAATCTTTAGAAAGTCTCATGCATCAATTTTATCCTCTTCAGATTGTGCATTTCTGGTTATATTTAGCCATCTCTTTATACCTTGGACTAGTGCTTCTAAGCTTGATCTCAGTTTGTCTCTTGTCAACATTATCGTTTGGGGCTTTACTCCCAGCTCTCTGATCCACCTTGAGTTGATTTTTGTGTATGGTGTGATACGTGGATCCTGTTTCAGCTTTCTGCAAGTGCAAGACCAGTTTTGCTAGCACTATTTGTTGAAGAAGTTATCATTTCCCCGTTTGATAGCTTTGATTTCCTTGTCAAATATAAGTTGAACATAGATAGCTGGGCCTATTTCTGGGTTCTCAATTCTGTTCCATTGGTGTATGTGCCTGTCATTGTACCAGTAGCATACTGTTTTGGTTACTACTATTATGAGTAGGTTTTGCTTTTGGGG
>NW_006399759.1:18886939-18912425 GCF_000299155.1 Elephantulus edwardii | reverse complement strand
CCTGTTGGAGAAGTTTTTGGATGTGCATAGGGATTTGAGTCTTAGAAGATCCCATTCATCTACGTTATCTTCTCCTGGTTGTAGGTTTTCCAGGATACTCGGAAGACTGTTTATGTTGTGGATTAGGACTTCTGAGGTCACGGAAGTGCTATGTCTCCAACCTCATTTTTGTTTCTCAGAAGTGATTTGCTTTTTCGGGGTCTCTTGCCTCTCCAAATAAATTTGATAATTTCTTTTTCAGTCTTCTTGTAAAATGAATTTAGTATCTGGTTTGAAATAATACAAAGTATTTTCTTGGACCACAATGCCATAAAACTAGAAATTAACCACAAAAGAATAAAGCTTATAAAACCCTCCATGTGGAAACTAAATAACTCTCTGCTAGAACATGATTGGGTTATAAAAGAAATAAAGAATGAAATGAAATAAAAAATGTTCCTTGAAACAAATGATAATGAAAATACAACCTACCAAAACCTCTGTGACACAGCTAAGGCAGTCCTCAGGGGGAAGTTTATGGCAATAGGCACACACATAAAAAAGGAAGAATGAAAAATTAATGATTTAATTCAATGCCTTCAGCAAATAGAGAAAGATCAACAATCTAATCCTACAACCTCTAGAAAAAAAGAAATTATGAGGAAAGGAGCTGAAATTAACAAGATAGAAAACAGAAAAAGAGTTGAAACCATCAATATGACCAGGAGTTGGTTTTTCAAAAGGGTTAATAAAATTGACAAACCACTGGCAAGTTTAACAAAAGAAGAAAATAAAAAGACATAGATAACTCGAATAAGAAATGACAGGTGACATCACAACAGAACCAGAGGTAATTAAATCGATAATATCAGAATGCTATGAAAAGCTATACTCTGATTATTTAAAAAAACCTAGAGAAAATGGACAAATTCCTAGAAACACAGCCCCTGCCCAGATTGACAAGGACAGATATAGAACACTTGAATAGACCCATCACAAGAGAAGAAATTAAAAATGTCATAAAAAGACTTCCTCATAAAAAAAGTCCTAGACCAGATGGCTTCATAGCTGAATTCTATCAAACATTCAGAGATGATTCAACATCCATTCTACTTAAATTATTTTAAAAAAATGAAAAAGAAGGAACACTTTCAGAGTCATTCTATGAAGCAAGCATAACCCTAATACCAAAACCAGGCAAAGATGTTACCAATAAAGAAAACTACAGACCAATATCTCTCATGAATATAGATGCAAAAACCCCTAACAAAATCCTAGCCAATAGAATCCAAAAGCACATCAAAAAACTAATTCACCATGACCAAGTGGGATTCATAACATGTATGCATGGATGATTCAACATAAGAAAAACAATCAATGTAACTCACTATATTGACAAAGTAAATAACAAGAACCATATGATCTTAACAATTGATGCAGAAAAGGCACTTGACAAAGTCTAACACCCCTTCCTGATAAAGACACTCAGCAAAATTGGAATAGAAGGGCATTTCCTCAACAAAGTGAAAAGTATATATGCAAAACCAAGAGCCAATATCATTCACAGTGGAGAAAGACTAAAAACATTTTCCTTGCACACAAGGACCAGACAAGGATGCCCACTGTCACCACTTATTTTCAATATTGTACTGGAAGTGCTTGCTAGGGCGATATGACAAGAGAAGGAAATAAAAGGCATCCAGATCAGCAAAGAGATGGTTAAACTTTCCCTATATGCAGATAATGTAATAGTGGACACAGAAAACCCCAAAGGAAAAAAAAAACAAAACCCACACACATGCAAAAAAAATCCCTATTAGAGTTAATAGGCCACTTTAGTAGAGTGGCAGGATATAAGATCAACATCTTAAAATCAATAGGATTCCTCTACAGTAACAAAGATAACTCAGAGAAGGAAATCAAGAAAGCAATACCATTTATAATAGCCAAGCACAAACTGAGATACTTGAAATTGAACTTAACTAGAGATACAAACCACCTATACAAAGAAAACTACAGAGCATTTCTGCAGGAAACAATAAAAGACCTAAAGAAATGGAAAAATGTGCCCTGTTCATGGATAGGAAGACTCAATATTGTGAAAATTACAACAGTACCAAAAGCAAGCTATGTGTTCAGTACTCTTTTTAAAAGCATGTTTAATCATTTTTCTGGTGGACCATCCATCCTAGGGGGCCAGGGGAAAACTCCCTGAGTTGTTTTGTTATTTTGAAATTATCTCATATATTGCCCTGTCTTCATGATATACCCATCACATGAGCTTGGTCTGTGTCTGTGACTTGCTGTGTGACATTGTAGCAAAGCCTGTCATCTGAGCGCACAGAAGCACCCAGAGCTCTGAGCTGGCCTGGAGGTCCAGGATGCAAAAGGATCCAGGAGGCTGAACAAGTGAATGATTATGAACAGGTGCTTGAGGCCAGCAGAACTGACAAGAGCACAGCCCCAAATCACCAAAGCTTGGCCATGAAAAACTTCCCCTGACCTCACAGTCATTGGTGAGCTGCCTGGTAGCTAGAAACTCAGTGCATTAAAGGGGAAGAGAGGGCAAGGAGAAAGTGCTGAGCTGGAGCATTTGGGAGCTGAATGTGCAGGTACATTTTCCCTTACCCCCTAAAATGGCCTGCAAATACTAGTGTCGGAGCTGGACCTCAGAACCAAGTTTCTTCTTTCTCACCCTCGCTAGCTACCTCTCTCCAGTTGCAATTATTATGCAACAGGGAAAGTGTGGGAGAATACAGCACAAAGGACCTTGTACTGCAAAGCAGCAGGAAGTGACAGTAAACAACCACGAGGCTCAAGTAAGCTGGAGGCCAAGCATAACCCAGCCCAGAATGTTTCACAGGGTCATTATGAGTGGTAGTGGGCTCAACACCTAAGGACAATAATCCTGTCGATGTAGTAGTGTTCTATGTTCTAGCCAAGTCCAGTGTGGTGCAGTATTTTCACAGCACCTGAATCCAGCTCTCTTTGACTAGGAAACGCTCCCAGGCTGCAGCATTCATTATACAGCAATTCGAGGTCTCCATGGCTCCTCTCTAAGAGGCCACTGCATGCTCTGGTGGGCAGGAAACATCTTACCCAGAAGTATAGCTACAGCAAGGCCTCTGGTTTGAGGCCTACTTGGGGTCTGCTTGGAACCAGTTAGAGGGAGAAATCTTGGTACCTGAGTCTCCATCAGACACACTTGGGATACACGAATCAGGGCCAGATGGATGAAATTACCCTTGAAATGTGAGCAAGATTGCAATCCTGGGCCAGGCGGGAGGGCACAGGCATTCACGGGTGAAATGCCTGGGCTGCGTTGTGCTGGAACCCCGCCATGGGAGAGAACATTTGAATGTGGTGACAAAGCTCCCGGCATTGCCAAGTTTGGAGAGTTAGCTGGGGCTTCACGCCGGGGAGGCAGAGGTGCTGATTACCAGCCGAGGGCACCACCTGAGATGGGGCCAGAGCATCTCAAAGTCCTCACCACCTAGGTCCCGGCCTCTACTCCAAAGTCTGCCCATCCTGAAGCTCACAAGATCTTGAAAATGTGATAGAACATTTGAAATTGCCTCCAGGCCAGGGCCATGTTCAAGCTAAGTCTTTTTAATACTAATGACCACAAGTTTGATTGCAGGAGTATAATCTATGTGGAAGAGAAGAAAGAAGAGTCTAACTCTGAATGGAAAGAAGAGTGTCCACCACAAGGCCATGCAAATAGACTCTGTCCAGATACGGGAAAATCTGAGTAGCCAAACAGAAGAGGATGGGCCAAGGCACAAGAGGTGGAATGTGCAAGAGTCGACATGTCCAGCACAGAACCCTTAATCTGAAGGTGGACCAACATGACAGAAGAGAGTCAATGGCACCAGGCAGGCAGAGGGAGAGAACAACTTGCAAAAGGTACTGGCTGAAAGAATGAAGCTAGATACTGAGCCAGAGGATACTCAGTAGCTGCCCTTCCTCCGGAAACTCGTCTCCTACTTTCCACCACCCAACTCTCTGCCACGTGCTTCCCCTCTTATTTCCACCGGACTTTAGGTGATTTGTATGTGAGGCACATGGTTCGAATCCATCAGCTGCTCTGCTGGTGAAGGATGGGCAATCTCCTTCCGTGTGATTAACAGCCTCTGAAACCTGCTAGAGGGTAAGCTATGGGTCTGCTCCAACTTGAAGACACACAACAAGACAACAGCTGGGAGATAACAAACATAAACCAGGGTACTCAGAGAATGCTGGGGAATGAATAAATGTTGCAGGGAACCACCAGGGCAATGTCAGAACTGAGGCTTGAAGCACGTCTAACTGGAGAGTGCACCCCCTCTCCCAGGCCCTGTGAGTACAGGACAGATGGCCATTCAGCCTCCATCTTTCTGGAGGCTGAGCCAGTGTCCATCACCTCAGACTGGGCAGGAGGATTGCTACACTCCAGCCCTGATTTCCAGATGAGAAAATCACCCATAGGAACATATCCTTATACATTTTCTTGCTTGGTAGTCTTAGTCATTCTTACAGCTGTAATGCTCTCTCTAATAATGATGGCTTCCAAATATCTACCTCCAGGCCAGTCTCCTCCTTAGAAATTCAGATCATATACCCAGCCACCTATTAGGATATATCTACCCAACATCTCAATCTTAATATAACCAAGCCAAGCTCCATCAACACAGCCCAATTTGTGTTACCCAAAACCTTCCCCTTCACAGAAAACAGCAACCCAATTCTAATTACAGGTGGCCTAGTGGCAAGAAGCTGCACTGCAGTCCCAAAGACATGGTTCAAGCCCACCAGCTGCTCCACAAGGGAAGGATGGGCAGTCTCCTCCCATGTGATTAACTGCTTCTGAACACCTGTCAGAAGGTCAGCTCCGGGTCCGTTCCGACTCTACGGTACACAACAACCCACCCCAAATTACTACAATTCCCCTCTTACACACCAACATCTAACCCAGCAGCAAATAACAGTCCAACTTTGAAATTATATCAAGATTTCTGCAGCTTCTCACCACCCCACTAAGAACCACTACAGTGTATGCCATCTGCATCCCAACACCTCTTGACCAGGCTTTCTGCTTCTTACCGAAGTGATCCTTTAAAAACGTGGTCATATCACGTCACTGTCCTTCTCAGAAGGCTCTAGAAACACCCCACTTGGTTTATTCAGAGTTAGCACCCTTACATAGCCCAAGGAAAACTGTGTGCTACACCCATCGTGCACCTATCTAAATAAGAATTCACTGCAGTGAAGTAAAATTGGCTCATGGTCACCCTGAGCCATTGGTTTTATGAGGCTGTGACTCACATGTCCATCTTTCTCCCACAGAACAGCTAGTGGAGTCCAAACACCACCAGAGATTTACAGCCTCTGGATCAGCAACAACTCCCTACAGATCATGCAACCAGAGCTCCCACTGCCTCCTCAGACCTATTACCTTCCTGAATTCATCACCTGTTCAGAGTAGGCATTTCCCACATCAAGACTTTTACATCTACTCTTCTCTTTTTGGAGCACTTCTTCCTCAGGTCGACTAGGTTCACTCCTTCTCATCTTTCAGATCCTTATTCAAATCAGTTTCTCAGAGAGAAACTATTCTATCTAAAATTTAACCTGTCACACACCCCAGCAACCACTCCCTACTCACAATCTTGTTCTCTATCTCACCAGTGTCTGTAAAAGTATTTAATATTCTGTATACTTTGCCCATTTAGTCTACTTCATCCCTGTATACATTTCCTAGTGCTACAATGACAACAAAATTAGTAGCTTAGAGGAGTTTTAGCAGTGCTTAGGTTAAGGCGTTCACCTGCTAACCATCAGATGCTCAAAAGGGGAAATGCTCCAAAACGATTAGTAACCTTGGAAGTTCTACTCTGCCCTACATGGAGTTCAGGTGGCCTAGCAGTAAAACACTGTGCCGCAATCTCAAAGGCATGTGGTTCGAATCCACCAGATGCTCTGTGAGAGAAGGCCAGGCAATCTTCTCCCATGTGATTAACTGCCTCTGAAAATGCACTGGAGGGTCAGCTATGGTTTGGGTCTGACTCGATGGCCTATATCAACCCATGAACCCTGTCCTACAAGGTTGATATGAGTCAGAAGTAACTCAAAGCTGGAGGAATGGTGGCTTAAAATAACCAATTTATTCTTGCACAGTTTTGAATACTGAAATCAAGGCATCACTAGGTCATGACCCCACTGTAGTGAAGATCCTTCTATGCATATTCTAAGAGAATAACAGTAGATTCTAATAGTTTCAATTCTTGGCCTCCATTGGCTTGTAACTGCATCATTACAATTACTGCCTCATTGTCGCAAAGCCTCCATCCCTTTGGGTTGCTTTTCTCCATGTCTCGAGGAAATCTACTTCTCTCTATAAGAACACCAGTCGCTGGCTTTAGGGCCCTCCATACATTAGTATGGCCTCATTTTCACCTGATTATATCCAGAAAAGGCCTTATTCCCAAATAAGTTCACATTGACAGATTCTAGGGCTTAGTACTTCAACATATCTATTGAGGAATAATATACAACTCCCAAACTGTCCATTCTTCCCTGACTGAAACACATAATCCATGAAGATAGGAAGATTTGTCTGTTTTGTTGTATTCTTAGAGCCAAGTCAGTAGTAAACATGTGGTAAATATTTAAGAGGTAAATCAGTCAGTGAATGAGCAGGCCCACCATGTATGAGGTGGGGTCTTCTTGGTTTTGCCTCTCATATTAGTACTTCTGTTTCTGAATCCATGAAGGACAATGTTCATTTTCCTTCTGAGCTGTAGAGTAGCGCTGAGCTCAAGGGTTTTGACTATGCCTTCTAAGTTTCATGCTTGGCAGTGTGCCTATTGAAAGTTTTGAGTGACCCATGTATTATTAATTCAAGGCTTGGAAAACCTTTTCACAAGGCCTCCTTCCTATTCCCTGGGACACAGTGAACTCACAACTGGAAATGTTGAACACTGAAGGGCCTTCAGTGGGGTTTAAAAAACAAAAGATTTAATAACTGATCTTCACTGCCCTCCCGTCAGTGAGTTGAATCCCAACCCAAGACTTTCTAATTCTAGTTCCCGGGAGAGTGAATCTTTCCTTGTGATGCATTCTATGTGTGGGGGAAAAAAATTTATTGTTTATTCTGGAACTCATGGTGAATTTATTATTAGATCATCTTTAACTAAGGCAGGAGCCATATAGAAATCCCAAGACCAAAGAGTAGAACTGGCACCTTCAAGAAACACTATAGATGGAGAGCAGGACATTAATGACTTTCCTTTTGACTCCGGTCTGGTAACTTATTTTCCCTGTGACTACCCTGTTGCCATGATTACCTGTCAACAAACAAGTGACTGGGAGGGACTGGATGGCAGCAAGGACAAAGAGGAGTCAGTCCACCTCCCCAACCAGCCTCTCCATTACACCATCCATGGGGTCAGGGGTCACCCTGAGCACCTTCAAAACTGATGCTGTGCACTCCCTCTGGGCCTCAATTATGGGACACTCAGCTCTGGTGGGCTAGTGGCAAGAAGCTGCACTGCAATCCCAAAGGCATGTGGTTCAAGGCCACCAGCTGCTCCACACGAGAAAGATAGGCAATCTCCTTCCATGCAATTAACTGCCTCTGAAAACCCTCCAGAGGGACAGCTATGGGTTTGTTCTAACTCTACAGTACATGGTACACAACAACAACAACTCAGCTCACAGCAGGCCTGCTGTCACTGGGAGAGAGGGTACAAAAAACAGCTGTACTCAGCAAAGGTAAAAACCTCAAGCTCCCTTACCCCTTAAATTGATTCTGACTTATAGCACTTATAACTGTCTCATAGGCTGTAAATCTTCACACAAGCATATTGCCACAACTTTCTCCTGTGGAGAAAAACCACTAGTCTTTTGGTTAGCAGGCAAGTGTTTAAGCACTGTGCCACCAGGAACCCTGTATCTCACCTGACTTTCCTTAATGTGCCTATCTCATTCCCAAAACGGACAATCTGCCATTTGGTGTGCACTTTGAACGTGTTATTTCCACAACGTGTGTGTGTGTGTGAGAGAGAGAGAGAGAGAGAGAGAGAGAGAGAGAGAGATGGATGTTCTTGCTTGACGGATATGAGCACAGAAGCACACAGAGGCTCAGCCAAAGCCCAAGGGCACACAGCAATGTTTTAATACAATCAAAATCTGGAGCATGAATGTAAATCAACACTCCATTCTGCTTCTTATGAACATGAAAGAGAGTTAGATGATTCATTGATGGTTGAAGGTATTAACTTCTGGCCCAGATATGTCCTTGAAAAATGTTTCACTTCCTGTAGTGTCAGTTTTGATGGCCCACTTTAAGAGTTTTCTTCCAAGATATGGCCATATTGTAGCTTTTTCTGCAGTCATATGCCTAGTGGATTGCCATACTGTCTTCATTGTAATCACGACCTGAAATTAACTAATCATTGGCCTATTTGTCCAGCCTCCTTCAATGTTTTAGTAAACTAAGTTCATCAAGGGCAAGAGACCTACTAGCCTCTTTAGTTCAACTAATCACAACATCAAGAACAATACCTGGTAATAAAATTCAGTTCCCCAAAATGTACCGAAACAATAGGTAAGCCTATGTTGTTGGTGTTGGGTGCCATTGAGTTGGAAATGACTCATAGCTAACTCTTTAGCAAGTTTTCAGAGGCAGTAAATCAAACTGAACAAGATTGCCAATGGAGCAGCTGATGGATTCAAACTTTGGCAGTGTAACTCCTTACCACTAGGAAACACTCACTCTTGAAAAATCAACCATAGATGGTCAAAGGGGCAGCATTTGTCCATGGATAAAGCACAGAAGGGAGGAAGAGATAGGGTAGAAGGATTAATGAAACAAGAATCACAGGAAGAATATGGTTGCATTGTGGGAATTTGTTGCTGTCAGTTCGCCAGCAACTTGACAGCAACACCCTGATGGAAGTAAGCATGACAGAGATACACCACTCCAGGAGGAGATCAGAGAGTCAATCCAGCTCAGTTTTATTGGGATACGCACTGTACTTATATACACAGGAAAACAGGATAGGGTGGGCTTACAGACACAGGACATGTGGATTTGTCAGGAGAATCTCAGCCTCATGTGGATCACTCCCAGCTCAACAGACATGGCAGCTGTCTTCCCAGGTGGTGAGCTTTCTCAAGCTAGTACATCCAGACACAGGGGAGCTTTCTCTACCCCACATTAAAGGCCATTGGGAAGCTTGCACCTGTCTGGAGCTCAGGTGACCTGTCCTGGCCAAAGGCACTCCCTTCCTCCCCAACATTCCACAACAGGTATTCTAGCTAATGGTATAAAACAAATTGTATATGAATGGTTAAGTGGGAAACCAACTTGCTTTGTACATTTTTACTCAAGTCACAACAAAGTGTGTGTGTACACACACACAAAAAGTGTCATTAAATTGATTCAGATGCATGGTGCAAGTAGTGACTCTTACGCGTATCAGAGTAGAACTAACTATGCTTCAGAAAATTTTTAGTAACTGGCATTTTAGAAGTGTATTGCCAAGCCTTTCTTTTTTTCTTTTTAATATCGACAAGCTTTTCTTTTAAATCACTTCTGCATGGATTTGAACTTTCAAATTTTTGGCTAGTAGTCAGCATGTGAACCATTTGCACCACCTGAGAATTCTATTTATGTTATTGTTGTTATGTGTCATCAAGTTGCCTGCAACTCAAAGCAATCCTATGTACATTAGCTCTGACCCCTACCTTGTCCCCAATTACTGTGTCAATCCATCTCATCCAGGATCTTCCTCTCCTATGCTGTCCCTCCACCCTTCCAAGCATGATATCCTTTTCCAAGTACTAATGCCTCCTGACGACTAGCCCAATGTATGTGACATAAAGAAGCAGCTTGGTTTCACCCTCTCCAGGACAGACCTGTTTGTTCTCTTGGAGGTCCATGGTACTCTTCTCCAGCACTACAACTCTACACTAGAAGCATTTATTCTTCGACCATCCTTAGTTACTGTCCAGCTGTAGGATAAATAGCAAGTAATTACAAAGACCACCCCAGCAGGGAGATCAGCAATGGGTAGGCTCCAAATCATTTGTAAACAACAATATGCCCTAAATCAGATGCACCTTAGTCTCTAGACTGGCATCATTTCTCTTTAGCACTTTGGTGAGGTCCCTGACAGCATATTTCCATAATGAAATTATTCTTTTGATTTCCTGACTACAGGGGCCAAGAGTGTTGATTGTGGAGTCGAGCAAGCTACAATTGGCTCAATGGTGAAAACTTTGTCTTCTTGATGTTGAACTTCAATCTATATTGAAGACTACAGTCTTTGACCTTCTGCAGCAAATGCTTTAGGTCTTCCTCAGTTTCGGCAAGCAAGGTTGTGTCATCTTCATAATGCAGGTTGTTGATGAGTCTTCCTCCAATCCTGATGCCACTTTCCTCCTCCCAAATGATCAGTCCTGTATATAGATTGCAAACATGTGAAAACTGGACCCATCCTTGATGCACTCATTTCCTGATTTTCAACCACGTAGTGTTTCCCTGCTTTGTTCTGAGACTGCTTCCTGGTCCAAGTACAGTTTTTGCATGAGCACAATCAAGTGTTCTAGGATTTCCATTCTCAAGACTAGCCAGCCACAATTTGCTATGATCCACACAGTCAAATGTCTTTGCATAGTCAATGAAACACAGATAGACATTCTTCTGGTACTCTTTGTTTTCAGCCAAGATTCATTTGACATTAATGATAATGTCTTTAGTGCTACAGCATCTTCTAAACACAGCTGAGATTTCTGGTAGTTCCTTGTCAATGTACTGTTCCAGTAGTTTTGGGATAATCTTCAGCATTTTGCTTGTGTGTGATATGAGTAATATAGTGCTATAATTTCCACACTGTGGGGTCTTCTTTTTGGAATGGGAATAAATATGGATCTCTTCCAGTCAGTTGTCCTCCAGATTTCTTGACATAACCTGGTGAGCACATTCAGGGCAGCATGTGTTTATTGAAATATGTCAGTTGGTATACCATCAATTCCTGGGGCCTTGTTTTTTATCAAGTCCTTCAGAGCAGCTTTAACTTCCTCCTTCATCACCATTGCCTCTTGATCATATGTTGTTTCATGAAATTCTTTTGTGTCAGCCAATTCTTTTTTAGTACAGTGACTCTGTGTATTCCTTCTACTTTCTTTTAATGCTTCCAGGCTCAATCAATATTCTGCCCATATCGTATTTAAGTACTGCAACTCAAGACTTGAATTGGTTCTTAAGTTCCTTCAATTTAAGAAATGCTAAACAAGTTTATGTCTTTTGATATTCTGACTCTAGCTTTTTGCAAATTCGTTATAATACTTGACTTAGTCTTCCTAAGCTTCCCTTCGTAATTTTTTGTTCAGCTCCTTAACGTCCTGATTTCTTCCTTTTGATTAAGCAAAAAATAGTGAAATCCCAGAACAGGATTCCCAGAACAATTCATGTGCAGTAATGGCCAGTATAGCATGAGTTCAGCCTCACTGCTTCCTCTACCTTAAGCAGGAATAGGAGAGGTGAACTTTCCTGTATACCCTGTTCTCCAAGTAACAGGCCTAGTAAGTGAATAGTAACACTTCATAGTTCCTGTGAGGTCCATGTTCCTCAGGACAATCAACCCCATACAAGACCAAAGAACAGCATTTGTCCAAAGTTCAGAAGGCAGGAAGGGACAGGAAAGATGGGTGAAAGGAAAACAGGAAACTCAAGGAGGACATGAGAAGAGCACTGTTTCATTGGAAGGATTGCAACTAATGTCATGAAATGAATGTGTATAAATTTTTTTATAAGAAACTCATTTTCTCTGTAGATTTTTATGCAAACTGTTAAGAAAATATGCATTTTAAAGAAAAAAAAACACCAACTCTGATATTCTATCCAGTTAGAAAAAAATCTTCAAGTATTTTGGGGACAAAATATCCACTGTCTAGCAATGTTGTCACTAACCACTCATGGCTGTTGAACACATGCAGTGTAGTCAACGTGATTGGAGAAACAAAGTTTTTATTTTAATTTTATTCACTCTTTTTATTAAATCTAAATGCATGTATAGTCTATGAAAATTTATCATCTTAATTAAGATGTATTCTAAGTATATATACTATATACCAACCTATGTCCCAATAGACTTTCAAAAATAAAAAAACAAGAATGAAATAGCTCATTAAAGATTTTATTTTAGTCACAGGTTGACATCATCAATATCATGGATTGGGTATGTTGGTAAAGTAAAACAGATTCTTAATTTTACCTATTTCTTTTAACATTTTATTGTGACTACTCAAAACTTGATGCTGTGGAGTACGAACTAATTCATAGCCCACTCTCCAGTGGGTCTGTAGAGGCTATAAATTGAACAGGAGGAGGTTGCCTATCTTTCTCCAAGGGAGCATCTCATGAATTAGGTAGAATCAGCTGTCTTTGGGTTGAAAGTGCTACTATTCCTTATCAATAGGCCTCAGAGCTCTCTACTATTTTTATGGACCATTGCGTCAAAAGCAACTCATGGCTGACCCTCCAGCAGGTTTTCAGAGGTAGTATATCACACAGGAGGAGGTTTCTCATTCACCCTAATGAGAGGGGTGTGTGTGTGTGTAGTTGTTGTTTTTTGTACTGTTAAGTATGAACTGACCTCAATGACTCATAGCTGACTCTCTAGCAGGTTTTTAGAGGCAGTAAATCTCACAAGAGGAGACTTCTTCCTCTCTCTCTCCCTCAGAGAAGCTGGTGGATTCTAACCGTGTACCTTTGAGTTGGCAGCATGATTTCTTACCACTAAGCCACTAAGGCTCCCTTTTACATAGATGACCAATTGGTAAATAGACAGACAGACAGCATTCATTGCACATTTCCCCTAGTTTCCCCTCTTCACTCATCCCTGGCAACCATCAAAAATATTGTATCTGTTTGTATACTTTTCCTTAGTTATTTTTTTAATATGACAAGATACATATAGTATTTGTTGTCTTATATCTAGCTTATTTTGCTTAGCATAATGTTCCCCAGCTTTATCTGTGTTAGAGGAAATGGGCTTTTGACTTAAAAATAGCTCCATTGTGAACTTTAGCTGGTCTAAAATAGTGGAATTGTTAAATGACTCCATTTTTCAGCTCTCCCTGAATACTGGGGACAAATCCTGGATTTAAGAACCCAGAAAGTGATCAAATTCTCTAGAGCTTAGGCCAAGGAAGCCCATCATCTCACTCAGGTTATTTAATTTTCCTAGAAAGCAATGCTGTTCCCTATTCCCCACTGCAATACTGCATGCTATATTTTTTTTATTTACATTAGACGATATTCCCAAATTAATCTGGGTACAAGAATGGGCTTCTTTTCCCAGCCATAGGCCTATTTTTCAAAATAACTTCTTTAAAACCAGCAGTAAAGTTTCCTCAGCTCTTCGTTACTGTTGGCTGTGCTGACCCTGTCCTTGTGGCCAGGAACCAGGAACTGGAGCAGCAGCCCTTAGTGGGGAACCTCTGAAACAAGTTCCCCTAGAGCAGTGGCCTTCCTTCACATCTTGGTCAACTCAGGACTTTTGGGTTTCTGATAATATAAGCACCGACCCATTAGGAAGTTTTGATACTTTTATCAGTGAAGAGAAAGCCTAATTATTGTAGTTACTTCAATTCTTCTATAAATCTAGTTTCTCAGAGGAAAATGCAAACCAATAAGCAAAACCAGAAATCTGAAATTTGACTGCAGAGACGAGAAGAGTTTTAGGAGGCAAGGATTCAGAGTCTAGGAAGCCTTATATGTCATCTCCAGGACAACAAATTTTACCTTTTAGAAATGATCCTGGTAAACACCCTTGTTTCAAAGTTGTTCATGCTTTAAAGGTGGCCCGTCTCTGAAAATCCACTTAAAGGTCAGCTATGGGTCAGTTCCTATTCAATGGTACACAACAACAGCAAGCCTCTCTATACAGAAAGAGCTGACGGGTTTCCAGGGGTCTATTATACAGGTTTTCCTTTGTGGAATTGGTGAACTTAGTTTGCATGCAATTTAGATACCATCAACCATTTGCCCCCACAAAAGCAATAGTTGAAAGAGAGATCTCCATCAGTCTAGGGGGCGTTGCTGTACAGGAGTCAAGGCCCTGGATTGTTCATTATTGACAATCCCTAATCAACTTGATGGCACCTAACAACAATTTTGGGGAAGGCAGGTCCTAAGAAAGAAATCAGGCCAAGTCAAATAGGAGCATAGCCCCTACAAGGCAGTCAGGTTCCTCAGAAGAAATCTTGGGGGGGGGGGCATATGAGTGTAGGGGCAGATTATATACCACTCTTGTGAACCTGGGGACACATAGTCTGGACTTGGTACTGTCCTTTGATTAATATCTGAAAGAATAAAAAAAATCTCTCTAAATTGTCACCATTCACTTCCTTGCCAAACCAAAAACAGGCAGTTTGAATCCACAAGCTGCTCCACAGGAAAAAGATGAGCAATCTCCTCCCATGTGATTTACAGCCTCTGAAAACCCAACAGAGGGTCAGCTATGAGTTGTTTCCAACTCGACAGCAATGAATGATAATCATGGTGAGGGAGCTCTGGTAGCTGAGTCAGTAGGGAGTTGTATTGCTAACAGAAAGGTGGCAACCTTTCTGTCAGCTTGAATCCATCCAAGGAAGAAAAATTGGCAATCTCTTTTTTTTTCTTTTTCTTTTTTTTGCACTTTACAGCCTCAGAAAACATAATGGAGGTTAGGCTAGGAGTCACTCTGACATAACCGCAAAGAGGTAGAGATGATGACTATGTTGCCTTACACAGCAAAGGGGAGGTAATGAAGGAGATTTAATTAAGGCTGTTAATCATCTGAATCTGAAATAGAGAGACAATCTCCTTCCATGTGATTCACAACCTCTGAAAACTCTGAAGGGTTAGCTAAGAGTCAGTTCTAACCCAAACGCAATGTTTAAAAATCAGTGTCAGAACTGTAAGTTATAATTTTATTCTTTTAAGCCAATAAACTTGTGGCAATTTGTTGAACAGAAATAGGAATCTAGTGCATTGTGTTTTCTTTCCTAGTTGTTACGTGTTGTCAAGTTGAGTATGACTCATAGCAACCGTAGGAAGAGCCAGACTGAACCCTGCCCTATTGTGTGTCATCCTCATCATCTCCAAAACATCCAAGCACATTGTTGATGTCACTGTGTCAACCCATCTCATTGAGAACTTTCATTTCCCTCCCTGACCCCACAGACCATCTTTCTAAGCATAATATCCCTCTCCAATAACTAGGCTCAACTAGCTACATGTCCAACGTATGAAAGATGAAGCCTTAACATTTTTGCCTCCATGGAGCACTCAGTATGCACCCTTTCCAAGACATATCTGCTTGTTAACTTGCCAGTCCATGGGATATTCAGTATTCCTCTCCAGCACCACAACTGAAAGGCATCAATTCTTCTGTTATCCTTATTAATTGTCCAGCTCTCAGCTGATTGAGAAGAGCTTGACCTGAATTAGGCTCACCTTGGTCTTGAAACTGACATCACGGCTCTTCAGTATTCTGGAGAAGTCCCTGACAGTGGACTTGCCCAATGTAGTATGTCTCCTGATTTCCTAACTGCTGATACCAAGGGTACTGATTGTTGACCCAAGAAAAATTATATTGTTAACAGCTTCAATCCTTTCTCCATCTATCATAATGTTAATTGTTGGTCCTGTAGTGACAATCTTTGTTTTCTTGATGTTGAGATGCAATCCATATTGAAGGCTACAGTCCTGGATCTTCTGTAGCAAGTGTTTCAAGCTCTCCTCACTTTCAGCAAGCAAAGCTGTGTCATCTACATAATGCAGGTTATTGGTGAGTTTTCCACCAATCCTGATGCCACATTCTTCCTCAGAGTCCAGCTTCTCAAATTATTTGCTCAGCACACAGATTGAACAGGTATGGAGAAAGGACATAACCCTGAGGCACTCTTTTCTCAGTGTTAAGCCATTCCCAGTTCCCTTATTCTATTCACACAACAGTCTCTTGGTGCAAGCATGGATTTCACTCTGAGATTCTCATTCTTCTTTCCTAAGCTATCCCCAAATGCCCACCTTCCTTCTTTAAAAGACTATGAAGGATGAAGAAAAGTTTCTTCATGAAATAAAACATGATTAGAGGTTTGTGTCAATGTTGAGTTTATTTTTTTTCAAGGGACTCTTATCTCCCTCACCCTGTAATAGTTACACTAAGAAGCCAGAAACAGAGCTGCAGTAGCCCACATGGTCACAGCGCTCAATATTCAGCTTTATGCCCCCAAATTCCCCCTGTATCTTTCATTGCAGATTTACCTCCCATCTGGAAAAGAATGAAACATGATCAAAGAGAAAAATACACCAGTTACATTTTCTCTAGTACAGTGGTGTGTATAAATCTACAATCCATTTTTCATAAGGATAAAATTATCATCAAGATCATCCTGACTCAAGGTGACCCCATGCATGTCAGAGATTTTCAATGGCTGATTTTTATAGAAATGAATTATTAGATTTTTATTACAAGATGCCTCTGGGTGATCTTAAACTCCCAACCTTCCAGTTAGTGAGTACACTAACCATTTCTACCACCCCAGGACGTTATGGAAGCTCTGATGGCCTAGTGGGGAAGAAGTTGGGCTGACAACCCAATGGCAGGTGGTCTGAATCTATTGCCTTCTCAGAAGAAAGATATACAATCTCCTCCCTTGTGATTTACAGCCTCTGAAAACCCTCTAGAGGGTCAGCTGTGAGTGGCTTCAAAAGACGAAAGCAAGTGAAGGACTTTATAAAGCTCCTCAGAGCATTAATTCTATTCCTTAGTTCTACAGATGAGGGATTAAAGTGTGGGAAAGGCACACACTTCCTCCAAGTCACATAGCCAGTTAATGGGTTAGAACCCAGGCTCCAGATTCCCAGGACAGGAATTCTCATTTCTCTCTTCTGAATGTTAGATTTTCTCAAACCACCATTCCAGAACCTTCTGAGCCCATAGCATAGAAAAATCACAATCCTACCCAGTTCACAGGTGTCCCTTGCCCCGTTAGTGCAACTCCCCACTGTCTCCTCCTATATCTGCTCGCCCCTCCCCCAGTTTCCCTCCACTGAGGCCTGTCAGGTCTCTGCCTCTCACCCCATAGTTCAGAGGCCCAAAGCTGTCTAGCTTAAGCAGGCAGCACAAAAGGCTTAGGACACATTAGCTCCTAGCAAGGAAAAGCTGTTGTAACTAAAGCCTGGAGTGAGAGCTCAGCTTCCAAACACCCTGCCTCCTGTCTCCCACCTCAAAATTAGGTTACCTAGACTCAAGCCCTTAAATCCTCAGCCACGCCTGTGCCCTGACCACCTTCAGGCTTCAGTCCAGCAAGCCCAGCCTGACTTCCCAAATTGGTGAGCTCTGTCCGTTATTCCAGTATCACTGAATTTCCTTTAAACATCATCACATCATCAGAAGCCTCAAGGGGCCCATCCTGTCCTGCAGATGGAAGCTTCCTTGTCTGTGGTCTGAGCTCAACCTGAACTTTGAGGAGCAATGCTCAAATTTTCCAAAACCAAACCCTGCTAAGGGCAAGTGGGGCAGTAAACCTTTAAATCCCGGGTCACTTGCAGTGGACTCCCTCTCGGAGCAGGAGAGGGGCTCCTGGCTGACCCTCTTGCAGCTGCCCCAGCCCAGCTTCAGCGTCTCCACAGTGTTTCCAAGAGCTGAACATTTGACCTTGGAGACCATGGCCCAAAGTTTCTTTGACAAAACTATTCAAATTATTTGCATTTGGCCTCCCCTCTTTTTTGCTCTCCACCAAGCCTGCTCACCCCCCTCCTCTTAATTATGCAGTAACGAACAACTGTGCTAACTGAAATTGGGGCGGCTACTTGCCTTTAAAAGTCAGTAATTAGCCCCGCGGGAACAGCAAATGCTTGCAGCGTTTCCCCACAGCCCCTCGGCAGCCGCTTCGAGGAGGCCGTCTCTCAGACTCAACTCTTCCAGTTCAATCTGGAATGCATATGTTTCCCTTCAATCATTCACTCCATCAAACGCAGAGGCAGGCCCGAGGGGGTGGGGAGACGCGCTACACTTCTCTGAATGTCTCAGTTCGCATGAGCGTCCTCATTATAAAGGGATGTTGTATTTGTAGGTAACCATCGGTGCTGCATGCATCTGGGAACACTTTGAGTGATTGCTGGGGAGAGAAGAAATTTGGGTCATAACTAATGATCGACATCCCCTTTTAATCAAGTGAAGCCGTCATAATGTGTCTATTCTCCAGGGGAACAAGGCCCTTTCACCTCCGGGAGGTCTGCGGTAGCATTAACCTCTTGGAGTAAGCCCTCAGGCCTCCGCTCTGTCCCAGGTAGGAGGGAGGAAGCGGAGCTGCCAGGTACTGAGCTCTACCAGGCTCTGTGAGGAGCAGCCTCTCTCTCAGTGTGTTGGATTCAGGGCCTCAAAACACAAAGGAACCAAAAACATTTAGAGGAAAATAAGTGACATTTTCTCCAAAGTGAAATGGAAATGTGAATAGAAAAACCAAATTTTCCAAACCCAAACTGAAACTAAGCACGAATGTGTTTCTTAACACCACTAATTTCAATTCAATAATAATTTTTTTTTTTGTTTTACACAAATCGTTGAATTATTCAAGTTCGACTCGCATCTGGCACCTATCTACGCCGAATGCATCTCTAGCACAAGTCTGGCTGGTGCAGTTCTTGCGCAAGTGGCATTGTGCAGCCGCAGCTGTAGGTGATGACTGTTTTTATCCCAGTCAGTGTTCCCTCTTCACTCTGTGCTTGACTTCTATGGCAGAAACTCGAGCTGGGCCTACAGGAGATGGAAGAAATGCTGGCCAATGGAGAGCACTCTTGGTTGAAATCCGAAAAAGCTGGCCAAGCTGCATCAAAATCTGCACAGATTTCTGTGTGAGCAGAAATTTGTCCAAAGAAGGTAATAACTTTAAGTGACTATGATTCACATTTTTAAGTGTGATGTTTAAATTAAAGTAGAAAATATTGTGCAAGTTTCTGATTATTTCATTCTAGTATCAGATTTCAAGTTAAATGTTGTATTAATTACACATTATACTTTAACAAATCAAAATGTAAGAAGCAGGAGGAAAGTCACGGTTACAGTTTTGGTCTATTGTGATTTCACTGCAAAAAAACCAACATGAGATCACTTTTTTGTTTGTTTGTTTTTCCAAAAGGTGCTAGAGAAAATGTACAGAAATGTTGTTGTAGTGTATGGCTTCAAATCAAAGGAATCAGAAAACCCTGTGAAAGCAAAATTCAATGTGTCTGGTTATTCTAATAAACTGACAATACACAGCTAGAAATATTCCAATACACTCTTGTTGTTTTCCATCAAATCATAAGCCACCCAACAAGTTTTCAGAGTCTATAAATCGAACTGGAGGAGAACATCCACCCTTCTCCGTGGATCCATTGTTGGATTTTAATTGCTTGCCTTTAGGTTGACAGTACAACTCCTTACCACTAGGCCACCAGGAGGAACCGGCACCAGGAGCCCCATGCAGATGCACCTTCTTAGGTAGGGCCAGAGAGGACTGTCCTGCACCATGATAACTGTATACATGATGGTATGGTTTTCTGTTAGAAGTATAATACCTACCCATCAGTTTACTGAATTAGGGGAGTGATTTGCCAAAAAAGGGGGAAATTAAGGATTTCTACCAACTTTTGCTGTCTAAAAGTGACCAAACATACAGCCAAGATGTATTAATAATAATTAATGACTGGAATGAGAAAGTTAGAAACAATGAAGAAAGAATGGTAGTTGGAAAATACGGAGTTGGTGACAGAAATGAGGGTGGAGACTGAATGATTGAATTTTGTACATTCAGTGACTTATTCATTGCAAATATCACTTTTAAGAAACCCAAAGGCAACTATACATGTGGACATTATCTGATAGACTGCACAGGATTTAGACTGACAATTTCTAAAATAAAGAATCATTGGAAAAATTCTATACAGTCAAAACCGGGCCAGGTGCTGACTGTGGAACAGACCACCAACTACTCATGTCCAAGTTCAAACTGAAGTTGAAGAAGATTAAAACAAGTCCACAAGAACTAAAATACAACCGTGAGTCTATCCCACTTAAATTTAAATATTATCTCATGAATAGGTTTGAGGCACTAAAGACTAATAATTAAAGACCAGATGAGTTGTGAGATGACATCAAAGATGTCATCCATGAAGAGTGCAAAAGTTCATTACATAGACAGAGGAGAAAGAAAAGACCAGAATGGATGTCAGAAGAGACTCTAAAAATTGCACTAAAGGGAAGAAATGCAGAAGTAAAGGAAATTAACAGAAAATTTCAAAGGTCAGCTTGAAAAGAAAAAGCAAAATATTGGAATGTGCATTGAGCTGGAGTTAGAGAATAAAAAGGCAAGAACATATCTCAAACTTAGTGAACTGAAAAATAAACTTAAGCCTCAAATTGCAATACTGAGGGATGCTATGGGGAAACTCTTGAATAAACCAAGAACCGTCAAAAGAAGATAGAAGGAATATTCAGAATCACTGTACCAAAAAGAACTAGCCGACACTAAAAAATTTCATGAAGTAACATATGATCAAGAGCCAGTGGTAATTACAGAAGTTCAAGCAAGCTGCACTGAAGCCATTGGCAAAAAAACAAGGCCCCAGGGATCTATAGGATACCAATTAGCATGATTCAACTACCAGAGGCAACACCATGATATATGAAGAAAAGTTTGAAACCGTCAACAATTTCATCTAACTTGGGTGTATAATAATTACCCTTGGTTCCAGCAGTCAGGAAATCAAGTGATATAAAGCAATGAGGAAGTTTACTGTTAGGGATCTCCCCAAAGTCCTGAATAGCAATGATAACAACTTAAAAGTGTGCATGCCTGCTTCAGGCCATGGTCTTTCTAAACACCTGTTCTGCATCTGAGAGCTGAACAATGAATAATGATGAAAGAAGAAGAACTGTTGTCTTTGAATTATTCTGTGGGAGAGTACTGAATATTCCATTGACTGCCAAAACATCAAACAGATTAAATCCTTGAAAAAGTGCCACCAGAGTGCTCCTTAGAAGCAAAGATGACAAACTTTGCCTCACTTACTTTCAGTGTGTTGGAGAAAGGGAGGTCAGAGACAGAAGGCCCTAAACAAGATGGATTGATAGAGTGACCACAGAAATGGGCTCAACCACATTGGGTATAATCAGGAAGACACAGGATAGGACAGGGTTCAGGTCTGATTATAGGGTTTCTATAAGTCATACTTGACTGGGGAATATCTAACAACAACAATGACAGCTCTAAGTTATTTCTCAAATGTATTCTATTATTTTCATATTATCAAATCTGAGACTTACCTTTACTGCAATGCAACATTTAAAAAAAAAAAACAATAACCCTACAATCCATTACTTTCTAATAGGTTCAGACTCATAGTGATCACCCATTGGGTTTTTTGGATTTAAATCTTTTCGGGAGGAGACTGCCCATCTTTCGCCTTCCAAGAGGCTGGTGGGTTTGGACTGCTGACCTCTCAGTCAATAGCCCTATATTTTTTTATACTAAGCCACCAAGGTTTCTTTAGTGTAACATGTAAAATATGCCATAATGTTAATATTATTTCTTAATCTTTAATTCTTGTATGGGATGAACCATACTAGAAAATCTATGTTGATAATTTTTCCTTTTATCAAAATATTAAAAATAAAAGCCTATGTAAAATTTGCAACATAGAAATGGTTAGACAACACCCAGAAAATTTAGTGAGGCATCTGAAATGTCAGCATGTGGATGGATACAATGCAGCACAAAGCAAGCCAACAAAGAAGACTGAAGAAAGTGTCCAGGGTATTCATAATAAGTAACAGAAAACAGTAGATGAATTTGTCTTTCATAACGCTTTAGGGCAAAATCAGATCAACATTTGTCAATTTCGTTACTGCTAACAATTGTTAATTTGAGTCTGCTAAATAGTCAAGATTCTGTAACATCTTAAATCTAGTTTTTGCTTCAATTGGTCACAACTTTTCAGTCAATACAGAGAATATGAGAGAATGATACCTTATTTGACCTTGGAACATGGGCCCCAAGTTAGCAGTAATCTAGAAAAATGAATAATGATTTTGAAAGTACATATTGTCAGCTGGCCAAGTTGGTCAATACTAGGAATTAGCATTCATTTGTTATAACATGGTAAAATACACCTATTGATACCAGAAATGAAAGAATTACAGAAAGACACAGAAATCTTCACATGAAGGTGAAAAAATACCCAACCCAAAACAATGTGTATTAAATTGTGGAAAAGCAAAACCTTGATTAAAGACTAGGGTGCACCTATTTTTGAAATGGTTACAATTATGAATCTCCTCCAGTCAGTTGGCCAGCTCTTCCAAAATTTCTAGGCATTGGCTAGTGAGCATGTCCAGGGCTGTATCTGATCTTTGAAACATTTCAATTAGTATTCCATCAATTCCTGGGACCTCATTTTTTACCAATACTTCAAAGTGGAATTTGAACTTTGTCCTTCATTACTGTTGTTTCTTAATTATATTTGACTTCCTGAAATGGTTCAACTTAGCTCATTGTCATCGAGTTGGATTGATAGCAGGTTTTCAGAGGCTGCAAATCACACTGGAAGAGACTGTTCAACTTTCTCCCATAGAGTAGATGGTGGATTTGAACCACCTACCTTTGGGTTGGCAGGGCAACTCCTTACCTACTAAGCTACTAGAGCTCCCTGAAATGGTTCAGCGCCCACCAATTCTCTTTAGTACAGTGATGTTGTGTACTCCTTCCATATTCTTTTGATGCTTTTTGTATCATTCAGTATTTTGCCCACTGAATCTTTTAGTGGTTTAAATTCATTCTTGACTTCTTCCACTTAAGAAATTCTGAGTGTGTTCTTCTCTATTAGTTTTAGAACTCCAGCTCTTTGCACATTTTATTATAATAATTTGCTTTGTCTTCTCAAGCTGCCTTTTGAAATATCTTTACTTCTCTTACTTCAGCATTTCTTTCCTTTATTTCAGCCTCTCTACATTCTAGTGTTCACAGAGAACTTTCAGAAATTCAATCTGGATGCAGAAAAGGTATGAAGGATAATCATTGTTAATGTCAAATGGATTTTGTCTGAAGCAGAGAGCACAAGAAAGATGCTTATTTGTGTTGTATTGACTATGAAAAGGTGTCTGACTATGTGAATCATAACAAATTATGACTGACATCAAGAAGAATGAAAATTCCAGAACACTTAATTATGCTCATGGAAAACCTATGCATAGATCAGTTGTCTGAGCCAGACAGAAAGTACTAAATCAGGAAAGATATGTATCAGAGTTGTGTCCTTTCTCCATGCCTATTCAATCTTTATGCTGAGCAAATCATTTGAGACGCTAGACTATATGAAGAAGAATGTAGCACCAAGATTGAAGGAGGATTATAAACAACCTGCATTGCATTGATGGCACTACCTTTTTGGCTTACAAAAAGTGAAGAAGATGTGAAGAATTTATTGAGGAAGATTAAATACCTCAACCTTCAGTGTGGATTACATCTCAAGATAAAGAAAATGCAAATCCTCACCAGTGAACCAACCAATAGACAATACCATGAGAGATGGAGGAAGAAATGATGTCAACAATTTCATTTTACTTGGATCCACAATCAGTAACCTTGGTAGTAACAGTCAAGAAATCAAAAGATATGTTAAGAAAAATCTGCTGCTAAAAATCTCTCCAAAATGCTATAGAGCAAGGGTGTCAGTTTAAAAAATGCAGCTGGTGCAAGTCCTGGTCTTTTGAATTACTTCCTATGTATGTGAAAGAATTTGACCATAAATAAGGAAGGCCAAAGAAGAAATAATGCCTTACGATTCTATTATTAGAAAAGAGTACTCAATATCTGATGGATTACAAAAAAAAAGAAAAAAAACAACACAACAAGCAAATCTGTCTCAGAAGATGTGCAACCAGAGTGTTCCTTAAAGACAAGGATGCTGAAACTTCATCTCATGAACTTTGGACATGTTATTAATAGGAACTAATCATGAGGAAAAATATCATACCAGGAAAGGTAAAGAAAGGGTCAGTGAAATAGGAGAAAACTCTCAAGATCGATAGACTCAGTGACTTTAACAACAGGCTCAAGCATGTGGAAGAGAAGAAGAATGGCAATATTCTGAACTGTTGTTCATAGGGTCATTATACATTCTAGTCAACTTGATAACACATAACAACACCACAAGGTGCACTTGACCTAGCTATGGCATTTTCCATTGCTTAGTATGCATGTAGGAGTTGTACAATAAATAATAAAGGCCAAAGAATATATATCTTTGACTTTGACATATTGGTGAAGAGTACAGAGTATACCATGAGAGTGGTTGCATACCATAATTGTCTCTTTGACTGGTGTCACACGGCACAATTTGTTCTAGACTAATCCGTGTGTATATCTCATGAATTCTTGATTGTTTTTTAGTGATGCATAATATTCCATTTATTTAGTTATTAAAGATGAAATAAAGGACACTGAACTGGAAGTACTTGCACAAGACATTTTGATCTTACCCTTCCTTCCTTCCTTCCTTCCTTCCTTCCTTCCTTCCTTCCTTCCTCCCTTCCTTTCTTTCTTCATAATCCATCACTGATATTCATATCTTGCCCTGTTCCATTCTCATTTACATTTTCTTTATGAGTCACAAAATAATTTTCCAATCTGTGAGGACATATCTCAAACGAAAATTTGAAGAAGGCATACTTTATTCCCATTCATCTATTTTCCTGTTTAACTGCTAAATTTTTTAAATGTGATTGACTCCAGGAATATAGTGTGCCTTTTAATTTTGAAATAAGTTAAATAAGGCCTGTCAACTCTCAACAGCCCTATTAATATGTTTATTATACATATTTCTTTTCCCAGAGGTGAAACAATGTATGTGGACCTAATAGGAACAGGATTTCAGTATCTTTTAAAATGCGATCCACACCATGTTGGTGCAGACAATATCAAATGCTCTCTCATCTCAAAACCTTTTCATATTCTATGGCATGTAAGTGTGTCAAAAAGCAATTTTCTACCAATGCCAGAGAGTTGTACATTTCACATTCAAAGTGGACTTAGTTCTCTGTGAAGAAAATGTAAAATGCCATTGTTGTTGTTGTTATTTGCCATCAAGTTGCCTGCGACTCACAGTCACCCTTTGTACAATAGCTCTGGAGCCTGCCCTGTCCTGAGTCAGTCTCACTGATTCTGATACACCTACCCCCATTGCCCTCTTTACTGTATCAATCCATCTCATCCTGGGACTTATACTCCTGTGCTGTCCCTCCATCCTTCCAAGCATGATGTCCTTTCCCAAGGATTGGTGACTCCTGGCTACATGTCTGAAGTATGTGATATGGAACTTCAAAATTCTAGCTTCCAAGGAGAAATTGGTTTCTTCTCTCCAAGACTTACTTGTTTTCTTGTTAGTCCATGGTTATGTTCAAGACTCTTCTCCAGCACCACAACTCAAAAA
>NW_006399759.1:18843642-18886839 GCF_000299155.1 Elephantulus edwardii | reverse complement strand
CCTTCCTTCCTTCCTTCCTCTCTCTCTTTCTCTCTCTCACACAGACACACTTCACTTCCTTTGAGTCAGAACTAACCTGTAACTGACCCTCCAATGAGTTTTCAAAGTCTATGAATAGCACAAGAGGAGACTGTCCAACTTTCTACTTAGGAACAGCTGGTGTATTCAAACCACTTGCCTTTGGGTTAGCAACACAATTCCTATAATTAGCAATCAGGGGTGGCTACGTCAAAGCCCTTTACCTTACCCTGTTGTTGTTGTTGTTGTTGTGTACCAAAAACTTAGAACGGACCCATAGCTGACCCTCTGGTGGGTTTTCAGAGGCAGTTAATTGCACAGGAGGAAACTGCCCATCCTTCTCCTGCAGAGCAGCTTCCAGCCTCCAATCAAGTGCTTTAGGGTTTGCAGCACAGTTTGTCTCCCCTGGACCACCAGAGCATTAAGGAAATTCAGGAATATCTTTTATAGAATACTCGAGCACAACAACAAGATAAAGGTTAACAACCCAATTGTAAAATGGCACAGGATATGAACAGACACTTCACCACAGAAGACATTCAGATGGCGAAAAAACACATGAAGAAATGTTCAAAATCCTTAGCTGTAAGAGAAATGCAAATCAAAACAACTATGAGATACCATCTCACACCAGTAAGAACAGCAAAGTTCAACAGAACAGCAAACAAATAGTGCTGGCAAGGTTGCAGAGAAACTGGAACACTTATTCACTGTTGGTGGGAGTGTAAAATGGTGCAACCACTATGGAAAGCTGTATGGCGCTTTCTCAATAAATTGTAAATAGAAATACCATCTGACACAGCAACTCCCCTATTGGAAAAATACCCTAAAGAAACCAGAACTGACACCTAAGCAGATATCTGTATACCCATATTTATTGTTGTTTTGTTCACAATAGCAAAGAGCTGGAAACAACCCAGGTGCCCATCAACAAATAGATAGAGAAGCTGTGGTATATGCACACAATGGAATAGCATGCAGCAGTGAAAAGCAAGGAACTCGTGAAATATTATACAAAATGGGTAACCCTGGAGTACATTATGCTGAGTAAAATATCTCAGTCACAATAGGACAAATACTGCATAGTGCTACTCTTATAAAACAGGACTGACATGGGGGTTAAGGAGAAACTAAGAGGGGATAAATAATGTACACTGCATTGAAACAAATGAGGGATAGAACTGTTTAAAAGGAATATGTGATTCGGTATTATTTGCATGACAAGAGTCCAGAATAAGTGCTGCATAGTAAAGTGGACTGGCGGGAGGAGGGTGGGGAGGGAGAAGGGGCTGTATAAGCATGAAAGATTTTTTTTCTTTTCCTTTCAAGGGGAAGGGGGAGTGGTAGGCAGGGAGGAAATTGTGCAACAATAAATGAATGGAAATCCAAGTTCTTTATAAACTTTCACTAAAATCTCAATTAAAAAATAAATTAAAAAAAAAAAAAGGAGGATTCAGGAAAATCTCTGTAAAGGCTCAGAAAAGGAGAAATTCTTATCTCTCCAGGCAATTCAGAAAAGCCTGGCTGTTCCATCTCTGGTCTGGTAGCCTGGATTTGAGTGCCTTTTGTCCACATCACTGGCTATTCTTCTTTATTCTCAACAACAGCCAGGAGTCCTTTCAAGATATACCTTTCTATCTTCTCTGTTTTTCTCATTTTCCAGAAATAGACCTCTTTCCTTTAATGCCTGTTGTACTCAGTTGTCTATCCCCTCCTGCCCTTATCTTTGATTACCCTAGAGCTTCCTACCTTGTCACCACTGCATCCAGCCCTTTCTCTCCTCTCCATCCAATTCAAGGTGTGGTTTCTCTAAAATGGTCACCTTCTATTCTCATCCCAGTGTCTCTGAGAAACAACTTTAGGTTTGCCAGACTGGCCAAGCTCTTGTCTGCCTGACACAAAACACAAAAGTACTTCTTAGTGGTGCTTTCTGAAAGAGCTATTGTTCTCACACTTTTCTGTTTCCAGGTCCCCAGACAAGCCTTTGAGGTAAATCAGCTACCATTCTGATCAAAGACCCTTCTCTTTCAATAAGAACTAATTGGAAAAGATGAAGAAAAGAGAAAAGTAAAATCTCTGTGGATGACGCTTTCAACTGTAATTCCAGTTCTTTTAACTGCGAATGCATAATGTACCTTCAAGTCAGAACCCATGTATACCTGACCCTTCAGCATGTTTTTCAAAGGTGTGAAATTGCAACACAATTTTTTACCAGTAGAACACCATAATGGCTTGTTGTTGTGTGTATCAAAAGCAGGAACTGACCCATAGCTGACCCTACGGCGAGTGTTCAGAGGCAGTTAATCACATGGGAGGAGATTGCCCATCCTTCTCCCGCAGAGCCGCTGGTGGCCTCAAACCATGTGATTTCAGGATTGTCAGTAGGCCATTGGTGCTTTCTCCGTAATGGCTTAGTGGCACTGCCAGTACAAAGGTACAGAGTTCTAATCCACAAGCATCTCCATGGGAGAAAGACAGACAATCTGCCTCTGAAAATCCACTGGAAGGTTAATTATGGTTTAATTCTGACTCAGTACGCAAAAATAACAACGAGATAGACATATTATTGTTAACATTATTTTACAAGTGAAGGAATGAGAGCACTGAAAGATTACATTACCTGCCCAGTGCTTCACAGATAGTGACAGAGCCAGGTGAACTGAACCAATTTGGCCCTAGTGCCCATTCTCGTAACAGAGCTGTATTTGCAGAAAGAGCAAAGATAAGTTTCCAGACCCTTATCCTACAAGTATTCCTAGCCTATCCAGGAGAAGGAATAGAAGGAAGAGGGAAAAGGTACCTGCACATCCTCATCAACAACTTCTAACCCCTTACAACATAATGCTAACCTAATTCCCAGTTATGGAGTGTTTGTGAGAGATGTGGGTGGCAGGATACATAGCTGTTAGGCATGCAAGTTTCAAAGTCAGACTGGATTCAGTGGTTGCATGACCTGAGAGAATAAATTTAACTCTCTGAGCCTCAAATTTCTTACCTAAGAAATAGAGCTAAAAATAAGACCTATTTTGTACATATTTTTGTGAAGATTAAATAACTGGATTCATGTGAAATATTTAATGCAGCCTCTGTTATTGCTGAGTACTGTTGAGTTGAAACCAGCTCATAGCTGACCTTTGAGTTGGTTTTCAGAGGCAGTAAATTACAGGTGAGGAGTATACCCATCTTTCTCCCATGGAGAAGCTGATGGATTCAAACTGCATACCTGTGGGTGGGCAGCCCAATTCCTTACAACTAAGTAACCAGAACTCCGTAAAATGAAGTAGCTAGGACCCAGTAAATTCTCTGTTTTTGTGTACCATAAAGTTGGAACTGACCCATAGTTGACCCTCTAGCAGGTTTTCAGAGGCTGTTAGTAGTACAGGGGGAGATTGATCATCTTTCTCCCACAGAGCAGCCGGTGGATCTGAACCATATGCCTTTGGGATTGCAGCACAGCTTCTTACCACTGGTAGAGACAACTATGTAAGACAGGGCCCTGGTCTCAGAGCCCTCACAGTCTAGTGAGGGTGTCAGACAAGGGTGCAAATAATGTTACTATAAGAAAAGGTGATTCACAGGAGCAATAACTTTGTAAATTATTACCTGACTTGGGAGGGACTGGAGAGCATTATGCTGAGCTAAGTTACTCAGTCCCACACAGAAAAATATTGTATAAGACCGTTATTGTAGAATGAGTATAAGCATCCAGGAGAGGTGGGAGAGGTTGGAAGCAGAGGGATGAGGATATACAGGGGGAAGGGGGAATTACTCATTGGACTGCACAATTTGATCGGTAGGGAGGGGGCATAAGGGAAATGGAAAGAATTTGTTTGAATTTGTACTAGAATTTTGTAAATAAACTAGCGAGGGGCAGGGAAGTCAGCATGGGCAGGGGCAAGGGAGGGAGAGGGGGTAAAATGTACAACAAAGAATGAATTAAAATCTAACTTTTCTGTAAACTTTTGTTAAAATGACAATTAAAATTAAAAAATAATGGGGGGGGAAAGTGATTCAGAGAGAACAACAGGAGAATCAGTTTCCTCTGTATGGAGGGTTTGTGGAACTATTCAGAGTTGAGGAATCCTGGCAGTGTAGTTGGTTAAATGTAGGGCTGCCAATGGGGGCGGGGGGAGGTTGGGCAATTTCCTCCTTTTAAGATTGGCAACGTGGAAAACCAAATGGAGATCACCAAGAGTCAGAACTGGCTCCTTAGTAGTGGGACTGGTTTCTAGTTTCTCAGAGTGAGCAGGATTGGAGCAAGACCTTAAAGCAGGTGTGACACCCTAGTGAGGGCCTGCCCAGACTGTCTGGACATGGGAAACCAGCCATATATCACCAGCACAGGCTAAGGCCTTCAAGCTCACACAGTCATCCACAGGGACTGCTTCCCATCATCTGCCCTTCAGCACAACTGCTTCCATTGATATTGAAATGACCCTGTTTCCCTCCTCATAACAAGTTTAATTCTCAGTCTCTGGAAACACGAAGATTGTTCATGCAGACTCCCTGGTATTTATAGGATAAATATGGCTAGGTTGTCTGGTTGGAAGTAGACATGATTCACACAGCAACAAAATAGCATAACTAGACAACCTCCACCGATTGGCTCGTTCCTCTGAGGACTCTGAAGTCTGTTACTGTCAGCCAAGAAATAAAGTTGATGTCATTTAATCAGTGCCATTGACCTGAGTGGACTGGCTTTGCCTTCACAAATTTGACCATGGTGTAACAGCCTACTGGGAACTTCTTTTGCAACTCATCCCACGTTCCTGTCACCCAATAAGTCAACTGCTCAGTGAACCTGACACAATTCTATGCAACATGCTGTGGGAGATGTGAGATGATTCCCCATTCCCCAAGAGCTTGAAGCCTATGGACCATCTTAAAGAACTATAATGAGATTTGAATATGATAAATAACATTTGGGAGACGTTTTTAGTGTGTTCTGCTAAGGGTTTTATGAGACATGATGCTCATAGCCATCTTCTCAGTTATCTTGTGCATTCCACAGCAAGCTTATGATGTCTGCATGTATATGCCCACTGTACTGCTGAAGAAAATGAAACTCCGAGAAGCTAAGTAAGTCACTTGAGGTCACAAAGCCTGCATATCGCATGGCTGGACTTCAAATCCAGATCTGTGTAACTTTTACTAATATTCTGGGATGCCTGTCCCCATGTGCCAGTTAGTTGATTCTGACTCACAGCGACCCTACAAGATAGAGTACAACTTCCACCTAGAGTTTACAAGGCTGTAAATATTTACAGAAGAGACGGGCTCGCCTTTCTCCTGGGCAGTTGCTGATGGATTTGAAACACTGGCCATTCATTCGGAAGACAAGCATTAAACTTCCAGGACTCCTTTGTGAAGTCAGTATAAAATCAGGAAGGGCGAGAACACAGGAATGAGATGACTAGGAAGAGGTTTCAAAAGTGAGACCTATTCAGAGGTGAGCTGGATGATAATGGGTGGGAATGGAGGGCTGATGGAGGAGAAACGATGGCGCGTGCTGACAGGATACTCAGAGAAGAAGAGGCTGAGAAGTACCATGCAGGATGGGGTAGAGGGTATTGAGAGCAGGCCCTACCAGGTAGATAAAGTTGGAAGACGCCGTGGGGCTGATGGCAAGGCCAGTTCCTCTACTGTCTTCTGGATACAGAGGGACTAACAGAAGCCTTTGTGCTGAAGAACAAGATTCTAGAAGCAGCTCCTTGAGCAAAGTAGTTGGCTAGCTGGGTTGGTAAGGCAAGGCTGTCAAGAGACGTGCCATTTAAGGATACTGCTACAACCATTCCGGAATAACTACAGAGTGTTTCAGGGGATCCCAGTGCTATGAACAGACAGTGCTTTTGATGGGCTTTTAACAATCTCAACTTCATTTCTTTAAGGTATGATTTTTCTAAGTGTCAGGAAGAAGAAATCCCTGTTAACCTCCAACTGTGAAACAATTATACAGGAATCAAAGCATCTTGCTCTTGCCCAATAAAACTTCAGTCTAGGTTCAAGAAGTCAGGGCAAGGAGTGACTTCTGAACGAGCCTTCCACTTAGCAATGCAGCTTTCTGCTCAGGAAATTCACAGCCTTCCTTCTCTGGGTCTATTTTAATAACATAATGAGCACCGTGCAACCCAGTCCCCCAGCCTTCCCTGAGAACGCACCCCTAAGTGTCTCAAGATGTCCAACAAACATCAAAGAATGAGAGAATTATTCTTTGGATATGCCATAGGATACAAATCCTGATATCCCACTGCTGGAAACAAAAACCCAGGACAGCTCCCACAGTGCCAGTAAAAAATATGGACTCAGAAGATTAACTGGCTCCAGTGTTACAATGCTTTAGCCAACCATAACCTGGCATTTTACATTGTAGAAAGCAAACAGGGGAAAGATGCCTTTATTAATACTGCTTGACAAATTTCCCATGAGGCCTGAAGTAGGATTCACTTTGCCCTTCGTCTGCTCAGGGCCTCATGCTAAAAACTGCTGTCTTCTTACTCTTTAAAGAAAGGCCAGCTTGAGGTGCAGAAATCTCTCCTTGGAAAATACAGGGTCAGCTTCCTGACAAAATGTTTAACTCTTCGTTGTTTTGTGCCACATGCCAGATGAGCCAGACCTCAAAAGGTCTCAGAAATATTTCCCTACCATTGAATTCATCTCCTCCCCAAGCTGTGCCTAAGAGGCAGAAGGAAGGGGAAAGACCACAGGCATTGTTTGCCAGCCACAGAATCTAAATAACTGAATTGCTGCCAGTGAGATGTTTCTAGAAACAGCTCGGCTGCCGTTGAGTCAACTACACTCTCCTTGTCGTTGGAGGTCTTCCAACTCCTAGTGACCCTGGGAACAGCAGATCAGAACCTTGCCCTGTCATCTACCATCCTTATGATCTCTCTTCCTCTCCTTCTCTGACCCTGCACCTTTCCTAGAATGAAGTGCTTTTCCAAGGACTGGCCCCTCTTGATAATACGCCCAAAGTATGAGAAGAAGTTTTGCCATCCTTATGTCTATACTCACAGTGATCAAATAAGACAAGGTAGAACTGTACCACAGGATTTCAAGGCTGTACTCTTTACGGGTCTTTATGCTGAGCTAATTATGCAAGAAGCTAGACTCTATGAAGAAGAATATGTCCTCCTGTACCAGTCAGATCTGATTTGACGGTACACACACAAAATTTAAAAAATGTGTCAGAAGACTTATCAATAACCTTCATTATTCAGATGTCATAATCTTGCTTGCTGAAAATGAGGAGCACTTGAAGTGTTTGCTGAAGAAGATCAACTTCAATATAGGTTGCATCTCAATCTCAAGAAAACAAAAATTTTCACCAGTGGACCAATAGGCAACATCATGTTGTTGTTGTTGTTGTTGTTAGGTGTCATCGAACCGTAGATGTCTCTATGAATGAAAGACCTGAACACTTGTTAACTTTCATAGTTTTGCTAACTTCATAGAGTTTCCAGAAGCAAGCTGTTTCGGAAGTGGATGCCACTCCTGCTTCCAAGTTTGTTTCAATTGGGGAACTCCACCAAACACTGTCTACCATGGGTAACCATTATCACATTTGACACATCAATATCACAATGTTTAGTATCACAGCAACCATTAGTTACCTCTGTACAGCACATGGACAGACCAATGCTATACCACTTAGAAGAATGTTTGACCAAAAACAGTTAAAACCAAGCCTGAGGGCAGCAGATTAAAATCACCCACCTTTGGCTTAATAGTATAACTTTCTTTTTTTTTAAATTAAATTTTATTAGTTTTAATGAACATTTACAGAGATTTTGGATTTTCATTCATTCATTGTTGCACTGCTTTCTCCACCCTCCTCCCCAGTTCGTCTTCTTTCCCCCCCCCATGTCTGTTTTAATTGTCCAGTTGCCACAGTGCTTGTCAAAGCCAGTTCTGATTAATCTCCTTTGTCAGTGTGTCCCTTGCCATTCCCTATCACTCCTCCCTGAGAGAGACTTCACCCTGATTCATAAGGAAAAGGGGATGGTGTATTCTCTTAGCTACTTCCTGCTGAAAAGGGACGCTGTGGGTTTCAGGGTGAAGGTCTTCTCTCACAACTCTAAAGGGCCCCTTTGGCAGTAGGAAACACTTAGACTATTATGGAGATTGATTTTGGAATTTAGATGCACTGTTATCAATTTTGCTTAGCCATACATGTTCACATCCTTGAAGATGTATCATGGAAGTGTTGCAGCCTAGAAGATACAAATTTAACTAACAAGTTAAAAGTGCATGAGTCAAAAATTGAAAAGCAATAATATTCTGAGTAGAGGTTCTAATAGTGGCACAAATCAAGTTATAGAGGTAAGGTGCTTCCATTGCCATCCTTACTCTAACTTAATTCTTTTTTTTTCCTATCCACTGGGCCAATAGAACTCTATGTTTTGTTGTTTTTGTTGTTGTTGGAGAAAAAATTGAAACTGTCAACAACTTCATCTCACTTGGATTGTAATCAGTAGTACACTTGGTACCAGCAATCAGGAGGGCAGGAAAGTATTAAGGAGCAAGGATGTTAGTTTGAGGACTAAGGTCTACATAATTAAGGCCATGGTCTTTTCAATCACTTGTTATGGATCTGAGAACTGGACAGAAGAGGAACTGATGCCTTTGAACTATGATGTTGGATAAAAGTATTGCATATCCCATGGACTACCAAAAGAACAAGCAGATAGGTCGTGGAAAAGGTGCACCCAGAGTACTTTTTGAAGCAAATATCATAAAGCTTCATCTCACATATTTAGATCAAGTTGCTAGGAAAGGCTATTCCTTGGAGAGGGACATCATGCTTGTGAAGGTTAAGGGTCAGCAAAATAGAGTAAGACCTTCCACCAGATGGATTGATACTGTGACTGCAGCAATGGGCTTAAGTGTGTCAGAGACTGTGAGGATGGCACAGGAAAGGGCAGGGTTCAGATTAATTGTTCATTGGGTTGCTATGAGTTATTCTCAACTGTGTGACTCCTAACAATAGCTCTTTATGGGAGTAGACTACTACATCTTTCTTGCATGGACATTATGGTTAGCAGAAAAACACGAGTAGGACTGCCCCCTAGGGTTTCAAAGACTATAATCTTTATGGAAGTATGATTTATATATGACTAGGATTAAGCTCATAGGAACAGCTAGAGGAACAATATTCCTTTGTTATTAGTCTGGTGGAGGGCAAGCATCTCTGGCTTTAGTTGAAGGGGGATGTTCTAGCTGGCTTTTTTTTAGAGAGAGACAAGAGTCAGAAAAGATGAAATATCTGTCATTCTACTGCTGTTAGCAAAGCTTGGATGAGTTCAGGGATTTGTGTTCACCTCTCAATGACAGAATTCCAACAGCTTTGGATACATCAGCTAGCCTTCCTCAACCAGCAAATCTTTCTGAATAACCACTGTGCAATAAGCTCCCAAGGACATGCTTTGTGAACAAATGGAATGTTCCCAAGTCAAAAAACAAGTATTTTCTTTAATAGAAAATATATACTAAAAAAAAAAAATAAGTAAACCAGGCAGGCAGTACAGACCTCCTTTAATATGAGCCACTTTTTCCATACTGTCAAATTTTTAAATGCTGTCTTTGGATCCCAAGCTCTCCCCCGACCACCACCCCTTTGCAACACATACAAATTACACCTCACACCTGAACCCTGGCCCTCCCTCAAGAGACACAGTAATTGCTGTCATCTCAACCATGTCGATCCTTCTAGACAGAATGTGAATAAAAAGATTCAAGGTGCCCAAAGTCACTAGTGACTCCTGAGTCTACCAGTATCTTGTTGGTACTGTCTTTACATAACTACTTTCAATCAATCACACTCCTTTCCCTAATCGTCACATCACTTTGTCACCTGCATCACACCTATTGCTGTTGTTAGTGCTATTGAGTCAGCTCTGACTCATAGCCACCCTATCCTGGGGCACTCTTTAGCTGAACTGAGCACAGCACTGTCATGTCCATGATTATAGGTTTATTGAGAAGATATATTATGATATTCCATAAATTAGAATAGAAGAATGGACATGTGGATGTGTGGATAGGTGGACGGACAGATGCAAGCATAATGGATGGAGATGGAGATGGAGACAGAGACAGGGACAGAGATAGAGATAGAGATAGAGATAGAGATAGAGATCAATGGGTGGGACAATGGATGGATAAATGAATGCTTCTGGCAACACTAAGGCCCTGAAGGTGAGGAATTTGATCTTCCTTCTCAATCACCTGCTAGGCATCCGAGAGCTGGACAATGAATATGAATGACAGAAGAATGGATGTCTTTGAGTTGTGGTTCTGGAGAAGAGTACTGGATATCCCATGGACTGCCAAAAGAACAGAGGTGTTTCTTGGAGAGGGTGCAGCCAGAGTGTTTCTTGGAAGCAAAGATGGCAAAGCTTCATCTTTCACACTCTAGGCATGTAGGTAGAGGAGGCTATTCCTGGGAAAAGGACATTATACTTGGAAAGAAGGAGGGTCAGTGAAGGAGAAAAAGAACCCCATTGAGATTGACTGACACGGCAACTTCAGCAATGGACTCTAGCGTATCAGCGAGGATGAAGATGACACAAGATGGGACTGCTCTGAGTTGTGCTTAATTGCACCTAACAACTACAACAAGACTCATTCAGAGGCATATGTCAAGCTTGAGTCAAAAGACAGCTGCTGTTGTTGTTGATGGTCATCAAGTCAAACATGACTCATAGTGACTCTATGAACAAAAGACCTGAAGCCTTTCTATAACTATCGTAATTTCTCCGAGTTCATAGAATTTCCAGAGGCATGCTGTTTAGGAAGTAGATGGCACTCTTGCTTCCAAACTGGGAGCTCCACCAAATACTCTCCACATGGGTAACCATTATTATATTTGACACCCCAGTAGCACAAGGTTTAGCATCACAGCAACCCCACGTTACCTCAGTACAATAGTATCTCATGATTTTGATATAGTAATAGCTCAAAGAAGATAATAGCTAAGCTACTACTGCCACACCAATCCAGGACAGGTCAAACAGAGCTGTCAGAAGTAAATGTGATCTTTCTGTTTGGGTGATACTGTCTATCACCTTCTGGGACCTGGAACCTCTCCCACTCCCTCTGCATCACAACCATGGACTCAGTTTCCCATAGGAGGTCAGTGCTCACCACAGCCCTGGCCATCAGACAGAGGTCTTTAACAGTGCCTGCCTCTTGCTCAGCCTCACCTTTTGCTCTCAACACTTCCAATGGCTTCAGATTTTGGAAGTAGCATATGTTTTCTCAAGTCTGAGATGGAAGTTTTCCCATTAAAGCTGCCTGTGAAAACAGAGGTGCCCTTGGGAGTTACATGACCTTGATGATGGATGTGAACATAGAATACATCCCTCAGGAACCTTTCCTAGGGTACACCAAACACATTCCTCCTACCCTCTGAACCTGCCAAGTCTCAGAGCAAAGAAAGGGTGGATATTTGCCTCCACTAAGATTAGGGCTTGAAACCTTCCAGAACCACTGGAAGGGAGCATAACCTACTACCACTGAGTTGGTTTGACTCACACAAGTTTCTGAGTCTGAAAAATCTTAGTGAGAGAATCTCCATCTTTCTCCTGCAGAGAATCTGGTGGATTTGAACCACATGCCTCTGAGTTGGCAGTCCAACGCCTTACCACAAGGCAGCCGGAGCTCCCCTGACTTTTCTCTTGGCAGTACCCCCAGTGCCTCCTGGTGATGTGAAAGGCATGGCTCCAGTCTGGGATTCTCCAAATCCAAGGATTACAAATACATGGAATAGCAGTGTCATGAGTATCGTACATGCCTCTCAGTCCATTCTCCCATTTCACAGATTGGGAAGAGGAGTGCCAAGCCTCCTGTCTCTTTACAATGCTGTAGAGTCAGAGCTGACTCATAGCTGACCCTCCAGCAAGTTTTCAGAGGTAGTAACTACACAGGAGTAGACCGCCCATCTTTCTCCCAAGAAACAGCTGGTAAATTGGAACCCTCTGCCTTTGAGGTGATAGCACAACTCTTACCAATTCACTACCAGAGATCCCTGCCTCTTACCCTAAGGCATCTATCCCCTGGCAGACTGCTGAGCCTAGAAACAGCTTAGAGTGTGGGAATGCCCACTGACGACCACTAGAAGGCCACCATTAACAAGTGCAAGCTTCCTGCCGCAGCCACTGAGTGGAGGAAATAATAATGGAGATTGAAAGGCATTCTGCATTTGACCTTCCGCAACCCAATCATTTTTCAGTAGAACCCGATAGGGATCAGACACATCTGCTCTCAATAGCAAATGTAAAAAATGACCTGCAGCTTTAAGGTCTGAAAAACATAAACTTGTGTTAAAAGACTGGTGGGGGGGGGGGGGAAGCCAGCCACTCAATACCATGATGTAATTCAACTGCACACACATTCCAATAACAACCGTCTCTCAGAGCCCCTGCCCTGGACCTGAGCTCTTGCCATCTGGGAATTATACGCTGCTCCGGTCACCCTGCATGTCAGCTGTGCGGCCGCTCATGGCGCAGAGCAGGGAGCCTCACGACCTGTGTAATCAGGGCCAGGCTGCTAGGCTTGACTAGGTCCTGAGCTACAGCAGGTATCAACTTACCTTACTTCCCACTTCAAACACTCGGGTGAGCAGCAGGAAGGCAGAGGGAAACCAAGTTCTGGGAAGCCCAGAACAAACTCAGCTCTGCCAGTGATCTGGGGAGCAGCCTCGAGCTGGCCAGAGGTCAAATGGGCCTTTAGAAGTCAGGAAGCTACTCATCAGCCACGTGCAGGAAGTCACCCAGAAGGCTCTACGGGCTGACTGGAGGTGCCCGGCTGTCCTGTGCAAGTCCAGTCATGCCTCCTTCTTCCCACACACTCCTGCCTCCCCACCACCATCATCCACCTCTAACTCCATAAAGGCCTCCTGATCCAATGCATGCCTTAGGTACCTAGTTCTGTTGTAATAGAAATACCGCTAGTGGGTCGTTTTAAAGAACAGAAATGTATTTTTATCACAGTTCTGGGGTATAATTCAGGGTCTCTATTTCTTCTTTGGTAGCAGCTCAGGTATTTTTTGGTTCCGTGGAAATCCTCACATGTCTTCTGCCTTCCTCAGTTCATAATTGCCCCTGACCTCAGACGGCTTATAAGTTATTAGGAGAGAAACTTGGAACAAGCATGTATCCCCGCACAGGGGTGTTGAGAGAAACATTTCCACAGAAGAAACTGGAAAGACAAAGGGCAAAAGCAGCCAGTTCTACCTGGAAGCAGCAGAAACTTTTATGGTGGAAATAGTCTTCTGTTAAACGCTACTTGTAGGAGAATCAGGGCTGGCTAGAGTATGATCCTGTACACTCTACAGTCTCACTTCTGAAAAAAACCCAGGTGCCATCAAGTCAACTCCGATTCCACGTGCATCACAGCAGAACTCCACTCTACAGGGTTTTCAGAGGCTGCTTTTTTAGAAGTTCATCAGGCCTTACTCTGTAGGCACCTTGGGTGGAACTGAACTGCCAGGCTTTCAGTGGTTAATGGTATGCACCACCTAGGAACTGTATACTCTCATTTTCAAAACAAAAACAAAACCCATTGCTGTTGAGTTGTTTCCAAGTCATGGTAAGGTCATATAAATCGGCTTCGTAGGGTTTTCTTTCTATAATATCAACAGAAGCAGATTAGCAGGACTTTTTTTCCCCCTGCAGTGCTGTTGAATGGATTTGAACTTCTAATCTTTAAATTAGTAACCCAGCATGAACCATCTGCACCTTAGAGTACCAAGGGAGTGCTGGTGCATAGCCTGTAGAGAGTTGCCTTACTAAACCAAGGTGGCATCTCTCTGCCAGTTCAAATCCACCAGTGACTCTGGGGGAGAAAGATAGGCAACCTCCTCCTGTGTGATTTATAGCTTTGGAAAGGGTCAGTTATGAGGCAGTTTTGACTCTACAGCAATGAGTTTTTGTGCTTTTTTGAGGGACATACATTTTTCATTACAAAAATAAAATCAACCCCCTGAATGAATTGGTGACTCGATGGCACGTAGCAACAACAATGTGAAAATATTTTTCTAGTGGCCAAAGCAGAGAGAGGTCCAACGACCAGCAAACTAACAAGGCTCCAGCATGATTTCTGACTTGAATTGAAGGAGGCGTAGAGAAATATTTCTAGAAGAGCCAGCATGGACTAGCAGTTTTCCAAACGAAGAAAAGTGAAGAGTACAAGCCATCCAGGCAAGAACCTACAACAGAGTCTTGTTTGGGTGTTGGCGTGTGGACTGTTCAAGAGGGCTTCCAGAGTACAGGATCTGGAGCCATGTTGGAGACTCCTGCAATTCTCAAGTCACAGGTTCGGCTTACCGTGGCCAGTGCCTTGGGACTCATCCTCCTATTAGAGACAGTCCCTAGTAGCAAGTAACCTCTAGCAGCCGACAGGAGCTGAGTTAAGCCTAGGCCCCAAGGAGAGCTCAAGGACCATGGAATCGTCCCCAAATTTGGATTAAACAAACAGCTACTCACTGACTTCTCCACAGGATACATAGCTTTTCTCTAAGTCAGCAGGAACTCATCACTAAGGCTGTGAGAAAATAAACAGAGGGAATCTGATTTCAAGGGACACTCAGGCTCCAGAGAAGAACAGCATGCTCAGACAGGCCATTTTCCTTCAGGGCACGCTGTGCTGTGGGGAATCTCACAGCTACAATGCCAGCAGATTCGGGGACATGTGCTGCCAGTGATGGAGTGAGAGAGTCACGTTCTTGAGTTCCCTAGGGACACGCCAGAACTTGAGGGGCTGAGGGGAGCTGGTTCCTGAAAAAAAAAACAAAAACAAACAATAAAGCAGACAGAGTATTCTCACCTTTCTAAGGAACCTAACACTTGAACTAGAAAATTCCATCTTCTGTCATCTCTCCTAGGTCCAGGGTCTCCTCAGGGCCAACTATCACTGACTGTCCAGTTGTGTAACGTCTGTATATGAGGCGATCAGCTTTCCTGTATTATTGTTTTATTGAATCTAAACTGTAGGCAGGAACTGCCACCATTCCATCAGTCTAGAACAAAATTGTACCACAAATGGAGCTCTTCTACAACAAGGTAGGACAACATTTGTGTTAACGGCAAAGTATAAATCTTTGGGTTGGGAAAAGTGGATTGGTTCTTAAAAGTAAAAACAAGAAGAACATAGAAAGCATAGAAGTCCCCAGAGGAAAACAAAACCAAAACAAAACAGGAGGTACTTAACCTGGGAAGAGAGAGGATCTGGTAATTTAACAGTTATAGATCCATAGAGGAGAATAACAAGGAATAGAGGTCTGTTATTCCTTGGGAGGTCTGTTAGTCTATAGGGAGCTCTGGTGGCCTAGTGGTAAGAAACTGTGTTGTAATCCCCAAGGCACACAGTTGGAATCCACAAGCTGCTCCACAGGAGAAGGATGGGCATTCTCCTCCCACATGCCATTAACTGCCCCTGAAAACCAGCTGGAAGCTCAGCTTTGTGTCAGTTCCAACTCGACGGTACACAACTACAACCACCTCTAATCTCACAAAGAGCTCAAGGGAGAGAACGGGAACATTCACAAAGAGAGCTCAGAAATGCAGAGGGAAGAGGACTCCCTGGCTCTAAGAAGGTAGGAGCTCAGGTCTCGGAGCCAAGAGATATGATCTGTGTTCCTCAAGCTATCAGTAATTTAGTACAGGTCATGGGCCAAGTCTCTTCTCTTTCTGGAGTTAGCTTTCATGGCTTGGCTTGAGTGATATCGTAGGGCCCTTTCAGCTGAAGGAGTTTTAGTTGTGCATTGAGCAACTAATCAAAAGATCAGTGGCTCGAAGACACCAACCATTCCACAGGAGAAAGATAAGCCAGTCTGCTTCCATCAGGATTTACAGGCCTGGGAGCTCGATGGAGCAATTCTACTTTGCCATCAAGAACTGCTATAAGTTGGAATCAACTCTTTGGCAGTGGCATTCATTTTTGTTCCTCAGTGCTAATCTATTAGTTAACAGTTTAAGTAGAGTGCTGATTCCTCTGCCAACAGTCTGGGAAAATTCTCTTGCGTACAACACTCATTTCATTCTCTTAGTGCACAATTAAATGCTGTAAGTGCTTGAGTCTGTTAGTTACTCTGAAGCCGAGAGATTTCTGGAGATGGGAACAGAAAGATAGGAATAAAGACATGCACGGAGAGGAGATGGGAGAGATAAATGAGAAAGATACAGAAAAAAGATGGAGAGGGAAAATTTTGTATATTTGGATAGAAATACAGAGAGACTTAGCACTTTTCTCGTAGCTAGAGACCCAGGCACAGCACTATTGATTTTTTAGTTCATTCCCTAGGTTTGACATGCCAAAATCCTCTCCATCCTTCAAAGCCTGCTCACGAACTTCTTCCAGGAACTGTCCTCAAACCTCACAGAACAGGATCTCTTCCATCTCTAAATTCCTGCAGTAGCCACTTGAGCCATGTAAGACCTGCTCTGGCTTAACTACTAATTAATTCTTGCTCGTGGAAGAGCTCTCATACAGCAGAGAAAGCATCCTACACCTGCAGAGGTTGTCAGGACTGACATTGTGGCTTCTGGCTGTCCTCAGCGAAATGCCAGTAAAGAGCCTGCATCCTGAAGCGGAAAGGGAGTTCAGCAAATGTTTATCCGCAGCACCCATTCATCAAGACTGGAGCTTTGACCCACAACTCGTACTAGACACAAAACAACTCAAGATTTCTGAGCAAATTTAAGTGAGAAATCTGAAAAAAGAAAAAAGAAGAACCTCCCAGAAGGAAACACAAGGGACTGTATTTTAAAATTGTAAGTGGGTGAGGATATAGAGGCAGAACCTAAAAAAAAATACTACTAGTCACAGTACAAGTTAACAAATCGGACTTCTCCTTAAAACACACAAGAGGAGAATAAAAGGATGAGCCACAGATCGCTGGAAAATACTCACAAAACACACATCTAAAAAAGAACTAGAGTCCAGATTATCAAAGGAATTCCTATAAATCAATGGGGAAATATTTAAACACATCACAGAGGAAAATATCTAAATGGCCTGTAAAAAGATGTCCAGCATTGTTAGTAATTAGGAAAATATAAATGAAAACCAAAGTGAGTCACAACTGTATATCAGTCTGAATGACTTAATATGAGAAGATTCTTTCCCAAATGTTGGGGAGGTTGCTGCACAACTGAAACACTCAAACATTCCCAGTGAAAGTGCAAAATGGTACAACCCCTTTGGAAAACTATTTGTCAACTTAAACACCGTGAATATCTTCTGATGAGTAATTTTACTTTCACACATACCCAAGAGAAATTAAACTGATAGCTAAAACACCCTCTTTGCACCATTACTCAAAAAAACCTCCAAACTGGAAACAAAGTCTATCAAAGGAAAAGTGAATATATAATCTGAGTCAGAGGCATACTATGCAATATTAATGAAGAATGGACTGCTTCACACAGCAACACGGATAAATCTCCAACAAGGCTACAGAAGCTAGGAAAAGTACATGTGACTTGACTCATTTATAATTAATTCAAGAAAAAGCCAAATTAACCGATGAAAATAGTCTTCAGGACAGTGATTGCTCTGGGGCAGCCGAGAGTAAATGGGGGAGTGAAAAGCATAAGCAAAAATGAAGCCCAGGAGACTGTTTGTTCAGGGTTTTTTAATTTTTTTTATTTGTCCTTCTGTGATTTATTTTGATCAGCCAGGAGATTGTTTTGAGTGAAGAAAAGACTTTGTATCATTGGTTACGTGAGCATATACGTGTTAAAACTCACTAACATGCACTTAAGTTCTGTTCATTTTATATGTACTTACCTTGTTATTAAAGCTCAACATCAAGAAAACAAAGATTCTCACCACCGGGCCAATTGGCAGCATCAATATGGATGGTGAAAGAGACTGAAATAGTTAACAGCTTTAGTTTACTTGGCTCCACAGTCAACAGGTTTGGTAATAGCAGCCAGGAAATCAGGAGACAAATTGCATTGGGAAAGTCAGCTGTTGAGGGAACTCTCAAGAGTACTGAAGAGCAGTGACGTCAGGCTGGAGACTAAGGTGCACCTGATCCAGGCTATTGCAATTATGTGCTATGCATCGGAGAGTTGAACAATGAATAGGGATGATAGAAAGAGAATCGATGCCTTTGAGCTGTGGTGCTGGAGAAGAGTGTTGAATATACCATGGACGGCTAGGAGAACAAACAGGTTTGTCCTGGAGAAGGTGAAGCCAGAATGCTCCTTGGAGTCAAGGATTCTGAAGCTTCGTCTGACAAACTTTGGGCATGCTGCAAGGAGGAACTGGTCCTTGGAGAGGGACATCATGTTTGGAAGAGTGGAGGGGCGGCACAGGAGAGAAAGACCCTTGATGAGATGGATCGATTCTGTGAGTGCAGTGGTGGAAATGAGTGTTTGAGATGGCAAGATTGGCACAGGATAGAACGGCGTTTAGGGCTCTTTGTACATAGGGTCACTATGAGTTGCAAGCGACTCGATGGCACATAACAACAACAACAACAGCATTTTTATTGTTGTGGTTTGGTTGCTGCCTGATTGAGTACAACCTATCACAACCCTGTGGACAACAGATCTGAATCTTGTCCAATCCAGCACCATCCTCACAATCTCTGACATGCTCAAGCCCATTGCTGCAGTCATCATGTCAACCCACCTGGTGAAGGTATAGTCCTCTCTATTGCTGCCCCTCCACCTTTCCAAGCATATCCGTATCCAAGGAATAACCTCTTTTAGAAACAGGTCCTAAGTGTGTGAGATGAAGCTTCATCTTTGCTTCCAAGGAGCACTCTGGATGCACCTTCTCCAACATCTGTTTCTTCTTTTTGGCAGTCCATGAGCTCTTCAGCACTCTTCTCCAACACCACAGCTCAAAGACTTCAATTCTTCTTCTGTCATCCTTAGTCATTGTACAGCTCTTGGATCTATAGCAAGCGCCTAAAAGACCATGGCCTGAATTAGATGCACTTTAGTCCTCAAACTGACGTCGTTACCCCTCAATAATTTGGAGAGGTCCTTGACTACAGACTTTCCCATGGCAGTATGGCTCCTAATCTCCTAACTGCTTGTACCAAGTGGACTGATTATGGATCCAAGTAAGATGAAGTCCTTAACAGTAAACATCAATTTAAAATATAGGAATTATTTCATTCTATAGTTATTTATTAAATGTCTCCTATGACCGAGGCTTTGAGGTGAGCATTTGTGCAAGTATAAAAGATACATCACTTACGATTAAGAAAGAATGACAGGGGAAATACTTCCTTAATAATTCTCACATGTTCAGCTTCTTAGAGATGAAAGCCATTTTATTTATTCAGCAAAATAGAGGTAGTGGTTTAAGTGTTTAGCTGCTAAACTGCAAAGTCAGTAGTTTGAATTCACCAGTCATTCTGAAAGAGAGAAGTGTGGCAATCTCCTTCCACAAAGATTACAGCCTTGGACATGCTAGGGGATTTCTACTCTATCTTACAATCAACACCCTTGGCACCACCAGTCAGGAGATCAGGAGACATATTGAATTGGGCCAGTCCACTCTCAGAGACCTCTTCAAATTACTGAGGAGCAGTGATGTCAGTTTGAAGATTAAGGCGTGCTTGATTCAGATCATGGTCTTTTCAATTGCTATGCATCTGAGAGCTAGACAAGGAATACAAATGACAGAATTTATGCTTTTGATTTGTGGTATTGGAGAAAAGTACTGACTATCCCATGGACTTTCAAAAGAACAAACAGATGTGTCCTGGGAAAAGTACATTCAGAGTACTCCTTGGAGGCAAGAATGGCAAAGGTCAACTCACACACTTTGGGCATGCTGCTACTCCTTGGCAAGGAATATCATGTTTGGAAAGGTGGAGGGTGAGCAAAGAAGAGGGAGACTGTCAACGAGATGGTGACAGCAGCAATGGCTCAAGTGTGTCAGAGATGGTGGGGATGGCGCAGGATGCAGCAGCGTTCAGATTTGTTATTCGTAGTGTTGTTATGAGTCCTCCTTAACTTGACAGCACCTGATAACAGCAGCTCTGTCCAACAGCTGACTCATGTCAACATTGAGTCAGAATCAAATGGAGAGTAAGGAATTGAAGTGTTTGGGTTTGGCTCCTCACTCAGGATCATTGCGTTTTCTTGCTGGCCCTGTGTCCTGCTGTCCTTGTGCTACTCCAGTACAAACTCCACAGGTGGGTGGTTCACATTTTTGGAGGCGAGGAACCAGGACATTGGCAGGGCTATGCCCTGTCCGCTCTCAAAGAGGATCATTCTGTATCTTTTCACTTGCAGCTGCACCAGGCATTTCTTGGGGTTCCTTAGCCTGTCGACAGGTCCTCATACATAGTATGTCTTATCATTGTATATATTCATTTTGTCTTTTATTAGATGTCACTCAGGAGGGATTATGCTTATTACCATCTTCTGCAGTGTGATGTCATTAACAAAGTAGGAAGAAGGTCCTATTTACAAACATAGGAGTTAGGATTTCAGAATCTTTTGGGAGGACACATTTCAATCAACCGCCTCCTGGTCTGCTCAGTGGCAGCACATAAACATTCAGGGATTAAGGAACTCATCAGAACTGAATAATGTGCCCCCAGTGAAACCGTGATGAGAAGCTTCCAGAGTCACTCCTCAAGGTCAAAGCATCCAAACTCTATAGCTCATCCAGAATCTTCAAGCAAGTTGCTCTCTTCCCTCTGTCTTCCCTCAAGGAAAGCACAGGCTCATCTCCCAAAGCTTCGAGCCTCATCCCCAAAGCCTGACTTGCCAAGGAAAGGAGGGAGACCTTTGGCCTGCTGGCTTCTAGACTTCCCCCCAACCCCTTAGGGAAAGGCAGAATCCAAACACACACTCATTCTCACAGGCTGTCCTTACAAGAAGAACTAAGTCCTAGAAATGTTGGGTCTGGTGTGAATAAGGAAAAAATGCAGAAATTCAAAAAGCAATCCAAAAAACATTTCTCCCACTGAGTGTGCTATGAAAAGCAAGGGCCGTGGAGGTGAAAGGGGCCCCCAGAGCCAATGGTGGGGTTGACCTCCAGCCACTGCTCATTTTCCTGGACAGAATATGATTTTCAGTGACCCAGGAGATGACTCACTGCTTTCTAAATCCTAAACTCTGGACGAGAGAACTCTTACTTCTGAGCTTTGATCTCTTCATCTATAAAACAGGACTCACAGTTCTTACCCTGCCCACTTCACAAGGGTGATGTGAGGTTTATTAGGGGTCAGGAATACGAAAGTACTTTATCAGCTTTGAGTTACTGAATGTGTTAGACCATAATTAGCATGGATCACTTTTTTTAGTCCATTTAAGGTACTTACATTGTTTAAAAAGAAAGAGATGAACTAGAAGGCTGGGTCCTGTGTACAACTGAGTCCATTTGGGCAAGTAATTGTCCCTCTGAACCAACTTCTATACCTGTAGAACGGAAATGATCATATTTATATCAAAGTTTGCAAAAAATAAATCTTGGAAAAATGCCTATAAAGTCTTGAGAAGAATATCTGGTACACAACCAGTACTCAAAAAATAGCAGTTGTTATAATTCTTACTATGAGAACAGAATTCTACCTATTCCTGCTTCCTTCAACCTTTACGGCTAAGTAGTAGATTCCTATGTTTGTTTGGAGTCAACCAATTCAGACAGTACAAATATGCAAGATTAGATTTTCTGAAAAAGTTTACCAGGCATCCTGAGAACATGAACAGCTACTAGTTTACAACATAGGAAACTCTGGTGGCTTAGTGGTAAGGAATTGCATTGCCAACCCAAAGCTGATGGTGATGGCTGTTGTTGATTGCCATCAAGTAAAGCGTGACTCATAGTGACTCCATGAACAAAAGACTTAATGCTTTTCCGTAGCTATTGTCATTTTTCCAAGTTCATAGAGTTTCCAGAGGCATGTAGTTTAGGAAGTGGATGCCACCTGCTTCCAAACCTTTTTTACAACTGGGAGCTCCACCAAACACTGTCCACATTGAGAAACCATTCTGGTATTTGATACTCAGTGGCACAAGGTTTAGCATCACCGCAAACCCAGGTTACCTCATACAGCACATTGACAAAGAGTGATGTGCAAAGTGGAAGAGTGTTCCTCCAGATATAACAGCACTAGTCTCATTTAGCAGTGGTTAAAGTGCAGTCAAGTCAAATACGACTCAGAGTAAGCTTTGCACAAAAGACCTGAACTCTGTTCTATAACGAACATCATTTTTGTACATTTATAGAGCTTAAAGAGTTTGTAGAGTTTCCAGAGGCATCTAGTTTAGGAAGTGGATGTCGTTCTTGCTTCCCAGAATAAATCAGTCTGGAAGCTGATCCAAACATTGTACATAACGGGTAACCATTACGGTATTTGACAAGACTATGGAACAGTGAGCAGCATCACAGCAACACCAAATTGTTCAGTTCCTCAACTAGACAAAAGATTGCTGTGTCATTTAAGGAATATTCATTTAAAAATTAATAAATTTGGCCGGAAGGCCCTGAAGGATTTTAAAGCCATGCCTTTGAGCAGACCTCCACCCTTGGCTCCACCCTAAGGCTCAAGGACACCAGCTCTTGGGGGTAAAGAGCAGTAATAAACATCAAACACGACCCCAAAAACTTCCCTTACATGACTGAGGCAACTGCCATTGAAATGCTAGCTATCAGTACAAACTCCCAGAGTGGAGGGCCTGGCCTGCCGTCCCATTCCCTCACACTAAGGTATGTGGTTCAAATTCACCAGCTGCTCCATGGAAGATAAATATGCTCCTCCCCTGCAATTTATAGCCCCTGAAAATCCACTGGAGAGTCAGCAATGAGTTGGACTCAAAAATACTCAACAACAAAGTATACAACAATTACAACTATTTGTCTGCAACAGCTAGTATACAACAATAAATGTATATACTGAAGGAACTCTGATTGTACAGGGATAAGAAGTTGTGCTCCCAACCCCAACATGTGATCCAAATCCATCAGCTACACCTCAAAAGAAAGATGGGAAATCTCCTCTCATGTGATTTATAGCCTCTGAAAACTTGCTGGAGGATCAACTATGAGTAGGTCCCTACTTCAAAGTAGGACCACAATGAGAGTATATTCTAGGAGTCTTGGTGTTGCAAATGGTTAACACACGCAGCTGCTAACCAAATGTTAGGAGTTCAGATCCACCCAAAATCACCCCGAAGAAGCCCTACTTTCAAAAACTCAGCCGTTGTAAATTCTAAGCAGCAGTTTTCTACTCTGGAACACAGGGAGTCAATAGGAAGAGTGTGTCAAAACCAATTTCATGTCAATTGGGTAATCTTATGCCAAGCACCTACCGTGGTCTTAGACACAATCCTGGAAGCTCTTGCCTGCATACCACACTTACAGGCCATATAGAAGTCAAAAGGATTTTATCTCCATTCTGTTACTAACTAACTAGCCACTGAGTCAGAAATGACTCATAGCTGTGGGTCATCAGAAGCTGTCAGTTACACATGAGGAAATTGCCCAACTTTCTTGCTATCTTTGGGTTGGCAGCACAACTCCTTACCCCCTGGACTACCAGAACTTATTATTAAAAAAAAAAAAAAAGAAAGAAAGATTTACTCAATCTGAAGAGAAACAAGAGTGCAGAACTTGTTTTTTTAAAAAGAAGGATATTTTATCCAAAAAAGAGGTACATTTACTTTCATTCACACAGCCAGAGAGAATGACAGTGAATAGCGCACATGCAAGACGGTCTGAGTCTCAGGCCATGTTCTCAGAGCAAAGTGACTCAGGTACATGCTACACTCTGCTGAGAGGCCACAGCCCATCACAGAGGGCTCTTCACTCTCAGAAGCTAGGCACTCTCCAGCTTGCAGACCCTTCCCCACAATCTGCTTCTCTCAGGTTCTCCACCATCTTTTCAGGAATAGTGTCTTGTGCCACTGACATCTTGTCTGCAGGAGTCTATTTCTACCAGTTATCTACCTGTACATCGTAAAAAGCACCCACACATAGTAGCAAGTAAGCCAGTGGGTCCCTGAGAAGTTTCCCTGAAACGTTGTCTTATCAAGTCATGGACTCAAACTCACTGTCACTGAATTGATTCTGACGCATAGCAACCCTCTTAACAGAGGGAGCCTGTCCATCTTTCTCCCGCAAAATCACTGGTGGATTCAAACCACCAGAAGTGTGCAGTCTATGCTTAGCAGCACAACATGCTATGGACTATACACCTCCATTCTGAGTCTTAGTAAACTCTTTAGTTAACTCCTTATTCAACTCAACTCCTTCTTGAGACTTTCTTGCTATCTTTGGGTTGGCAGCACAACTCCTTACCCCCTGGGCTACCAGAACTTATTATTAAAAAAAAAAAAAAAGAAGAAAAGAAAGAAAGATTTACTCAATCTGAAGAGAAACAAGAGTACAGAACTTATTTTTTTAAAAAAAGAAGGATAGTTTATCAAAAAAAGAGGTACATTTACTTTCATTCACACAGCCAGAGAGAATGACAGTGAATAGCATACATGCAAGATGGTCTGAGTCTCAGGCCATGTTCTCAGAGCAAAGTGACTCAGGTACATGCTACACTCTGCTGAGAAGCCACAGCCCATCACAGAGGGCTTTTCACTCTCAGAAGCTAGGCATTCTCCAGCTTGCAGACCCTTCCCCACAATCTGCAGGGAGTTCAGGCTGTGAGCTGGGAGCTAATTGAGCTAACTGAGCAAGAACTCTGGTGGCCTAGTGGCAAGAAGCTGCCCTGCAATCCCAAAGATATGCCATTCAAACCCACGGGCTACCAGCTGCTCCATGGAAAAAGACTGGGTAATCTCCTCTTGTGCGGTTAAGTGACACTGAAAACCCACTGGAGAGTCAGCTAGGGGTCAGTTCTGACTCTAACGTACACTACAACAGCAAGGGCTAAAGCGTCGTGGACTGTGTTGTTAGGCTGTTGTGAACTGAGAGACTACAGTGATAGACTAAGACCTGTAGAGATGAAGACCAGTAGTTCACATGTTCTGTGATGACCTGGGCTGTGTGGCTGAGGGGTTAAGGAGCTGGAGGAGCATAAAGTTATGATGCTGTGTGTGGTGAAGTGGAACCAAAGGTCTTTGAGGCAGTTGTGCTGCAAACTTTGACGTTAATGCACTGAGTCTGAGGGCTACAGGATGGAGACATGGGCTGTGAAATTGTGGAATCACTTACAATCAGGTTGAGAGGCCATGGGTTCTGGATCACTATGCTGAGGATGTGGAGGACTCAGCGGTATATGAACTGAAGGCTAAGAACAACTGTTGATAGTTTTTGAAGAGTCTCCTTGTTTCCTCAAATAGAATGGAAACTGTCTCTGTTGGTTGCTGGGTAAACTATTGGGAACTCTTGCTTGAGCGGTGAGGGAGGGACAGACGGATGCTAAGGTGCCACCAGGTAGGGCACAGGCAGCAGCCAGCAGCCAGCACAAGAGTGGAGGCGTGGAAGGCCCTGAGCACTGGTTCCTGCGCCTGCGCAGCCCACGCAGGAAGGACGCCAGGCCCCGCTTCCACCTCGAGGCTCCAAGTGCACCGGAGGGTGGCGGCACACAAGAATGTTATTCTCCAAAGCCACTGGGACACTTCCTGTCAGTTCATATAATTGAGTATTACAGTATTTAAATTACAAATTGAAGATTATTTTTACAGGTGTCATTTTAAATATAACACGAAATTTCTTGACATTACATCAGCCCCGCCACACAAACAGCTGCACTGGGCTCGCCTGCATGTGTGAGGCACATGGCTGAGACTTGTAATGTCGTGGGGTGTGCTGCACAAGTGCAGGGGAAAGTGTGCATGTGTGTGTGTGTGTGTGTGTGTGTGTGTGTGTAAGAGACAGTGTATGTTAAGAGTGTCATTGAGGGAGTGCATGAAATGAGTGTAAGATTCCACTCGAGTGTGATCAAAGCTGTGTGATGCTAAGAACATTGGGTGGGTGGGTGGGTGTGGTTATGAATATGTGACTATATAGCTAGTACAATATAATGCTATGTGTGTAATATTGAACACACGGATCTGTGTGTATTCACATAAAAGGAGGTTTGTAAGAGAGACAAAGGAAGAAATATAGAGACAAAGAACAGAGTGAGAGGAGAGTTAGAGTTGTAGCACACTCTTGGACGTTCCAAGTCACGCAGGTGATAAACCATAAGGCAGGGAGGACCTACACGTTCTCTGTCTCCCTCTAGAGGTGGCCAGAATTTTCAAGAAGTGGATGAGCTCAATTTCTTGGGTAGAGGGGCTGCTGGAAGTAACCCAAGGTGGTGCTGCAGTGCCCTCCAGTGGACACTCTCTCAACCCAGCCCCCAGCCAAACACCCAAGCTGATTGAAAAGAGGGGCTTGATGCCCTTCCCAGGACCATTAGGTCCCATACCCTAGGGCTCCTCTGCAGCTAATATTGGAAGAGTCAGCTCTGAAACTTCTTTATTTGCCAAAGGAAAATGCTTCATGGAGCTTTAATGATTGCTCAAATTCTCCATCTGAGACTCTTTCCCCCTTGCTAAGCAAGGCACAATTGGAACATACCCTATCTGCTATTCCTTCCCCACTTTATGATGAACCCATCTTTAAGGCTAGACATCAAGACTGCTTCCACCAAAGAGTTTCTCCTGAGCCCCACGCCAAAGGACCTTCCTCTTACTCAAGGCAGAACTGGCTGTTAGGGGCAAAAGTGTTACTTCAGCCTCTTTAAGTGACAGCCCAAGAGGACTGAAGTCAAGGCCTGATAGCTCTCTGGCTGGTCAGAGCACAGGCAGGGCAGGACAAAGAGAAAATACTATCCAAAGGAAAATCCAATAAATGGCAAAGGTCTTTAGAGAGACAGATGACAGAGAATGAGTAGAAAATCGAGCCCCCAAATTTCAGTCAGTGAAATCCTGCTCGGGGTACAGAGGCGGGGCACTGCAAGTGTACAACCCAAATATAGTAACTATTCAAGGTTGCTATTTTTAGACTGGAAAAGAGGGCTATCTCAGGAAGAGATTTAAACCTAACAAAAGAAGAATTCTCTGGGCTTCCACATTAGCAAAAATGTTATTCATGGCACAGACAGGCACCCACTTGTAGTCTGGCCACTGGGTGAAGGAGCAGCATGAAGCTGTGTCCAGCCAGTTTCAGGGGTGCCAGCCAGCCTCAGCCTGATTGCCCAGGCCTAGAGGGGCTGTCACTGGGGTGTTTTAGAGGAAAGCAGAGGCGACTAATGACAGAGACCAGACAAACCGTAGCCAAGCCCTAACATTCTTCTCAGAATCATTGACTATATCAGTAGGCAATGAGCTCAGTGTCCTCTAGACTCATCCCTACCTGTCTAGCTGCCAGGCCACACCTGCAAATATTGGTGGCAGCCGAGAACAGAGAGCCAGCAACTAGCCTTAGGATGCCCAGCTCACTCCCTGCGGGGTCCAGCCTTCCCTTACCTGCCTCCTTCTCCCAGCCTGCAGCTGGCATTGCCTTCTCATACCCACATCTTAGTGTCTCTTTAGGGGAAAAAGAAAGCCAGAGAAATATGCTAAACATAAAACAATAGAGAGATAAGGCAGCCAGGTCCCTCCACAGCTAGCCAAATCCACAACACAAGATGAAGAGTTCAAGGGAGAGGCTCCAAGAGGGTTTCTCAAGGACTGTGTCTAAAATGGAGGTGGATACTGTGTTCACTCCAGGTAACCAGGCTCCCCCCTGTATTCTTGAATGATCCATTTCCAGGCTTTGTGTCTGTTCATCTCTGGTCTCTGGCCCACAGAAGCTCAGGACCAGGTGCTCAGCAGCCTGCAGGACCCTCCTGCCCTCTCAGCATTTCTGCTGAGAACAATGCAAGCTTTAGGAGATCAGAGCTGAGATGTAGCAGAGGTAGAACAGGCAAAGAGAGGGTCCTCAGAACTCCTCACTGTACATAAGAGCCCGAAGTGAGCAGGAACAGAGACTCAGCCACAACAGAGAGCAATCTGGTGGCGACTTTATGCTCTAATTTTTTATCTATCACTATTCTACATGCAGTCTCTTCCAAGTCTATGATTTGTTTCTTGCCATGTTGACTAAAGTCATTTGCCTTCCCTCTACTGCTCCCTTGTCTCCATTCATTTACCTATGCGTGTCCACTCACTACCGCCAGTTTTCCCTGATGCCCTGGGTTATTGAGGAGTGGCTGCAGCACCCTAAGGACTCAGGCAAGCCTGTCAGGGACCAGGCTAACTGACTGGGCCAGTGCGGATGCCTTTACCACCTGCCTTCTGCTCCAGTGAGGTGCTTCCATCTGTCCTGCAGGAGTGATGTCTCCCTAAAGAGGCTTTACGGCTCCTGCCACTCTGACTGTCAGGTTAGTGCCTTTGTCTACAGAATTAGCACAGGTGCACCTGCAGGCTGGTGTCCTCGTTAAGCTATTTTCTGCATCTTGATCCCATAAGGATGGCTCCAGGGGAACTTTCAAATAAGCACTTCATTTGCAGTTGCCTCTCCAGATTGAAAGAGGATGGTCCCAGTTTCATGAGCAGAGGCAGAGGGGTGTCAGGGTCTCTCTGTTTTCTGTGCCAACTGATCGCATTTGGACAAGCTCACATAGAATTGGAGAAATAAGGGGCATGGGTCTTCGACTTGACTTCTCTCTTGCCCCTTACCTACTGGCATGTCGGAGTTTCTCCTTGTTGTAGTCAAGCTCTGGAGGAGAATAGACTTCTCCTCTGGCTGCCCTTCCTCTTTGACTCTCAGTGAAAGAACACATTCAATAACCGTGGGATTCCAGGTGGACAAGATGCTACTAGACAGGAGTTGTGGCATGTTCCTGAACTTTCTATATGCCAGTGTTTACTCACTCACCCTCCATCCTCTATACAGTTCCAAGCCCAACATTTCCAGAGTCGCTTTCTATGGCTACCAACACAAAGAAAAAAGATTGCAAACATCTCCTGAACACTGTAGGGACCAGGCTGAGGAGCGAAGAAGACACAGTTGAGTCTCTGACCAGTGGCCAACTTACTATTCTCTGGAGGTAAAATTCCAAGTTGGGCATTTATCAAAGACAAATTATCAGTGCTAAAAAGATAACCTGGGAAGGACAAAGCTGGATCAGCAGAATCCAGAGCAGAAGGAGATCAGTGATGAAGGAGACTGTAACGGTGGAGGTTCCGAGAAAGAAGGGCTGCACCAAGATCTAAGAAAATGGTGAATAAAGAGGTCCCAGAGAAGACAAGGGCAGAAAAGGATATTTGAGGCAAGAAAGATGAGTAAAGAGGTAAAAATGGAAAGCACAAGAGGCTTTTGGGGGAAATTGAGTGGACAGACTAGCCAGGTATTTCTGGTTGCCTGATGGTACGGAGTTGTAATGGTAACTAAAAAGTATGCAGTTCAAATCCACTAGGGGCTCCACAGGAGAAAGATAAACAAACAACTGGTGTGTGATTTACTGTTTCTGAAAACTTCCTGGAGGGTCAGCTATCAATTCTGACTCAACTGCAACAGCCAGGTAGCACCGAATCTATTTTCAGAGGAACAGTACAACATAAAGCAGCTCTTCTAAATCCACTGCAAATGGATACAGGACGTCCACCAAGACATGGATGCCCTGTGTCCTAAAGTCAGTCTAGGGTGGCTAATCTTTAGGTTAATATCTCCAAGTCTAAACAAGTTCATCCTTTTTCCCAGTGTGAAACATTTTTTTTATCTGTCACGGCATGAAGATTGGAAGGAGGAGTGGCATCAACTTCCTAAACAACATGCCTCCAGAAACTATGAACTTTGATAAATGTCAACTGTTGTAGAGGGCTTTCAGGCCTTTTGTTCATAGGGTCACTATGAGTCATGCTTGAGTCGAAGGCAATCATCATCCTCCACAACAATGGAATGAAGAGGGTCAGTAAGTAATAAATTAAAGCATGACACTGAGGTGAGGGAATGAGATTGCCCAATCCCTATACCCACTACCCCAAATCCACTGCTGCTGACTCAATTTCAACCAAGCAACCCTATGAGACAGGGTAAAACTGTCCACAGTGTTTCTGAGGCGGTAAATCTTTATGGAAGCCGATTGCCTCATCTTTATCTCACAGAGCAACTGGTGGGTCCCTAACCACCAATATTTGGTTAGTGTTCCAATGCTTAATCCTTAGCACCACCAGGATTTCTCAGGATTGTTGTTGCATGCCATCGAGTCAGAACCAACCACTAGCTGGCCCTTCAGTGAATTTTCAGAGGCAGGCAGTCACCCAGGAGGAGATTGCCCATCTTTCTTCCATGGAGAAGCTGGTGGATTTGACCTGCATGCCTTCAGGATTACAACACAGTTTTTTACCAGTAGGCCATCAGAAAAGCGCTCTCTTTTTCTCTATATCTACGTCTATCTCTTGCCATGACTATCTCATTTACAACAAATATTTACTGAGTACCCAGGCTGCCAGGTTCTTGACTGGGAGTCTGCAATTCAACCATGAATCAGACATCATTCCTATACTCAAGGGTCGTATAACTTCATAAAGAAGATAAAAGAAAATTCCATTCCAATAGAATGCAGTCAGAGCTGGACTCGAAATACGTACAGAGAATTATAGGCATTCAGAGGAGCCATCATCCTGTGGGTCAAAGAAAACATCCAAGAAAAACTGATAACCGAGATGTTTTTAAGAGAAAGGGGTAGTGAGCCAAGAGAAGAAGAGAAGGAAAGCCAGATGAGAAGCTTGAGCAAAGGCAAGAGGCTGTAAGAAGTGTGCGAGGCTCTACAAACAGTTCAGTGGTACCAGAGGTATGGGGGCTTCCCTGCTCGACAGCAGAAATATAATGTTGGGAAGAAGGTGTTTAGGGGAGCAAGGAGGGACTTTGAAGTCTTTCCCAAATGCAAAGCTATTCCTGAGGAAGAGAAATGTGCACCTGTTTTCCCAGAGAGGGTGGGCATCCTTTAGCAGAGGGTAGAGAGGGATGGAATTGGGCTCCCCAAGGCTGAGGCTCCTACTCCTGCTGTTAACAATCTCAGTGGGTGATGTTTTCATAGAAAGACCACATCTACTGTGTGCCAAGTATTCTTTCAAAAAGCTCAGTCTTAATAAAGGCTTTTGTGTAAGCTTTCTAGAAGAAAAGATACATTCTTCACTATACCTTTTCCCTAGCCAGCTTTCAAAAGAACTATTCACACACACTGACCTCATGAGGAGCTGAAAGCCCCAGGGATCAGGGTTAGGAGGAGTACTGAAGGCAATTTCCAGAAAACAGAGAAAGGAGATCTGATTAGAGTCTATCAGCTAGGAGGTTGTCTTCAGGGCAATTAGATTTGACAGGTACATTCCAGTCCATTCAAGTTATTTCCCTGCCAGAGTCCTTTTAAAACATAGGAGTAAAATAAACTCCATAGAATAGCAAAAGGTGATTTACTGAGAACACCAACAGGCATTTACTGATATGAGGACAAAGTTAAAAGAAAAGCTCATCAGCATGGCACTTGAAAAGGGAAAATCAGATTCATCTACCTGGCTGATAGATACAGTCACTCACTGCAGTAGAGTTGAAATTGATGCCTAGCTGACCCACCAGCAGGCTTTCAGATGCTGTAAGAGGCACAGGAGGAGAGTTCACATCCTTCTCTGTTAGAGTCCTTGGTGCATTTGAACTGGTAGAGAGGGGCCCCCTTTGGGTTGGCAGCACAACTCTCTAATGGCTAGGCTACTCCCTTGGCTGCTGTGTAAGTAATCATGAAATCTAATTTTTTTGGAGAAAATGTGATTTCTGAGAAGAATATATGATACATGAGAAAAGCATGAATTAAAGGAGAAAAAGCATCATCATAGAGTCTTTGTAGAACACCTTATCAGGCCTCTCTTCCACACAGCTTCTGGATAGGTTTGAACTTCCCACCTTTACAGTAGTAGCCAATCCTAAAATGTGAATAGCAATGGAAGACAATGAGAATAGTAAGAATAAAAGCAGATTTCAGTTCCTCAGTGTGCCTGGCTCACCTTCCAGCCCAGTAGGTACCAAACCAAGCAACTTCACAGAGATGAAGGAGCATCACCTCCTCTCTACTCCAAACATCCAACTCCTTAGCACACCCTATCCTGTGTGGATCTTACTTCCTCAGAGAAATAATGAGCTTCCAGTGTGCAGGAGTCAATGTCTCATTGATAATGTGATGCCGTTAATCAACATGGAGTCTCATCTATCTTGCTGGAAGCCCAGATAGAGCATCACATAGGCCAACTTGACAAGGCCCCCATTCCTCTGCCATGTCTTCCTGTGTCATCGGCTTCCTTCCTCATGCTAGCCTCTTAATACCTAGAAATCTGGTTACAGTTTTAGGTAACATGTGCTTGGAAAGATGATGATATTGCTGTATATCCCCAAAGAGAAAATAAGCAATATCAACAAGATAGCTAAGAGTCTCTTCATTCCTTTGACTGTTGGACCCTTTAATAGACCTCAGTCTCGTCTACTAAAATTTTATCTACTAAAGCTTAAATAGTCCTTTCAAATTAGACCTACTACTTCTCCATTTCCTTCATTTTCTCTCCTTTTATTCACTCCACATAGGTCCCTTGGTTGTTCAAATGGTCTATACTCATGTATTATTCTAGAACTTGTCAATCCAAGCCCACCCAGTGGGTCTATCTCCTTCCATCATGATTACTGCCAAAACACCTCTCTGCAGCAGTCTTATTCTGTCACACATGAGGTCCCCATGCATTAAAATCAACTCAAAAGCAATGAATGTGTTTTCATTCATTCCATCACCATTATTTTTAGTGGTGATAGTTTAATAAGACACACCCCTCTGGTACAAGTTTTCCATGTGAAAAAAAAAAAAGACAAGGAATCGAAGCCAGGTATAACTGGAGCATTCCTCCTTACAGATATAAATTAAGCTGGTCCACATCCCTGAGCTATATCTGTTGCATATTTCAATAGCTTCACCTGAGTCCCAGTGAATTATAAGGAGAGCTGTCATCCTCATGGGACATCACCCGTGACATCATGTCTCTTTCAAATTCGTATTCTTTTCTCAGAGTGGGATGGTTCCTTATTTTCTCTATGGAAGCCATACAAACATGAGCCTGCCTGCCGTCCTAGACTTACACATCACACACATACACATATCTTTAGAGTGGAGAGTAAATATTGCTGGGAGTTTTAACCTAACCATACAACCCACTACTGTTGAGACAATTCTAACTATAGAGTTAGAATATTAGAGATAGAAAACTATGTATAGTATTCGTTGAACATGGCTCATTCTGATCTTGAAAATTCTGCCCAGTGCAACATGCTTTTCTCCCATCATGTTCCAAATCTGCTCTCACTGACCCATACACTCCCATTCAGTTACTACGCACAAGAGTTTAGTAACCTCTTGTTGGTTTTGTGTACTGCTAAACCACCCTCCTAGAATTTCACCCTCTAAATCAAGCAGTTTATTAAGTTATTATAAAAAGAAATTGGATTTTTGGATTTCATCACCAAAAGAAATTTTATATCATCCCCTGAAAGAAAAAAAAATTTCACACACATACACACATAAGTCATTACTATTTACTATGATCAGCATTAAACTGTGAGAACTTATCCAATACTTTGGAAGTACAGGGGAGGACATAGGAGACATCGTAAAAACAGTGATGACCAAGCTGAGCCCTGAGAAAACAGAATAACCCAAGAGAAGAGATGAGGGGAAAGAAGGATCTAGTCAGATGAAAAGCACATGTAAAGGCTTAGACAAAAGTGAGAACTTGGTATAGTTCCTTAAATAGTTTCTGCAGATCAGACCTGTTGCTGCTTTATTTCCCTCACTTTCTATCCTTTTGTTCATGCCACATAAGGCTCTATGTGACACAAATAGTTTGTACTCATCTACTTCTCATAAAGTTGGCAATCCAAGCCCATCCAATGGATTGAAAAGAGGTTCAAAATAACCAGAAGAAACATGGAAAGGTAATAGAGAAAGTTAGAGAAGAGGCTTGGCCAGACCATGGGACATTTCATGGGTCCTGCAAAGAAATTTAAACTTGATTCAGAAGACAGTGGAGAACTACTACTAAAGGGCTTAAGCAGTGGAATAACACAGTCAGATTTCCTCTATAGAAAGTTGCCTTCCGCTACAAGATGAAAGGTAGACTATTAGAAGACAAGAATGAAGTAGAGAGCTTTTGAGGGCTCTGTTTCATATACTAGATCACATTAATATCCTCCAAACGTGAAAGATGCTAGAGCTCTGGATAAGAATGATTCCACTGCGAAAGAAAATATGAGCGTAACTTCAAAGGATATTGAAAAGAAAGGCAATGTTTTCAATTCAAGCTGTAGAAGTGAAAAAAGGAAAAGAGTCTTGGACAACTCCAAGATCTCTGGGGTACTCCAAGATCTACTGGGCAAGTGGGTAAGAGATGGTACTATTAGCAGAGATGGAGAACACCAGAGAAGCAATTGGACTTGGGAAAAATCTACACTCTCTTCCCATGATGCCATGAGCAGGAACTAGTGTTTCCATCCTGAAATTTCCCCGCGACTCTGCATTGCATTGGAGCCTTGGAAATCACCTAACAAAAGAGACCCTAAGAGAATCTCCTCCAAACAAAAAGTTGTGTTTCCATATATTACTCATTCATGATGGAAAACCAATAGGCAATCTGAGACCTTCAGGTGTTGAAACCAAGTTCCAACACTGCCCAGACTTCCCTATCATGCTCTCTCCATTGAAGGGAGTTCCAGGGTCAGATCACAGCTGCCCAGCCTGGCCTCCCTTCTGGGCCTCCTGAGTTCTAAATTAAACACCACAGCTTTCTGAAAGCCTGAGAGAAGGCATCTTGGCTTCATTCTCATCCACGTACATAGCCATTCATCAAGTCCAAGAAAGCCAAACACAAAGGTAATATCACTTAGCCAGGCTGCAATTAGCAGATTAGCGGCTTGTTGCTCTTGTCTTGTGTCCCACACAATGACCTCACGAAAGCCCAGAAAGCCTCCACACAGGGCTGCTCCAGGAAAGGGCCCATCGAGTTCCTGGGGAAAAAAAATCCCCCAGCCTGTCACTGTGAGTTTCCCCGTTGTAGAGCTAAACTGCAATTGATGTTCTGTCTCTATCAATTTCTCAGGAATGCCGGGACGCGAGCCCAGGATTAATGAAGACAGCAGAGAGGAAGGCATGAGCTTGGCCCCACTCCAGAGCTGACAGAGAGGCGTGGATCCTGAGTAATTCTCAGAGACCTAGAGAGGCCAGGACGAGGCAAAACAACCAGATCCAAGGTCACACATATGGCTCAATAGGGCAGATGAGACCCACGAGGCTAGAGTGAATTTCTGCTGTGGGGGGAAATCCTCAAGATTATCCTTTTTCAATCAGGTATCATTTTCACTAGCTGAGAAACGTAATTTTCCTTCAGGCTAAAAAAAACTTGCTCATAGATATGATATAGATACATATGATAATGTCTTTCTATCTCTCTCACACATACATACAAACATTCAACGCAATATTTACAAGACAGATTAGGGGACCATGATAAAGACAGAGCTACCTACCTGTCAGGAAAGGGACTGATGGTGTAACTGCACACTTCAAATCAAAGAACCTCTCAGAATTACCTCTCAAATCAGAAGCCCTCCTGGGTCATGAATCAAGAGGAAGCTGTGATTGGTGTGGGAAGGCACACTGGTATTAAATTAAAAGCCAATAAAATGCTTGTCTTCATCTCAATTTGAAAATTGAGTAGAAACTGGTCACTGGCTCCTGTTCTCATACAATGTCATTTGGGGGCTTCTAGTTTCCAAACTTTTTTTTTAGAAAAACAAATGTAATACCTTAATCTTTCCGAACTGACCTACACCTTAAAATTGACTCCAATTAAGCTAGAATGATTCAGCTAAGCCATTAATTCCCTCAACCACATTTAACATCCTTGGGATATGAATTGGTACAGGATTCAGAAAATACACCAGACTATTCCACAGGTGAGAGAGGTTTGCTGGTAAGGAGTTGCTCTGCAAACCCAAAGGAAGGTGATTCAAATCTACCCACTGTTTCATGGGATAAAGATGGGCAAACTCCTCCTGTACTGTTTGTTGTTGTGGTGTGACATCAAGTTGGAGCTGACCCAGCAGAATATCAGAGGCAGTTAAGTGCATGGGAGGATATTGCCCATCTGTGGTGCTGGAGAAGAGTATTGAGAATACCATGGACTGCTAGGAAAACAAAGAGATTCATCCTGGAAAGGGTTAAACCGGGTGGCTCCTTGGAGGCAAGGATTCTGAGGCTCCGTCTAACATATTTTGGACATGTTGTGAGGAGAGACCGGTCCTTGGAGAAGGACATCATGCTTGGGAGGGTGGAGGGACGGCGCAGGAGAGGAAGCCCCTCTATGAGGTGGATTGATTCAGTGACTGGGATAATCAGGATGGGAGTGTTGGAGACAGTGCGATTGGCACAGGACAGAGCAGAGTTTAGGGCTGTTGTACATTGGGTCACTATGAGTCGCAAGCGACTCGACGGCACATAACAACAACAACAACAACACAATGTTAGCCTAAAAGTAAGGTTTTCCAGCCATTACAGTTAGCCCCCTCTAGTCTCTAGCTACCTTAACTGTAGACACATGATCTTGCAAATCAGAATGGTCTGGCAAATCATCAACAGTTGTGTGATTAAGATAAGAGAAAAAAGTGCTTCCCACACTTGGCAACAAGACTTGAGGCAGAAAGACTCAAGGTAGGCAAGGCTTGAAGTGAGCAAGACTTAAGCCAAGCAAGACTTGAGGTGGCAAGACTTGAGAGTTTTTGCTATTCTTACTGAATGCTTGAAGAGGAGCTGATTTATAATTTCTCTGAAGCAAACCTTGCTGGGTGATTTGGATTTACTGCTGAACTGAAATCAAAGCCTGGACTAATTGAGGAATTGGGCCTTGAAACTTGGGCTAAAACCTGGACTTGTTTTGAGTGATAATCTTTGCTTCCCCCACTGTCCAACTTACTTCCCTAATAAACCCCATTCTAAGTACCACAACTGTGAGTCAATGACAAATAAATTAACCTCTTGCTGTTGCTGTGGCTCTAGAGAGGCACCACTAGGCTGAGCTACAGGGTCTTTACCAAAATTTCTGCTTTGGAGGCAATGAGGGGCGGTGTTATTATTTGTTATTATTGATTATTACCCATTCTGGCCCTTTCATAGATATACTCATGGCCCTGTGCCCCCATGTCCAGTTTTCTCTTCCTTAGACATTATTCTTCTCTCATGGAACTGCTGGCGGATTCAAACTGTATGCACATATTATTTACAGCCTCTGAAAACTTGCTGGCTCCCTATGGGGGGAGTTGTGACTCAATGAATTGCTGCTTATTATTTATTCCTCGGGTGTATAAGTAACCAAGTGATGATAATAGGGAGTTGTGGAGATAATCATAAACGTTCCTAGGAATCCAAACAGATAGTAAATGGAAGGTGCCCCTTGTATAGATGCCATGAAGAAGAGCTAATCTCCATCTATCATTTGATTTTACTGTAGTGGCTTGCATGTTGCTATGATGCTAGAGCCTATGCCACTAGTATTTAAAAGACTGGAAGAGTCACCACAGTTTTCAATGAAGTTTCTAAAAAAAAACTAGGGAAAAAAGTGAATGAATAACAAATTCCAAAAATACATCAATAGAATTCTTACGAATCAGAACAGAAAGTTATCTGACTTGTTCATCAGGAGGGACTGAATTCTGGAGAAGGACATCATATTTAGTGAAGTAAAGACTAGTAGTGATGAGAGTAAGTCTGATGGAGATAGACTTGCAAAATAACCTCATTATACACAAACATGCCAGCAATCACGGCAATGGTGCAGGGCCAGACAATATTTTGTTCTGTTGTACATAAATCATGTGTCAGAATCAATTCAACAGCAGCTAACCAATATTAGTAGGGATGGGGTCATTTTCCTGTATGGCCTTTCCTTCTCCAGCACTGTTGGGGTTGATAGAGTTCATTTATGTGCCTCAAACCCTTTAGAAATATACAAGCTCCATTGGGAGAAAATGTGCCTCCCACCTTTTGAACTACAATACCAGGGAGTATACAATAATCACTGTTGTTATAAGGTGTCTTTCAGTCAATTGACTCCTATAAACAACAGATAGGAACCTTATTCTATCTTATCATATCCTTACCATCTCAAACACGCTTAAGTCCATTGCTGCGGTCATTGTGTCAATCCATCTCATTGAGGGTCTTCCTTTCTTTTTCTGACCCTCTACCTTTCCAAGTGTGATATCACTTTTTCAAGGAATTGCTTCTCCTAGCAACATAGCCCAAAACATATGAGAGAATATTTCACCATCCTTGCCTCCAGGGAGCAGTCTGGCTTCACTTTTTCCAAGACATATCTGTTTGTGTTTTTGGCAGACCATGGGATACTCAACGCTCTTCTCCAACACCACAATCAAATGTCTCTGTGTAGTCAATAAAAAACAGATAGACATTCTTCTGGTATTCCCTGCTTTCTGCCAGGATCCATCTGACATCAACAGTAATTTCCTTGACATCACAGCCTCTTCTAACCCCAGCTTGAACTTCTTGTAGTTCTCTGTCAATGTACTGTTCTAACCATTTTTTTAATAATCATCAGCAATATTTTGCTTGCATGTGATACTAACAACATGTTTAATTATTTCCACAGTCTGTTGAATCACCTTTCTTGGGAATGGGAACAAATATGATCTTTTCCAGTCAGTTGGCAAGACAGTTGTCCTTCAAATTTTCTCACATAAAATTGTGAGCGCATTCATGGCTGCATCCATTAGTTGAAACATGTCAATTGGTATTCCATTGATTCCTGGGGCCGTATTTTATGACAAAGCCTTCAGTGCAGCTTAAACTTCTTCTTCCTTCATTACCACTGACTCTTGTTCATATGGTACTTTCTGAAATTTTTCGGTGTCAACAAGTTCTTTTTGATACTGTGTTTCTGTGTATTCCTTCCATCTTCTTTTGATGCTTTCTGGATCATCCAAGACTTTGTCCATAATGACAGCATAATAACAGACACAGATCAATGGTAATTAATTATATAAAATAAAATGTGTATGTTGGAAGCAGGAGTGGCATCCACTTCCTAAACAACACGCCTCCGGAAACTCAATGAATGTTGATAGTTATAGAAAGGCTTCAGGTCTTTTGTTTATAGGGTCACTATGAGCCATGCTTGACTCAAAGGCAATCAACAACAACAATATAACATATATGAATGATTTTATGAAATACAGTATAAATGAAAATTTTATAAAATATAATATGCATAAGTGAAATACAAGGTAAACTAACTAATGAAAATAGGAAAAAAAGGAGGGCAGAAAGGAGTGGAAAAAAGCAAAAGAGAAATGATTACTGAAATAGTGGAGGCTGGTGGTGGGAGAGACAGAGTAGGGGGAGGGAGGCCTTGTGGGGTCTTGGGGAAACAGTGTGATAACAGATATGGATACGTGGTAGTTAATTGTATGAAGTACAGTGTGCATGAGAGTTTGAGTGGGGCACAATAAGTACGGATAAAGCACAGTGTGTATGTATGGTTATATGCAAATCTATTTTAAAAAGTGGAGGGGAGTAAAAAAAGTATGATATAAAAGAACATTGGATATAGTAAATATTACAGCAAGTAATAAATGTTGAAGAGGATGTGGAGAAGGTTCATACAATGTTGGTGGTATTGTAAAATTGTACAACCACTCTGGAAGACAGTTTGGCATTTCCACAAAAAGCTTAACGTAGAAACTTTGTATGGCCCAGCTATTCCATTATGAGGAATATACCCCAATAAATAAGAACTGAGACACAGAGATTTGTATGCCAACATTTATAGCAGTGTCAGTCAACATCACAAGAACATGGAAACAGCCCAAATGTCCAACTACAACTGAATGGATTGAGACATTATAATACATTCACACAATGGAATACATGTAACACTCAGGAGCAATGATTTCAAAAAATACTACATAACTTGGGAGAGACTGGAGAGCATTATGCTGAGTGAACTAACTCTGTTGCATTAGGATAAATACTGCATAAGATCTTTATTGTAAAAACAGAAGGATAATTAGTAAAACATGTATGAGGACCCAACAGGGCAAGGGATGGGAGCAGTGGGGTAAGGATGGGAAGCAGTGAAACTACAGGGTTGCACAATTTGATGGGTGGAGGGAGGTATGGAAGGAAATGGGAAGGATCTGGCAGGAACTGGAAAAGACAGGGTAATGATGGGCAAAGTCCAATGGTGATTAATTTTATAAAACATAATGAAACATAGTGCATGAGAATGTTTGTATGAAACACAATGTGAATGAAGAATAGTGTGAAATACAATGTATACAAACTTTGTAAGCAAACAAAGATAAAATTAAAACAAAAAAAACAACAATAACGAAACACTGCCGTGCCTCTTATATGTACTGTTAAGGGATTTTCGTGGAAATTCCACTTATAAAAGTTATAGTAACTATGATAATGACTCAGGTAGAAGAGGAGGATGGAAACAAAAGGACAAGAAATTGAAAAAAAAATAAAAGGAGAAGAACGTATTTTAGGACATAAGACCTTAAATATGATTGTTGTGGTTGTTGTTGTTAGGTGACATCAAGTCAACAACTCACAGACAACAACTCACAGTGAACAACAGATCAGAGTCATGCCCTCTCCTATACCGTCCTCCCAAACGCCTTCACGCTCAAGCTCATTGTGGCAGGAACGATGTCAGTCCATTTCTTTGAGGGTTTTCTTCTCTTTTGTTAACCCTCCCCTTTTCCCATCCTTGTGTTGTATTCTAAGGACTGGCCTCTCTGGACAGCACACTCTTGCCTCTGAGGAGCACCCTGATTGCACGGCCCCCAAGACAGATTTATTGTTCTTTTAGCAGCTCCTAGGATGGTCATTATTCTTCACCAACATTATGAGTATCATGTAAGAAAAAACAAAGTTACTTAGTGGTCCAAATAATGAACTCACTAAACTGCTAGCCAAAAAAGTTGTAAATTCAAGTCTACCCAAAGATGCCTTGGAAGAAAGACTTGGTTCTACTCCAGCACACATGGAGAATCATCATAACTTGGTATCAATTTAATGGCAAATGATTTGAGTTAATTTAAAAAACAAAGACCAGTGAACTAATCCCAGACAGAGATTTTTTTAATCTTATTTTATACTGGATTACATACAAAGTTCAGAAATTTCGTATACGTTGACACCAGAGATAGATATCTTTTTACCCCACCTTTGCATCTTAGAAATTTACTTAGTTTCCATGAACTTCAGTTTCTTCGTTTGCAAAATGAGTCTAATAATAAGTTCTACATTTGTTTAATCCATTAACTCCTACTGATATTCTATCATGTCTCAAAGGTTCACATCTTGATTTATTGCAAGTAGTTATACTAGGTGTTATTTAGGTTCCCATGGAAGGTGCGTACCTTTTCTGCAGCCAGATAGAAGCACTTGCAATGGGACTGTCAAAACACTCAGTAAAACCAACTGAGAAGCTATTGCTAAATAGAGACCATTTTGCAATGAGCAGATGTAAACAAACCACTAAAATACTATAAATTTCCATCAATCTAACAACTGCCTTAAAGAGCAGAAGTGGAGACACAAAAATGAGTGATAGTAGATCATAGATCTGTCCTTCAGTTTCCAAGAGAAAAGAAAAATAACTAAGTTCTAGACATTTAATGCTTGACCAGACTCAACTAGGGTATACAGAAACTTTGAGATAAAAATGTAGACTCTCAAAAGACTTCCTGCTGCTTCCTTGAGCTATAAAGGGACAGGGAGTGGCCATACTGCATGATGTTTTTCTAAGTCAGATCCCAGTTTCAACTATTAGCAATGAACTTGAGAAATTCTAGAACGTCTTCGTTACCTGAAGTGCTGCTTAGGGACTAGTTAAGGACAATATGTGTCCCTTCCAAACACCTTGCATGAGGAGGTCTTCAGTTGGATGCCACTCCACCGAGACAGCAGTGCTCTGATTGTTCACTGCTATTCTTCCTATTAAATGCACACACACTTCTTTTGTACTCTCACAGGGGTGTTTCTAGTAGCACTATACTATAATTGATACCATGAAGACATGTCAGATAGATTTGCTTACATAAAGCACCAACTTTTATGAGGTACAATCAGGATGCCCCTTGGCTCTCACTGCACTTTTTATTCACATCCTAGGTAACAGGTACCCATGCATCTTAGAGTTGGACAATGAATGATGACAGAGGAAGAATTGGTTGTCTTTGAGTTGTGGTGTTGAAGAACAGTGCTGAACATGCCATGGACTGCCAAAAGAACAAACAGATACGTCTTGGACAAAATGCAACCAGTGTTCCTTAGAGGCAAGTATGATGAAACATCATTAAATATATTTTGGGCATGCTGTTAGGAAGGGCTAGTCCTTGGAAAAAAGACATTATACATGGAAGAATTTAGGTTTAGTGAAAGAAAGGAAGACCCTTAAAAAGATGGACTGATACGGTGACTGCAGTTATGGGCCTGAGTATATCAAGGTGGGAGGGATGGCATAGGATAAGGCAGGGTTCAGATCTGTTGTTCATTGTATCGCAATAAGTCATATTCAACTTGACAGCGCCTAACAACCACAGCAGCAGCCACGACAATGAGAAGCATGTCAACTTCTATAGAATCAATTATGCTATGCTTAGGATAACTCTTTCCTAAAGCTCTGGGAGGTGTTTTTTATTTGTTTTGGTTTGGTTTTAGTCCCTTGGTGGAAGAAAGATGGTGGTAACTATGTTAAAAAAGCTGAAGGACAGTATTCCATGTCCTTAAAGACAGAACTGAGGATGGAATGGGGCACTTCCATATCAGTTGTGTTTGTACTATTTATTTTAAACTCTCACAGTGTACTTCTAGTAGCACTGTACTATAATATCTTTTCTATCTCATTGTTTTCACAATACTGAGCAACTGCAGGCCAGTTATTAGGCTAGCGCAGAATTTTACACACAGAGACATGGCTAGGAGAGCTTTACATATATTGTGACTGTTGATGAAGTGAAGAATAGCCTTAGAGAAGCAAACACTGCAATTAGCATCAGAAATGCCAAAGCATGTTGTTGTTGTTGTTATGTGCCGTCGAGTCGCCTGCGACTCATAGCAACCCTATCTATGTACAACAGCCCTAAACTCCGCTCTGTCCTGTGCCAGTCGCACTGTCTCCAACACTCCCATCCCAATTATCCCAGTCACTGAATCAATCCACC
>NW_006399759.1:18824594-18825569 GCF_000299155.1 Elephantulus edwardii | reverse complement strand
AGAGAAATGAGGCTGGAGATAGAATGATAGAATTCTGCACATTCAATGATTTATTCATCGCAAATACCTTTTATAAGAAACATAAACACTGGCTATACACATGGATCTCACCTAATGATATGCATAAGAATCAAATTGATTACATTTGTGGAAAGATTCGCTGGAGAAGCTCAATATCAGCAGTGAAAACCATTCCGGGTGCTGATTGTGGGAGAGACCACCAACTACTCATATGTAAATTCAAGCTGAAGTTGAGGAAAATTAAGTGCACAGGAACCCAGATTTGACCTTAAGTCTGTCCCACTCAAATTTTAAAACCATCTCAGGAACAGGTTTGAGACCTTGAGCACCAATAAGCGTAGACCAAATGAGCTCTGGGAGGATATCAAGAAAATCATCCATGAAGAATGCAAAAGATCATTACAAAGGCTAAAGAAGAAGAAAAGACCAAGATGGATGTCAGATGAGACTCGGAGTATTGCATTAGAGTGTCGAGAAGCCAAAGCTAAAAGAAGAAATCAAAGAGCTAAATAGAAAATTTCGAAAGGCAGCTCAGGACGACAAAGAAAGATACTATAATGAAATGTGCAGAGAGCTGGAGTCAGAAAATCAAAAGGGCCAGACCCTCCTCAGCGTTTCTTAAGTTGAAGGAGTTAAAAGACAAATTCAAGCCATGGGTGGCAATACTTAAAGATAGTTTGGGTAGAATGTTGAATGATCCACTATGTATAAAAAGAAGATGGAAGGAGTACACAGAGTCACTGTATCAGAAGGAATTTGCTGACACAGAGAAATTTCATGAAATAACATATGAGGAAGAACCTATGGTGATGAAGGAGGAAGTTCAAGTTGTTATGGAGGAATTGGCAAAAAACAAGACTCCAGGAGTTGACTGCATACCAATTGACTTATTTCAACAAACAGACGCTGCCCTGGATGTGCTCACTAAGTTGTGCCAGGAAATCTGGAGGACAG
>NW_006399759.1:18801519-18823657 GCF_000299155.1 Elephantulus edwardii | reverse complement strand
ATAGGGATGATAGAAGGAGAATTGATGCCTTTGAGTTGTGGTGCTGGAGAAAAGTATTGAATATACCATGGACTGCTAGGAGTACAAACAGGTTTGTCCTGGAAAGGGTGAAGCCAGAAAATTCCCTGGAGTCAAGGATTCTGAAGCTTCGTCTGACATGCTTTGGGCATGTTGCAAGGAGGGACTGGTCCTTGGATAGGGACATCATGTTTGGGAGGGTGGAGGGACAGCGCAGTAGAGGAAGACCCTTGATGAGGTGGATCACTTCTGTGAGTGGAGCAGTGGGAATGAATGTGTTTGAGACAGCGATGTTGGCACAGTATAGAACGGCATTTAGGGCTGTTGTACATAGGGTTGCTATGAGTCGCAAATGACCCGATGGCACATAACAACAACAACAACATGAATGAAATGTGCTCACACATCTTCTAAGTGTCTCTTATAACATTTGGTAAAGGCTCGGCTGAAGGCTTATTCCCCCAGGAAGACATGAAATCAACTTAGAATGCTTTATCTGCAAAAGTGTTTGATCAATAGTGATTAATTTTATAAAATATGATGAGTGGGAATAATTGCATGAAACAGAATATGAATGAAGGCTAGTGTGAAACACAATGAATATGAACTCTGTATGCAATGATAATTTAAAAATAAGGTAATTTTAACATATTTTAACAAGTTTGATGTTTAAATCTAGCTGATGGGGCTCAAGAGCAGGGCTGAGCAGAAATTTATTGAAGAAAGTGTTAGTTAAGGATTCAGGAATATTGAGACGAGACTTGACACTTGCTAGGGACTGTGTCCAAGACTCTTTCCCTCCTAAAGCCCCATTTCTTCAGTTCTAAAACAGGAGGACAGTCTAAAACAGTGATTCTTAAACAGCGTGCATCAGAATTAACTTGAGAACTTACTTAACATTCTACCACCGCTCCAGGAAATACCAATCATCTTATTGATAGGCATGGAAATTTTAAAATGCCACATCTTATTCTAATGTGCCCCACCAGCTTGCAGTTCCTTTGAGCCGAATTCAACACTCCATTTCAGGAGACAATGTAGACATCTGTTTTCTGACACCAGCCTGGCTAAGATACTAGACTATGCTAAAGGTCAGCCTGACATGAGAGATAAAACCAGGCCTGCGGGGACTAAGCAGGACATCATAGGTCATCTGCTGGGGTCACACTGCCTCTACTCAAACCATAACAACGAGGTTGTGGAAGGAGGTTTATGCCACCTGTGTCTCCTTCCCTGGCACCCTGTACTCATTCCCACCCCACCACACTGGACTCTCTTCATTGCTATAAGCGTAACTCATTTTATTGTACTCCATCCCATCCCTCTGGAATTTCTGCTATTATAAACATACCTCAATTTATTGTACTTCACAGCTACAGCAATTTTTAGAAATTGGGCACTTGTCACAATCCTGGGGTGAGCAAGCCCATCAGCCCCATTTTTTTTCAATGGATGCATAATCTCCTGTCTCTTTCTTAAGGACCAATGAAGGAGTTTATCTTTTGCTTTTCTAAGAGAGCAGTAAACTGGGGGCGGGGTGGTGGATATAGTAAAAAGTGCAACAATGAATGAATGAAATCCAAAATCTCTGTAAATGTTGATTAATTTAAAAAAAAAAAAACAACAGCCATCAGGGGAGCTCTGGTGGCCTAGTGGCAAGAAGCTACACTGTAATCCCAGAGGCAGATGGTTCAAATCCACCAGATGCTCTGCTGGGAAAGGAGGGACAATCTCCTCCTGTACCAGTCAGATCCGATTTGACGGTACACATACATACACACACTAATAAAATAATAATAAAAAAAATCTTTTAAAACCCCAGCCATTAAAACACAAGTAAATATAAAAAAATAGGGTAATTCTCATAGTATTTCAACATTTTCATCACGCTACTGCACAATTAATATACTATTGTTTAGTGTAAATATAACTTTTACATGTGCTCAGAAACCAAAAATATGTGTGACCTGCTTTGTTGCAATATTTGCTTTCTTGTGGTAGCCTGGAACTGAAACCATCTGTAATAGCTCTGAAATATGTCCGTATTTCTGTTCTCTCAGTGGAATCTGTATTGTTTACACTAATGGCAGTACTCAGACGTCCTAATGAACACCTGAGTCATCTTTGACCCCGTCCCCTCCACATCATCTGCATCCTAAGGGCCAAGCCCCGGAAAGTTTACTTCAGAGCCCTCCAATCCTTGATGCCACAATTCTCTTATTGCTGTTTTGTGCAGTTGAGTCACCTGCGATTCATAGCGACCCTTTGTCCAACAGCTCTGAAGCAAGCCCTGTAGTGAACTAGTCTTAGTAACTCCAACACACCTACTACCCCATTGCCCCAGTTACTGGCTCAATCTGTCTCATCCAGGCTCTTCCTCTCTTGTGCTGTCTCTTCACCAAAGCATGATGTCTTTCTCCAAAACAGTCCCTCCTGGACACATGCCCAAAATATGTGAGGAATTTCAAAACCCTAGCATCAAAGGAGAAACTTGGTTTCACCCTCTCAAGACAGACCTATTTGGTTTTTTTGGTATGTTCAAGACTCTTCTCCAGTACAATTCAAAGGCATCAATTCTCCTGTCATCCTTAGTCATTGTCTAGCTCTCTAATGCATAGAAAGTAATTGTGAAAACCATAGCCTGGACCAGGGACACACTTTAGTCTCTAGACTGACATCATTCATTGCTTCCCAGTACTCTGGAGAGGTCTCTGACAGTGAATTTTCCCAGTGCAATTCATCTTTTGATTTCATGATTAGATGTTTATCTTACCTTCAATAATACAAAACTCCACAAACAATATGAACTTTCCAAGCTGAAATTCTAATTAAAAGAGTCTCATGCATTGACACATAAAATACTAAACATACTTATGTGCATGCATGCAAGCGTGTGGTATATATGTACATTTTTTAAAGTATCTCTATAGCAAATATATAACTCATAGCAGACCCTCCAGCAGGTTTTCAAAGGCAATGACTCACACAAGAAGAAATTGCCCATCTTCCTCCACGCAGCTGAGATTTGAACCACCTGACTTTGAGATTACAGTGCAGCTTCTAGCCATTAGGCTACTAGTGGTTGATCCTATATGTACGTGTTTCCAAGTGGATTCTACTCTGCTTTCATCAGAAAGGCTTATGGCCCAACAAAATTAAAAAATGCTATCATGTTGCCAGAATGGTATTTCCACACTATCAGTCTGTGTTCTGACCAAGGCAATTATGAAGGCACGGACACATCTGAATCACATCTGTTTTCACATCTGCTTGCTTGGTGTCTGAAATGAAGGAGAAGGTTCCAGAAGGTTGAAGGGAATTATTAGCCCCAGTCCAAAATGACTGCAACAGTTTGAGAGTGATGTCTTGAAGAACTCTCCCTCATAGGCTAGGAACCCAAAGAAAATTCTTGGCTTTCTCCTAACAAGATAACAGCCTGTGACTCTGATGGAAACATTCCATGCTCACCAGCTTTGCCAATGAAAGCAAGCCAAGCAAAGGCAAAAGGGACATGGGGCACCCTGCCAGCTGTGGCAGGTGATTTGCCCTCAGGCATGACTGAGTACCTTTCCTGTGTCAACCCATCTCTGCTCACTAAGTGAAAACAGAACCCCACGCTCCCTATTTGGCGAGTGGATCAAGTTTCTAAAATGCCTGCCACTCCTAAAACACTAGTCTTGGGCTCCATCACAGATGCTGAGCCGTCTGTATCTTGTTGAGAGATGTTTACAGTTCATGTTCCAGAGACAACTTGGAGGGCTTGCAGGCTGTAATCTACTTAAGACAAAAATCCATGACATTTCCTTGGAATCTTACAGATTCCTGGGGGAATTACAACCTGTAATTCAATTGGTTCATTTTGCCGCATGTTGTATGTCCAGGTGAGCAATTCTAAGAGGTGGGTCAGAAGATGACTCCATGTGCTAAAATACAAAACATACATTTTCCAAAGAAAAAAAGAAACTAAATCATAGAACCACATTCTTTAGGTGGATTCTAGCAGTGCAAGCCAAGTACAGAGATATATACAGAGGAATCAATGTCTACCTTATCAATCCTAAACAGAGAGAAACAATCTAAGCCTATGGCTTCAATACTACTTTCAGTTCCTGAGAGCAGTCCTTCATAGACCATATCAAGTCTATATAGATATCTAGACATGTTAAGGGAAGAATTTTTAAAAATCTAATTGTAATATCCAGTGTTATTCATCATGACAAGAACATGGAAACAACCCAAATGTCCAGTCACAACTGAATGGACTGAGAAATTGTGATACATTATTCACACAAAGGAATACTACACAGCACCCAGGAACAACAATTTCAGAAAATACTACATAACTTGAGAGAGACTGAAGAGCACTGTGCTTGGTGAACTATCTCAGTCTCGTAAGGACTGCATAAAACTATTATTGTAAAAATAGACAGATAATTAGTAAAATGCATTTGGAGATCCAAGGGGGGAAGAAGTGAGAGCAAGGAGTGAGTACGTTTAGGGCAGGTGGAAATCACAGGTGTCAAAATTTGTTGGGTGGAGGTAGGAGGTAGGAGGTAAAAGAAATGGGAAGGATACAGCGGGGACCTGAAAATACAAGATAATGGTGGGCATAGTCCAATGCTGATTAATTATATAAAATATATAAGAATGATTACACGAAACATAATGTCAATGGAGTAAAGTATGAAACACACACACCCCAAAACACTATATACATGAATGAAACACAATGTATATAAATAATTACATTGTCGTTGTTGTTGTTGTTGTTGTTGTTGTTGTTGTTGTTGTTGTTGTTGTTATGTGCCATGGAGTCACTTGCGACTCATAATGACCCTATGTACAACAGCCCTAAACTCTACTCTGTCCTGTGCCCATTGCGTTGTCTCTGACACTCCCATCCTGATAATCCCAGTGACTGAATCAATCCACCTCATAGAAGGCCTTCCCCTCCTGAGCTGTCCCTCCACCCTCCCAAGCATGATGTCCTTCTCCAAGGAGGTGGTAAAAACAAAAAGGTAAGAATTTTGAATACATTCTGGTCTGTTCCTCACATCCTTTCCCCAAGTAGTCCCATGGACTCATGTCTACAGTCATCTAAATTGTTAAGACATTGAGATCCAAGTTGGTAGCAGAGAAAGGCATAGACCAGGGTCCCAGCACATCAGTGCTCAGGCATACTAGGAGTGCAGTTCTTCCTGGAAGAAAGCAGAGCAGCAGGGGGCTACCAGCTTGGTGCTATCATGACTCCCAGAAGTGGACAGTGAGTGAGCACCCACACCCAGGCAGGCTACCAGCATCTGGTGGTGAGAGGGAAACCTACAAGAAAGGCAGGAGTTCCTAGAAGGAATAGTAGCAAAATGTAGCAGCCAGAACTGCTTTTGATCATGCCTGCGACACCTCGGGAACTACAGAAAAACTTGCTAGAAATTTTGCAAGAGAGTTGAGACCATATAAATAGATGGGGGTCAGGCAATAAAACTCATAGTATTGCTGTTAATGTGACTCCATTGGTATGCATAGGTTGTGAAGCTGATAGAATCTCAAGTTATAAGAGAAAGAAAAAGCATGGATGATGGGCTTCTCCCTTGGAAAACCCACTCTGCCTCGTGTAGCCTTACTCTCCTGACCCAACACCAGAAATTGCTGTTTGAAAACAGATGTGCAGTATGAACCATATGCCACTGAGAGTGAAGCATTGGCCTCTGACTTATTGAGGTGGCTCAGGGACTGGGTTGTCAACTCAGGGGGACTTAGAGAATGTGGGGCCGTTCCATCGCATATCCTCTCACAGGGTCAAGCTCTGGTGGCATGGTCCCTACAGAGTGCACTGCTAACCCAGGTGTTGTATCTCTCTGCCAGTTCCAATCCACTAGCAACTCCATGGGAGAAGGATGGCAAGCTCCTCCTGTTCAGTTTACAGTCTTGGAGGCACAGTCAACACAGCATCAACTATGAGTCAGCAGTAGGTCAATAGCAGTGAGTTTATCACAAGTATTAGCAGGGTCTTCAGAGAAGGGAGTCTATGAGCTCAGCTTCATTTTTCGGTAAGTACAATCAAGCCATATGTGATCACCATCTCCTGAACTAATATCCAACTCTCACCTTCTTTCTCTCATGCCCAGAAAAGTCCTAGAAGATGAAAAAAGGAGAAAATGATCACAGAACAATAGCAGGGCATCATTCATTCGTTCAAATAAATTAAAAAAAAAATCAATCTACCCTAAAGAAACCAGAGGTGCCACCCAAATGGATGTATGCATGCTCACGTTTATCGCTGTGTTACTCAAAATAGTAAAGAGATGGATGTAACCCACCCAAGTGTCCATCAACAAATGAATGGATAGAAAAACTACGGTAATTTTATGGTGTATTCATATAATGGAATACTACACAGCACTGAAAACCAAAGAACTCATAAAATATTACACAACATAGTGACTCTGGAGGACATTATGCTTAGTGAACTATCTCGGTCAAATAAGGACAAATACTGTATAACATCACTGTTATAAAACAGGAGTGACATGAGGGTTGAGGGGGAACTAAGAAAAGGGGATAGAAGTTGTAATATAAAATAAAATGTGCATGAACAAAATAAGGTGTGTGAATGGCTGCATAAAAGTGAATGATTGTATAAATAATTTTAAAAATACCAAAATTATATTTTAAACATATTTTAGGAACTCAACTATGTAGTCACTGGTCAGATATTGATTTGCTTCTGGTCAACAAAACAGACATGGTTCATTCTGTCAGGGAGCTGAAAGGCTAGTGAGGTTGGTAGACATCACACAAGTAAGCAGAGAAACTTACAAAGTGAGATGGAGAGTCCAAAGGAAAATAACTGACCTTTGTACATAACCAGCTGCCTCTGAGTCCATTCATGGTCAATCCCTGGTGGGTCAGAGTACAACTGTGCTCCATAGGGCTTTCAATGGCTGACTTTTCAGAAGGTAGATTGCCAGGTATTTCTTTCAAGGCTCCGCTGGGCAAACTCAAATGGTCATCCTTTCAGATATCAGCCTAGTGTTTAATGATTTTCATAAGTATGAACATCATCTCTCCATATATCAGAGTAGAACAAAGAACACCACCCCTATGCATTGTTGTTGATGTTATGTGCTATTGAGTCAACTGTGGCTAATAGCAACCCTATGAACAACAGATCTGAACCTTGCCCTATCCTGTACCATCCTGACCGTCTCTGATATACTTGAGCCCATTGTTACAGTCACTGTGTCAGTGAGTCTATCTTGTGGAGGGTCTTCCTCTCCTACACCAACCTTTCCAAGCATCATATCCTTCTCCAATGACTGGCCTCTCCTAACAACATGCCCAAAGTAAGGGAGACAAAGCTCCATTATCTTTGCTTCCAAGGAGCACCTGGAAGCTGCAAAAAATTCTAGATATGAGAATATTAAAAAGGACGGATTAGAACAACATGGAGGTCTTCCATGAGGAAATGCTATTTAACTTGAGATGTAAAGATTAGTAGAATTAATGTGCAGGAAAAGGCTGGGCCAGGTTAAAATCTGGAAACCCAAAAGGATTATCCTGGCCCATAAAGCAGCCAGTGTCCCAAAGCAGCCTAAGCAAAGGTCAGGTCAGGAGGAGAAGAAGTTGAAGAAGAGTTGAGGAGTCAGAACCAGAGTGCAGCAGACTTTGAAAGCTGCAGCATGCACTGTACATGTTGTCCTCATGTTTCTACAGAGAAGTTACACAAACCCATTTCCTTTTCTAAGGTTCAGTCTGCTTGCAAATAGTAGATTGGATGGAATTCCCCTATAACCGAATCAAGGAGATCTGTAAGCTGTAGCAATGTTCAAGAAAGTGAAGATGGCAGCTTAAACTAGGGTAGCCAGTGGTGCTAAAGAAATGGAAACTTTTTAAAAAATATTTTGAAGGTACAATCACAAGATTGGTGTGGATGAGTGTTGGAGAAAGGGAGGGTAAGGGGCAGGGATGATGCCTTTGTTCCCAGTTAGACTAATTGGGTGGCTGGAGGTGTTATTTGCTGAGGCCAAAACTAAGGGTGGAGTAGGTCTACAAGAGAACATGAAGTGTTCCATGTGGGACATGTTAAACTGGAGCTTGAAACACTTCCAAGCAGAGATGCTATGGAGACAGTTATGTATGAGCTTCAAATTCAGAAAACAGACATGAATTTGGGAGTTGCCAGCACCAGCTTGTACAGCGAGGCAGAGGTGGTCTGGTAAAATTGGCAAAGGGCTTGTCCAGTTTCAGTCACTAGAGACTCACATTGGCCCCTGGAATGAAGAAGATAGAATGCTACGTCTCACCTAACACCCTTTCACTTCCATTCCGTCATTGGTTCCATGGCTATTAATTACCTAGAAGATAAAGCCCAAATATCTTAGCCTGTATCCAAGGTCCTTTGGGATTTGGCCTCAACTTTGCTTATCTCTCTGTGGGCCTACGTGTGTCTGCTGAGCTAGCCAGCAAGTTTCTTTGCTGTTTTTAAAAGCACGCATGCTTTACAGCATACATGCATTGGTTTCCAAAGTAACCTCACCTGGGCATTCATTCACCCTGCTTCAAAAATATGACCAAAAGATAAGGAGAGTTACGGGAATGATAAGGAATATAAAATTGTATGATTAGCTTCAAGACAAAGGAAGCTGGGACACAGGGCAGGACATCAGACCCCAGAGCCACCTCTGTGCTAGAGAAAGGGTTCTGTTCCCTACAATGTGATGACTCCCTTTACCCATCTGTAAAATGGACCTGAATAAAGTTACTTTTTCTGAGTGAAGGGCAGATCATTGAAAGGGCTGTCTTTTCAAAAATAGTTGTGTTTTCTGTCAGCCAAGTCTTATCAAAGTAGATGGAATTCATTTCCAAAACCAACTCTCAGTAAATTCCATCTGGGAGAAAATTCTTCTATAACTTAAGATAGGATAACAAGGCAAGGAAAAGAAAATGGCTAAAGACAAGTTGGTCGGGTGCATAGCTTGAAAGAATTCTATCTACTGATTGATAGAAAAACTGGATTCCAGTCTCATAAGAAAAAAAGAACAAAAGCTTCTTCCCAGGGTGCTTGAGATGCCTGGAAGTATGGTGAGAGATAGACTCTCTGAAACTTTCTATTTCAGACTGTGATAAGAGGATGCCAGCTGACCTCAAAGTTGAGGTTCTGCTCCAGGGCTCCAAGCCCAAGAGCTGGAAAGTCCATGGAATGCCCATGTCAGCCAGTCACCCTGCAAAAGGGCTGTTGCTACTTTCTCTCCCCACCCCTAGTACTCTCTGCTTCTATGAACCCCACTTCCTAGTGTAACAAGCAGGGAAGAGGGCATCTTTCATGCTTACTTCTCCAATCTAACTCTCAGAACCCAGGTGCTCCAGCTGTGTAGACTTCGTTCAGTTCTTTAACTCTGCTGTGTCACAGCACACTTCACCTTGACTGTTTTGCATCTGTTGTTCCCATTGCCAAGAACTTTTCTTGCCTTTCTCTGGCTGTTTGAAGGCATAATTTTTTGTATGAAGAGTAAACAAATCTCTCTTGGAAGGAGTACAACCAGAATGCTTCTAAGAATTGAAGATGATGAGACTTTGGTTCACATGTTTTGGACCTGTTGTCAGGAGGGGTCGGCTCCTGGAGAAAGATGCCATGCTCTGTAAAGTGGAGAGTCAGTGAAAAAGCAGAAGGCACTCATGAGAGAGACTGACACAGTGGTTTCAACAATGAGTTCAAGCACAGTGATGATTGTGAGGATGGGGAGGGACTGGTCACTGTTTCATTCCATTGTGTTTGATGGCATCTAACAAGAACAGCTAAGCACACAGCACCCTTTTAAAGAAAAGTCCCTGTGCACATCAATTGTTGTTTGATTTTTGTTGGGTTTTTTTTCCCGATAGAGTGAAAAAAAAAACCCTATTTATTGGAAAAAGAAAACATTTGGCAATACCATCTCAGACAATGGTCTCATATGGAAAATTTGCAGAATACTATAGGACCTACACACACAAACAAACAAACAAAAAATACTGAGAGCCTAATCACAAAATGAGCAAGAGATAGGGAAAGTCTCTATGCAGCACTCTATGAAAAGTATGTGTCTCTATGGAAAAATACTATGCAGCACTCAGGAGTCACGATTTGGAAAAATACTGTCTGACATGAAGGAGATTAGAGAGCATTATGCTGAATGAACTAACACGGGTTTATAAGAACAAATACTGTAGAAGACCATTATTGTAAAAACATAGGATAACCAATGAGAGGTGTATAGGTATCAAAAGAAGGAAGAGGAGGAGGCCGAAGGCTAAGTGTGAGGAGGAGGGGGAATGGTGGGGTCATAGACTGTTGGGTGGAGGGAGGGGGTGACAGACAAAATAATGTACATGAATGAAATACAATGTGATCAAAAAGAAAAACTTGGAAAATAGAATACAAACAGAAGGGCTCCTTTGGAACTGTCACAGATTGTTGTTTTTTTTTCCTTTGGGAGAAATCTGAGGCTCGATGAATCTCTTTTAAATTCTTATTACTGGACATACACATTATACACATTGGGGGGGGGTTGTGCACGTGCACGTGTGTGTGTGAAAGAGAGACAGAGAGAGAAACAGAGACAGAGAGGCAGGCAGGCAGACAGGCAGATCTGGTGATCTGCTCCCATAAGACAGCCTCTAACAACCTCTGGGGGAATTCTCCTCTGTCATATGTGGTAGCTATGAGTTAAAATTGACTTGATGCCACACAATAAAAGTATATATATCTCCACTATATTGTTGAACACATACCAAATGTCCACTACATAGCACATGTACACATGATGTGTCAAACACGATAATGGTTACCCATGGTGGACAGTGTTTGGTAAAGCTTCCTGATTTAAAACAAGCTTAGAAGCAGGAGTGGTGTTCACATTTGAAATAATTTGCCTATGGAAACTCTATGAACTTGGAGAAATGATGAAAGTTATACAAGTGTTCAGGTCTTTCATTCATAGGGTTGCTATGAGTCATCTACGACTTGACGGCACTTACCAACAACCACAGCATGTTATATAAACACGTGTACATGTGTGCTATAGAGTGGATATCTGGTATGCATTAGATACTCTATAGCGGCTATTTGGTGTGCATCAGTTGGGATGCATAGATAGTAAGGAGAGCTTTGGGCGATGTCGATGGCTAAGTGCTCTCAGCTCCTAGCGAAGAGCTTGAGAGTTAGGATTCACTCAGAAGTGCTTGGTAATCTGCTTTGGAAAGGTCACAGCCACTCAAATCTTCTGGAATAGTTTTTGGAGTATTCTGCACACATGGGGTTTCCATAAGTCAAAATCAACTCAGGACCAAAGAGTTTTGTTTGCATGTAAGCGAGTACGTGTGTGCATGTGCACACTTATCTATCGAAAAGGAAGTAGGCCTGGTGGCACCGGCCACAGGGAGTTGCACTGCTAACCCACAGGCTGTGCTTCGATGGTGGTTCAAATCCAACAGTGGCCCTGAGAGTGAAAAGTGGGCAATCAATCCTAGTGATATTTTATAGCCTTGGAATCTCAATGGAGGGTCAGCTATTGGTTCTGCCTCAATGACAGTGAGTTTGCTTTTTCTGAGTTAATCGTTATCAAAGGACTACCAGTGCTTCTCCCCTAAGAGTGGGTGGATGGGTTTAAACTGTCAACCTTTCAGTTAGCAGTTGAACACTTAAACTACTGCACCTCCAGGTTCTTTCCTTAAGGTTAACTCCTTAAGGAAATAAGTTAAACTCCTACTAGAAGCAAAACACTCTGCTTGGTTCCAGGAGGACACTCACCAATGTGGAAAGGGGGTGTCAGTGGGCAGGAGCAGAAGGTAACAGTGAATGTTTTAAAAAGTACTACAGTTAGTAGATTTGGTCAGGTTTCAGTATCCCCATCTGTAAAATAGGCATAATCATCCTTGGTTCTACCCATCATATAATAGCTGTAGTAGTTGTTGTTGTTGTTGTTGTTGCTGTTCTTGTTTTGTGCCATCGAGTAGGAACCAACTCCGACTCGTAGGTGGCCCTTCAGTAGATTTTCAGAGGCAGTAAATTGCACAGGAAGAGATTGTCCATCTTTCTCTCATTGAACAGCTAGCAGCTGGTGGATTCAAACCATGTACTACCACAATAGTAGCAATAAGGCTGATAGAGGCCCAAAAGTTAAAAAATAGAAAGATCTATAAAGGAGAATTGAGAAGCTAAGCAAACATAGTTATCATTCTTATTGTAATTGCTATAAACATTATTTACCCTTTTCTTGCCCCACAAGTTCCTGTTTACTCTTATTCTCCAAGGCTTGTGCCAGCACCTGTCTGCTTTAGTTTTTCTCCCATTTTCTTGGCTGAAGTGGGGTTTGGGGTCAGATCACTATCTCTGGAGAAAGGCCATTTGCCGAAAGGCCTGGCTTTACTGCTAATTTGGAGGGCCAAGGGAACAATCCATCTAGAAACTAGCACCCCACCTTTCTGACATGCTTCCTCAGAGGCAATCAAATGGAAACTTACTACAGGCCTTTCATCTGCCTTTATATGTTCCTCACACCCTAGTTCTTTTCCATCAAGATCCTTATCAAGAATAGTCCCTTTCTGTCCATCTAATCCTGTGCTACTTTTAGGGACAGTTCAGTTTAGACCATTGACCTCTAAAAAGACTTCCTTGACAAACACACATACGCACACACACACACACTACATACTATACACATCATACATGGACAATACACATACTACACACAAACCTACACCACACATAATCATATACACACAGTACCCATAACTACTGTTGTTGGGTCTCACCAAGTCAGAACTGACTCTGAGCTGACCCTCCAGTAGGTTTTCAGTGGCAGTAAATAACATAAGCAGAGATTGCTCATCTTTCTTCCAAGGAGCAACTGGTGGATTTGAACCGTACACCCTTGGGTTGACAGCACTTCTTACCACTAGGTCATCACAGCTGTCTGGACACATAACTATATAAATATGTATATATACATATGTTGTTGTTGTTGTTGTTGTGTACCATAGAGTTGGAGCTGACCCATAGCTGAGCCTCCAGTGGGTTTTCAGAGGCAGTTAATTGCACGGGAAGAGACTGCCCATCCTTCTCCCGTGGAGCAGCTGGTGACCTTGAACCACATGCCTTCAGCATTGCAGTGTAGCATCTTGCCACCATATAAATACTATATAAACACACACACACACACACACACACACACACACCCCTTCCACTATCAAGATAACACTAATAATTCTTTTTCCCTACATTTTACAGTGTTGACTCTTTGCTACTTACTGAACAAAATGCAAAGGACATACATAATAGGCCCTCCTTTTGCACCACCACAGCCCTCAGCACACCTAGTTGAACTGATTAACTCACATCCCCTGCACTTTTAGGCAGAGAACAAATGAATGGCACATTGATGAACTGGAAAACTGCCTGAGAATGAGCAGGCTGAACTCAATGGAAGATAGTGGCTGATGTGAAGATAAGGCTATTTCCCCTGTATTCGTATTTCATGCTCCAAAACAACCATCACCTCACCTACCCAACAGTATTCTGTCTGACCAAATGGGGCAGATACCTTAACAAAAAGTTAAGACTAAAGATAATAATAAAACTAATTCCTGTACTGGAAGTAGAAAATTGGTTTTAACTTGTCTTTTCTTTTAATTCCCCGGAAAAGTGGGAAAACCACCTGAGCTCACTAGGACTCAGTTTCTCAAGCTGTAAAATGGGGGAAATGGTCCTCAGTGTAATGCAAGACACCACAGTACTCAATGAGACAAGAATTTAATAAGGGCTTTTAATGGTTAAAATGTTAAACAAATAGAAGTTTCCCTGGTAGTGATTCTGCACTGAATGCCACCAACTGGATTTATTACATTTAATTCTGAGGATATGGTTCTCTGATGCCATTAAAGAGGGAAGGAAAAGAAGTTCTTCTTCCCCTGGGGGCCCTTAGCTAGGCATATAATTAATATCAGAGGGAAAGAATCCTAAGAGCTCCACACCCTTTATAACGATGTCAAAACTGGAATAATCTTAACACACACAAACATTTACAACTTAAGGCATAAAGTATTTACATGCTTAGGAACAAGAACTGCTACTTCACCAGGGCCTTCATGATGACCTAGGGTCACCGAGAGTCAGAGTCCAGCTCCCAGAACCAGAGCAGTGTCTGAGCATGGCCATCTGACTTGGAGACAATGACGTCTAACTGTCCACACACCTGAGATCATAACAGCCCCTGGACGTGAGGCTGATTAAAGAGCGTTACGTGAATTGCCGAATTAAGCCATCCAAAATTGGATAAAGTGATTGTGAAATCTGTTTTGAGTCAATCTATACATGTCTCATTGCAAGAAAATGTCTCAGTAAGAGTTCATGGAGGAAAGAACCACGGCAACTCATTGTTGGCTGACCTTCCTGGACTCCTAATATTCAGTTCCCCAAAAGGCATCTTAGCCATGTAATTTCCAATATGGGAACAATTTGAGTTGCAATTAGGCAAATCTCAGAAGGTTCTGCCACTGATTTGTTCGTTCTCTCAATATTATTCTATAGGACACACTAAAATACTGCACCAGGTTCACGCAGAGGACAATTAGGAAAGCTGCATTTCGGTTACAGAGGCTAGGTAAACACATCACCGCTCCATAATGGGATCACTGGGCCTCTGGAGCTGGGCACACGGGCCCTCGAGCCCTACTGGCTTCTAACCACGGGCTCTGCTGGGGGTAGGAGCTGTTAGCAACTTAAAGTTCTGAGCTTCAGTGACCACAAGGCAAGTCCAGGGACAGAGAGCAAAGAGAAGAGGCAGTCAGGGTGCTTACTGGCTGGAATGCAGCCTGGGGGTTGCTGATGAAACAAAAGTTAGTGGACAGATCCCAGGAACATTCTCATTGCCATTGAGTCGGCATTGATTCATAGCTGACCCTCCAACGGGTTTCCAGGGGAAAAGATATAAACTGCACAGGAGAATATTACCTTGCTTTCTCTGTGGAGCCTCTGGTGCATTGGAACTGTCAGTGAGGTACCACCTTTAGGGTAATAGTACAACTCCCTATGGATTGACTACACCATCAAAGCACCTTCACAAGAGCACTGTTGTCATTGTCAGATGCCATCGAATCCTCTACAACTCATAGCTACCCTATGACCAACAGATCTGAACCCAGTCCTATCCTGCACCGTCCTCATGATTCCTGCCATGCTCAAATCCATTGCTACACTCACTGCGTCAATCCATTTTGTTGAACTCCTTCCTCTCCTCTCTGGCCTTCCTCTTTTCCCAGTATGAAGCTTAAGCTGTTACTCCAAGCTACATCTTGCTCTGTGCTGGGCCTGAACTAACTTGGAGAGACACTGACACGAAAAATACAAAGTTCTTGGCCTCAAAGAACCCAATCATAGGGCAATAGCTATAACAAAAGCATTCTTTTCAAAAGGGCCTTGAAAATACAGAACAAGAAGGGATTGAGTCTGCCTGTGATGTGAGAATAAGCTTTACAGGGAAGTGAATATTTGAATGAGTTCATAAGCCTGGATAAGAGTTTGACAGAAACAAGGGAAATGGTATTTCTAGAAGAGTGTCCTCTCACTCGGTGGAGATGAACTGGCCTTCCCTCAGCTGGGAGTAGATGCTAAGGAGTTAGTCACATAAAGCTTTTGCAATAAGCAAAAACATACTGATCTTCAATTTTCATTAACATCTTCTACTTCATTCCTGGCCTTTATGGAGATGAAGCCCTTTCAGTCCTCTAGACATGACTGGTCCACCTTGATTACCTGCTATAATCTGTTCTTCCCCTATGGTGGCTGATGGACACATCAGGAGCAAAGTATTTATTATTCTCTTTAAAGTTCTGTGAACAAACTTCAGAAGTTGGTTCATCTGTTCCTGTGCAAATGAGAACTCATGTCTAGAACTAGACCTGCTAGAACTTAGCAATGAACTTGCTCAGGCCTATCAGATTGTCTCCCTGGCTAAATGGATCTGGTCATCTGAGAGCTCTTACCTCAAAACCAAGTCTAGATTTTTTTTTTCTCAAACTTAATAAGCCCACCAGAGACCCAGGTAAATTGCTGGGCTCAGTTACTTACAAATAGAGCCAAACCTACACAAAGAGGTGGAGTTGCCCTGTGTTTCTTAGGCTGCCACACAAGACCATGCTGAGGAGTTGGTATACCAGCCCCTGACCGTGCCAGGCTGCTTGTCGGGCTGAATGTCCAAAGACAGAGGTCTTCATCCCCACTTACTGGGCTGTCAAGACTCATTGTCCTTGAGACTTGATTGCCTACTTGAAATGAAAATCATATTTTAGCCTGCCTTCCTTAAAGATCTGGGTAGAGGAAGGGAAGCAAATGAGCTGGAATGTGAAAAAGCTTGGAAATACTAATAACAAATAAAAGGAATGATGGTGATAATTAAGATGGCTGAGACTAGGTAGTGTGATCTGACCCTGAAACCACTTATGGGGAGCGGGGAGGCAGTTGATCATAGAGTTGAGCAATTTGATGGGTGGAGGGAGGCAGGGGTGAAGAAACTGGGAAAGATCTGGTGTGAAAAACAATGTATGCAAACTTTGTAAATAAATCTGCTTTTAAAAAGCTCATAAACACACCAAAGAGAAAACTTAAAAGGCTCTCCTCAGAGCTACTCTAAATAACACCAGAGCCTTTCTAAATTTCTTAAACCTCTTCCAGACTCCAGGAAAAGACTATCTCCAAATAGTGGACCCTCTTCCTCACAGGTAGCCACCTGAGCCACTGTTTTCTCTCCTAGGGGGGGAAAAAAGCATGTAAAGCAGGCTTGAATTTACCACATCCCAGAAAAAAAAATCCTGATTCTTCCACATAATCTAACGGAAAACCCCTTGCTTTTGTGGATGTCTACTTTGTCTCTGGACATAATGTGAACTCTAAGGAGACAAGAGTAATACATCCATCCCTGCCATGAGATTCAGCATTGATGAGCCTCAATAAACCCTTGCTACTTGGGAGGAAAAGATCTGTCAGCCAAGACTGGCAACGATGACAATCTTTCTGAGACAGTAACACGGACAGAAAGTGGAAGTTCTACCCTCCTGATGATTCCCTGAGACCTCCCAGTCATAAGCTCCTCTTCTGGTGGTGGTGGTGGTGGTGGTGGTCTTAGCAGCCATCAAGTCAACCTTGTAATAGGAGACACATGATGGTGGTAGACTTGATAAGCTAAAGCTCGGCAACCCCATGCAAAGGGAGCCAAGTTTCCACTGCTAAACATTTGCATGTAGATCACCAGGCTTTTCTTCCTAGTTTGACTTAGGCTGGTAGCTCTGCTCAACCCTGCTCGACAACACAGCAGCATGCAAGTCTCTATGGACAGATGGATGTAGATGTGCAGGAGATTTGGCTGGAAATCAAATCTCAGTCTGCTGCACAGAAGTCAAGAATTCTACCACTGAACCATCATCTCCTCATGGAAACTCAAAACTCACTGAAGCTCAGTGTTACTGAGTCCATTCCAACACATAGCAATCCTCCATCAGGTTTTTGAGGTTGTGAATCTTAATGGGAAGAGACTATCCATCTTTCTTCTGTGGAGCTGCTGTTGGTTTTGAACCACTGTACATACATGACCTTTATATTAGCAGTGCAATACACTGCAGACTATGCCACCAGAGCTCTTTTCCTTATGGAACATGAGGGTCAGTGTCTGTTAGGATTATTTTGGTTCTGGCTGTGAATGGTCTACTGCTTCTTGAGGCTACTCCCTGCACATAAAATCATTCTGTCAAGAGATGCGGCTCCAGTTAAGGGCGAAAAATCTCATGAGAGAAAGTTAGTTGTCTATTATCTTCTGAGTCACAACCAGCACATAGACCAATCACATCCAGACCAGGTTCGTACCTTCCGAACCCAAACGTGGGCTCTTGGGGTTGATTAGGGTACAGCTAAGAGCTCAGGTCTTCTTGAAGGCCTCACTGTCCAGTGCACCTAGATTTTTAGCTTGGGTGCCTAGGGGCATAGTGGTTCAAGGAACGAAATTCATGAAAAGGAAACATTGCATTGAGGAAAAGATGAAGGGAAGGGCCAGAGAGAGAGGTCCCCACCCAGACTCCTGCATCACTACGCTCTCCTGCACATTAGAGTCACCCGTGTCTAACCCACGTCTAATTTCTCTATCTCACTCAGAGTTTTCTTTCTGCCTTCAATGCCTGGTTTGTTGTTGTTGTTAGGCACCACTGAGTAGACTGCAACTCATGGTGACCCTATGAACAACAAAGCTGAACTTTGTCCTAACCTGCACCATCCTCACTTTCTCTGCTATGCTCGAGCCCACTGTTACAGTCACTGTGTCAGTCTATCTTGCTGAGGGCCTTCCTTGTTTCCTCTGACCCTTCAGCTTTATCTTTCCCAGTATGATGTCTTTTTCCAAGGAATGGTCCCTCCTGTCAACTTGTCTGAAGTAAGTGAAATGAAGTTTCACCATCCTCGCCTCTAAGAAACACACTTGTTGTACTTCCTACCATAGAGACTTGTTTATTCTGCGGACAGCACCTGGGGTGCTCAGTACTCTTCACCAACACTTGACATGTATGTGATTCTGGGATGCTTGGTGATCAGTAGATTGAATCGCATGTAGTCATTATACTAGACATTGTAGATGCTTCCCTCTGGCACCAAACCTCTTTCTATATGAGTGAATAAATTACATCTTTGCCCCAGGGGCTATTTAGCTCTATAGGATCAACCTCTCCTTTCTTCATGGCTACTTTCAGGAAGCACAAAGACACATTATAGTTGGCAGACCTCTCAAAGTCATTTGTCACAGGACTTTCTTCCTTTTCAAGCCAATGGGAAGGGAAATCTGTGTCAAGAACCCAGATATCCATATCACTATGATTTCAAGCACCTTTTGCACAGATTAACAAATCCCGAAGGGGATTATGAATAATAATGAATGCTACAGCAAATCCATTAACTAACAACTCCTTCTAAGTCAAGACAGTTGCAGGTAAAGGAACCAACTATACTGTTACACCTAAGATGCTCTCCTTTCAAAACGGAAATTCTCGTATCTCACAAAAACTCTCAAGCCTGTGCAAACTGGGATGACTAGTCTCTATAACTATAGAAGGGTTCTCTACCACAAAGAAAGAGGCCTGCAAAGCTGCTGAGGAAGCAAAAAGGCAGCCAGTGGAGGCACTGCCCCAGAGGCTGTCCAGTCTTCCCAGCCACACAGCTCACCAAGATCTTCTGCAATCTTTTACACAGACTATAATATCTTAAGATTATAACAGCTGTCTGCCAGAAGTCTGGACCCAAAGGTGTGTGCTCTGTAAGGAATTGTAATAGCACAATCGATCCCTCATCCTGACTTATTTTGTTGCCTCTCATCTTAGCAAACTCCTGGAAGAAATTGTGAATGGTAAAGAATGCAGATGAAATTGAGAATTTCTTTAAAAGTCTATGATGTTGCTTTCCCCCCCTTTCTATGTAAAAAGTTGAGATATATTGTAAAAATGACTATGAAAGATACGTAATGCTAAGATACATTGTAAAAATGGTCAAGTTTTTTCTATAACGATACTGGATCTTTTTATAATAAGATATACATTGCATATTGTGAAAGGTATACTATACTTGGTGGATATTGATATAGTCTTCTAGTAGCAATGTTAATGAATACTGGATAGTATAATGATGGGACTTATAATTTAGAGGAAGAATGTAAGCCAGTTGCATAGTAATTATATATTCAAAAAGGGAAAATTTGCCCTAAAAGAATGCTTGTAGTAAGTAGCAGAATATGGTCCAGAGTGTAGAGCCTAGCCTAAGAAAGATTAAGCCCCATCCAGTACTCTGAAGAGAGCTACATTTGAAAGAAGACAAGTAGAAAAAAAGATACTCTGCCAATGAATTGAGGCAAGGTAAATCTGATGCCCATTAGAGCCCTCTCTCCAGGGCTTGATGCTAAAGGGAGCTGATGAGTATGCTTAGCTCATGATGACCACATGGATCTATTTGATGAGTAGAAGTGGGAAGCACCTGAACTCCCTTTCCAGAACTTAACAATGAAGGAAACATAGCGAGTATGCTCAACTTGTGATAACCACCCAGGTTCACTTGATGAGGGGAAGTGGAAGACACGCAGTAATGAAGAGACCAGCTGAGTTTGAGCATGTCCCTCCAGCACTGTCCACCTAAAAGGATGAACGGATATATTAAGGAGGGTTGATGGTTTATGGAGCAGGGAATCCTGAGGATTCCTAATGTGTTGACTTAGCCCACTTAAAAGTGTGGACTCCTACATTTGCAGCTGATGCTCATTGGACCTTGTCACGAATGGCTGGAGGTGCATTAACCAGAACCCAACCAAAGGAAGAGAAGATGTTTCGTTCTGTGAGCTGATGTTTGCTCTGAACTGGACCTTTGTTATAGATGTGGATGCTCAGCTTCAACTGTAATACAAGATTCTTCCAAGAAAAAGACATGCTTGTTTCCTCAGAGTGCTGGTTTGATAGGATTGAAAAAATCAGAAATTGACTATCTAAAATGGCATGATTAAGACATAAGAAGTGAAGTAGCTGATTTACATACTTCCATGGATATAGATAAAGGAAAGGCTAATACTCCAGGTAATGGCTAGAAAAGCCAAGGTGTGGTCAGTGACATTAGAAACTTGGAAAATGGCTTTTCTATCCATTGTGTTAGCCCTGTTGAGAGCATGGTATCCAGCTACCTCACTTACAGACACATGGTCTTATAAATCACCAATAGCTATGGGACCCATATAAGAGAGAGAGTTCTTTCCACATTGTGGCATGTAGAGACTCTGAAGATTCTGAGGCAAGGCATAACCTTACAGAACTCTGAAGATGGAGCCAAAGTTAAAAATTGCTTGTTTGACAACTGAATGAAGAGCTGACTTGTGACTGCTATGACACAAAGTCTGCTAGACAACTAAGGAAACCAGAGGCTTATCTGTGCTGAATTGAACCTAAACTTTCACCTGTTGAGTGAGAAAATGTCTGAACTAACTGAGGAAATATGTCTTAATATTAGTCTGTTTGGGGGCTGCTCTTCACTAAACCTGGACTTTTACTATGTGATATCCTTTGTCTTCTTCATCCCCCAAACTGTTTCCATAATAAACCCCACAACTGTGAGTAGAGTCTGTTAGTAAATTTCCAACAAACACTGGACCAAATGATTCGTAGAAATACTTGCAGGAGCCTGGGGGCATAGCATGTCTGTCCATGCAGCATTTTGTTTGGTTCTATGGATATTACTGATGGAGACAGTTCCTCTATATAAAGTGGGTAAAAGTCACACTCAGCCACCTCCAGGTTGTATCTGCTGCTGCTGCTGTTATGAGCCACTGAGTTGCCTGCGACTCATAGCAACCCTATATACAACCCTAAAGCCTGCTCAATCTTATGCCAATCTTATTGTCTCCAACACACCTATCCCCATTACGCCAGTCACTGAATCAATCCATCTAATCAAGGGTCTTCCTCTTCTGCATTTTCCTTCCACCATCCCAAGTATGATGGCCCTCTCCAAGGATTGATATGTCCAAATTATGTCAGACGGAGCTTCAGAATCCTTGCCTCCAAGGAACAGCCTGGCTTCACTCTCTCCAGGACGAACTTGTTTGTTCTCCTAGCAGCCCATGGTATATTACTCTTCACCAGCACCGGAGCTCAAAGGCATCAATTCTCCTTCAATTATCCCTAGTCATTGCCCAGCCTTCTGATGCACAGCAAGCAATTGCAAAGACCATGACCTGAATCAGGTGCACCTTAGTCTCCAGACTGACATCATTGCTCTTCAGTACTTTGGAGAAGTCTCACAGCTGACTTTCCCAATGCAATTAATCTTTTCATTTCCTGGCTGCTGGTGCCAAGAATGTTGATTGTGGGGCCAAGCAAATTGAAACTGTCGAAAATCTCAATATCTTCACCATCCATCATGATGTTGTCACAATTGGCCCAGTGGTGAGAATCTTTGTTTTCTTTTTTTTTTTATCCCAAAAGGAAATCTATTCACAGTCTTTATTACCTGAGCTATTACAATAATCTTTTAACTAGTCTTCCCGCTCCCATTCTTTCCTGTGCTGTTTTTATTTTTTTT
>NW_006399759.1:18752833-18800018 GCF_000299155.1 Elephantulus edwardii | reverse complement strand
TTCCTGGAAAAAAACACAACAAAACCTAAGAATAAATTTGGAAACTTGATGGTCATATTTGCAAATTTTAATAAATTCATTCATTTCTATTACATTGTACTCAGTGAGTGAATAAATAAGTATAAATAAGTTTCTGCACAAAATACACACACAAACCCACAACAAAACCCACTCAAACTCATTGCAATCAAGTAGTTACCAACTCATAACTGCCCTTCAGAAGATTTTCCATGGCTGTAAATCACACACAAAAAGACTATCTTTCTCCAAAGAAGCTGTTGGTAGATTCAAACTCCCAGAGGGGCCCCAATTGTGTCAGCAGCTCAAGTTCCTATGGACCGGTCACTGTGAGTCGCCTACAATTCAATGGCACTTAACAACATAGCAAGAGACCCGTTGGCCTAGTGTACAGAAAAGGATGCTACCAAGCCAAAGGTGATGACTCTAATCGGTGGCCCTCAGGCCTATTTTTTAAATTGTTTTTGTTCAAACAGTCTTCTAGGTGATATAGCCCTGGTGTGTCCACTTGCCATATAGAGGCAACTTGTGATCACTGGGAAGCTGAACACTGTGACACTGATGTGTCAAGTGTGAGAATGGTTACCCATGGTGGACAGTGTTTGGTGGAGCTCCCCGATTAAAACAAGCTTGGAAGCAGGAGTGGCATCCACTTCCATGGATAGCTTGTCTCCAGAAACCCTACAAACCTAGAGAAAGGATGAAAGTCACGCAAGTGCTGAGGACTTCCTTTCAAACGGTTGCTATGAGTCGTCAACGACTCAACGGCACTTAACAACAACAACATGCCACCAGAGTAGGAAAGAGTGCGCTAAAATGTTTCTGCCATTTCCCTGAATTTATGGAGGGACAGCATTTTAAGTAGTGTCACCCTTCACGTTCGAAAGTTAAAGAGAAACCTCAAGTTATCTAATCCAAACACTTACTCTACAAGTAGGAACAAAGAAATAGGTTGAAACGCCGAGACTCATACGAAGTCACAAAGCACATGACTGACAGCAGGACAAGAACCCAGGAATTCTGACTCCTGTCCTAGGATCTTTCCACTACATCATAATTTATTTATAGCATGGAGAGAAAAGCTACTTCTCCCCACATTATTTACAAGTAGGTCAGAACATAAAAAATCCCACACAGGCCCTTTTATTATACAAAGAGTGCTGTGAACAGTTTCTGATTTAATCACAATACAACTCAGATTTTAAACAAATCAAACCAAGTCCAGGTTGGATTCAGCAGCGCTTTGAGCAACTACCAAGCCCGGAGCCCCTCCTATTCTGCGCATAGCCCGAGGCCGGGCTGGGGTTCCCAGGCCTGAGTCTGGACTCCATAAGATAAACCTCACACTTTAGGAATATTGCTCTGTAATATTACTGCAATTGATGTGGGATTGTAAATAACTTGCCTGCACCATTTTTATAGGCCTGGGAATGAAGGGCCTGGCAGCTTATTGATTTATTTCAACCCCAAGCTATCCACTGAGGTGTCAGATCTGTGAGCAAGGGTGGTCTTTGCCTACCATCAGAAGAGGAGGTGTCATCCCTCCAGGCATGGGTGTTGAGAACCATGGAAGCAGCTAGAACACAGAGGCTTCCTGTGTGCACTTCTGCTTATCTGTCCTATCTGCATTTTTATCACTCCCTGAATCCATCCAAATAAGTTAGAAACCCCAGAAAGGGACAGAACTGTAGCTGCTATATGAGAATAACTACAGCCAGTTGCATGGATGGATCGCCTGGCACATTGAGATGTGGACGATGCCAGAAAAGAGCCCACAAGGCAAAGGCTGTGAGTCGGCCTCTACCCCTGAGACTGGGCAGGTTAGTGGCCATCACCATAGTCACCATCAGGCCACACATCATTGTTAAGTAGCCCTGCATTCATGTCACAGGCAGGGGTGGTGTTGTGTGGCTCTCTAATTCTTCTGGAGCTTGCCGGAAGTCAATGTTGATGAACACCATTCAGTTAATAAATAGTGAGGGGAATAAAATCTGCCTCAATACAGATACCCTCCACTGACCACATCAGCTAAAGCTCAGGGTCCAGCTGGGAACTGTTTGATGCTGGGTCTACAAAGTATTCTGTGGGTGAGTCACACAGTAGCCACAACGAAGGGAAATCTAAGAATTGGCTCCTTTTTAAACACATTCTTTGTGAAAATTCCAAAGACTCTCCTTAGCTGGTAAGTCTCACAGACACTTATTTCTTTCCTTATCTCAAGCACTGTCTTCAGCCCATTGCCCATTTCACTCTGTACCACAGTCCCACCAGAATGTCATCCCCTTTGTTATGCCTGCAGTTGCCTCCCTTCATCAGAGCTAATGCCCTTTTTTGTGTTGAACTCCGTCTCACCCTCCAAATGCATCAAAAGCTTCCTGCAGGAAGCTCTGTTCATCTCCTGACCAGTAATTTTCACCTTCTTTCTTCTGAGCCTGTCTCAAGACCTAAAGCTCCATAAACAACAAATTAGTAACAGAAGCAATTTCTCTAACTAGAAGCTGAGCTCCTGCATCCAGTTGTATAGAAAGCAAAGTGGAAAGGGCTCAGTCCTTAAGACTCTGGGGGAGAAAGGCCTTCACAGTGTCTTCTATTCTGAGTTACAATTCAGCTTCATTTCGGGGCTTAATAAAAAGCATTTGCAGTGTTGCTAATGTTCCTCTGGGCCTGTAAACATTCTTACTCCAAACACATCAGTTGTAAAATGTTGGAGCCCTTCTGGGGAAAGCAAAGGGCCCAGCTGTATTCCAAGCCCACAGCCAGGGTGTGGGCACTGAGACCCCACCCGGTATAAACTACCCAGCACCTGGGTGGGCATGTGAAGTCACAGGCGGCAGCAGCAGCCATGAAGGACCAAGCTGGTAAAATGAGAAAGGGAGATGTTTTTGTTCTTTTGCAAAAGGGTCCCTAATGTGACATATAAAGCCTTGTGAACTCTTTTCACAGCTCAAATCAGGAAGTGAAAAACAAAGAGATGCTTGGGCCCTGTACCACTACCATGGCCTCCAGCCTTTCCTCCACCTCTATCCCACACTTCCTAGCAAGCAGAGCCAACAAAATCAGGGGGAAACCTGGATGCATGCACCGGGCTCTCAGCTGCCTGGCTGGGGTGGGGGAATAATTAAATATATTTTTTAAATGACTTTAAAGAAGGAAGTTTATACAAGCCACACATGAAAAGTAGAGTTCTGATTTCATAATCACACCTCGGTACGCTGAGGTTAAAGACTTAACACCAGTTCTTGTGCAAAAGAAACCAGTTGCTGTGGAACTGGTTCCAAGTCATAGGAACCCCATGCATGTCAAAGTCGAACTGTGTCCCAAGGGGTGTCCAATGGGGGCCTTTTCAGAAGTAGAGCACCAGGGCTTTCTTTCGAGGTGCTGCTGGCTGAAATAAAACTTCCAGCCATCTTTTATTCCCCTCAATTGTGGTTTGGCTGAAAGTGTACAGAGCAAATTTGTTTTCCACTCAACAATTTATACACATTCTGGTTTGTAACATTAGCTTCAATTCACGAAATGAGACAGAACTCTCTCCACTTTCCTCCAAGGTTCCGTACCCACTTGCCCTCTTTTCCTGCTGCTTCTTGACTCCTAAGGGAGCTCTGGTGGCTTAATGGTAAGGAGTTCCATTGCAAACTCAAAGGCACACAGTTCAAATCCACCAGCTTCTCTAAGGAAGAAAGATGGGCAGTCTCCTCCCATATGACTTAGTGCCTCTGAAAACCCACTGGAGGGTCAGCTATAAGTCAGTTTTGACTTAATGGTACACAATAACAACAACTTGACTCCTGAGCTTTATTTTGTGGGGGCAAACACTGTCATTTGGTCTCCTCTGGTTAATGATTCTGACGAACACTTTCTTCACAGGTGTTATTGTTCACTTTTCAGGCAGGTTTGGTTAAAATCCCTTCTCCTGAATAATCTTAAACCATTAACCCAGGGACTTTTATTATGGAAAAACAATCAGCAAATTCATAGATCTAGGTTTCTGTTTTCCAGCAGTTTGCTGACAGTTTTAAGAATGTCTGCTTTTACCTGATGATCCTAGCACCTAAGTATAAGGAGGATATGTCTGGCTTTCACATATTCTGAGTTTTATGGTCAGAATAAATTAGCATAGAAATTAAAAATGCATAGTTTTGACAATGGGCTTGTAAGTAGAATACAGGAGAATCATGAATAGGCCAATGTTCTCCTCAATGGCCTTGTGGTAACGAGGTTTAATCCCTACCATGTACATCAGTTGATGCCAAACCAAATCATCCTGAAATCTTCAGCTGGAATCCCTGCTTTATATGACAACAGAATGAATCACTGATTTATGTGATGGGAAAATTCTGTATTTCTGAAAAGGAGAAATGTCTACTAGGAAAATGTAAAATTTTGACCCTTTAGGACTAAGCTGAATGTTCTTCTTAAAATGAAAATAATAGGAACCTGGTAGTTCAAAGGTTCAGTGTATAGTAAAGCTTTAAATACTTTCTATGTGAACACATTTGTTGTGACGTACCATTGAGCTGGAACTGGCTTATAGCCAACCCTCCAGCAGGTTATCAGAGGAAACACATCGCACAGGAGGAGATTGCCCATCTGTCTCCAGTAGAGCAGCTGGTGGATTCAAACTGCATGCCTTTGGGTTGACAGTGGAACTCTTTACCATTGAGCTACCAGAGCAGAGCTCCCTACATGAGCATAAATCCAGCCAGTGACATTTATGCACCCATGAAGCATCTAACTGGCTTATTAACTATGCCAGAAGGTAAATTTCTCAATAAGTTGGTTTTGCTCACCACTATGAACTGTTGTTGTTATAGTTATGTGACATCAAGTCACTTGTGACTCATAGTGACCCTATGTACAAGAGCCCTAAACACTGCTCTATCCTGTGCCAACCACGCCGTCTCAAACACATTCATTCCCACCACTCCACTCACAGAATCCATCCATCTCATCGAGGGCCTTCCTCCATCTCCTGTGCCGTTCCTCCACTCTCCCAAACATGATGTCCCTCTCAAAGAACCAGTCCCTCCTTGCAACATGCCCAAAATATGTCAGACGAAGCTTCAGAATCCTTGACTCCAGGGAACATTCTGGCTTCACCCTCTCCAGGACAAACCTGTTTATTCTCCTAGCGGTCCTGCTGTGCACTATCACACCTAAAAAGAGTGACTAGCATGTCAAGTGGCTGTGAGCAGCTGTTGAGTGGGTACCAACTCATGGTCATCCAAACAAACCATTGCCTGGCGCTCTGCCATCTGCATATGCCCAAGTCCACTGCTGGAACCGCTGTGTATTCTGAGTAGCTTCCAACCTAGGGGATTCATATTGCAGTACTTTATCAGACAATATTCTGCTAGGGGTTTCACTGGTTAATACTTAGAAATGGATTGCTAGATCTTTCTTCCTGGTCTGCTTTAGCTAGTCTGGAAGCTCCATTGAAACCTGCCCAGCGTGAGTGGACTTGCACTTGAAATTCTAATGGCACAGTTGCCAGGATCATAACAATCCATAACCCACCACAAAATGACAAATTAATGGGTGATAGATCATGTGGTGGTGGTTGTTTTATGTCATCAGGCTGCCCATGACTCATAGTGACCCTGAGTGTACAGTAGCTCTGAAACCTGCCCTATCCTGAGGCAATCTCATTGTCTCCAACAGACCAACAGACCTAAGCCCAGAACGATCAATGCCTTTGAGTAGTAGTTCTGGAGAAGAGTGGTGAACATACCGTAGGCTGCCACAGTATGTGAACAAACAGGTCTGTCCTAGAGAGGCTACTTCCCGGAGACAAGGATTTTGAGGCTCAGTCTCACAGACACTGGGCACATGGCTAGGAGGGACAAGTCCTTAGAGAGGGACATCATGATGGAGCAGAGGAAGACTCAAGATGACTGGAGATCACATGGTGGACATGAATAAATGATTGGTTAGTTATTTAATTCCCTTTTTCAGGATGAAGAGTCTCATTTAAGGGAGTCCCCAGCTGTTATATCAACCAAATATATGGGAAAAATCTGCTGTCAAGAACCTCTCCATAGTTCTAAACACCAACAGTGCTACTTTAAAGACAAATAGACACCTGGTGCAAGCCATGACATTTTCAATCACTTTCTATCCATCTATAAATTGGACAGTAAATAAAAATGGCGGAAGAAGAATGCCTTTGAATGACAGTGTTGACAAAGAACATTGAATTACCAAAGAATACTGGACTGCCTGCCAAATGTACAAAAATATCCATCTTGGTGGAATACAACCAGGGTGCTCCTTAAAGGCAAGGATGGTGGAACTTTATCTCACATTCTTTGGACCAGGAGGTACTAGTCCTTGGAAAAAGACATCCATTCTGGGAAAGATAGAGAGCCAGAGAAAAACTGGAATACCTTCAACAAAATGGACTTACACAGTGACCGTAGCAATGGATTTGAAGATGTCATTGATTGTCATGATGGCCCAGGAGATGGCAAGGTTTCAATCTGTTGTTCATACAGTTGCTCTGAGTGGTAGCCTGCGTCGTGGAACTTCCCAGCAAAAAGAAACTCATGAAATCCACAGTGCAGGAAGTTGGCCAGCATGAGACTCGTCTATCCCCAGTCTAGCAATCCTTCAATAAGAAGTTGTTGGGAACAGTTTTATTACCTTTTACTGAAATATATACTGCATTCCTCACCTTGATTTAGGACTGGAACTACAGAAATGATCAGAACACTGGAGGAATGTTGTTGGGCTAGTCACCTTAAACATATTCACATACAACAAGCTATCGAGTGCCCAGCATAGCTTCTGCATACATAAAAACCAGGGAGGTTGGCAAAGAGCACAGCCATTCTCTAGACTCCACCTATACTGCCAGCCATAGCACTTACACATGTATCCCTTTGAATTCAGTGTTTTCCCCCCCTCATATTCACAAGGTTTTCCCTAGTTACATGCAAAAATATAGAGGGCAGTTATATACCCTGTGAAGGGGCAGAGTGTCTGTAGAAAAGCAAGGAAAAGTGTGCTGGAAAGATGGACAGGATTAGTAGTTTTTATTAGGCAAAATGGTGCAGAAGACACACTTCGGGTCAAATCAACCTAGGTTAGAATCCACACTGCCTAGTTTACCAGTCCTAGTATGATGGACAAGTCAAACATGTTGAATCTCAGTTTGCTTGTCTGTAAATACAAGCATTGCTATGAATGCCATATAGAGGTTGTAAGAATGACTGTGGTAATACTCAGCACATCACACTTTTCAAAACCAAAAAGACAAACCCAACACCATTGAGCCAGATCCAACTCACAGAAGCTCTCCATTGGGTTTCCAAGGCTGTAAATCTTTATAGGAAGAAAATACTCCTCCTTCTGCCAAGGAATAGTTGATAGATTCAAACCACTGAACTTTTAAATAGCAGCTCAATACATAAAAAAACCATGCTGCCAGAGCTCATAATAAGCTCTTAATAATCTATAGCTATTTTATAAAAAGTGGCCCAGATTAGGTAGCTGAAAGTATATACCTACTCAGGCCTCATCCCCTGAACACGACTTTGAATTTCCTACTTCTGTTTGTGTAGATGGCTCTGCCTGAATCGTCAGCCACCTTGTATGTCATAGTAGCCCCATCTCCTCATGCCACCTCTGCAAAGCCTTATCAAGATGTGGTCTTCTCCCCTCACTCAGCATCCACGAGTGTGTTTCTACATTTCTGACAAGCCACAATGCAATTCTGCCTTGAACCACAGAAATCTTTGTTCTCTTTAAACTCTTTAGCCCAAAAACTCGTTGAGGACAGAGACCATCTTTTGTACCATTATCACTTTCATCATGTCTTGCGCTGTGCCTCCAAAGAGCCAACCTCAGTTCATACATACTTAACCAAATCCAGGTCAACACAAGTTTTATAGGTAAGGAAATGGGAGTACAAGTCCATTTTCCTTTGACCCCATGCTCCCTAGGACCAAAATGTGTTCCCAGAACCACAATGGCTCCCTCTAGGGACCTGAGAGGACTCTGTTTCCTTGTATAATAAAACAAAGAAGCAGTACCAAGCCTTTACTGCATACCAGGCTGTAGCCTAAGCAAAAGAAGAACCTTTGGGAAAGGCCAAGGATCTGCCCTGGTGCAGAGGGCAGCCATGCCAAGTTCCCAGCCAGCACATCATGCTAGCCTTGGCTCTGGAAACAAGGCCAAGGAAACTCAGGCTTCACTGCACCTCTGATAGCATCTCCCCCTAACAGCCAGCACAAGCAGGCCTGGCTCAGTCTCCAGCCGCCTGGGGAGCCAGCCAGCAGCACCTAGACAATATAGGGAACAACACAGGCTTCATCCTTTAGCTGTCACGCTCCAGCAAGAGCCCCTTCATCCTACTGGGCCAATCTACCTGCTGCATGCCAGCCATTTGTGCACTAAGACACAAACCCAGAAAACTTCACTTCCTCGGCATACAAGCTCCCATCCTCCCAACCCAGCCCTACCCTACCCTACCCAGATTGTGTATGGAAACAGACAAAACCGTTGTGGGGAAATCAGAGTCCCCATCAGCAACCTAATGAAATCACTCCATTTCTACACTTCTTTTCCACTTTATTTTGAGTCTATTACTCAGGAAAGAGCAACAATTGATCTACTCATTTGTGCAACCACTCGTCCGTCTACCCTCCATCCATCCACCCACCCATATTTACTAAAAGAAGAATCTCAGAAGACTGAAGCTGTGATAATACTTGGACTGGATATCAGGAAATCTAGATTCTAGTCCTGGTTCCATGCTAACTCACCTTTATGACTTGTGCCCTCCTTTTCTGTCTTGTGGTTTTCAATCTCTGTCTCAATGGAGATTTTTTTTTCTTTAAACAAGCAATTACAATGAGCCTCAAACTGCAGAATACAAGCCAGTCGTGTCCTGTCTGACACAGGAGTGAGGAGCAGAGATCTCAGCTCGCTCTTCCACTCTGAAGTTCAGAGGAAAAGGACGAGCAGACACTGAGGGCCCTTTTGCTTTGTTTCCAAGATGGACTCTGAGGTTTAGGTCCACAGTGTGTTAATATCAAGGATAAGATCCTAACCCAAGTGTGTCTCATTTCAGACCACAAGTGCCTCATGTATGTAGACAGGGATAAATTGCATGGGACATTCCCAAAGGAGGGCCTGGGAAGGACAAAGGTCTGAAGGAAGCTTGAAGGAATGGCAGTTAGGACAAAGGAGGCTATACTGATTCAGGCCACAATCTTTCCAATCACCTGCTACCTGAAAGCTGGACAATGAATAAGGATGACAGAAGAAGAATCGACCCATTTAAAGTGTTGGGTTGAAGAAAAGTGCTGAATATCTCATGGCCTGCTGAAAGAACAAACAGGCGTGTGTTGGAGAAAGTGCAACCAGAATGTTCCTTGGAGGCAAAGTTGGTCAAGCTTCGACTAATATATTTGGGGCATGTTGTTAGGAGAGTCTCTTTCTTGGAAAAGGACATCATTCTTGGAAAGGTGGAGGGTCAGTGAAGGAGAAAAAGACCTTCAATGAGATAGATTGATACTGTGTCTGGATTCAAATGGATTGATGATGATAGGGATGGCACGAGGACAGAGTTCAGACCTATTGTCCATGGGGTTACTGAATGTACTTGAATCAATTGCATTTAACAACAACAATGCTAATGAAAGTATATCTAGAGGCACAACAGTAATACACCCAAGGAGAGAATACTCTCTGTTTAGAGGGTAGATGAACTGCTTATTTCAGGTCTAAAAAAAACCTAAAGGATAGTGAGGTTTGGCCTGACACTCACCCGAAGCTGAACTTCTACAGCACTTACAAACCAATGCTATCCCAATTCTGGTGATTGCAAGGGTTCCAAAACACTCAGCAACAAGGGTTCCAGGCTACAAACTCCAGTCTGTAGAGTTGTTGTTGTTGCTGCTTGGAATCACCCCATAGCTGACCCTCCAGCAGATGTTCAGAGGCAGTAAATCTCATGGGAGGAGACTGCCCAGCCTATTCCCATGGAGCAACTGGTGGATTCAAACCACGTGCCTTTGGGATTGTAGTGCAGCTTCTTACCATGAGGTCACCAGAGACTGCCTGAATGTAGCCACTTAATCTGAAGGGAATGGCCTGTCCTCTCTAATGGCATTTTCCCAAAAGCATTTCACAAATGACACTTTCTCGGCACAATGGGAGGTGTGCCAGCTCCCAACTGGAGGCCCAACTGCTTTACTCTGTTTCACAGAGCAGAACACGGGGTAACTCAGTACTCTGAATTGAAATCTACCTGCTCACTACCTCCTCTGGGGTGCAACTTCTCCAAGACCTACAGTGGACTCTGTTCATGACACGCCATTTGGGCATCATGCAAGCACCTGCCTGCTATACTGTGTTTGTGAACTGGACGAACCAAAGTATCCAGCGAGTCAGAAAATGGCTTGCATCCTTTGCAAGTTCAACTGAAAATGGTCCAATAATTAAAACACGCTGTGCAAGTGATTGCACATGTAAATGGGAAAATGTAAGACAACAGGAGGAGACTTGTCCTCGATTTAGTTATATCTGATGTTTTACTAAAGTTATTTAACCCCTCTTACCTTTCCTCTCCTTTCCTAATAGTAGAAAAGCCTACATTTTTTTAAATGTTTATGCATCACGATGTATCCTTCCAGAAGCTAATATTCAGCTGAGTGCTCACAAAACCCTGTGAGATATAGTAATTGCTTCATTTGCATTTCAGGCGAGGAAAACAGGGTCAGAGATGTCAACTTTTATCTCCTAGTCACACAGCTCGTAATGGGTGGAATCTGGACTGAAGTCTGGGTCTTACCTGAGCCCTGAACTCATTACTGTCCATTTCCCAGGCATAACTGAGAAAACAGTCCTCTTGTCAATCCTGAGGACTATCTTTTTCTCCTGATATAAAGTCTAGTGTCCTTTATCCTGTTTTTATGAAGCCTGGATAACCTTCAAGACAAGCCAGAAGAATCCAAGACAACCTTCCAGCTCCGGTTACATTCTCATTCTCACCAATATTCACCCTTCACCGCCCCCAAAACAGAACATTCTCTTCTTCCCTGGCCAGTGATAACCAGTGGGAGGAAACTTATGGTCAGCGATAGAGTGTTTGGTTGAGGTGGTGCAGGAAGGCTGAGAACTTCCTGTGGAAGCAGGACCCTTACAAAACCATGCGGGGAGAAGGTGTGATCCTGTCAGTAACTGCCTGATGAGACTGACAATGGAAACCACTCTCTGATGTTCCCAGAAAGGGTGACAGGACATCGAAGCTGCATTTCCACAAGTGGAGACCACACCAAGCTCCACATGTGGCTGGGCCCACTGCCCGCCCAGCCTCGTGGGCAGCGCTGACTCACTAGAGGACTGAGGGCCAGCCTGGCTCGGCTCTCAGCACATCTGACTCACCGTCTCCTGCCTGAGCCACTGTACAACATTCTTTCTCCCAGAAACAACATCCATCTTTTCTTTTTTCCCTCCCTCTCCCCTTTAGTTGGCAGAAGATCTTTTTCATGTTCTTGGGACTGTAAACTGAGCGGCGAACTTTTCGCAACTTTTCCTAGTAAGTGTGCCTCGTGAGAAAGTGAAAAACAAGTCCATTTTAGGGCCTGCACAACACTGTCACTCTTAAGTTGCCTTAGTTTCTCTCTATCATTCATTTGCCTGAGGAGAGACTGAAAGCAAGCAATATTCCAGGGAGACCATGGTTCAAAGTAAGCACAGGTCAGGTGGCTAGATCTAACGGAATGAAAACCTAACCAAAAAATAGCTACTCTTTCTCCCTGTATGTCAAGGACTGTGCACACCTTCTACATGGGTTTCTTTAATCCTTACCTTACAAAGTCAAACCTAAACCCACTGGCATCAAGTTAATTCCAACTCATAGCAAGCCTCCACTGGGTTTCGGAGGCTGTACATCCTCACAGGAGGAGGCTGCCCATCTTTCTCCTGCTGAGTAGACTCAAACCAAGAACTTTTTCGTTAGAAACCCAATCTATAACACACTACTCTGCCAGGGCTCCTTCAGCTTTCAAAGTCACAAGTAGTAATCTCATTCACCTTTGTGGAAATAGACTCGGGGAAGTTTAATGTCGGAGTCAGGATTCAAGCTCAGGTCTGCCTAACCCAAAGCTAACAGTTTCTCTACTTTCAGCCACAATGTGCCCAGACAGGGAGCAGCCTGTTCGCCTACAACTCGCTTCCACCCTTCTGGTGGTTATGAGCATGCCAAGGTGTCTCACTGAACAGAATCCCCTGACCTCATCTCTGTGGCCAGCTATTGGCTGTCAACATTCCTACATTTCTAGCCCTCCCCAGCCCAAGACCAAAGCCCCCTCAACCCCCGACTGCATCTACCAGGGAAGTCGTTATGTGCCATCAAGTTTCCTGCAACTCATAGTGACCTTATGTACAACAGCCCTAAACCCTGCTCTGTTGTGTGCCAATATTATTGTCTCTGACACACCTACCCCCATTACCCCCATCAATTAATCAATCCATCTCATCGAGGATCTTCTTCTCCTGCACTGTCCCTCCACCCTCCCAAGCATGATGTCCTTCTCCAAGGACTTGTCCCTCCTTACAACTTGTCCAAAGTATGTCAGATGAAGCTTCAGGATCCTTGCCTCCAAGAGTAGCCTCATTTAACCCTCTCTAGGACAAACCTGTTCATTCTCTTAGCAGTCCATGGTATATTCAACTTTCTTCCCAAATTCCACAGCTCAAAGGCATCAATTCGTTTTCTGTCATCCGTAATCATCATCTAGCTCTCTGTTGCACAGCAAGTGATTACAAAGACCACACCCTGTATCCGACGCACCTTAGTCTAAAGACTGATATCATTGCTCTTCAGTACTTTGGAGAGGTCTCTGAGAGCAGACTTTCCCAATCCAGCATATCTTTTAATTTCCTGGCTGCTGGTTCCAAATGTGTTGATTGTGGAGCCAAGCATGCCAATCGGCCCAATAGTGAGAACCTTTGTTTTCTTGATGTTGAGTTTCATTCCATATTGAAGGCTGCAGTTCCTGGCCTTCTGCAGCAAGTGCTTCAGGTCCTCCTCAGTTTCGGAAAGCAGTGTTGTGTCATTTGCGTAATGCAGATTGTTGATGAGTCTTTCTCCAATCCTCATGCCACATTTCTCCTTATACAGCCCAGCCTCCCAGATAATCTGTTTTGCATATAGATTGAAAAGATATGGAGTTAGGACACATCCATGCTGTATACACTTCCCAACTTTGAACCATATAGTATTTCCTTGCTGTGCTCTAACAACTGCCTCCTGGTCCAAGTATAGGTTTCGCATTAGCACAATCAAGTGTTCTGGGATTCCCATTCTTCTCAGTGTCAGCCACAGTTTGTTGTTATCCACATAGTCAAATGTTTAGCAAAAGCAGAGATAAAAAAGAAAGAAAAATAGCCTCTATGTGTTCAAGATCTCATTCAAATGCCACAAAAATCCTTCCTAGAAATAAAATCACACTCTGTGGATACAAGTCCAGACTGAACATATGTAATCTCTGAGAGGAAATCTTCTCATGTACAGACAGGCATGCTGGAGTTCTGGGGGCCAGAGGCACTGGCCATCACAGAAAGACCATGCTTGGCAAACTGTCTCACACCTGCCTCCCCAGGTCCATTCTCCACCCTGCCTTATGCCCAGGGAAAAAAAACTTTGGAGGCTGCATAATGGGTTCTGCACTCTCTGGCTTCCGGTGGATTTGACTAGTAAGAGGTGCTAGCTAGCAAGAGACCATAGCAAAGAGATAAACAAGATCAGGGTATTTATTCCTCCCAACTATCCATCTCTCTTCCTCCACAGTCCCCAGCTCCTCTCAGACAGCCTCTTCCCACAACCACAGGTACAGCCACAGCTCCCTGCCCTCTCCCTGGCTCCCCACTGTTCTTTATCACCCCTCCGTCAACTTTTGTCCTTCTCGAACCTGCTTCCTGCTTAGGACCCCATCCATTAAAAGTTACTTGGTGAAGAGGTACCACTGGAGTATAAACAAATGTGGAGGAAGTGAGAGCTCCTTCTGTAGCCCTTCTTTGACTTTGATCATCATCAAAGTCTGGAAATTTCATGTGCCTCACTTAATGGGTTTGCTGTTCATTTAAATTATTGGATATAATTCCAAAGCACCTGTTAGACATAGCTCAAGTCACCTGGGAATAAATTCCTTTGGGATGATGGAGAGAGATTTTGACCTCAGAGTCTTCCCAGGATCCACATCTGTGCACATTCACTCCCAATATCCCTGCCAGATGACTTCATGAACCCAAGCTGTATATTGTATAGACCCAATTTGGGGATTTGAGCATAAAATCTTTCTTGAAACCCAGTGTGTTCTTTGCCTCCAATGGAATCAACTTGTTTTTAATATGTCTGGTTTATTCTTGATTGGAGAGATGAAGATAATAGAAGTCAAATTCCTGCCCTCAAGGAACTCCCAGTACCATGTGTTAGGTGCTGTAAAAACACAAAGGGGGATAGTAACTCTTCCTGAAGTCATCAAGGGAAGCTTCATTGAGGCAGTGATATCCAAAATGATCTTTGAAGGGTAGAAGGAGATAAACATGTGGATAAGATGAGAGAGAGCATTGCAAGCAGGAATGGCAAGGGCATGGAAACATAAAAGAGTGTGTTGTCTCCCAAGTGTCATAAGTGAGGCATTTGTGGTTAGCGCTTTGAATATATGGAGAATTGATAGTTATCAGACTCAAGATGGAGCCAAAGCCTTAAAGCTATGTTTCAAATCCAGAAGAAAGCATAAAATTGCCATGAACTAAATGATAAATGATTGTATCCACCAAAAACCAACAAAACCCTTATGTAAAGTTTTCCTAAAAAGACAAAATGGCTTTTCTTGTTAGAAATGAAACTGCAGTCAACTCATTTCTGGGTTCAAATTTATGTTCCAGAAAAATAAGGCATGAGTGAAGAAATACAGGTCACATTTTTAGAATTTATTACTAGATACTGTTGAATACACATTTTGTGGAGCCCTGGTGACATAGTTTGTTGTGTGTGGTACTACTAATCATAATGTCAGCAGTTCAAATTCATTAGCTACTCCCTGTCTCCCTGTGATAAAGGCAGGTAATCTCCTCCCATACATATTCACAGCTTTGGAAACCTGGACGATAGAACCAAGCTGATGACAGGGGGTCTCTCCTTTGCTTTAGTGTATACGTGTACCAACTGGTTATAAGTAGGTCTTTGAATATAGAGGGAGGGAGGGAGGGCAGGATAGATGGGTTGATGGATGAATAGGTTGGATAAGTAGATGGAAGAAAGGATGAATATCTGATTCCTAGTTGGGGAGATGTATGAACAAATAGGAAAAGGAACATAAGTAGAAAAGAAGGAGAGATAGGGAAAATAGGATAAATGAGATGAATGGATGACTAGATGAGCATTCTCAAAGAAGCCTCTTTCTAACTTAGTGACTGAGCTCCACCTGCTGTCACAAAGACAAGCAGACAAAAGGGAACGGCCAAGTTCAAACACGCCCAGAGCCCTGCTAGTGCTCAGAGCTGACCACCGAGCTTTCCCCCACCCCAGTTCCACAGACAACTGGGAAGCCAACCCATGTGTCCACTCCTGTCTCTTCTGGGCTCTTCTCCCCCAGCCAATGTGAGGATCACATGTAACAATCCTTTGAGACAACAGTGCCCTGGGGACCATCCCAAGATTGTAAATTCCAAGGAACATTATAAGAAATTGAAGGAAACTCTTGCAATTTTGTGAGCTGCAAATGACTCCAAGGAAAGTCTGGTTCAGCTTTCAAACCTGGCAACACCTTCCTTCATGGCAGAGGGACAGTGGCCGTGAAAAGGCTAGTTTTTCCTTCCCCATTTCCCCCAAGGAACGAACCCTGAGCTGGGAAGGCTGTGCTTTCCCCACCTGTGGTTTTATGTCCAAGCCAAGTCAATAAACTCAAGTGCAGCTTTGGTTCAGATGATTCCTAAGGAGGAAAACAGCAATTTTGCCTTCAAAGGGACAGGCCCTACAGCCAGGAAATAAGAGTTCTGTTTCTGGGCTGTACTGGGGGAGGGTGGGCTGCAGGTTTCACGGGGCCAGGCTTCCCCCAAGACTAGGGTGGCGGAGGGTGCCCCAGGCTTTGGTGATGGTGAGTAATTGTCACTTAAATAACACAATAGCTCCCAGTAGACAGTCAATGTTAAGTGCCCTTGAGGAAACTCACAGCGATCCTGTGAATAACCTTGATAGATCTGAACCTTGCCCTATCCTGTGCCATCCTCATCATCTCTGATAAGATCGAACCCACTGTTACAGTCATTGTGTCAGTCCATCTTTTTGAGGATCTCCCTGTCTGTCTCTGACCCTGCACCTTTCCAAGTATGAGATATTTTTCCAATAACTAATCCCTACCTGAAAAATAAACCTGAAGTGGGTGAAACAGAGTTTCACAATCATTAAGGAGCACGCTGTTAGCATTTCCTCCAAGACAGACATGTTTGTTCTTTTAGTAGTCCCTGGGCAGAGGAGGATCTGAGAGCAGTGAGTACCTCCCAGGATAGTCAACTGCCCCGAACACTGAGCAGTCAGTCTGCTGACGCCTCCAGGAAGCAAAACCAGCTGCTGTGGAGTCAATCTAACTCATGGTGACCTGATATATGCAGAGTAGAACTGTGTTCCACAAGGTTTTCAATGGTTGTGATGTGTTGGAAAGAAATCTCCTAGTCTTTCTTCAAAGGAAACTTTGGTAAACTCAAACATCTAATCTTTTGGTTATCAGCTGAGAAAGTCAGAATTCTGAGAAACTCCTTAAACAAATAGAGAAAAAAATTGGTGCAAGTCCCAGAGAGAAGAACATAAGACATCAAAGTAGGCACATCCTGTTACACAGCTAAGAGGTACAATAGGAGGAAGGTTGTCCTCAAAATCATGAAGCCTCTGAATTAAATCTCTACTTAACTGCTGATTCTCTGTGTAGCTTTTGGTAAATCATTTTGCCTTCTTGGACCTCTGTTTTCACATCTGTGAGATGGACATCATCACACCTGTCCAGTTTATCTCTCAGGCTCTGACAACAGAAGGAAGATGAGATTGTCTCAAGGTTTCAGCAAAAGTCATTTGAAGGAGAGTTTGGCAATAGGTAACTTTCCCCATGAGCTGCTGTTACTGTTGCTGTTGTTGTTGTTGTTGTTGTTGTTGTTGTTATGGACTGTCAAGTTGAAACCACCTCATAGCTAACCCTCCAGAAGGTTTTCAGGGGCTGTAACTCACACAAGCAGAGATCAACTGACCATCTTTCTCCCATAGAGCAGCTGAGGGATTTGAACTGCCTGTCTTTGGATTGACGGCACAACTCTTCAACCACTTGGCCACCAGAATTCATCAAAGGGACACCTTCAGCACATGGCAAACTAGGCCCCTTTCTTTTCTGCTGCACTGAGGGCAGCCCCACTCCAGTCCAGCCTGGCCTGCCTAGTCCAGCTCTGAATCTGTACCTACAGACCTTTTGCCTTCCTAGTGTCCCAGTTTCTGTGCACCATATGCAGCTTCCACACAAGACTCAGCCATGACTGAGACATTACAGTCTTTAACACTGGCCTATCTAGTCCAATTACTCACGCCTGGATCTTCCTAGGCACAATGCTCCATAGAAAGACATTTCACGGCTTTCTGTACACCAGGGAGCCCGTGTTCCCCTCCACCCAGGGAAAACCAGCAGGATGCCAAGAGGTTTATTTTTCTAGGATTAGCACAATGACAGGGAATCAGCCATATATATTGTTGAACATGACGAGCCAAATATTTTTCTGTAATTTCTACAATAATATAAGGAAAGCTGAGGAGGAGAAAAAAAAATTGACACAGTCAGCATTAGACTGGTCTTTATAGGCGCCAGCCTCCAAAAATAACAGCCATTCCTATGAATTACCAACAACTCCATTTGTAAGACAGTTGCTTGCTACAAGAAATGGAACATATTAACAAGGAGCTTCCCGAGAAAGATGCTTAGGAAGAACAGCCTGACCCAAAGCAGAGAACACTGGGCAGGGCCTATGCTCTCAATGGCTCACCCTGACGATAGATACACTGCAGTGTCTCAAAAGTAGAAGTCGCCCAGAGCCACGTGAATGTAGAGTGTTTTGAGCACAAATCAGGCAGAAGACATTTGGCTCGGGCCACACAGGCCCTTCAGCACTTTTCACACAACCTATTGACCATGGTTAGCTTTCTGGATCCCAAAAGGGGAAGCGACTCTGGATGGTCAAACCTGAAACAAAAATTTTAAAATGAGATGAGAGTCAGAAGGATACCTCTGAGAGAAAGGGACTAGGGCATGAAATCAGACCTGGGCTGCCTTTAAGCAAGGGGTTCATCTCAGGGATGCATGCGGGCGTGTCTCAGGGACAAGCTGAGTGTATGTAATAGCTGAGGCACACTGGGGAAGAGGAAAGCAAGCTCCTGAGCTGAGGATCCCAAGTGAAGAGCTCTGTTCTGGCTTCCCCACGTATGCCTCTAAGGTCTGGTCACATTCCAGCCCTGAGCCTGGGTGTCCTCCACTACCCGGGGCTGCTGTATTCAGAGTTAAAGAATAAAGAAATCCAGCAGGATTCTGCAAGAGCCTTTTCCCTACCACGTGCTCTTAAAGTTCCAAATCAGGGGTTTGCGATGACCTCTGCTTCTACCTCTGCAGCTTTTTGGAAAAGCCTTGAAGAGGACACACCACAGGGGTTGGTGGCTGAGAGTATAGGCCTGCCTCCATGTCTTCTGAGGTGTTCAGTCTGTCCTCTCTAAGCCATTTTCTCATGTGTCTGAAAGCCAAGTTCTTGTCTTCATGGTTGGCACTATAGGAGGTCATTTAAGGAGTGACAGGAACTGCAAGCCCAAGCTGTTTCCAAGTCCACTCAGATGGTACTGTCAGCCACTGGCTCATGAGAGCAAATCCAAGCTCATAAAAGGAGAAGCTATGTTTCCTCCTGGGCCCCCAAGAAAGACATCAACATCCTTGGCCTTCTTCGGGGAACCAGAGTTCTAAGGACACCTAATCAGGAAGAGCAATGGAAGATAGCTATTTGGGACCTCAGAGTACTAGAGCCCAGCCTCTGGCAGATGCCTCCTAAAGCCTGATGTCTGCTTATTGCAACAAAGAACTGCTGCCTACCAAGTTCACCATCAGAGTAGACAGCTGACCTTGCTACTCTGCTTACCGGGAACCTGGCCCACTAAACTTTTTCCTCACACATATACCCTCTTCCTTCACTAGGTCCTTTTATCATCATATAGAGTACAAGAAAGGGATCTTGAAGGGGAAAAAAGTTGGAGAAGCAAGGAGGTTGGTCCATATTAGACCTTGCACTTAGGAAGGCATCAGGCTCTGAAAGAGTTGAAGCACAAACAGCATGATGGGGTCAGATTTTAAGGGCTGCATGGACAAGAGGCCTTCAGGGGCCAGGCAGACAGGCCCTTCCAGCTACTGGGGAGGAACAGGGCTCCGAGCATGAGGCAAGTCAGCAAACAGACATGGGCCAGCATGTTTTCTGACTCCCACGTTGTAAAATGTCAGTGAGATGTCAAGTCAACAGGGCTGTGAGTACTCCAGGACACAAGGGACAAGGCCCTGGAACCTCTTGGATCTCTCACATTCTCTGTCCTCATCACCCCACTAAGTTGTTTCCTCTGTTTCTCTATTCTGCTCTTCCTTGCCCCATCAGCTTCTCTCAAATACTTGTCCATTTTTCCTTCCTCCAGGTCTAAGTGAGGTCCTGAAGAGCCCCTAATGCGTACTTTGCTGTGCCTCTATTTATTTATTTTTTCTTTCAGGGTTTTATTGAGTCAGCAAGTGTGTTCTCGTGCTGGGCAGCATGCTATGTGTGAGGTAGAGAGATGAGTAAGACACTGCTCGTCCCTCAGGAGATCCTGGTCTATTGGTTCGTAGGAGCCAGAGAATAGAGTAAAAGGGCTGCCCACGCCCCGTTCCTCACTCGCAGAAAGCAGAATTTACAGGGAGAGAGGGATCTGAGAGAACTGTGAGACAAAGAGGAGGCCCAGTTACAAATGTTTAGCTTGCTCAGCTGCTACCTGGAAGGTTGAGGTTTGAGTTCACCCAAAGGCACCACAGAAGAAAGTCCTGGTGATCTACTTCTGAAAACTCAGTGGCTGAAAACCCTCTGGAACACAGCCCTGCCCTGACACACATGGGGTCACGGTGAGTCAGAATGGATTCAGTGACATCTGAAAAAATAAAATAAAATAAAATAAAAAATGAGACAAACATCAAATGTTTTACCACTGGAAATGAAATTAAAAATGTCCCTGGAACCCTCTTTATCCAGAATTTCCAGGAGAGCTTTGGTGTGAGTGAGTCACCAAGAACACAATGGCTGGTGCCGAGGGCCAGGCCAGCAGAGTCCCAGTGCACGCTTAAACAGAGTACAGGGGGCTGGGGATGGGGGCGATGGTCAAAGTCACACGGACCGTACCACCTGAAGGTAAAAAGTCTTGTCTCACTCCGTTCCAAACCCACCGATTGTGGGCAGCTCAGTGAGGCTCCATGCTGCTCCTGGAGAGGCTGGATAAGGACAGGAGGGAACCAAAAAAACAGAGAGGAGCAATAAATCTCTGGCTGTCCATGACAGTGCTCTGGCACATTCAACGTTCTTTCCCTCTTGAAAGGAAAAGGAGCAAGAAATCATAACTAATAACAAGCCACAAGATCAGAAAGAGTTATTAGGGAAGCTCAACACTACTTCCCTCTCTTGGTTTCAGGCAAAGTGAGGACTTTTCAAAAATCTACTCAGCCAGTCCCTTCTAAAAGTCCAGTGATGACTCTGTCACAAGCACCCTTTTCCTTCAGGAACAAGGCCAGGGCCAAGACCATCCAGGTCAGTGTGTCCCCAAACTTCACCACACCCAGGTGGCCCTGGGAGAGGAACCAGATCCCATATGGGAGATGGTGACTTCTGAGAACAATTTCCCCTTAACAGTTCAAGAGACTGTTCCAGAAAAATTAGAACCGTAATAGCAATAAGAAATTACCATAAAGCATCAATCACGTGCCATCACTTAAGCTTGACAGTGACCTTGAAAAATTTCCATTCAGCAGATGAGAAAACTAGGGCTCCCAAAGCGCAAGTGCTCAGTGCAAGGTGGCATAGCTAGTGACAGAATCATGCAAGAGCATCTGAGTCTACAGGCCGTACTCCTGCCACTTCATTGAACTGCCTTCTGTTATCGGCAAATACCTGGTCCCCTGGGACAACTGAGTTCTAAAAGTGCACAGCTGTGGGGAGATTGAATGGTAGGATTTTCAGAGGAAATCCAGTTCCCTGTCGATGCACCTTGTGTGTAGCTACAACAGTCAGTGGAAGCTTACACATTGCTATGATGCTGAACAGGTTTGTCTGAAACTTCCAGCCTAACTCAGACTAAGAAAGGCTTAAATGGCCTGCTTCCAAAAACCAGCCAGTGAAAACACTATGGATCATGTGGTCCAGTTCAAGCTGGCCATGGAACAGTGCAGGGCTGAGCAGGATTATTATTCTATCATGTATGGGGTGATTATCAACTTGAGGGTCAACTCAGTAAGAGCTAGCAAAAACTTAACAGAATAGCATACATACAGCCCGGGCAGAAAAACCTGGAAGGGGAGCTAAATACAGGACCAGTGGCCAATGGCCATTGTAACCTTCATCATCTTCATCTTTGTTTCCAGCAGAGATGGTGGGTTTCTGAATATATCATGTAGAGAGAACCCAGAACTTGATACTCCAGTATCAAGTCTTGATACTTGAAGACTCCAGTTCAAGTCTGAGGGTAAGAAATGACATTGCATTCTAATGGTAACTTGCCAAGTCGGATGTGCTGGACAAATGAAAAGATCTCAAGCCCAGTAGTCAATGAAAGGCAGATCAATCCCAGGCCTCCTGCCCTGACCCTGGCCGCAGCAGAAGCTTCTCACCTCCAGGCTTCTCCAAAGGTCAGTAGTACAAGTATCCACCCCATGTCTCCCCCTGTGAGGACTGAGAAAGGACAGAGTCTATCCTCCACTATCCCATGAGCCTTCAACTGGCAGGGACCCAACCTGCAGTGCTGTTGAGAGTTCCCACCACAGGTCTCCCTCCCTCCCTGGTGTTGTTAGGTGGTGTGGAGTCATCTCCAAGTCACAGCAGTCCTATGCACAACAGATCAAAGCCTCGCCTGATCCCGCACCAGCTTCAGGACATCCAACTGCGCTTATTAAGCCCTTTGCTGTAGTCACTGCTTCAGTGCATCTGTTTGGAGGTCTTCCTTTCCTTAGCTGACCCTCTGCTTTTCCAAACCTGTCTTTCCTGACAAGATGCCCAAACTATATGAGTCAGAGTCTCACTGTCCTTGACTCTAAGGTCATCCTGGGTGCACTTCTAAAACAGATTTATTTGTTTGTTCTTTTGGTTGTCAAAAGAATGGTAGATTCAACACTTTCCACTGACACCACAATTTAAAGGCAGTGATTCTTCTTCAGTCTTGCTTATTCATTGTCCAAATTTCACAAGCATATAAAGCAAATGAAAATGCTATGGCTTGAATCAGGCACATATTAGTCTTGAACCTGGCGTTCTTGTCTTTAATAAGCACTTTGGAGAGGTCCTTGACATCAGATTTGCCCAATGCAATATATTTCATTTCTTAACTGTTTGCTTCCATGGGAATTTATTATGGAACCAAGGAAAACAAAATCCTTGACAAAGCTAATCTTTTCTCCATCAATCATGATGCTGCATAGTGATCTACCTGTTAGAACTTTTATTTTCTCAGTGTTAAGGTCTATTCTATATTGAAGGCTGTAGTCTTTGATTTTCAGTAAGGGGTTCAGATCTTTTCCACTTTCAGCAAATCAGGTTGTGTCATCTACAAAACATAAGTCTTCTTCTAACCCTGATGCCACATTCTTCTTCATATAGCCCCACTTCTCAAATTATTTTCTCAGACACAGATGGAATCTATATGATGAAAAGATTATGTAGAGAGTGGTTAAAATGGTGTTAGAGTTGAATACGTGGAGGTCTTGTTGAGTAATTCAAGTAATTCAAGGCCTTAGTTTTTTCTTCTGTAAATTGCAGACAAGGGCAAGATTAATAAATGCTATAAACCCCTTTGCAGAGTCTACCATATGGTTGGTGATCAAAAATATTGTTTATTAGTATGTTGGTGGTGGTAGTGGTGGTGTTATGTTCTGTCTAGTCAGAACTGACTCATGGATGACCCTTCAGCAAGTTTTCAAGAGCAATAAATCACACAGGAGGAGATTGTCCATCGTTCTCTACAGAAAGCTAGTGGACTCAAACCAAATGCCTTTGCATATGCAACTTATTAATATGAGCATATTTAAATCGGGGGAAAAGCCTTCAATAGACCAAAACATTAAAACTTGCCCAATTCTGACTGTTCCCCTAATAAAATTTTCATTTGCTGCCTGGACACACTCCACCCTCAGCCTCACCACCCACTCTCTGTACCTCATACATCCAGCTCCCCTCAGAATGCACTTTAATGCTTTCCGTAGGTTGCCTGTAGCATTTGTCCAGACCTGGGTAAGAGTTCAATATGAGAGCTAACTTCTTATCCTCTAGAAACTCAACTCACTGCTGTCAATCGGAACCAACTCATAACCAACCCTCCTGTGTGATTTCCTTCTTGTTGTTGTTATTGTTGTTGTTGTTGTTGTTGCTGTTGTTGTTGTGTCATTGTGCCATCAAGTCAGAATTAGCCCATAGCTGGCTCTCCAGTTGGGTCTTCAGAGGTTGTAAATCATACGGGAAGTGATTGTCCATACTTCCCTCGCAGTACAGCTGGTGGATTTTAACTGCATACTTTGGGATGTAACCACTAGGTTCCCAGAGCTCCCTAGTGGGAGACTGTAGAGGCTGTAAGTCACATAGGAGAAGATAGTCCATCTTTCCCATACAGAGTTATTGGTGGAGTCAAACAAGCAGAGAGGAAGTGCCATTGGGTCAGCAGTGCAACTCCCCACCGACCGTGCTGTCAGAGCTCCTGAGTGACTGTAAGTCAGTCCTAACACATAAATGACTCAAGCATGATGCATCCCACCCATTCAAGCTCCACTAATAACCCTGCTCCACAATGAGTCACCCCTCAAGCTTAGGGCTGCACACACTGGCGGTAGCTGACCATAGATTCTATCAAGGACTGACCCAAGGTAAGGGAGAGTAACTGTAAAGACCTTTCTTAATTATTTCAATAAGAAACTACTAGTGTTCTCCCTAAGCATCTTCATGATACAGGCAAGTAAGCACTGTGATGTTAACACATTGCTGCACACTTTTTAAATTGATGACCGTGCTTAGCAACACATTTGCCGTCATTTGCACCAATGTGTTAATTGAAAGAGGCGTAGTTCAATTTATCTTATTGGCTGCTCCACAAGAGAAAGAGATTGCAGTCTACTTCCCCAAAGATGTGCAGCCTTGAAAATCCTAAGGGGCATTTTTACTCTGGACACAGGGTCTCTATGAGTCGGAATTGACTTAAAGGAAATAGAGCAGGGTCCCTAGAATCCAGTGCCCTTTCCTTGGTGAGATTGTATACCTCAAGCCCAACTCTAGCTGCACCTCCTTTGGAGAAGCTTTTCCAGGCTGCCTCCTCCTCTGGCACTCTGCAATGCTATGCACCGTCAACCTTTCAAGTTCACCGTGGCCTTAAGCTACCCAGTGACAGTAGCTTAGTCTGCCTAGGCCCCACTCAGCCTAGTTGGCACAAAAGTGGACATAGCAGGTGATAGAAGCAAACCCTAACTGAAGGGAGACAGATGGTGGCCTCAACATTGTGCATTGTAAACGTCTAGGATTGTTGTTTGAAACATACTGACACACAAAACCTTGAATTGTCCTCAGAGCATTACCCAGCTAACATCCAGCCCAATCTCTGTAAGTCTCTGAGCATATGGCCAATTAGATGCAGCACTTCCAGAAGACTATGCAGAGGGGTAACAGCCAAGCTCCAGTTCTTATCACCTGCTCTGAATTGGCTTTATGGACTATTCATTTCACAGAAGCCTAGAGTCAAATTATAGCAAAACGAGAAAGTCCTCTAGAGAGCATCAGGTCTGGCTTCATCCACTTACAAATAAAGAAGAGAGAGACCCAGGCTGGTGACACATTTACCACAGATTATTCCATTAGCTTAACAGAAACCTTATCCTTGTATCTCGTGGCCCTTCCAGGGCTCAATCCTGCACGCCTGCTCGGTGCCAGGGCAGCACCGAGAACATACATGGAAGCTTCCATTACCCTCTGCATCTGCACCAGTTACATCATAAGCCATCTGCAACTCTGGACAACACGCGACGCCTGCCAGCATGTGGATTAGGCTGTGGTTAGATGGAAGGAGTCACGCCTGGGACTGCTTGTTGCAACCCAGCTGGTCCCAGCTGGAGAGCCAACTGCCTTTCTGAGCCAATGCATTTTCCCTCCAGACAGCCCTGGAGCAAATTTCCTTGTCCCCAAGGAATTAGCTCAGTCTGTTAGAAAAGTCCATTAGAATGTTAGTCCTTACTTCCAACCATTCAGGGAATGGCACTGCAAAAAAAGCAATTCCTCCGATGCTGTTGTGGTGGTGGTTGTTGTTGTTTGTGCCATCAAGGCAGAACTGACTCATAGCTGACCCTCCAGAAGGTTTTTTCAGAGGCAATAAAGTATACTGGAGGAAAATTACTAATCTCCTCCTTGGGAGTAGCTGGAGAATTTGAACTGCATGCCTTTGAGACTGCAGTGCAGTTTCTTGCCAGTAGGCCACCAAGCTCCCTTAGATCCCTCCTATAGAATTGGAAGTTCCAAGAATGAGCAAGGCAGAAATTCACATGACCTCGTTGGGCCTGCCAACTGATGATTTCCTCATCTGGGTGGAAGAGGTTCAGGACTGAGATGGAAAGAGTTAGATGATATGAGTACAACTTCCATTTTCTAAGCATCAAACTCTAGGCCTGCTTCTTCCAAACCACCACTCCCACTCAGCCTACACATACTCTCAAGGCCCCAGGCCTGGTGCACACACAAATTCCCTGAACATACTCTGCTACACTCAGGTCTCCTAATACCCTGTTCTCTTGCTCACATATCTATAAATGGAACACATTCACCAGGTCCCCGAGGAAGTCCTAAGCAGAACCTAAAAGCATAAGACATAGCAACCTCAGCAAACAAGCCATCCTGTTCAAGGGCAAAGGCAAGGAATCTGCTGGACGTGTTTAAGGAATAGTGTGGCAGCCCTGAGTGGCTGAGCCATAAGGCAGTGGCAAAAAAAGATATGGTTAAAAGAGGAACTCAGATGAGGTGAAGGATTGCTAGTCACATGGTGGGTAAGTCTGCTAGACTTGCTTAGCAAAAGGTCAGTGATTCAAAGCCACTAGCAACTAAGAAAAAGAAAGATCTAGAAGTCCGCTACCAGAAGCACTTGCTGCCTTGAAAAGCCCATTCTGTCTTATAAAGTTACTATAAAGCAACAAAGTCTGGGTTTGTTTTAGGTGGTGGTGGTTGTTGTTGTTGTTGAGTCAACTATCACTCATAGAGACCCTATCAACAATATATCTAAACCCTGTTCTATCCTGCACCATCCTCACACTTCCTAAAACACAAGAGACCATTGCAGCTGTCACCGTGTCAATCCACCTGGTTGAGGGTTTTCCTCTTATTCACCAAACCTCCATCCCTCCCAGCATCATGTCCCTCTCTAAAGAGTAGACCCTCCCAGCAACATGTCCACAGTATGTGAGGTGAAGTCTCATCATTCCTGCCTCCAAAGAGTACTCTGGCTGCACACTCACTAAGACATATCTCTTCATTCTCCTGGCCGTCAATGGGATGTTCAGGGTTTTCTCCAACGCCACAGCTCAAAGACATCAATTCTTTTATTCCGTCATCCCTATTCATTATCTCAGACACACAGTAAGTGATCAGATGTCAATGGCCTGAATCAGACCCACCTTAGTCCTCAAACCGACATGATTACTCCTCAATAATTTGGAGAAGTCCCTGACTGCACATTTTCCCAGTGCAATGTGTCTCCATATTTCCTGACTGCCGGTACCAAGGGTGTTAACCGTGGATCCAAGATGAAGCTGTTGACAGATTCAATCTCCTCTCCAGCCATCATGACTCATTACTCAAGTGGTAAGAATCTTGGTTTTGTTGACATTGAGGTACAATCCATACCAATGGCTGCATTTTTTTTTATCTGCTGCAACAAGTGTTTCAATTCGTCCTCACTTTCAGCAAGCAAGGTTCTATAACCTGATGTCACCCTAGCATCCCACTGCAGCCCTGTGAAGTATGAACTTCAGTTAGAATTCAAGACTTACTTAGAAAAGGCGTGAGAGCACCCCAGGAGCTTCCTCTGGATTACTAGTGAGGTTGCAGAAGTTTTGCAGACCTTCCTGGCAAATGTGAACTCAGCTTTCAATGTGATCACAAGAATTACCTTCTTCTATCTGGAGTATTTTCCAACTGTTCAGCCTATTTCTGGGCCCATTATACCTGTGTAGAGGTTATTGTCATAGCATCTGTAACATCACATTGTATTTAATGATGTGAATGTCTATCTTAATGTTTTCATTTCTATCTTAATGTCTTTAGTGTTTCAATTAATATAACAGAACAATGTATTACTCACCTCTATATGTGGTGGTGCTGTGTACTGTCAAGTCAAAACCAATCCATAGCTGACCCTCCAAAGGGAGTTAATTGCACAGGAGGAGACTGTCCATCTTTCTCCCTAGAGAAACTGGTGGGTTTGAACTGCTTATCTTTGTATTGCCAGTGCAGTTTCTTATCACTAAACCATCTGACTTCCATTTATTTATTTATTTTTATATATATATATTTATTTATTTATTTATTTATTTATATTTAGAGAGAGAGACCAGAAAAGTGACATGTTTGCTAAAAGAATGAAAGGATGGAGGGCTAAATGAATGGATGGATGGAAGACTATCTGAATACATAGAATTCTCGGGAAAGTACCCTATCTTGCAGTTGTCAAAGATTTAATAACCATATTCTGCAATTTGTTGTTGCTGGTGTCAAGTCATCCCCCATTCACACCTATCTCATGCATAATGGAATGAAATGCTGTCTGGTCCCCATGACTGACTATGTCTCAGACCCTTGTGATTCATAAGGTTCTTGCTGGCTGATTTTTTGGAAATTGATCACTCGGTCTTTCTCCTTAGTCTGGATGTTCCACTGAAAACTGATCAGCATAACAGCAAAAGTCAAAGCTCCACTCAGAGATAAAAGCACATGAAGTGTATTGGCTGTAATGCACTCCTGGGCTTCTCACATGAAAGATCTCCAAGAATTCTACTACTGAATGACCACTGCCTCCATTTTAAAATTGCCACTTTTCAAAAACACAAAAGAATGAGAAAGAGTTGACCCAATTTTTTCTTGACTTTCTCAGGCTCCCTTCCCTCTGTCCGTCCATTACATGGGTGCCCAAAGCCTTGACAGGTCACTCAGTAGAGTTGAGCTGGGGCATCTGGCCCAGCTTCCCAAAGACATCATGGGAGAGGAAGAGTCACAACTGGATCCTGGCACCAGAACAACTCTTCGATAATTACATGTTTCCAGACAGACATAAATATACAGATTAGCCTTTCTGCATTTTTCTCATAAAAATAACAACAGTTCCTAAGCACACTGGCATGAGCGTGGACATTAAGCATTGCAACCTGCTGTTCTTGGCAGCCACGGCCTGGCCTTCCTTGCTGTTCCCCCCCAACTACACCTCCTCCTTAGGGCTCTTGGAGGGCTCCTCACGCCTGGCTCTGTCCACTCTGATCACCCCAGAGCAGGTTGGCAGCCAAGCCCTGAGACTGGCTATGGGCTTTTATGAGCATCATGTCCATAGTTTGCTGTTCTCTTGGCTGGATCTTTATCTGCTTTTAGTCATTATGTAACTAGAATTCCTGAATACACGGTGAAAATGATCATATGTCCCATTTTGAACTTCAAGAAATAGAATTTGTTTTGTCTCTGCCCTAATCCAGAAGAGTCACTTCAAAGATTTTTATTGTGGTTGTCGTTGAATTGACTACAACTCATAGTGACCTTTAGTCATTGTAGAGCTCTCTGATGAGTAGCAAGTAATTGCAAAGACCTGCATCAGGAGCACCTTAATCTCTAGACTGACATTATTGCTCTAAAGAGCACTCTGGAGAGATCCCTGATGGCAGATTTTCCTAATGCAGTTCATCTTTTCATTTCCTGACTGCTGGTGCCAAGCGTGTTGACTGTGGAACTGAGCGAGCTGAAATTGTGAGCAGTCTATCTCAATCTCTTCTCCACCTGTCATGGTGCTGTCAATTGTCTTAGTGGTGAGAATCTTTGTCTTCTTGATGTTGAGCTTTAAGCCATATTGAAGACTACAGTCTTTGACCTTCTACAGCAAATACTCCAGATCTTCTTTAGTTTCAGCAAGCAAGGCTAAGTCATCTGCATAATGCAAGTTTTCAATGAGTCTTCCTCCAAACCTGATTTACATCCCCCCTCATAAAGTTCAGCTTCTCAAATGATCTGTTCCAGGTATGGAGACAGGATGCATCCCTAATGCACTCTTTTTCCAGTTTTGAACCATGCAGTGTCTTACTCTGTTCTGATTACTGCTTCCTGTTCCAAGTACAGGTTTAACATGAGCACAATCAATCAAGTGTTCTGGGATTCTCACTCTTCTCAATGTTAGCCACAATTTATTATGATCCACACAGTCAAATGCCTTTGTATAGTCCATGAAACACAGGTAAACAGTCTTCTGGTAGTTTCTGTTTTCAGCCATCTGACATTGGCTATGATGTCCCTAGTGTATCATAAGAGCTGGACAATAACTAAGGATTACAGAAGATGAATCAATGCCTTTGAGCTAGGGTCCTGAAGAAGAGTATTGAACATTCCATGGACTGCCAAGTGAACAAACAGGTTTATCCTGAAGAGGGTCAAACTGAGCTGTTCTTTGGAGGCAAGGCTTTTGAAGCTCCATCTGAGTGTGTTGCCTGGAAAGACAAGTACTTGGAGAAGGACATCATGCTTGGAGGGGTGAAGGGATAGCGCAAGAGAGAAAGACCTTGGAAGAGAAGAACTGACACAGTAACTGGGCTAACTGGAGCAGGTATATTAGAGACGTTGAGATTGGCTCAGGACAGGGTTCAGGTCTCTTATGCATAGGGTCACCATGAGTCACAGGTGACTTGATGGAACATAACAAGAACATAGTGACCCTATGAACAATTGATCAAAACATTGCCCTAGCCTGCGTGATCTTCATGATCTCTGCCAGCTTAAGCCCGTCAGTGCAGTAACTGGATCAATCCATCTCGTTGAGGTTCTCCCTCTCTTTCTCTAATCCTCAATTTATTCCAGCATGATGTCTTTTTCCAGGAACAGGCCCCCTCCTGATAACAAGCCCTAAGTGTTTAAGAAGCTTCATCATTTTTGCCTTTTAGGAGCACCCTAGTTGCCCTTCTGGACCAAGACAAATTTTGTTTTTTGCTAATTCAAGGAACATTAAATATTCTTCTCCAACAGTACAGTTCAAAGGCATCAACTCTTCTTTGGTCTTTCCTTATCCTGTCCAACTGTCAGATGCATATTAAGCAATTGGAAATACTGTGGTTTGAGTTAGGCACACCTTAGTCTCTAAACTGGCATCCATGCTCTTTAGTACTTTAAAGATGTTTCACACACACATTATCTAATCTAATCCAATCCACCCCTTCCCCTGCTTCTCTCTCTTTTCTTCTTTCTCCTTCTCTCCCTTTCTCCCTATTTTCCTCCCCCTTCCTCTTTCCCTCCATTCATGCCCTTTACTTCTCCCATCTCTTTTCCTGGTCTGTCCATTCCTGCTCCTTCTCTTCATTCTTTCCTATTTGACCAAAAGCTCTTGTGCTGAACTTTGTGAAGTAATGGTGACCCAGAGACTAACACATCGACTCCTCTGGCTTCTCTCTGCCTTACAATATAGTCTACAGACGGTCTCATGTCTCTTCAAGTGTCACAACTCAAGAATCAGAAGCCAGGCACTGGAACCTGAAGTACTGGTTAAGATTCTCTCTAAGGTTCATAAGTCTGCCGACCTGACAACAGTCCAACCTGTCAGACACTGATCTAGGCAGGCCTCTGGCTACATATGGTTATTAGATGACCATGGCTACTTCTGGAAGAAAAAAGATTGCCAGACATGATTACAGACTATAAACGGCTTAATTTTCTATTTCATTTGATGCTGTAAGTCCTCGTAGTCCCTCCCAAAAGATTTAGGATAAGGCATGGAAACTTACATCGGGTTACTAGATGCGCACACACCATCAACTATGCAAGACACCTCTCATGAGTGAGCCAGGTCATTGAATGGCAACGAAGTGAAAAGTGAAGTCAAAGACTTTATATTTAAGTCCTAATTCCACCACTTATCAGCTAGGAATCTTTGACAAGTCACTTTCCCTCTCTGAGGTGCAGGAGCAAAAACAAATAGGACAAAAGATCATCAGTGTCTTTGTGAGTATATATAAAAATATAGACATACACACATATCATGCACTCTCTCTTTTATAACACAATGTTTTCCACCATCCTTTTTTTAACTTGCAATACATCTTAAAAACTCACTTCCCCTGTGTACATAATGCTTTCTCATTCTTTCTAAAATAGAATTCCACTGCATATGTATATATTGGGGTTTTATTACCACAAATACATAAATAATTCCCAACAAATTTATAGATTCTTTTCCATTATTTCCATCATTAACTGTCTTCATTAATGCTGTAATGAATAAACTTGTAAGACATTATTTAATACATATGCAAAAATATTCAGAATAAGTTTATAAAAATATAATCAGTGGGTTAAAAGGCAAATGCTTTTTTTTTCCATTTTGGTAAATACTGCCAAGTTGGCCTCCATAGACAGTGAAAAAGCATGTGCATTCACTAGCAAGGTATGAGAGTAGATGTAGCCCATGGTCTCAGAAACCCAGTGTTTAGTATGTTTTTGTTATTGTCAATTTGCTGGTGAAAGACAGCACAGGTATAGCTGTTTTACTAAAGTTTGTTTTGTTACACATCACCAATACTGTGCTGTTTTACAAACTGATGGTTTGTGGCAACTCTACCTCAAGCAAGACTACTGGCTCCATTTTCCCAACAGCATGTACTTGTTCCATATCTCTGTCACATTTTGGTAATTCTCAGGCTATTTCCCTTTCTCATAGTGCTATTGCACACTTAATAGACTACAGTATAATATAAACATAATCTTTATATGCACTGAGAAACTAAAAATTTCACATAACTCACTTTATTGAGATTATTAGCTTTACTGTGGTGGCCTGGAACTGAACCATAATCCTCTGAGGTATGTCTGTATTTCAGTACTGTTTTTATTTGCATTATTCTTTTTAGTAAGTATGGGAATTTTTCTTGTGTGTGTGAACTACTTATATCTTATTTTCTGAAAACTGTCTGTTTATAATATTTTTATTGTTTTATTGAATTGGGGGATTTTAATTATATCTAGAGGTTTTAATATGGTACTTCTGAGGTCTAAAAACCCCCTAAAAATTCCTTACAAATATTATGTTACTTAACACACATCTACTTTTCTTGAGAATGTTTTCATTATTTTTGTAAAATTCTCAAAGAGTCTGTTGTCAGTTAACAACCTTTAAGAGTTAACAACCTGTTAGCAACCTGTAAATGAAATTGTTACCAAGAACTCTTCCAGAGTTAACAATCATTCTACCAATATACTAATGTTTAGGTTCTGAACTGATGATAAGCCCAATCCAGGATCTGAGAGGTTATAGAATATTTAAAAAGAATTCACTTGTCAAAGCTAAAGAGTTATCTACTTATGTTTCACCAGTAATTTAGGTACAGTAATCATAGATGGTGGGGGCTCTGGTGGCCTAGTGGCAAGAAGCTGTGCTGCAATCCCAAAGGCACATGGTTAAAGGCCACCCGCCGCTTTGCGGGAGGTTAAATAATCTCCTTCCGTGTGATTAACCGACTCTGAAAACCCACCAGAGGGTCAGCTATGGGTTAGTTTCAACTCGACGCTACACAACAACAAAAATCACAGATGGAGTGTGTCCAAGTTCTACCATTATCATTTTAAAAGTAATAATATTTGGCATGGGCCTACAAGTTGTTTGAAATATTATGACTCTTCCTTTTTTGCTGTACCATGCCAGCTCTTTGCTTGATCAATATAAAGCAATTTTCAACTACACAGGTCAAGTGAAAGCTTTCTTATTGGCTACTTGTCTAGAAGCTACTGTCCAAACAGAGCAAGGAAAATACCTCATGGTTTAAAATCAAGAAGGTTTGGCACCAGGACTGTGTATTTTTCTCCATACCTATTCAGTCAGTCTATGTGCTTGAGCAAAGCTGAATTTTATGAAGAAGAATGTGCCCTAAGGATCAGAGGAAGGCTTATAAACAACCTGAGTTGTGCAGATGACACAACCTTGCTTGCTGGAAGTGAGGACTTGAAACATTTGCTGCAGAAGATCAAAGACTACCTCTTTCAATATAGCTTACATCTCTACATCAAGAAGACAAAAATTCTCACCACTGGTCCAATAAGCAACATCATGACAGACAGAGAAAAGACTGACATTCTTTTCAAGAACAATTTCATCTTATTTAAATCCACAATCAACAGTCCCTGTTCCAGCTGCCAAAAAATCAAAAAATGTGTTGCACTTGGAAAGTCTGCTGTCAGGGACTTCTCCAAAGTACTGATGGAGCAATGATGTCAGTTTAAAGACTAAGGTGAGCCAGATTCAGATTGTAGCATTTTTAACACATGTTGTGTATTTTAAAGGTGTACAATGAATAAGAATGACAGAAGAATTGATGTCTTTAAGTGGTAATGCTGGAGAAGAGTAATGAATATCCTATAGACTTTCAAAAGAACAAACAGATATGTCTTAGAGAAAATGAAGCCAGAGGCTAGGATGGTGAAACTTCATTTCATATACTTTGGGCATGTTGGTAGGAAGCGGTATGCCTTAGAAAACAGCATCATGTTTGGTCATAAAAAGAAAGGAAGATCTTCAATGAGGTGGATTGACACGGTGACTATAGCCTTAGGTGGAAGTATGTAAGAGATGATGGGGGTAGCATAGATCTACTATTCATAGAATTGCTATGAATCATATTCGACTCGACAGCAACTAACAACAACTTGCCTATTGACCCCTTGGGACATCATGATAAATTAAATAACACTCAAAGATACTATGGGATCTAGTCACTCTAGTCCTATAGTTTTATTACGTATCACCTTGTATCTGGAAGTTGGTCACTGCTCTTTGATATTTCCACTCTGGAATCTCATCATTCCCAATGAAAGCTTTGAGGAAAATTGTTTCAGTGACAACTTCTCCCCTCCAACTCCTGCATCTTCCTCAAGCCCCATTGCTGCTGGCCATGGAGAACTGGCATTATAAATATTTTCTAGAATATGTCTACTGTCCTCACCAATGTATTTCTTGAGGGCTTGGCAATGGGAGGTTGGGGAAAGGACTGCTGGATGATCCCTTTTGTAAAGCAGTAGATGGAGAGGATGTCACACATGATAAATCTATTCCCACATTCCCCTCTCTTTAAGCCTTTGACTTTCTCTATCTTTTTTTTATACCAAGGAAGTTCTGACATCTCCGCCTCTTGTTATGAAGGCTACCACTGACTTCAGGTTTAAGTATACCAAGAAAGCAAAGTGCAGGATTCACTTCCAATTGCTCAAACTAACATATTTAAGCAGGGCTTTCTATTAAGTACATACATCTTGATAAATTTGACCCCATCCACCATTGCATGGGTTCTACTCTTAGTTCTCCTTAAGACCATCATTCTTTTGATGTTTGTGCTTTCGCCTCCTGGGTCAAAACTGTGTTCTCATCTTTGCTAGGTACAGTAGGATTTCACTTAATCATTCATCTGGAGACAAGGAATGGCAATGAGGAGGGATAAGACTAGGTCCTAAGGAGATTTGGCATCAACTCCCTCAGATGGGAATGGAGCAGGCTGATGATGTCAAAGGAGGCACTGAGAAATAAGGGGAGTGGGGTCCAGCTCCTCCACTTCAGTCCAATCTTCCTTAATGTCACCATACCAGTTATCAGGAGCTCACCCTTTCCTGAACAATGTCCTTTCTCTTACACAAGAGCTCTGATAAAGCTGTGAATAGTATTGTGTAATTTTGTGATCAAATATTACAATACATTAGCCTTGCAGCTACAAGACAGTTGAATGGTAATTCTTTTCAGGCAGTTACAGAAACACTCTCTCTAATCATAACATGACAAAGCCTGAGATTTTTTGAACTCTACTACAATCAGAGGCCCCACCCTCATCCTTGCAGCCCTCAATTCACATTCATACCATAACAGTCTCTAATAGCCATTCATTTAATCTGAAATCTCTTTCTTAATTGTTATTATGTGCCATCAAATTAAAACTGGCTCAGAGCTGACCCTCCAGTGGGTTTTCAGAAGTTGTAAATCACACAGGAGAAGTTGTAAATCACTCTCATCCTTCTCCGATGGATCAGCTGGTGGATTCGAACTGCCTACTTTTGGGTTGACAATGCAATTCCCTACCCACTAGATCACTAGAGCTCCCTCTTCCCCTTAGCATTCCAGGCAAAAATCTTTAGGTGATTATTTAAGAAACTGTCACTAAAGACCATGCACCACAAGTATCCCATTCGCTATTGAAAAGGAAGTCACCATTAGCTAGAAACCTTATCTGTACAAACCCATTTTCAGCACCAAAGCTGAATCACTCAGGGGTCAATCAAGAAATTTTTTTTGTTTTATTTTATTCCTTTTTTTAATTTTTTTTTTTTTTGCGCCCCCCGGGGCCCCCTCCCCGGCCTCCCCACCGGGCCCGGGCACAAGATGGCGCCGCAGCCCCGGCCCGGAGCCCCGACCGCCCGCAGCCCCCGCTGCTGCTGCCGTCGCCGCCGCCATCGCCTCAATCAAGAAAATATTAATCACTCTAGATACATCATGCTTTTTACATTTTATCTTAGCCAAAAGACCAAGATACTACATAAAACAATGCATAGTAACTTTGTAAGGTAACTAGTATAAAATAAAAGAAAAAATTAAAAGTGAGATGTATATGAGATTGTTAAAAGGGCTAGAAAAAAGATGAGGGAGGCCACTCACTGTTAGCTCACAGTTAACGACTAGCTTTTAGAGTTAATGATTGGGTATTTGAAGAAACTGTAGACATCTGCAAGGAGGATAATAGTAAGAAATTTCCTTCTCACTATAAAATCTCTTATCTAACTGGACATTGTGAAGCAAAAACATTAAGAAACTTACCATTGTCTATTCATTTTCTTTCTAGGAAAGTATATTAAATGATTGTAACATTATATATTTAAATAAATATTACAATGCACTTTAGACAAACAAAAATGAATTGAAATGATATTAACATGCCATTCTAGGATCTCCCACTCAGTCATCAAATTGATTCTAACTCAGAATGACCCTACAGATTTTCAAGGCTGTAAATATTTTTTATGAACTGATACTTTATAATTTTTCTTAGAAAATAATATTCCATTGTATGAACATACCACAGCTTACTTACCCATTCACTTGGGGGTTTTTTAATTCTTTTCTGGTTTGATTTTTAAAATTTATACTAGTGTATTTATGAAGTTCAAATACATTTTTTCACACCAGTTCCTTCCCATTTCCCTCACCTCTCTACTCATCAAACTGTGAGACCCCATGATTAATTTCCCACCCTCACACATTCTCACCCCTTTGCTTCCACCCCCCTCCCAGATCCTCATACTCTTTCTACCATAATGGCTTTATACAGTATTTGTCTTTATGGGACTGAGTTAGTTCACTCAAGATAATGCTCTCCAGTCCCTCACAAGTTACATAATAATTTACAAAATCATTGCTCCTGCGTTCTGCATAGTATTCTATTGTGTAAATGTACCATAATTTCTCAATCCATTCGATTGTGTTTGGACATCTGGGCTGTTACCATGTTCTTGTGATGGTGAATAATGCTGCTATGAATATTGGTGTACAAGTCTCCATTTGTGCCTCAGTTCTTATTTTCTCAGGGTATATTTCAAGCAATAGAATAGCTGGGTCATATGGAATGTCTGTGTTCAGCTTTGTGAGGAAGTGCCAAACTGCCTTCCAGAGTGCTTGTACCATTGTACAATCCCACCAACAATGTAAAAGAGTCCCTATCTCATCACATCCTCTCCAACATTTATTACTTGCTGTCCTGTTAAACTTTGCCACTGCTACTAGAGTAAGATGATATCTCACTGTGGGTTTGATTTGTATTTCTTTATTGCCATTGATTCAGAGCATTTCTTCATGTGTCTGTTGGCCATTTGAATATCTCCTCTCTGAAAATTCTTTCAATATATTTTGCCCATTTTGTAATTGGGTTATCAGTCTTTTTCTTGTGGAGGCCCAGGAATATTCTGTAAACTTTCGTTATGAGATTCTTGTCTGAGCTGGTATTGCCAAATGTTTGTTCCAAATCAGTAGGTTTTCTTTTCCCCCATGAGAAAAAGTTTTTGATTATTCCCTTCAGATTGTGTATTTCTGGCTGTATTTGGCAGTCTCTTTATACCATAGACTAGGCCTTCTAAGCTTGATCTCAGTTTGTCTCTTATGAACTTTATGGTTTGGGGCTCTAATCCTGGGTCTCTGACCAATATTGACTTGATTTTTGTGTATGATGTGAGATATGGACCCTGTTTCAGCTTTCTGCAGGTGGCAGTCCAGTTTTGCCAGCACCGTTTGTTGACAAGGTTGTCAGTTCCCCATTAGATAGGTTTGATTTTCTTGCAGAATATCAGTTGATCATAGATAGCTGGGTCTATTTCTGATTCCTCAAAGGCTGTAAATCTTTAGAGGAGGAAACTGGTTATCTTTCTTCTGAGGAGCAGCTTGTGGATTTGAACCACTGATCTTTCAAGTTGGCAGAGATGTGTATATCATAAGAAGCTAACAAAGCCCTTCACTCAAGGATTGTTGTTGTTGCAATTGTTGTGTGCCATTGTATCAGACTCACAATTGACCCTCAAGTGGATTTTCAGAAACAATCACATGGGAGGAGATAATCCATCTCTCTCTCTCTCTCACACACACACACACACACACACACACACACACAAAGCAGCTGGTGGATTAGAACCATATACCTTTGTGTGGCTGTCTAACTCCTTACCACTATGCCACTAGAGCTCCCTTCGCTCTAGAATTAGGAAAGTCTAAGTGTTTGCTATAGAAGATCTAGGACTGTAGCCTTCAATATGGATTGCATCTCAACATCAAGGAAACAAAGATCCTTACCACCACGTCAATAGGCAGCATCATGAAAGATGGAGAAAAGATTGCGGTTGTTAACAATTTCATCTTGGTCAGATCCACAATCAGCAATCTTGACACCAGCAGTAAGGATATCGAAACATGAGTTGCTTTAGGAAAGTCTGTTGTCCTGGAGAGAGTAAAACCAGTTTGTTCCTTGAAGGCAAAGATTTTGAAAGTCCATCACATATACTTTGGGCATGTTGCTAGGAGGGACCAGTACTTAGAGGACATCATGCTTGGGAGGGTAGAGGGTCAGTGTAGGAGATAAAAACCCTGATAAGATGGATTGACACAATGTGCGTGGCAATGGGGGTAGATATGTCAGAAACAGGCTGGCTCAAGATAGAACAAGGTTCAGAGGCATTGTTCACAGGATCACTATGAGTCATAGGTGACTCAACAACACATCAAATAATTTATACGATCTTTGTCAGCTATTACTTTTAATTGGTTATTAAGAGTGGTGGGGTTTTTTTCCCCCTCAGGGCAATCTGCATATGACCTGTTCATAGGGCTGGGATTTCTAGAAGGGTCTTTAGGTGTACAAAACCATATCAGAACTTTTTACTAAGGCTCTCACTTTACTAGAGAAAAGTTTATTTTCATTTTCTTTATTTGTTGATGCCATTGAGAATACACACAACAAAACAGCCATTGATTCATCAGTTTCTCCATGTACAATTCAGTGACATTTATTACATTTTCCAAGTTATGCAATCACACTCACTCTTATCTTCTGAGTTGTTCCTCTCCCATTAATATAAACTTGTTGCCCCTTATGGTTCTTATCTAATCACTCTGGTTTCAGTTGTCAGTGTGAGCCTCTGTACATAGACCTTGGAAGAGCACAATGTTCAAGGCAGATTTTACTTTTCTATCTCAGCTCTGAAAAAAAAATAATTTTTTTTAAAAATGTAGTCTTTGCTCACTTTTCATAAACCCCAAGTTAGATATGTGAGGGCCTGACACTCTCAACGTTCTTTGGTCTTGCAAAAGAAGAAAGAGAAAGCCCAGGATTCCACATATGCTAGTAATAACTCACCAAGGTGTCCTCAGCCACTGCCACCTCCTCTGGGAAGCCGTTTCAAAGTGCTGACCCCATGTACTGCTTCAGAACATAGCCTTCCCCACTTGCACCATCCCCACGCCTCCTGGGTGTTATCATGTTTTTAAACATGTCAAATCTCACCTTGTAAACTCTGAGCACAGAGTCTCCCGCACAGGCAGAACCACTACTGATTCATCTGAAAAAGCCCACAGGCCAGAAGATAGCCTGGCAGAGAGAAAGCTCGGCAAACATCAAATAAATCACTGAATGAGCACTGTGAGCTGTGACTGATCCTAGATCCTGTCTCTTTCACAGGGTCTTGCTTCTCTCAGAGTAGAATTTCACCACACTTGGAACAGCACAAAGTTTTAAAGCTATCAGTTGTGACTACTTCATGGGCTGAAAGGCACACACATGAAAATATTGGAGATTCTAAATGACCAGCTTCACCTAACACTGAGTTGGTACTACATGTACTTGAAAGATCCTCTATGGGTCTTCCTCCTCAGGATCTCTCAGTAAGTAACCAATGAGGGAAGGTGCTTCAGGTATCTTGGTTAAAGGTGCTTCTCAGTCCAAACACTGGGCTAGGGATACTCTTTCTCTATTATAACTGGTCCAGCTTCTAAGAATAGCAACTGTATTCTAAAAACCCTACAAACTGGACATACCCTACCTCCACACCACTAATTGCAGTCAGAAAAGGCCCATGCAGTGAGGCTTTCCCTGAAGGGCTCTACACAGCTCCCTAGCACTGCCAAGTGCCTGACAGGCTTCCCCAGACACTGTGAATCGTGCCAACAGGTCCTCCTGCAAGCCATGTCTCCTCACGTCCCGATTCTCAGACTCAAAGAGGGGAGCATGAGCACGAGACGCACACAGTAACGTGGCCCCCAGCCAGGGACATCCAGAGCCCAGCCCACTCCTCCTCAGAGTGAAAGAAGACCTGGCAGCCTTCAGAAGATGGGGAAGCCAGATTTCCCCAGAAAGGTCTAGACCTGGCTGAAAGTCTTAGAAACCTCCAGATTCCAGGAGTATTTAGCAGGTGTTGATTATAGGAACAAGAAGCATGAAGGCAGGAAGGAGGAGAAAAAAGGAGCCTGGGTGAGAAAATGACCTGACTCTTTGGTGATGGGCCCTTATTGCTGGTGGGAAAAGAACACAGGTCTTGGGGTGAGAGGATTAGTCACTGGAGCCAGATCAGTCGTAGAAGAGAGGGACATAGGTAAGATTCTTAGATGTTCATGTCTAGCTTACTCACTTGCTCTTGTTCTGGGGCAGGGGTTGTGTAGAGGGTGAAATATAGACAGTCTTCTGGTGATTAAATGGTTTTTAGGGTTCTGTCTCTGGATTCAGGGCTCAACTTCTCATCTGAGAACTTTATGCAAGTCTTAGTCTAAAGAAGTACCTCTAATTCCCCATCTACGTACCCAAACAGCACAAACTCAGCCAAGAGCTGGGTACACAGATTTATTTTCCACCAAAAGGTCTTGGAAAGGAAATATTCCTTTTTATTTCCTGGAAGGTGAACAACAAAGGAAAGCCTACAACCCCGAACTCTTAAATCACATCTGAAATTGGTCAGCTTTCCCTGATTACACCTAACCTGTGGGTTTTCTCTGGACCCCCATAGAACCTGTTTCTTCTCCTGTCCTACTCCCTTTGCCAAGAACACAGACAGACCACATAGGTACTTGGGGAATCCCAGAGATGAATGGTCAGCCATACAGACTGATGCATGTATGGATAGATGGATGGACTTGCTGATATTCCCTTTGCCAAAGAGACCTGCTTCTGCAGACCCTTCCTTGCCTTGGACTGGATCTACCTTTTTTGCGATCCATTACCCAGTCTTTGTTTTGCAGAGAAATATATTGGTGAGCTCAGAGGCCAAAATACTTCCCCAGTGAGTTTCATCTCACTCTTTCAGCATTAATCTCCAAGAGGTTGGCTTCTTAAGTGGATCATTGTTCCTAGTTTTATCAAAAATAAAAATAGACACTTGTATGTATTCCACTCTTTAGGTCATTGGTTCACAGATTTCATCTATCCCGGGCTGAGGTTCTTCTTGAAATCATTCTCCCCTGAGTGAGCTCACAGAGAACATCGTGGATTTAGTGCCTTAGGCACAGCCAGTTTGAATTGTGTCTTGATTCAACATAGAATGTTCTTCCTGTAGGTTTTTAGATAGATAAACAAACAGAAAGGGTGTGTGTGGGTGTGTGTGTGGGTGTGGGTGTGGGTGGGTGTGTGTGTGTGTAGCAGCTATTGAGAGATACTAATACCAAGCAGCCAGCTACTTCAATAGTGTCAAAGACAGAGAACACTAGTGCTAATCACGACCCTCTTGGGAAATGACTCAGCTATCACTTAGGAGAGCCACCACCCTTCCTCGAGGCTTCTAGAACATACTACTTTTATAGTTCTTTTCTCAAACATTTTGTTTTGTTGGTGTTTATATATCTTGTCCCGTCATTGGAGCCGAAGGGGATCAGTGCAATGCCTGATTCCACTCCAGAATTTTGCCAGAAAATATAGCCCAAGTCCCTAATATACAACTTTTATTGAAGAAGTCCTCCGGAGGGGAAAATGTATGGACTAAGGGAAGGATATACATTCATTGTTTTGCTGTTTTGGGGGTTGTAGCGTTGTTGTGGGTTTTTTATACTGGTTTACTTACAAAGTAATTCTGTTAATTCTATAAAACCCAATGCTGAGTTAGACCAAATCACAAAGGGCTACTTATTGCTGCTGCATCGTTTTATCATCATTTTTAACATCAATGTCCACTAACTTTCCCTAAATTAGATATGGATATTGTGTCCTCTGCTTGCATTGAGAATTTATATTAGAACTATACGAAATACTGATTTCTCTCGGGAGACTAGTACTTGACTAGTCAAGAAAATGTCCCATTTTCATCTAAAGTTTCTCTCCTAGTTCTCTTTTTTGTTGTTATGTTATACTGTCGCCGGTCATATTTCCCTATTTATCTCAGTTGCTAAAACAATTACAGACTAAATGTTGGTCCATTACTAGGAAATACAAAGGAATGGCTTTTGAAGACAAGTCTAATGTCAGATTTGTTTTATTTTTATGCCCCTCTTATCCCTTTAAGCAACCCTCCTGATACATTGGTTAAACAAGTGACTGGTAAGTGGAAGATCAATAATTTAAACCTATAAGCTGTTCCATAGAGAAAGAAGAGGCATCCTGCTTTCAAAAAGATTACTGTTTGGTGCCATCAAGTAGATGCCAACTCACAGGGACCCCATGTACAACATAATGGAACACTGTCCAGTCCTGTACCATCCTCATAACCATGGTTCTATTTGAATCCATTGTTCCAGTTACTACGTCAATCCATCCCACTGAACCACTTTCTTTCCATTTAAGCTTTGTTTCCTTCGAGGCTCTTTCTTTCCATTAAGGCTCTTTCTTTCCATTGCCCCTTTACTTTGCCAAGTATGATATCCTTCTCCAGAGATTGATCTTTCCTGACATCATGCCCAAAGTAGGTGAGACAAACTCTCACAATTCTTGTTCTAAAGACTATTCTGACAGTTCTTCTCCTAAGATAAATGCGTTTGTTCTTGTGGAAATCCATAAGAGATTCACTATTCTGTGTCAATACAATAATTCAAATCCATCAATAATCCTTATTGTCTTCCTTGGTTTTTTTGTCCAGCTTTTGCATATATGAGGTGAATGAAAATATCATGCCTTGAGTCAGATGCACCTAATTCCCCAAAGTAACAACTTTGATTTTAAACATTTTAAAAAGATCTTTTATACCAGATTTTCCAAAAATGTAGTATTTTCTTTTTTAAGCATTTTTTTAAATGTAATTTTAGTAAAAATTTATAGAAAGGATGAAGGGTTTTTTAGGTTGTTTTAATTTTATCTTATTTTATATTGGTTTGCTTACAAAGTTCACATTCATTGTGTTTCACACTAATCTTCATTGTCTTTCATATGGTCATTTCCATTCATTATGCTTTATAAAATTAATAACCATTAGACCTTACCCATCATTATCCTGTCTTTTCAGGTCTCTATCAGATCTTTCCCATTTCTTTCACCCCCTCGCTCCACCCAGTAAATTGTGCAAACTTGTAGTTTTGCCTCTACCCATCCTCACCCCTCTGCTCCCACACCTTCCCTGCTTGGGTTCCCATACATGTTTTACTAGTTATCCTTTTATTTTTATGATAATGATCTTATGCAATATTTTTCATTCATTTTCCTTCGTCCACCTCTCCCAATTCACTTTGCAGTATATGTCTAGTTTCAGATTTCTAATTGTCATATATATAATATCTAATTATCCATTTCTTTCAGATTCCTTTCCCTTGTCCTATCCCAGTGTTGTGTTCATTATCTATCCATTCTTTTCCTGCTCTCCCTTCCCTGTGTCCACCCAATTTTTATAACACTAGTCTTATGCAATGTTTTTCTGTGACTAAGATATCTCACTCAGCATAATGGCTTCCAGACTTATGCATACTGTGTAGTGTTTTACAAGTCCATTGTTTTTCAGTGCTGTTTAATAGTCTATTGTGTGGATGTACCAGCTTTTCTAACCATTAGTTTGAAGACAAGAACTTGGTTTACCTTCAGCTCTTAGCTATTATAACCCTGCCATAAACATGGGTGTTCATACATCTGTTAGCATCACAGTTCTGGTTTCTACAGGCTATACTTCCAGTTGTTGTTGTTATATGCTTTCAAGTCACTTGTGACTCATAGCAACCCTCTGTACAACAGCTCTGAGCCCTGCTCTATCTTGAGTCAACATCATTGCTCTGACACACCTATCCTCATTACCCCAGTCACCATTTCATCAAGGGTCTTCCTTTTTTGTGCTGTCCCTCCACACTCCCTAGCATGACATCCCTCTCCAAGGACTGGTCCCCCCTTACAACTTGCCCAGTGTCAAACAGAGCTTTAAAATCCTTGCCTCCAAGGAGTACCCTGGTTTCATCCTTACCAGGATGAACCTGTTTGTTCTCCAAGTAGTCCATATTCTATTCAATATTCTTCCCAACACCAAAATTCATAGGCATCAATTCTTCTATCATCCTTAGACATTGTTCATATTTCTGATGAATAGCAAGTAATTGTGAAGACCCTGGCCTGAATAAAAGGCATCTTAGTCTCTAGGCTGGCATCATTGCTCTTCAGTACTCTGGAGAGGTCCCTGACAGAAGATTTTTCCAATGCAATTCATCTTTCAATTTAAGGCTACTGGTACCAAGAGTGTTGATTGTGGAGCCAAGTAAGCTGAAGTGGTTAACAGTCTCGATCTCATCCTCATCTGTCATGATGCTGCTAATTGGACCAGTGGTAAGCATCTTTGTTTTCTTGATGTTGAGCTTCGATCCATAATGAAGGCTGTAGTCCTTCACCCTCTTCAACAAATGCCTCAGTCATCCTCGATTTTGCGTAGCAAGGTGGTGTCATATGCATAACACAGGATGTTCTGTTTCACATATAGATTGAAAAGATATAGAGATAGGATACATCTCTGACATACACTTTTCCTAATATTGAACCATGCAGTGTTTTTTGCTCTGTTCTGACAACTGCCTCCGGATCCAAGTATAGGTTTTGCATAGGCACAATCAAGTGTTCTGGGATTCCCATTCATCTCAGAGTTAGTCACAGTTTGTTGTGATCCACACAATCAAATGTTTTGGCGTAGTCAATGAAACACAGACTTCTTCTGGTACTCTCTGCTTTCAGCCAAGATCCATCTAACATTGGCTATAAAATCCCTAGTGCCATGGCTTCTAAACCCAGCCTGCACATCTGGCAGTTCTCTGTTGATGTGCTGCTCCACGCCTATTTAATATTTTATTAGAAGTCTTAGGAAGAGCAGTAAGACAAGAGAAAAAAAATGGGCATTCAAACTGGCAAAGAAGAGCTAAAACTATCTGTATATAGAGGTGATATGATATCATACTTAAAAAATTCTAAAGATTCAGCAAGAAAACTGTTGGACATAGTTGGCCAAGAAGTCAGCAAAGTAGTAGGATAAAAAGATAACACAGAAAAATTAGCTTTCTTTCCCTACAGTAAAAAGAGAACATAAAAAAGGAAATAAACATAATACCAATTACAATAGGTAACTGCAAGGTAAAATAATTAGGAGCAGATCTAACTAGAGACACAAACGATCTTTACAAAGGAAATTACAAAATGTTACTTCAAGAAACAAAAAGAAACCTAGAGAAATGGAAGAATATACCATGTTCATGGACAAGAAGATTCAACATTGAGAAAATGAGAATTCTACTAAAAACAATCTGCAAGTTCAATACCATCCCAATACAGATACCAATTCCTTTCCTCAACAAGATGGAAAAGGCAATTTCCAATTTTGTCTGGAATGGAAAGAGACCACGAATAAGCAAAGCACAACTGAAAAATAAAAACAAGATAGGAGGCATCACACTCCTTGACCCCAAATCCTACTGTACAGCCACAGTAATCATTACAGCATGGTACTGGTATGGCAAAAGACACATAGATCAACAAAACAGAACTGTGAACACAGAAAACAGCTCATCTAAATATCATCAACTGATCATTGACAACGAGACAAAATCAGTGAAGTGGAGCAATGACAGCCTCTTTAACAAACAGTGCTGGCAAAATTGGAAAACCATCTATGGAAAACCAAGTCTTAAACTATAGCATAAATAGACTACCAAACATAATGAAAAACCTACAACCATGACATGATAAAATAAATAGGACATCCTTTGACTTCTTGATTGCTGCTTGATTGTCCAACAAAGTTAAACTAAATAATTGACAATCTGTCTCTTGTGATGTTTTTATAGGTCCAGTTGAATTTTTCTTTTATTTTTGCTGAGGTGTAATCCATACTGATCCAAATATAGGTTTTGCATGAGCACAGTCAAGTGTTTCGGGATCCACATTCTTCTAAGGGCTAGCCACAATTTGTTGTGATCCACACATAGTCAATGAAACCAGATAGACATTCCTCTGGCACTCTCAGTTTTTGGCCAAGATCCATCTAACATTGACTCTGATGTGCCTAGTGCCACGGCCTCTTCTAAACCCAGCTTACCAATCTGGCAGTTCTCTATTGATGTACTATTCCAGTCATTTTTGGATAATCTTCAGTAGGATCTAGTTTGTGTGATATTAGTGACCTTGTTCAATAATTTCCACACTCTGTCCAGTCACCTTTTTTCCTTTTCTTTTTTCTTTTCTTTTCTTTTCTTTTTTTAATAAGAATAAATATAGTTCTCTTTCAGTAGGTTGGCCAGGTAGTTGTTCCCCAGATTTCTTGACACAACCTGGTGAGTGTATTCAGGGCAGCATAAATAAGTTTGCTGAAATAAGTCAATTGGTATTTCATCAATTCTGTGAAATTGATGTGAAACAAGTCAGTCCTGGAGAGAGTGAAATCCAGCTGTTCCCTGGAGGCAGAGATTTTAAAGCTCTCTCTCATATACTTTGGGCACGTGGCCAGGAGAGACCATTCATTGGAGAACAACATCATGCTTGGAAGGGTGGAGAGGCTGCACAGGAGAGGAAGACCCAGAAAGAGGTGGATTGACTCAGTGACTGGAGATGTGGAATTGGATCTATCGGAAATGATGAAATTGACTCAGGATAGGGCACGGTTCAGAGCTGTTGTACATAGGGTTCCTATGAGTCACAGCAACTTGACAGCACATAAAAACAAAAGCAGCAACAATCCA
>NW_006399759.1:18737772-18752733 GCF_000299155.1 Elephantulus edwardii | reverse complement strand
AAGGGTGGAGAGGCTGCACAGGAGAGGAAGACCCAGAAAGAGGTGGATTGATTCAGTGACTGGAGATGTGGAATTGGATCTATCGGAAATGATGAAATTGGCTCAGGATAGGGCACGGTTCAGAGCTGTTGTACATAGGGTTCCTATGAGTCACAGCAACTTGACAGCACATAAAAACAAAAGCAGCAACAATCCATATTGAAGGCTGTAGGCTTTTATCTTTTTCATCGGTAAGTGCTTCAAATCTTCTTTGTTTTCAACAAGCAAGATTGTGCTATGTGCATCTGTCAGGTTATTAAATATTAATCATCAATCTCCATTGTTCATTCCTTTTCAAATAATTCATTTCTCAGATTTTCTGTCATAATGTAATTAAGTGTGGTAAAACAAAACACAACCCTGACACAGGTTTTCTAATTTTAAACTATACAAAATTATGTAACTGCCTTTTTTTTGTTTAAACAACTGCCTCTTGATCTATATACAAGTTCTTTATGACCACAATTAAGTGTCCTGAAAACGTCACTCTTTTCTATGTAATCTATAATTTGTTTAGACCCACATAGCTGGACACTTTTGAATAGTCAATAAAACTCAGGCAAACATATCTCTGGTGCTGTCAGCCATGGCAATGATATCCTTTCTATATCCTCAATTGAATCTGGCTTTCTGGTGATAGCCTTTCAATATACTGCTATAACGTCTTTAATTAAAGACTACAGCCTTGGAACAGTAGGGAAAGTTCTAGTCTGTCCTATAGGGTCCCTAGGAGGAAGAATTAACTCAGTAGTAATGAGTTGGAGTTCTGGTTTGGTTTTATTTTGTCTTTGCTTGCTTTTTTGCTGGGCTTTGTCTTATTTCTGTGTAGTTTGTTTTGATGGGGTATTTTTTACATTTTATATTTTCCCTTATCTAGCCTATTCTTTTTATTCCTACTCTTTACAAATTGTCCCAAGGTCTTTTGGAACAAAAAAGTTAATTAATGCAGAAATCAATTTATTTACTAGCTTTTTTTCCCACATAAAAAATTCACCAAGGTTAGGTTTTGCTGTGAGGCACTGGTGTCTTAATGGTGAAATCCTTACCTTCCATGCAAGGGCTCTAGGTTTGATCTCCAGTTAATGTACCTCATTCCTAGCCACCACCAGTCTGTCAGTGGTGGTTTGCATGTTCTGGTGATACTGAACAAATTTCAGAATAGCTTCCAGATCAAAATAGACTGAGAAGACAGCTTGACAATCTACTATTGAAAGTTGGCAAAAAAAAAAAAAGTTGGCAAATAAAACTCCTCAAGATAATAGGTGACCAGATTTCCAACTTATCTTGAGAATAATGTAGGACTGGGAAGTGCTCCATTGTATTGTACATAGGGTCACCATGTATCTTGGTGGTCTCAATAGTAGCTAACATTTTACTTCATTGAAAGCTATTACCCAATACATTTATCTTAATATTGAAAGGCTTGGTGGCTGAGAAAAAAACTCAAAAAAATACTGGGGTATCAATTTTAGGAATATGTCTTTCTATTTTAAAAGAATGAAAATATCTCTCTATTTTAAAAGACTAAGTAATATCTTTTAATATTAATATTCCTTCTACTTGATGGCTAACCAGGAGAAATAAGTGACATCTATTACATAAAGATTGTACCCATGTTTTTTGAGAGTTGCGCATGCTCTCAAGCAGAGACTTCTGGATGTTGTAGCTTGTAGATGTTAATCAGAATGTGTCTGGGGGTTCTTTGCCAATCCAGCACCCTTCATTCCAAGAATATCGCTAAATACCTTTCCTACACAAGGGTGAGGCTCAGGCCTCTATGCTGAGCATCCTCTTTACAGAAGGGGCTCTGATATCTTCCATTTAGCAGAAGGCTCAAATATCCCCTTCTCAGGGGCCTCAAGCACTGACAGATGAGAACATACATCGTCCAGCTAGCCAGCATTGGAGGGTGACATTCTCCCAGGCCTTGAGTCTCACTGACCTTGGGGTGAAGAGCTGTGCACACACTCTATGTGACATTTTGTATATCCCAGAGGATAAAGGCCCCTGTATCAGAGGATGGAGTGAGCCAATGGGAATTAGTTTTCCATAATTATTTCAAGGTCAAGAAACATCTTTGCTGATGAGGCAACATAGGAAGAGGTGTCTATGGGGCCCCTATATTCTTAATCATTCGACTCGTTGCTGCTTATTTACTGTGGAATAAATTATATTATCACACTCACAAAAAAAGCTAGTACCAAAATCTCAGTGATTCAATACCACCAAAGGCTCTATCTAGTTATCCATAGTTATCACAGAACCTCTACGACTTGCTTAGAGCTACTCTATAAGTTCTCATCACTAAAGGATGCAGCCTGACAAGGGCTCTGATTTGACATATGCTCATGTGATCACACAGCACACAAAATAAAACCAATCATGTGTAGACTATTAAGAGCATCACACATCACTTCTGTTCTTAGTTCAATGGCCCAAGTAAGTGGCAAGGCCAAGCTTAATTAAAAAAAAAAAAGGCAAGAGAAAGCAAAACTACAATTGGCCTGAAATGTAGGAATCCAGAATATTTGTGAACTCTGCTAAAGGTCTAGAACAATAGCAAGGCAACCACTGTCTATTATTAAAACTGCAACATATTTAAGAGAGAAAGACAAATGATAAGAATGATACAATTGTATTACAATGTTTATATAGTAATTGTCAAACTGACAATCAACAACAACTGAAAAATTAAAGAATAAGTTTTCCTTAAACTCTAATGTAGATCTGTGTACACTGAAGCAAAAGAAAACATTTATATTATCTTAACATTAAAAATAAAGTAAATGTAATAATTTACTAGTAGTGCATATGCACATATTTAAATTAGTTCAATATCATGGCTGTCTCTAATCCCTGAATTTTGAGGAAAATACATTTTGCTGAGTTACTGAATTGTGTTGAAGACATGTTGTTTTTTTCAATGTGGTCTTATCATTTAGATCTTTCCATACAATTTTTCTTCCATGTCATAACTAATAAATTTGAAATTATTGACTCATTCAATTTCTTGCAGACCACAAGTTTTTAATTATAAAACATTCTTGTAAACCACAAGTTCTTAATTGTGAAAACATTTTGTCTTCTGTGGTTGAAATATTTGGAAAGCTTAGGGAGATCTTGGTTAAGTGGAGGATATTGTCAATTTTAATTATTTTTCATATTTAAATGAATAAATATTTCAAGTCAAATATTTTCAAAGATACTTGCTTACTGCCCCAAAGTAGTTTTCCTTATGAAATGTATCAAATAAATTGTCTCTATTTATTAATCTTTTGAAATTTTCACCAGTTTTACAACATTCTAAGTCTAGTCAATTTCATTTTATTGCAGTGTAGAATATAAATTTACTTAATTTAAAAGGAGCACCATCAAGACATAAATCTATGACTCACAATATCCCCAAGCACTTCCATAGAATTATTCTAAAATAATTTCATTTGTTCACTTCCTCCCTTGCTTTTTGATAGCTTAGTACTGGCAATTCACCACAAGATTTTAAAATTTACATACAGAAAGAATAATTCTAGTATCCATGGAGGTAAAGGAATAGAAATGAAAATTAATTTACTGAATTGAACACTTTATTGAGCTAGGTAGGGGAACAACACTGTGGAATGAATGGATGGACATTGTATATATAACAGTTAATGGTATGGAACAAAATATGCATGAATGATTGGCTAGGGGAGACAAAATATGCATGAATGATTGGCTAGGGGAGACAAAATATGCATGAATGATTGGCTAGGGGAGAAAAATCCAGTATATTGTATAAACTTTCTCTCAAATCACAGTTAAAAAGGGGGGAGGGAAACCATGAAAAAAACAAAAAAATATTCTTCTTAGACCAGTCAAAACATTCCATCTCTCTCTTGTTTTGAAAAAAATGAACCAAAACATATAGAATTTATTTTATACAAAAATGCAAAAACATTTTAAGAACTATAGATTGATTTACAAAGTAGTTCTTTAAAATTTCAACTCCTTATTGCCATAAAGTCACACCTGACCCTCCAATGGATTTTCAGAGGTTGTAAATCACATGGGAGGAGATGCCCAAAGATTTCTAAAATTCGATGAACGGACAGCAAAAAGAAAGTACATACCTGCATATTGTCATGCTAAAGATTTATTTTTTTAAGTTAAAATAATGTAAAATCAAGTACTCACAAAAATTTTGTAGTTCCTTTTTTATATCTAGTTATACAAAAGAATTTCATGTTTCATAACCACAGTCTCTAATTTATTTAATAACACAAAATGGCTTGTTTAGATACAGTTATTAGTTTTGTATATATACAGCCAATTCAAAGTGTATTTATGTCCTATGTGTCTTAGTTTAGTAATAAATGTTTGTTCCACAATATTATGTTACACCAAAGTTTGTATTTGTATTATCACTCCATGAATAAAAAAAGGATCAGTGCTGAACAATTTAAATTACATGACAAGCACATGCATTTCAACTGTAACACGTTCCATAAGATAAACTTCTGAAAACTTTAATTTTATTTCATAAATTGGATGAAAAATTCAACTAGTGTTAATTTAATGCCTATTCTATTTAAAACATCTTATGATGGTGATAATCAATAAAACTGGCCTTGTATAATAGTTTGGGAAATGATATTCTGCTATTAGAGCCAATAGCCACAGAAAACACTTTTCTTTATATCTGTGCCCAAGAAAACTTGGAATTAAATATTAGTGAAATTAATCTAGAACAGTCATTTGGTTTAAATGAGTCAGAAAATAATATGTAAATAAACTTTCTTAGCTGTCCATCTTAACATTGAAGACTGACTTTTAAAACTACAAAATTTAGAAATTCTGATGCTTTTTCAGTTCTTTGTCAATGTGCATAGTTAGTTCAGCAACAAATGCTTTGTGCAAGTTACGTATCAATCATTTACTTTTTGGGACAAAATAATAATTTTATATTAAACTTTCTTTTCTAGCTCATTACAGAATGAATATGCTACAAAAATCTTTGTGTAAAATATTGTTGCTGTTAGGATTGCAATAAGTCGTACTCAATGGCACCTATCAACATAAGATCTGAACCTTGTTCTATCCTGTGCCATCCTTACACTGCCTGACACACAATAGTCCATTGCAGCAGTCATCATGTCAGTCCACCAGGTTGAGGGTCTTCCTCTCCTTCGCCAACCTTCTTCCCTTCCCAGCATCATATCCTTCTCCAAGAAATAGCCCCTCCTAGAAACAAAGTATGTGAAAGTATGTGAAGCCTCATCATTCTTGCCTCCAAAGAGCACTCCAGCTGCACCTTCTCCAATATACAGCTGTTTATAGTCTTGACCGTCCATGAGATATTTAGTGCTCCAACACCACAGCTCAAAGGAGTCAATTCTTTTCCTGTCATCCTTTTTCATTGTCCAGCTCTTAAATGCATAACAAGTAACCAGAAATAATATGACCTGAATCAGACACACTCTAGGGCTCAAACTGACATCATTACTCCTCAGTAATTTGGAAAGATCCCTAACTATAGATTTTCCAGTGCAATGCATCTCCTTATTTCCTCACTGCTGGTACCAAGGATGTTAATTGTGGATACAAGTAAGATAAAGTGGCTGAAAGTTTAAATCTCTTCTCCATCCATCATAATGGTGCCTATTGATCCAGTGGTAAGAATCTTTGTTTTCTTGATATTGAGATGCAACCCATACTGAAAACTGCATTCCTTAATCATCTGCAATAAGTGCTTTAAATTCTCCTCACTTTCAGCAAGCAAGGTTGTGTCATCTGCATAATGCAGGTTACTGATGGGTCGTCCTGTGATCTGATGCCACATTCCTCTTCATAGAGTCCAGCTTTTTGAATAATTTGCTCAGCATACAGATTAAATCGGTATGGAGAGAGAATACAATCTTTTTTTTGTTTGTTTGTTTGTTTTTAAATAGGTAACTTCATTTTTTAATATTTTTAGCAATCATATACACTATTCATGCATGTACATTGTATTTTATATAGTCATTTAGATTATATTTCACTCATTCTTCTGAAATTTTAGCACTTTCTTTTTTTATTTTTTATCTGTTTTTTTTAATTGGGAAAAACATATTGGGGGTACAAGGAGGTGAGGGTTGGGGGCAGAAGGGTTAGGATGGGCCAGGATGCAGTTGCAGAGCTGCACAGTTTGGTCGGTGGGGGGAGCAGGTGAAGGAAATGATGAGGGTCCAGTGGGGACCAGATGCTACAGAGGAATGACAAGCATTTTCCAATAGTAATTAAGCCAACTGTCTTATTGATTTGGGAATTGGATGCTGACTCTCTGGCTTCTTCATGCTGAACAGGGGTGTAGATATAAAGGGGGGAAGGGAGGATGCTTTATCACCTTACTGGTGGTCTTGGGTTACAGCTGCTTGCCTTCTTGCTCCTGAGGGCCGCGACGGTTCGCCCCGAGCCGGGGGCCAAGCGCAGCCCACCCCGGGCAGAAGGCCACGACGGCTCGCCCCGGGCAGAGGGCTGAGCCCGCCCTGGGCAGGGGTCCACGACGGCTCGCCCTGGGCAGGGGGCCGAGGGCAGCCCTCCCCGGGCAGAGGGCCGCGACAGCTCACCCCGAGCCGGGGGCCGAGGGCAGCCCGCCCCGGGCAGGGGACCGAGGGCAGCCCGCCCCGGGCAGAGGGCCGAGGGCAGCCCGCCCTGGGCAGGGGTCCACGACGGCTCGCCCTGGGCAGGGGGCCGAGGGCAGCCCTCCCCGGGCAGAGGGCCGCGACAGCTCGCCCCGAGCCGGGGGCCGAGGGCAGCCCGCCGAGAGAATACAATCTTAACACACTCCCTTCCTAATTTAAAATTATGCCGTGTTTCCCTTCTCTGTTCACACAACAGCCTCCCGGTACAGGCCCAGGTTTCACATGAGCATAATTAAGTGATAGTGGACTACCATTCTTCCCAATTGACTCGTTTCAATTAACAGATGCAGCCTCAGATGTGCTCACCAGTCTATGCTAGGAAATTTGGAGGACCGCTGGTGAACAATTTGGAAGAGGTCCATATTTGTTCCCACTCCCAAGAGAGTGAACCAACTGAACATGAAAACTATCAAACAATACCATTGATATCACATGCAAATAAAATATTGCTGAAGATTATTCAAAAATGGCTAGAACAGTACATAGACTGGGAACTATCAGAAATTCAAGCAGGATTTAGATGAGGCCATGGCACTATGGAACATTATTGCTCATGTCAGATGGACCATGGTTGAAAGTAAAGAATACTAGAAAAAAAAAGATAATGATGGGCAAGGTCAAATGATGATAATTTTGTAAAACACAATACATGAGAATGATTGCGTGAAACACAATATGAATGAGGAATAGTGTGAAACACAGTGTATAGAAACTTTGTAAGCAAACCAATAAAACTGAAGAATACCAGAAGAATGTCTATATCTACAAAGGCATTTGACTATGTGGATCAAGTTAACAAGTTCCACATGGACATAACTAAATATCCTGGAATTTCCTTTATTCTCAGTGTTATCCAAAATCTATGATCTTAAGTCAAATGCCTTCGGATTGTCAATAAAACACAAATAAACATATTTCTGATATTTTCTGCTTTCATTCAAGGTTCATCTGTTATCAGCAATTTCCAAATTCCAAACCACAAGCATTGCTGGTGGTGTTTGTTGTTATTGGTGATGTTGTTGTTAGGTACCATCAAGTCAAGTACAACTCACAGTGACCCTATGAACAACCAGTCTGAACTCTGTCCTATCCTTTGCCAACCTCACAATCTCTGACATACTCAAGCCCAATGCTGCAGTCACCTTGTCAGCCTACCAGGTTGAGGGTCTTCTTATCCATCGCCAACCCTCCACCTTCTTAAGAATGATGTCTCTCTCCAAGGAGTAGAAATAGCCTCTCCTAACAGCATGTCTAAAATATATAAGACAAAGCCTCATCATCTTTGCCTCCAAAGAGCACTCTGGCTTCACCTTCTCCAAGACATATCTGTCTTGGGACCAACAACAGCCCACGGGATTTTCAACACTCTTCTTCACACCACAGTTCAAAGACATCAATTCTTCTTCTATAATCCTTATTCATTTGTCAGCTCTCAGATGTATAGCAAGTGACTGAAAAGACTATGACCAGAATCAAGTGTACCATAGTCCCCAAACTAACATCATTGCTCCTCAATAATTTGGAGAGGTCCCTGACTTCAATATGGATTGCATCTCAACCTCAGGAAAATAAAAGTCCTCAGCACTGGCCCAAAAAGCATAATGATGGATTAAGAAAGAATTGAGACTGTCAATGACTTCATCTGACATGGTTCTACAATAAATACACTTGATACCATCAGTGAGGAAATCAGGAAATTCATAGATAGAGGTTAGGAATTACAACACGTATTTGTGACAGGATATAATACCATCTGTAACATTTGGTTTCTACACATGTTGAGTAAAATCTAATAAAGAAACCAAAGACTCAAGAAATTAGTCCACAAGACTAATAGTCTACAGGTATCATAACCTCATTTACCCTGAGATCAGAATACCTAAATGGTACCCAACAACCACTGTCATACATTCTGATCAGGAGCACAATAAATGGATCTTGATAAAATAGAGAGTAAAGTATGGAACAGAACACAAATTCTTAAAAAAATGAAAAGAAAGGAGATTAGAGACTTACAAATTCACAAAGTAGCCATATAAGATTCAGCTATTTCTCTTTTCCTGTCTAGAATGAAGAATCATAAAGAAAATTCAAAGGCCAAAGTAAATAATTAATCTTAGAGACTATTGAGCCATGCCACCCAGAGACTCCACTACCCTGAGACCAGAAGACCTAGATGATGCCCAACCATTTCTACCAACTACTCAGACTGAAATGAAATAAATCCAAGATGAGAAAAAAATGAAGAACAAGATCATTTTAAAAATAAAATTTTTGATCTGATAGAGATTGGCAGAAGTCCCAAGATTATGTTGATACTCCTCAGACCTCAGTGAGGTGGATTGACACAGTGCTTGCAATAAAATAGCATGAGTTGACCATGGTGGAGGTCATGATGATGGTGCAGGATAGAGCAAGGTTCCAATCTACTTTTTATAAGGTTACTGGTAGTTTTTATCTACTCATCAACACATAACAGACCTGGAACCAACTCACACCCAGTATTTTTCTTATAGCCAAAAATAGCTATGACTATATAGTGAACAATATATCCTAACATTCATAAGGAATATACTTATCAGAATAATTAACTATGAGACCCAAAACCTCAGAATGCAGGAAAGAGTGAATGGAAATAGGGGCACCAAAATAGAAACAAAAAGAGTGTTGTTGTATTGAGGGAATTACTACTAATGTTGCAAACAAAATGTATACAAAATGTTGGGCCGAGAATCAATTTTCACTGTAAATTTTAACCTAAACTTAAAGTATTTTTAAAAAATCATCTATATGAGAAAAATTGGTCGGTTTACTGTAAAGCAAAAATAAGAAGGCTTAGAGGCAGGGAAACCAGATTACTAAAAATGGAATAACTAGAATAGAATCAATGAAAAAGCTCATACATTGCATAAAATACAGCCAGTGTCACTGAACAAATTATGTAGAAAGTGTTAAATACAGACTTTGTATGTTGTGTAAACTTTCACTAAAAATACAGTATTAATTCTCTAAAAATAATATAAAAGGTACAACCACTATGGAAGTCAGTATGGAGCTTTCTCAAAAAGTTGCAAATAGAAGTACCATTTGACCCAGCAATTCCACTCCTATATACCCTGAAGAAACCAGAACTGCCACCCACGCAGATAGATGCACACCATTGTTTATTGAGGCTTTGTTCACAATAGCAAAGAGTTGGAAACAACCCAAGTGCCCATCAACAAACGAATGGATAGAGAAGCTGAGGTATATTAACACAATAGATTATGCAGAACTGAAATAAAAAGAACTCATGAAATATTATACAAAATGGATGACCATAGAGGGCATTATGCTGAGTTAAATATGTCAGTCACAAAAGGATAAATACTGCATAATGCTGCTGTTATAAAATGGAACTGAAATGGGGGTCGGGGGGGGAAACAAAGAAAAGAGAGGATAAATAATGTGCACAGCATTATATGTACACAGACAAGGGAAAGAACTGCATAAAAGGAATATATGATTAGGTATTATTGGCATGACAAGAGTCCAGAATAAGAGCTACACAGTAATGTGGACTGGGGATGGGGGGACTGTATAACAACAAAAGAATTTTTTTTCCAAAGAAAAAATTGAACAGGGGAAGGAGAGGCAAGGAGGAAAATGTGCAACAATGAATGAATGGAAATCCAAGTTCTCTATAAAGTTCATTAAAATCTCAATTTAAAAAAAAATAATATAAAGCCTGGTGAAAAATAGAGATTAAAGGGGGAGACTCTCCTTACAAAGTAAGGACTACTTTCAAAGTAAGGAATACTGTGTGAAGGACTTTTTAATAATTTGGGTATAGACATGGAGACAGTGAGAGAGTGAAACACTAAATAAATGGATTCATTCACTTATTCACTGTCAAGAAAAATCAACTAGCTGTCCACTAGGTTGCTGAGGTGGTAAATCACAGGGAAAAACCTTATTTGGTTTCTGAAGCTACAGATCACACAGAAGGGGATTGCTCATCTTTCCTCCACTGGAAACACTGATAGATCCAAGCTGCCAGAGAGGGTCAGTCTTTGGTTTAGTAGCACAACTCTCTTTATATTATGCCACCAGCTGTCTACTAGATAACTGCAGAATATCCTAGGCAATGGGAATAGCAGGTCCAAAGGCCCAGAGACACAAGTGTGCCAGGTTGGGAGTTTAAATAGAAGGCAGTTGTTGTTGTTGTTGTTGTTGTTGTTGTTGTTGTTGTTGTTGTCGTTGTGAGGTGTCATTGAATATGACTTATAGCAACTCTATGAACAAAAGATCAGAAACCAGCCCTGCCCTGTGCCATTCTCACACTTCCTGACACACAAGTGCCCATTGCAGCAGTCATCATGTCAATCAACCTGGTTGAGAGTCTTCTCCTTTGCCAAGCCTCCACCCTTCCCGACATCATGTCCTGGCAATCACGAAGGCAAGCTTTTCAAGGCCACCAGCTGCTCCACAGAGAAGGATGTACAATCTCCTCCTGTGCGATTAACTGCCTCTGAAAACAGGCTGGAAGGTCAGCTGTGGGTCAGTTCCAACTCAGTGGTACACAACAACATTGCTTTTACAGGCACGCTCACCAAGTGCTGGCTAACTGTAAATCAAGAGACCTCTAGCCCATAGCTCATTGTCAGCTAAATCTGGCAGGACCAATCAGCTGACATCTGATTGTGGATAAACAAAACAAACAAAAACACCAAACAAAAACCCATTCCACACCCAACCCTCATCAAAACACAAGAAAGCATCTTCAGAATCCAACCACTTCACATGAGTCTCCAAGCAGTCACGTTAGGAAAAATTTATCTAAGCACTTATGATATGCCTGGCATTTTGTTACACACATTTTAATTCACTCAATTCTTTTAGGTTTCGTTCTGCTATTACTCTTCTTTCATTTTACCAGTGAAAAAGCTTAGGCGAAGAAAAAGCCCCATGAATCGTAAAACTAACATCATTTCCTGGGTGATTGGCATCAGAAACTGAGTCCTTTGGCCTTATGCTCAGTGCCTCTGAGACAGAATATTAGTGTGATGGACATCTATCAGAAGACTTGAAACATTTTATCACAAGATCTTTTAAAATATTTGCATTTGCCAATCAACAGGAGATATTTGATGATATGCATCTGGTATTACTCCCACAGTACAGTTTTCAAACCACCACATACTCCAATCAGAATTTCAGTCTGGTGGCTTAATGGTAAGAAAGTGCACTGCAATCCTGAAGTTATGTGGTTCAAATCCATGAGCTGCTCCATGGAGGAAGAATGGAGAATCTCCTTCTGTGCAATTTACTATCTCTGGAACCCTTCTCGAGAGTCAGCTGCCGGTCAAATCTAACTACATTGTATTCAACCACCACCACCGTCAATACAGTAACATCAATTGCCTTGGAGTCAGTTCTAACTCTTAGTAGCCCCACATGAATCAAAGTAGAGCCTTGCTCCCTAGGATTTCTAATGGCTGGTTTTTCCCCCCTTCAGTATATCACGAAACCTTTCTTTCAAGATAACTCTTGATGGACTTTAACTACCAAACTTTTGGTTGACAGCTAAGCCTGTTAACTACTTGTACCACATAGGAATGCCTTCATCTTCTACAATTACATCAAAATCCAACGCTTCAGAGTCTCCTTCCTCTTCCTGGATCTCTGACAATGTTCAGTGAAGACACTATTCTTCTTGAAAAAGCTACTGGCTGCTCACCTGGATCATAACATCTGAGACTGAAGTGTAAGCCAGTTGAGGTATGCCCACATTGGGATCAGACCTACCAAGAAGAGTGTTACATAAACTGGTTTTGTTTTTAATTATCACTTATAAACATTAATATCATTTCTTGCCAGTAGAATAAACATGATAATTTTTCAAAAATTATATCATTTTCCTTTGTGTTGTACACATTACTTGCTTAATCAATCTCTTGGTAGTGGGCATTTGAGGATTCTTTCTCCAATTTTTTATTTAATAAAATTAATGAATTTGTGAATATTCTAGCATATTCTCACATAAGCAAATTTCCCCAGTCAAAACAACATTTTTCTGAATACTCTAGTACATTATTACATAAGTAAATGTCCTCACTCAAAATAATTTTCTTCTGAGAGTAAATATTTTTGTGATTGAACAAAATTTACAGAAAAGTTGGATTTCCACTCATTCATTGATTGTTGTAAATTTTGAGAGTAAATTCTTAAAAGCAGCACTTCTAGGTCAAAGGATGTGGACATTTGATACTTTTATATTATAGTCAAATTTCCTTACAAACAGGTTGTACCAATTTAACTTTTAAGGCCTTCTCTAATGTTGTTGTTAAATGTCACCAAGTCAAGTACAACTCATAGTGACCCTGTGAACAAAATATCTGAACCTTGTTCTACGGTTCATAGAGTTTCCAAAGGCCTATTGTTTAAGAACTGGATGCCAATCCTGCTTTCAAGTCTATCTTAATCTAGGAGCTCTACCGAATGCTGCCCACCATGGGTAACCATTATTGCTTTGACACACCAGTGACACATCATTCAGTATCACAGCAACCCCAAGTTATCTCAGTACAGCAAACTGACAGAAAAGTTCTATGCCACTTAGAACAATGTTATTCCCAAACAAATATCATTATTCTCTTTTTAACCCATGCTGGTAGTGGAGTGCATAGTGTATCAGGTTGCTAGGTGTCATGCAGGTTTGTGGTTTAATTCCACCAGGCATTTCATGGATAAAGTCTTCTCTCATAACTATTCACATGCACAGAAACTTGATGGAATCAGAATCCAATCAACGGTAGTTGGTTGATTTTTACATACATAGCAGATGTGGGTAGGTGTGTCAGAATCAGTGAGACTGACTCAGGACAGGGCAAGCAGCAAAGCTGCCGTACATAGGGTCACTATGAACTGCAGATAACTCAACAGCACATAACAACAACCACCTTTATTAAAGTCAAAACATGATAGCTGAACTTTTAATTAGCACTTTTTGACATTACCAAAGTTAATAAACATATGTGGGGAAAAAACCAAACGTATTATGTGTTCTAACTACTTTGTTTCTTCTTTTCAAAAATTTTCCTGTTCATTTATCCTTTTGTCTATATTTTCCATTCGTCCTTCTCCTTGTGCTTTGTAATGATGTTGTGTAGCTTAGACTTAATAACTCTTTGTCTGCCATGAATAGTACAAGTATCTTTTGCAATTTGTCATTTGATTTTAAATCAGGAATGTCTCCAAATTTTTGATGAGCAATGATGTCAGTTTGAAGACTAAGGTGCCCTTGATTCAGATCATGATCTTTTTAGTCACTTGTTATGCTGCTGAGAGATGGATAATGAATGAGTAAGGATAACAGAAGAATAATTTATTGCTTTAAACTGTGGTATTGGAGATGAGTGCTGAATATCCCATGGACTGCCAAAAGAACACAAAGATGTGTCTTGGAGAAGGTGTAGCCAGAGTGCTTCTTGAAGGCAAAGATTATAAAACTTCATTTCACATATTTTGAGCAACTTGCTAGCAGAGGCTATTTCTTGGAGAGGGACATCATGTTTGAGAAGGTGGAAGGTCAGCAAAAGAGAGGAACACTCTCAACCAAGTGGATTGACTGCTGCAATGGGCCAATGGGCTTGAATGTGTCAGAGATTGTGAGGTTGGCACAGGATAGGAAAGGATTTCATAAGGTTGGTATGAGTTGTACTCAGCTCGACAACACCTAACAACACGACACCAGTAGAATTTTTGCTTGGAAATTTTTTTTTGTTTTGCTTTGTGAAATATGATTTTTCATGTAAGGAACATGTATAGATTTTTTGCTTTTGTTTTTCTAATCAATTGTTGTTGCTGTTAATTAGCTGCCATGTAGTTAATTGCAATTCACATTCCTTGTGTTACGGAGTATAACTCTTCTACGGGGTTTTCTTGGCTATAATCTCAATGCAAAGAGACCATCAAATCTTTTCTTCTATGAGTGGATTCAAATTACCAACCTTTAGGTTAGGAAACAGGCGCAAACTGTGTTATCAGAGACCTTGACTAAGTGGCTAAATATGTTAGTTAAATAAGACTAATTGACTCCTATATATTGTTATATCATGCTTGGGAGGGTGGAGGGACAGCGCAGGAGGGGAAGGCCCTCTATGAGGTGGTTTGATTCAGTGACTGGGATATTTGGGATGGGAGTGTCAGAGACAGTGCGATTGGCACAGGACAGAGCGGAGTTTAGGGCTGTTGTACATAGGGTCGCTATGAGTCGCAAGCG
>NW_006399759.1:18732095-18737672 GCF_000299155.1 Elephantulus edwardii | reverse complement strand
ACAACAACAACATATATTGTTATCATAGCTGTTGTTGTTAGGTGCCTTTGAATAGACAATAATTCAGAAAGATCAGGTGACCAACAGCTCAAAACCTTGCCCTGTCTCCCATCATCATCATGGATCTCGTCTATGCTCAGTCTCATCATTTGTGGTCACTGTGTCAATTCATCTTGTTGAGGGGCCAGCCTATGGATTGCTATATACCCCACAGACACCATGACCCTCCTTCTAGAGGCACCTAAGCAATGAGATCAATGGAAATGTTGACTAAATGTCTTCTGGTGACCATGTCTTTTGCCTCCACACTTTCACCTTCCAAGCCTCCCCACTCGGCCTCCAAAGCTACCACTATTGGTGTCTATATGAACAAATCCTTCCCAAGGGCCTTAGTTTTTAAAAATAATTTACCTTTGAAAGTTTTATTTTAGCATTAGATCTTAGATGTTTCCCTACCTAATGAGGCCTCTTCTATCTTCTCATATTTTTTTCTTAATCCTTAAGAATCACCAACGATTCACTATAATAAATTTGGCCTACATTGAATGGCAAAACTGTTGAAGTGTCTTCCTGATTGATGGTGAAATTTCTGGCTCATACCGAAATAAGAGCAAAGGCAGGAAAACTAAGAGACAGTGAGTCTAGCAAAGGGAAAGCCCAGAGCAGTGTTCTTCCAGTTCAAGGTCTTACCCCAAACTAGTCATGCAAAATTCTATCATGCATCTGTGAACAGACCCAGCTCTCTGTCGACTAAGCCTAATCATTGCCAAACTTCAAAGGCTCCAAGTACACCAAGGCCAGGGCCTGCTCAAAGAGATGACTTCACCAGCATCGAGTAGAGCCAAGGACCAAAATACTTCGCCTTCTGTTGTTTATTTTTAAATGATAATGCATTCTCTCTTTCAGGGACATCAAACATGCAGCAACTTTATACAGGGACTTCTGGGGGACTGGTCATTGGCAAGAGCACAGAGGATATGTCATGCAGGTGTTGGAACAATGTATTTATGGAAGATGTTCAAAAAGCTGACCACACTCAACTAGAGTTGTTATCCAGTAAGTGTGTCTAGTCCCAAGGCTACAATCATCTGGGAATAGTCATAAGGTTCGTCAACTCCTTTTTGTTGCTACATTACCAAAAGAAGGCTACTTATCTTCAAGATCAAGAAATGAGGTTAGTATCTCTTTCCATCTCTCATGTTCTACCAGACTATATTTCATCATGTTTGTGCAAATCTCACCTTGATATATTTTCGGAAACTCATACCTTCAAATAACACAATTCATTACTACTCATAATACTACAACCTGTCAAGCTCTAGGACAATCTCTTAATGTTCATAACAAATTCAGCATCCAAATGATAATTGTCTCCACCAACTGAAACTGTGGCATCTACAAAAATTATGCTGTACACTGGTTTCTTCTATATTGACATAGTAACCAACAATAAATTTAAACTTCACGCCACTTTAATCATCATTCCCATTGTTACATGCTAGGTCTGATCTGTGTTTGCTTCTTCTCCACCTACGATCTCAAGTTTAGTAATTGTTTTTCCTGACCACATCCTTTTAACCTCTCAGCTCCCTTGATTATCTGCACTATGATTCAAGAAATGTGTTGTTCATACTGTGAATTCTTTTATCTCACAAGGACTATCAGGTCTTGAACCTTTGGCTTTCTCCCTCTCTCCTTTTCTCCTTTTAGTTTTTACTTCCTTCTCCATCATGTTTAGATTCCATGATTTAATAGAAAAATGGTGTGCTTATTCAGGAATTGAAGGAATCACAAATTTATAAGTTGGAATTTCTCTTGTGACAGATCATAGGAAATGAGCTGTTTTTCTGAAAACAAAAGACAGCTAAGGTTCCCCTGCAGAGGGAGTGTTAATACATGTGAAATACTTCCTTCCTGAAGTAAGTATCAGATTGATAGTAGAGAAAAATTCAGCTTTGTATACAAGAGAATTCTCTTTATGATTTGCTTCCTCTGATTCTCAATAAATACACAGAGAGGCACGGCTTGTGGTGCTTCAGTTGATTTGAACTGCTGGCCTCCTGTTTTTATGTTCTCTGTTTTATCTTACTCTTGGTGTTTTGTCTAGTTATTATTAATATTGTGAGTGACAGGATAATATCCATATGCATACAAGGAAGTCCAGTGAATACCACTATCATTCAAATATATGCACCAACAACCAGAACCAAAGAAGAGGAAATAGCTGATTTCTACCAACTTTTGCAGTTAGAGATCAATTGAACATGCAATCAAGATGCATTAATAGTGGTGGGTGACTGGAATGCAAAAGTTGGGAACAGAGAAAAAGGATCAGTAATTGGAAAGCATGGACTTGGTGACAGAAATGAAGTGGGAGATAGGATGATAGAATTTTGCACAATCAAGAATTCGTTTCAAATACATTTTACAAGAAACATAAATGCAGGCTATATACATGGATTTCACCTGGTGGTATGAATAGGAATCAGATTACATCTGTGGAAAGAACCATTGAAGAAGCTCAATATCAGCTGTTAAAACTAGGCCTGATGCTGATTGTGGCACAGATCACCAAATACTCATATGCAAGTTTAAGCTGAAGCTGAGAAAAGTTAAATTAAATCCACAGGAACCAAAATATGACCTTGAGTCTATCGCACCTGAATTTCAGAACCATCTCAGGAACAGGTTTGAGGACTTGAACACTAATGAGTGAAGACCTGATGAGTTATAGGAAGATATCAAGAATATCATCCAGGAAGAGTGCAAAAGGTCATTGCAAAGACGGAGAAGGAAGAAAAGACCAAAATGGATGTCAGAAGAGACTCTGAATATTGCACTGGAGTGCCGAGAAGCCAAAGCAAAAGGAAGAAATCAAGACATTAGGGAGCAGAAGACAAGACAAAGTAAAGTATTATAATGAAATGTGCAAAGAGCTGGAGTCAGAAAATCAAAGAGGCTGAACTCACCCAGCATTTCTTAAGCTCAAGGAACTGAAGAGGAAATCCAAGCCTCGAGTTTAATTCTTAAGGATGCTTTGGGCAGAATATTGAGTGATTCTACAAGTATTAAACAGATGGGAAGAATATACAGAGTCATTATACCAAAAAGAATTGGCACAGAAGAATTTAATGAAACAACATATGAGCAAGCGCCTAAGATGATGAAGGAAGAAGTTCAGACGGCTTTGAAAGAATTGGCTAAGAATAAGGCCCCAGGAATTGGTAGTGTACCAACTGACATATTTCAATTAACAGATGCTGCCCTAGCTGTGCTCACCAAGTTGTGCCAAGAAATCTGGAGAACAACCACTTGGCCAACTGACTGGAAGAGATCTATATTTGTTCCCATTCCAAAGAAAGGTGATTCCACAGTGTGGAAATTATAGAAAAATATCATTAATATCACATGAAGCAAGATTTTGTTGATTATCCAAAAACGACTGGAACAGCACATCAGCAGAGAACTGCCTGAAGTGCAGGCTTACTTTAGACGGAACCATGGTACTAGGGATATTGTAGCTGTTAGATGAATCTTGGCTAAAAGCAAGGAGTACCAGAAGAATGTCTATCTTTGTTTCATTGACTATGCAAAGGCATTCGACTGTGTGGATCATAACAAACTGTGGCTAACTCTGAGAAGAATGGGAATCCCAGAACACTTGACTGTGCTAATGAGAAACCTATACTTGGACTAGGACACAGTTGTCAGAACAGAGCAAGGAAACACTGCATAGTTCAAAACTGGGAAGGGTATACGCCAGGGCTGTATCCTGTCTCCATACCTTTTCAATATTTATGCAGAACAGGTTATCTGGGAGGCTGGGCTCTATGTGGAGAAATGTGGCATCAGGATTGGGGGAAGAATCATCAATAATCTGTGTTATGCAGATGACACAACCCTGCTTGCTAAAACTGAAGCACTTACTATAGAAGGTCAAGGACTGCAGTCTTCAGTATGGATTGAAGCTCAATATCAAGAAAACAAAGATTCTCACCACTGGGCTAATTGGCTGCATCATAATGGATGTTGAAGAGATTGAGATTGTTCACAGTTTTGGTTTGCTTGGATCCACAGTCAACACTCTTGGCACCAGTAGCCAGGAAATTAAAAGACATATTGTGATGGAAAAGTCTGTGGTTAGATACCTCTTTAAAGTGCTGAAGTGCAAGGATGTCAGTATGGAGACTAAGGTGCACCTGATACATGCCATGGTCTTTGCAATCACTTGCTATGCACCAAAGAGCAGGACAATGACTAGGGATGATAGGAGAATTTATGCCTTTGAGCTGTGGTGTTGGAGAAGAGTGTTGAATATACCATGGACTGCTAAGAGAACAAACAGGTTTGTCCTGGAGACGGTGAAGTCAGGCTGCTCCTTGGAGGCAAGAATTCTGAAGCTTCATCTAACATACTTTGGGCATGTTGCAAGAAGGGACCAGTCCTTGCGAGAGGGATGTTGGAGGGACAGCACAGGAGAGGAAGACCCTCAATGAGATGGATTTGATTCAATGACTGGGGTAATGGGGGTGGGTGTGTTGGAGATGGTAAGACTGGCACAGGATAGGGCAGAATTATGAGTCGCAGGTGACTCCATGGCACATAACATACTTTATCCTTGGTCTGCAACACCTATTATTTGCAATGTTGTGATTATGTCAGTTTTCTGTCAATGTACTGTTTCATAGATTTTACTCATGTGTGATATGAATGATATTTTTCAATAATTTCCACCTTCTGTTGGATCTCCTCTCTTTGGAGTTGGAAGAAATATGTCTCTCTTCCAAATAATCTTCTTTAAAATTCCTTGCCGTAGTTTAGTGAGCACATGCTACACTGCATCTGTTATTGAAACAATTCAAGTGACATCCCATCAATTCATGGAGACAAGTTTTTCACCAAAGACTTCAGTGAAACTTGGAGTTCTTTCTTTAGCGTCATTGATCCCTGATCATATGCTACCACTGTCTGAAATAGAACAGCCTATTTTTTTGGTACAATAACTAGGTAGTCCTTCCATATTTTTTAAGGCTTCCTGTATCATTCCATATTTTGCCCACAGAATCCTTCAATACTGCAACTTGAGTCCTGAAATTCTTTCCATTCTTTTGGCTTGAGAAATGTTAAGTATGTTCTTCCCTTTTGGTATTTTTTTTAATTTGTTTTTTATGGTCTTTTTATTAAATTTAATGAAAGTTTACAGAAATTTTGAACTTCCATTCATTCATTGCTGCACTTTTCTCCCTGCCCACCCCTCCCCCCAGCACACTCGCATTGAATGTGTAAATTGCCTTTGGTAGTATTGTCATTTTCACAGTATCGAGTCTTCCTATGAGCAAGGGATATTCTTCCACTTCTCCAGATCTCTTTTTGGTTTTTTGTAATATTTTGTAATTTTCTTTGAATAGTTCCTTTATTCATCTGGTTAGATTTACTCCCAAGTATTTAATCTTGTGATTTGTTATTGTACTGTTTTATATTTTATTGTTTTTTCTTAGCTCAAGTTCCGTATTCTCTTTGTCACTGTAGAGAAATCCAACTGATTTTTGTATGTTGGTCTTGTATTCTGCTGAATTT
>NW_006399759.1:18703679-18728005 GCF_000299155.1 Elephantulus edwardii | reverse complement strand
GTCCTGCCTAGTCATTGTCCAACTATCTGATGCATAACAAGCGATTGCAAAGACCATGGCCTGTATCAGGTGCACCTTAGTCTCCAGGGAGACACCGTTGCTCCTGAGTACTTTAGAGAGGTCCCTAACAGCAGACTTTCCCATCACGATATGCTTTTTGATTTCCTGACTGCTGGTGTTCTTATATATGATAAATTCCAGAGAATGTATTTTGTGCACCTGAGAAGAAAGCGAATTGAGTACAGTACCCTAAACATCCACCTAGTCAAGTGGGCTGATGTATAGTTTAGATCTTCTACTGAATAAAATTTTAGTTCAGTGTTGTTGTTTTTTAGTTGATCTATCCTTTGGTGAGAGTGCTATGTCAAAATCTCCTTCCACTATTGTGTAGTAATTGATGCCTTTGAGTTGTGATGTTGGAGAATGGTACTAAATATCCCATGGACTGCCAAAAGAACAAACAGATTATTTCTTGGAGAAAGTGCAGCCAGAGTGCTCCTTGGAGGCAAAGATGATAAAGCCTTTCCTCACATATTTCAGGCACATTGTTAGAAGAGGCTATTTGTTGGAGAGGGACATGATGTTTAGAAAGGCAGAGGATTGGCAAAGGAAAGGAAAATCCTCAACCAGGTAGACTGACATAGTAACTATCACAATGGTCTCTAGTGTGTCAAGAAGTATGAGGATGTCATAGGATAGAACAGGGTTCAGATCTGTTGTTCATAGGATCACTATGAGTTGCACTCAACTCAACACCTGACAATAACACACACATTGTGTGCGTGTGAGAGAGAGAGAGAGAGAATAAATCAGAGAGACAGACAGACTGAAACACAGACGGACAAATATAGATATAAATACAGATAGACATACAGACAAGTATATATTGGTTGATTGTGTACCATAAAGTTGGAAGTGACCCATTGCTAATCCTCTAGAGATTTTTCAGAGGCAGTTCATTTCACAGGAGGAGACTGCTCATCTTTCTCCCACAGAGCAGCAAATGGACTTGAACCACATGCCTTTGGGATTGCCGTGCAGCTTCTTGCCACTAGGCCACCAGGGGTGGGTGTGGGTGTGTGGGTGTGTGTGATTAGTATATAGAGGAGTGGTATAGTGTTTATATGTTAATTAAACTTGGGCCATCTATGCTTATATGCTAATTCTTAAATCAATATTGCCTATCAAGCTCTCTCTCCAGAATCTAAGACCCAGTTGTCCAAGTATCCACTTAGGTGACTTACCCAAAAGTCCAGATATACTCTCTCGCCCCGCTCCCCAACACAGCCCTCTGCAATGATTCATATCTGTGTTTGATCCTTGCAAACTACCTTGTTTCTAGAATCAGAAACTAGATCATCTTTGCATCATTCTCCTTCCTCATTTCCTAATAAAATTGACTCAGTCCACACTCTGCTAAATAACATGCATCTTCACACTTCTTTCTACTCACACCACCTTTCTCTCAGCTCATACTGCCATACTCAGCTGCAACACAGAAATACTTCCTACCGGGTCTCCTCATCTTCTGTGTGACCTTTCTAATCCATTCTCAACACTGGAGCCACAGTAATCTTTCCAAAGCACAAAACTGGACCATTTCATTTCACTGTTTAAAAAGTCTTCATTCTGACCTTGGAAGAAAGTTCAAATTTTACTTTTTTTTCCCACCAAGCCCAGCATGATCTAGCCCTGTTTGTTCTCCTAGCAGTCCATATTCAATACTTTTGTTCAGCACCACAGCTCAAAAGACATTTATTCTCCTATCATCCCTAGTCACTGTCCACCTTTCTGATGCATAGCATCTAACTGTGAAGACCATGGCCTGGATCAGGCATGCTTTAGTTTACAGACTGACACCGTTGCTCTTCAGTACTCTGGAGAGCTACTTGACATTTGAAGATAACATTTACACCATACTATGCCAGAGAGCTCTCATGATCTAGAGGCAAGAAGCTGTGCTGCAATCCCAAAGGCACAAGGTTCGAATCCACAAGCTGCTTCACAGAAGAAGGATGGACAATATCTTCCCATATGATTTACTGCCTCTGAAAATCTGCTCATCATCTTTCAAGAAAATTTTTTAGAGAACAATTGGAAGTTTTTAATAAGGTTTCATGCTTTTGAATAAATAAATAAAATGAAAATTGATAGAATGAGCATTCAAATAATAGATACAAAAGCAATAGAAAGAGACAAAAAGAATAATACTTGCCTAAGTAGACATATTATATCCAAGTCAAGAATCTTTTCTCACTATCTACCAGCCATTCCAAGCTCTAGCTGGAGTAATCTGTGAAATGAACCTGTATTTCCTCCAGAAAAATCTCACCCCTAAGTTTTAGTTCAGTTCTTCTATCAACCCAAAGGAAAGTAGAGGTGCTGGATCACAAAGCAAGGTAAATGGATGCTGAACAACTAAAAATAATAGAGTCTACAAGAAACAATTAGTCTAAAGGCCACATGAATGACTCCATTACCTTAAGACCAAGAAGAACTAGATAGTTTTTTGCTGGCTACCAGTAACAAACACTTTAATTAGGACGACAAAAGGTCCTGGACCGATGGAGAAAGTAAAAAACAAAATCGAAAATCATAAAAAGCATCAGACTCACTAACGAGATAGAGACTGGTGGAACCATACAGACTGTGATTCTTAGACATCCTTCACACCTGGAATGACTCCCCTGGATCACCCACTGGGATCACCTTGCAGCCAAGCAGGTAAGGTCATAGAGTGAACAATAACACTCATGAGCAATGCATACTTCAGAGCAATTAGCCAGCTGGGACCAAAAAGGGCAATGACTTACCCAAAACAATGCTCAGAAGGCAGAAAGGGACAATAAATGATTAATATATTTGCAAATGGTGTGGGAGATTCTCAGAGAACAAGCAGAAACAACACTGTTACATTGAAGGAACTGGATCTAATGATAGGGAGGAAAATCTGTATGAATTGTTGAATGAAAAACTAATTTGCTCTGTCAGCTTTTACCCAAATCACAATAAAAATAAAGTCAAATAGTAGTCTATTACAAGGAAACTTTATGTCTGATGGCAAGGCTGATTCTGTGCTTAGTGTGACAGAAGGGTGAACCCTAGATATTTAGGAGAGACATATTCTTAGGTGGTTATGAACCCCCAGAGAAGAGTATATACAAATGTTTGTATTGGATCCTGGCTTTCTCCTGAATTATAGGTGATTGCTTTTCCAACTTTTGTTAGTTTTCTCACACACGATGGACCATTTTGGACTGGTTAGCGCATCTGTTGAAATTACTTCAGGAAGTGCCTGTTCTTGTTTTCATATAGAACACATGGCAGATTCATTTATACCATAGGTGTAAACCTCTGCTGAATTCAACATTTCATCTTCTCATTTACCCCAAACTTCGAAGAACTCTCATTTTCTTAATCAACTTCCGTTTCTCTGCACTTCTATCACCAACAGATGGTGTTGGCTTTTCTGTTGCACTCATTGTTTTGCAAGCCAAACTTCAGCCATCCTTTAACAGTTATTAAAATGTCCAAGATAATTAATAGAGAACGTGAGGACTGTTTGAAGATGAGGGTGCTGAGTAACTGGGAGCTAAATGGCCCACAATAGATAACTTCTGTGAATGCTCCCACCAAACAGCTCTTCATTCTTGATCATCGTATCCTCTTTCTTAAATCCTATAATATAGTTGGAGCCTCACTTAGTAACCTGTAGTGTAACCTATAGTTTAAGCTTACCTTATTGAGATCATGAAGTGACAGACTCTCATGGCCTCAGTGATTGACTCAGGCTTATGTACATGACCGAGCCTGAACCAACAAGAGGCAAGAGACTAGATAAGAGACAAGAGTCTCTGGCCAAGATATTGTTGCTGTTGTTTCTTGCTCACTTGAATCTGAAGGAATATAATGTTCTGAATGAGCCGTCTTAGAACTTGAAGAAGAGCCTCTGCTCCTAAGTTGAGTCAACAAAAAGGAGGAGATAGAAACACTGAATCCTGGTGACATTAAATGAGTGAGCTCCTGCCTGAAGTCAAGCCTGAAACCAACAGAAGAACCTTTACTTTTTTCAGAGAAGTAGGATCATAAATTCCCTTTTTGCTTAAATTTGGTTGGGATGTCTGTCCCTGATATTTTTTTTAAGTCCACATAGATTCAATTTTACTTTAGCTCTATACCAGTACATAGGTATGTCAATCTTCAGTTGGTTGTTATATTTTGGAGGAACATTCTTCTAAGTGGTACAGCACTCTTCTATCAATATGCTGTACTGTGGTAACCAGGGATTGCTGTGATTCTGAACCTTGTTGCAATAGGATGTCAAACACCATAATGGTTACCTATGGTGGACAGTGTTTGGTAGAGCTCCCAGTTTAAGGCAGGATTGGAAGAAGAAGTGGCAACCACTTCCTAAAAAACATGCGTCGGGAAACTATGAACTTTGATAAGTGTTAATAGTTATAGAAAGGCTTCAGGCCTTTTGTTCATAAGGTCGTTATGAGTCGTGCTCCACTTGAAGGCAATCAACAACACAGTGGCTTTTCCCCCCACTCACAGCAGAGACTCAGTATCCTTTCCAAGGCTTCTAATTACTTTTTGGAGGGCCTTCCTCACATGTTTATGGAACAATTCTATTATATTCTCTTATAATGTCCTCTGGTCAATTGACGACTTGGTGAGAAGGCATCAAGTTTGGGAAGATGTGGGAACAGCAAAGGAGAAGACTCTCAACCAGATGAATTGACACAGTGACTGCAGCAATGGGCTTGAGTGTGTCAGAATGTGAAGATGGCACAGGATAGGACAAGGTCCAGATCTGTTGACCATGGGGTTGCTATGAGTCATAGAAAACTCAACAGCACCTAACAACAACAGAAGTCAATTTACTGTGCCCCAAAGGATGAGGTATCCATTTGCATACTATAGTCATGGACAGGAGTCAGGGAGCAGAGTGAGTATAGTTTGTAGTCTCCTCTAGACCTGCTCAACATGGAGCAAGGTCTTCTCCTAAAAGAAGAGACAGTTGTTATCAGAACAGAAAGAAAGGAGTGGTGAGCTTACAAAGCAGGAAGAGATCATTATGCATACAAAGGTCAAGAAGAGTCATCACCACTGACTGGTGAGGACACAAAGGCCAAGAGAGAGAAGAGATGTGTCCACTGCCATCCATACCTTTGTCCAAGTATCGCATCACCTGACTCAGTATTCCTTTTCCACAGCATTTACCATGGGGCTAGAAGCAACCAGGAACGTTCACAGTTCACATTCCAGTTGCACTTTCTCCTCTGATGACTTTGAGCACATTCTTGAGAAAAAGGTATGGTCTCCTTAACAATCTCCTATCTCCCCCATGATAACCACTAGAAAGAAAACATGTTAAGTTGCAACAGAATGAATGTCTGAACACTGATCTGGTGACCTTCATCTCTTGGAACAGCTATGTTAAAGAGTTAAAATGTGGTTCTTTTCCCAGGTTTGGTCCAAATTCTTCCTCACTTACCCCCACTTCAGTCATCTCCATGGTGCTGTGATCCCAGGATTCACTCAGGTCTTGATATCTCATTGCCCTAGATCTTTTAAACCTTTTCTCTCATCTCAGACTTCCTATTATCATTTTTATAACCCAAGGGGTTTCCTCTAATTTCTTTCTCTAATATTGTTTCTTCTTCAAAGCAAACTAAAACCAAACTTTCAAAACCCTGACTTGAAAGTGGAAGACCTGATGGCAGAAACCACCCCTGACACTGCTTGCTTCGATGACTTCAAACCAGTTTTGCCTCGCTGGGCTTCAGTTTGTTTTCTCAATATTCTATCATGCAAACACTATAATTTTTCTATATTATGCCTCCTTCCCCCAACCCCTTCTCCCAATCGTAATGAAAATTCTCTGCTCTGATACCAGGGCTGCTGTCTGCTCTTTTCCGGTTAGACCTGAATCATAGAAAGGGATGTTCTTACCCCTGGAGACCTAATATCATAGGGCTGCACCTGTTTTAAAAATAAACCATATGACTCTTTCCAATTTGGAGGTTGAAGAGCAAAGAAAAAGGGGATGTAAGAAAAGCTTCAGGGATGATTGCCAAAAATGCTTCCCACCCTCCGATTTCTTCAACTGTATCTCAAGGGAGAGTTGAATCACATGGTCTTGATTTATTAAAACTCCACTCACAAGGAGACTAGTATCCTTTAGCCATAGTAGATGGTCAACAGGCCTTTGCAAAGTCCCACTCTGGACTGGGGCTGGCCAGGCCAAAAGAGGCTCCAAAGTTGGAGAACGTGGGCAGCCTCCCAGGGAACAGCTCCTGCTGTGTAACATCTCCTCCATCAACCAGAGAAAAGTTCTGTGGAGGCTCACCAGTCAAAGACGGGAGGTGAATACACAGGGGCTCAACATCCAAAGGATCCCAGGTATTCTCAGCACCCATGAGGTCCGAGGATATCACACACAACCAACCGCATCATACACACCTGAGGTCACATACACAGTTCCTCCATGCTGAAGAACCTCATATTACCTTTGAACTGCATGTGTGAATCTGCACTGAAACTCTTACTAAACATGTACACATAGTTTATCATCAAGAAAAGTCATTTTAGTTGTACCATGGGTGAATGAATGTCTCTTTTCCCATTCATCCATCTGTATGTATAACTAAAGCAAGTGCATCTGCTCCACACAGCACAGTTGCCTCAAGATGGCCTGTTCTCACTGAGCCCCCTGAACTGTGATAGGGCTTTTCAGCTGGTGCATGTGCTCCAAGTCTGTACCTGCATCAACATCCATGAGACTACGAAACACCAAAGCACTCAGATGCATAGAGAGAACTGACCTCAGAGTTTCTGGGAGGTCCCCCCTAGTCGGCTGACAGAGGTCAAGGAAGAGCTCTGATAAGTAGTTGATGATACAATCAAATAATTCACATGAGCTCCATTCTCAGCTGCTGCCTTTTCACCTAAGCATTGTCCTAAAGGCACCCAAGACATAAGCCAAACCAGTTTCTAGCACCAAGATTTCATTTCCCATCAAACCAAGAACATCCTCTGAGATCCAGTCAGATCCGTGCCTGAGGCTGCCTTTTGTTCCATCTAAAAGGGTCTACTACCCAGATGCCAGCCGTGGCACACCTCCATTTCCAGACTTCCAAGCAGCTCCATGATTCTCTTCTGAGGAATATCTTCCTCACCGAACCAGAGGGGCATTCTACACCAAAGATGCGAATACAAATGGCCTGAGGCGGTATGGGCTCCTGAAGCTCCCTGAGGCTCAGTCTGTACCCACCACTGCCAAAGCAGGGGACCCATTTTAAGCATAAAGGATGAGCCAGCCAGGATGTGCCCCAGGCACAAGATTCCCACCTGGTTTAGGGAGAGTGGTGCAATGATAAGAGAGAACTTGGGGTTCATTTCTGACTGGCAAGCAACACTGATGACATGGGGAAAAGAATCCTAACAGTTGGCTGTGAGCTAGACCAGGAAGTTCTAGCGGATGCTGCCATCCAGTCAGAAGGGGGTCTACTGCCTCCTCACACAACTCTCAGCCAAATTTCAACTTGACTCCTTGCCCCGTCGTGTCAAAACTAACTCATAACTGAATCTCCAGTCAGTTTTCAACGCATGTACATTGCACAGCAGGAAATTATCCATCTTACTCTTGCTGAGCAGCTGCTAGATTCAAACTGCTTGCCTTCAGGTTAACAACACAACTTATTACCTACTAGGCCACCAGAGCTGAACTTTGAGGAAAACTCCAGGGTGAAATTTGCTAAACTATGACTCTGGAAGAGGGTAAATAGGCCAATATCTCACTTTCCAAATAGGAAACTGGATCCAAAAAGGAGAAGGCAGGATGGATCACAAAACCAGACTCATCCAGTAATAAAACACAGCTATGGAAGATAAATGGTCATAAATTTGATCCAAGCCCCATTGTGATCAAGTTTTAACTTCTCCAAGACTAGTATCCTTATGGGGAAACCCTGGTGGCATAGTCTGTTGGGAGCTGTGATGCTAACCCAAAAGCTGGCCACTCTGACAGTTCAAATCCAGCAGCAGTTACGAGAGAAAGATGGGCAGTCTCCTCTCACTGCATACTTTATAGCCTCAGAAACCCACTTGAGAGTAGGTTCTAACTTCATGGCAATTAGAGTAGTGAATTAAAACAACAGTGACACATGGAGTTGTTGTTATGTGCTGTCGAGTTGCCTTCCAATTTATAATGACCCTATGTACAACAGCCCTAAACCCTGCTCTATTCTGTGCTAATCTTATTGTCTCTGACACATTTATCCTCATTACCCCAGTCACTGAATCAATCCATTGCATAGAGGGTCTTCCTCTCCTGTGCTGTCACTCCACACTCCCAAGCATGATGACCCTTTCCAAGGATTGGTCCTGCTTTACAATATATCCAAAGTACATCAAAAAAAGCTTCAGAATCCTTGACTCCATGGAGCTTGTTGGTTTCACCCTCCCTAGGATGAACCTGTTTGTTCTCTTAGCAGTCCATGGTATGTTCAATACTCTTCTCCAGCACCACATCTCAAAGGCATCAATTCTCCTTTAGTCATTGTCCAGCTCTCAGATGCATAGCAAGTGACTGCAAAGACCATGGCCTGTGCCAGGTGTACCTTAGTCTTCAGACTGACATCACTGCTCTTCAGTATTTTGGAGAGGTCTCTGACAGCAGGTTTTCCTAATGCAATATATCCTTTAATTTCCTGGCTGCTGGTGCCATGAATGTTGACTGTGGAGCCGAGCAAACTAAAGCTGTTTACAATCTCAATCTCTTCACCATCCATCAAGATGCTGCCAATTAGCCCAGTGCTGAGAATCTTTGTTTTCTTGATATTGAGGTTCAATCCATATTGAAGGCTGTAGTCCTTGACCTTCTGCAGCAAGCGCTTCAGGTCCTCCTCAGTTTCAGTGAACAGGGTTGTGTCATCTGCATAACACAGATTGTTGATGAGTCTTCCTCCAATCCTGATGCCACATTTCTCCTCACAGAGCCCAGCCTCCTGGGTAATTTCTACCTTATATAGATTGAAAAGATATGAAGATATCCAATATAGGAACAAGATATTTACAGATGCCCAAATGGAGGGAAAAAGAGAATGAGGGGCAGAAAAAGAGGAGGGACAGAGAAATCATTAGGGTAGCTGAGATTAGTCGGTGGATTGGAAGAAGGGGTGGGGTGAATGAATAAGCAGGGAACAGGGAACAATGGGAATTTATAATCACCTATGAGTTGTAGTCAACTCAATGGTACAAAACAACAATGGGAACTTGAGACAGTATAATAAAAGACATTGATAAATAAGGGAGTGCTCCGCTGACCTAGTGACAAGAAGTTGCACTGCAATCTAGAGGTATGCGGTTCAAATCCACCAGCTGCTCCGCTGGAGAAGGAGGGGCAACCTCCTCCTGTACCAGTCAGATCTGATTTGACGGTACACACACAATAATAAAATAATTTTTAAAAAGACATTGATAAATAGTAAAGCAACTCTACAAAACAATGTCTATGAATGATTATATAAAACATAATGTATATGAATAATTACATTTTTTAAAAAAGAGTCCAGTATACCGCAGAAGCATAATAAATTTCAGTACTCAGTTCCATCATTTTCTACCACACTGAGCTCAACTTTTAATATGTTTCAACTATTTGACTAGATGATTCTTTACAGTTCTGCCTCAAACCAGAAGTGCTGTCCTGGTGGGCAGAAGCACATCCACTGGCTGGCACAGGGCCAGGAAACATCCACGTTTTCGGGGACTGTAGGGAAAATCCAGTTAGAGTCTCAGGCTGTTTTATCCTGTCACTTATCCTCCGAAGCTGTCATAACAGCAGTCCCAAGGAAGGACAGTCCTTCCTCCTATGGCCTTGGTTCCCCCACCCCAAAACCGAGGAAGAACAACATTTCATTGCCAATATCACATTTATGGGTGCTCCTGAAGCCGGCCAGGAGGGACTGAGGAAACTGGAGGCAGGGCCCTTCCTACCTACACATCTAAAAAGAGCGGTTCCTGATTAGAGGAAACACACAGACTTGGTGTCTCCAGGGAGCAGAGTTAGAATCTAAGAGCAGTTACAAGGTTATCATGAGATTGTAGGTGATATCTACTATACATATACTTTTTAGATGGTTAGATGCTTTTACGTCTATCTTCTCAGAAAAGTATAACAAGCCATTCCAAAAGGGAGTAACTACAAGATGGTGCTTAGGGGAGGCTGGGTAAAGGTGAGAAGCAATGACTTGAAGGTCTCTCCCAGACCCAAGTGTCAATGAGGTCATAAGAGGGGCAAAACTCAGCTCTACAAAAAACCCAGGATACTGAATGTACAAAAAGCCCAGGATACTGAATGGATAATCCAGTGCCAAACATTGCATACTAAGAAGCTGGTTGCTTTAATGAAGGTCCAAAATGCCTTCTCGCAGGCCAGAATATTAAAGGCCAAATTACACCACTCGTGTATCCAACAATCTACTTGCAGCTCTTCAGCAGAAAAGGCCGAGATAAAATGTCCGGCCTCCCTCTCAAACACAAAAGTTGGAAATTCACTTGCATCGTGAGCCTAGCAAACCAGGATCTACAGTACTGACCCAGTGAGGAAAGTAGGCCACCCATTGGGGGGCCTGGCACCTGCAGCTGAAGCATTCCAGGCTGCGCCTCCCAGGGCACACACATATCTGTCCGCTCAGTCTCCACACCATTAACAAGCATGCATTTCCCTTGGCTGATCCCCACCAGGCTAATTGAATGGGGGAAGGCAGCTTTCTTGGGACAAAGAAACTCACTCCACTCAACAACCTGCCATAGTCTAAGTGGGCCACTTCTTTTCTCTGAAGCTAAGATCTCAGTGCCAGGTAAAGAAAGTGAAAATGAACAGATATATAAAGAAAGTAGAGAGAAGAGACACAGAGGGCTGTTCTAGTCCAACTTTCCAACTAGGGTTCCAGTCTTTGAGGCTTTGCCACAGACCCAACCAAACTCTAAATCAGCAGCCCCAGTGATCAGGCTCATCAATTACTACAATTCAGAAAAATTCTTTCTTTATATTAAAACCTGGCTTCATGTTTCACCTTCTTCCACCCTAGGTCTTTAGTTCTTCCACAAACATTTATGCCTCGTCCACGGCTAAGGGGGAGCTCTGGGGGCACAGTTATACGGAACTGCTAATCTCTCCAGGGTGCTTGTATCTCCCAGTGGCTCCTCCAGAGAAATACAGGCAATTTCTCCCATAAAATGTACAGAACCCAAAACAAAACTAGCTGGAGGGTGAGCTATGAGTCAGTTCTGACTCCTGGGCAATGAGAATGCAGCACAAGAATGAGCCACTGTGAAGAAGAATTGTCTTCTGCCCAGTCTCAAATTTAATTATGCTTTCCATTTTTTCCCCCTCTTGTGAATTGGATGACATTTTACAGAGCAGATCAGTTTTCCTTTTAACAATTTATACACATTTTGGGTGACAGTTTACAGAAAGCGCTGACTTTCCCCTCAAAAATTCATTCACTGAGTATGAGGATCCAAGGTGGGAGAAGGGGGGGAGCAGAGGGGTGAGGATGGGTGGGGTGGGGAAGAGTTAATCATAAGGTCGCAAATTTGATGGGTAGGGGTAGTGAAAGAAATAAAAAAGATCATGTGGAAAACAATGTTTTCAAACTGTGTAAGTAAACCAGTATAGAGTTTAAAAAAAAAAAAAGAATTCATGCACATTTTATTTCATGACACTGATTCCAATCTCCACAAAGTAGCACTTCTCGTCCCACTTCTCTGTATGTACTGACTCCACCCCTCTCCCTTTCCTAACATTGTTTGTCTTCTGAACTTTGTCCTGGGGAAAATTCTGCCCTTTAAATCACAAACAGGGTGATTGTTCTAAGGAGCAAACCTCCCGAGTGGCATTGTTCACTGTATATACGTGTCTGTTGTTTAGCTGGTGATGTCACCTTGAGGAGTTGCACTGCTAACTCAAAGACCAGGTCTTTCCAGCAGTTTAAATCCACCAGCAGCTCCAGGGCAGAAACACGGCAATCTCTTCTTGTAAAATTTACAGCCACAGGAACCCAAAAGAGGGTCAGTTATGAGCCAGTCCCAACTGCACGGCAATGAAAGAGTTAGTGTTTAATGCAAAAGTGAAGCATGAGGCTAAGTTCCGTTCCAGGCCTGAAGCATGACTAAAGGCCATAGTCTCAAGGATTCTATCAATCTCTGTCTGACCAATAACTCTGGTCCCTTTTATTTTTCATGATTGTGAGGGTTTTCATTTTTTTTTTTTTCCTCCCACTTTATCCAGAACCTTCTAAGTAATCCATTCCAGAGGAGTGTTCATGTTCTGGTCTCGAGTCATCAACACTGAGGTTTGCATAATCCATTCATTCCTTGGACCAGTGGTTTCCATACCTCTTGGATTTTTTTTTTCAGTCTTCTTTGCTCTGGACAGAGAGAGATTGATATTACACCTAAGATAGTCACTCACAACTTTTTATTATTCCAGTCAATACTCACCGAAGTAGGATGTAGAGCATTGTCTTTGTGGACTATATCACCAGATATGTATATTGTATTTTTGTTATGTACCATCAACACACAAGTTGAGACTGACCCATAGCTGGCCTTCCAGCAGGTTTTCAGAGGCAATAAACCACACAGGAGACTGTCTTTCTCCCACAGAGCATCTGGTGGATTCAAACCATGTCCTTAGCATTGGCAGCACAAATCCTTACCTCTGAGCCACCAGAGCTCCCTATATAGATATACACACACACAGACATCATATATATGTCTGTTTGTATATGTACATATACACACCATCATCAAATTCCATCAAGTTAAGGACAACTCACAGCAGCTCAGTAAACAGATCTGAACCCTGTCCTAACCTATGTCATCCTCTCAGTTTGACATACTTGAGCCTGTTGCTGTAGTCACCTGGTGAAGGTCTTTATCTCCTTCACTGTCTCGCCACCTTCCCAAGCACCATGTCCCTCTCCAAAAAATAACTTCTAGTAACATGTCCAAAGTATGTGAGATGAAAGTTTATTATTTTTGCCTCAAAGGAGCACCTTCTTCAAGACATACCTGTTTTTATTCTTTTGGAAGCCCAAGGGATATTCAGCACTCTTCTTCAACACTACAGCTCAAAGCCATCAATACTTCTTCTGCCATCCTTATTCATTTTCCAGCTCTCAGATTCATAGCTTGTAATTGGAAAACCCATGGCCTGAATTGAGTATATCTTAGTCCTCAAACCAACAGCGTTGCTCTTTAATAATGTGCAGAGGTCCCTAACTGAAGTCTTTGCCAGTGCAGTAAGTCTCTATTAGGACTGCAGAGCCCTTTCCTTCCTCTCTCAGAAGTCCCACTGAAAGAATCCATCACAGGAAACAGCAGCTGTGCTCTTTCTCTCTGTCAAGAATGTAAAACTGTCCTACCCCCTTTCCCAAGAATAGTTATGAGATTCCAGTCCACTTCCCTATCTTGGAGAAAACATCCGTGAGCATCGCCTTTCCCAAGTTCCTTGTAAGAGAATGTAAAACCCCTCTCTAACTTTTAGTGGGGGCTGATCTTCTGTTAGAGAGCCAGCCTGGCAGTTTCTCCTAATAAACTTTCTTGGCCTGAATTGGGTTCTATCCTTCCTTAGTGGCCTTACATTTATGATGCCAAAACCCCGGGGGTCGGGGAGGAGCACCTGCCAGGAGGCAACAAACCCTGATTCCCAACTTTCCCTATCTCTTTTTCTCTGCCTCACTTTTTCTCTTCATCTCCTTTCACGACTAACCCACAGAGACTAGAGAGCTCTCCATGCTTACTACATTGCACTAAACAGAGATACAAAGGACCTTACAGACTTCCTGATCTCCTGGCTGCTGGTGTCAAGTATACTGGTTGGGAATCCAAGTAAGATGGCATTGTGATAGTTGCAATATTTTCTCCATCTATCATGAAGTTGCCTATCAGGCCAGTGGTGAAAATTTTTGCTTTCCTGATGCTGAAATATAATCCATATTGGAGGTTGTAGTCTTTGAACCTCTGTAGTAATGCTTCAAGTCTTCCTCACTTACAGCAAGCAAGGTTGTATCACCAGCATAATGAAGGTTATTTATGAATTAATCATCATCTGATCCTGATGTGACATTCTTCTTCATAGACTAACTTCTTGAATACTTTGTTCAACATACAGACTAAATAGGTATGGAGAAAGGATACAACCCTGATGCACATCTTTCTTAATTTTAAACTATGTAGTGTTCCTTTGTTGTTGACTCAATAGCCTCTTGGTCTAGGGATAAGTTTACATGAGCACAATTAAGTATTCTGGGACTCCTATTCTTCTCAATGTTAGCCACAATTTGTTATTATCCCACTTGAATTTAAAAAGCCATCTTAAGAATAGGGTTGAAGCAGTGAACACCAATTCTTGGAGACCGGATGAGCTGTGGGATGATATCAAGGATATCATTCCATGAAGAGATCACTGCAAAGATAGAGGAGGGAAAAAACCCAAAATGGCTATTGGAAGAGATCCTGAAAATTGCACTAGAGCATCAAAAAGCCAAACAAAGGGAAGAAATGCTAAAGTAAAAGAGTCAAACAGAAGACTTCAAAGAGAAGCTTAACAAGACAAAGTGGAACGTGCAGAGACCTAGACGTGGAGAATAAAAAGTGAAGAAGGCATTGGCAAAAAATAAGGCCTCCTCCGGAGGAGTACTACTACTAAGTTGTATACCAAAGTCCAAAGGGATAAGGGGAAGGAGGAGGGAGGCTGAAGGTGGGGAGAAGGTGAAATCTCTAGGTCACAGAGTTTGATACGCAGAGCAAACGGGGAGAGGGAATTGGGAAGGATCCAGTGGGGACCTGGTGTTGGGATATTGGTGGGTATGGTCAGTGGTTTTATAAAACTCAATGCAAAGAAATGATAATGTGAAACATGACGTGAATGGAGGAGCACGTGTGTATGAATGAAACACAATGTATATGACTTTTGTGTGCAAACCAATGTAAAATTTAAAAAAATAAATAAGGCCTCAGGAGTCAAGGGATTACCAATTGACAGATTTCAAATGGACATGCTACCAGTCTATGCCAGGAAATTTGGAGGAGAGGACAGCTGTCTGGTCAACTGACTGGAAGAGATCAATATTTGTTCCCATCTCCAAGAAAAATGGTTCAGTGGAATATGAAAATTATCGAACAATTAGTATCACATGCAAGCAAAAAGCTGCTGAAAATCATTCAAAATATCTCAAACAGGACATGGAGAACTGCCAGAAGTTTAAAACCTCAATTTAGAAAAGGCCCTTGTGCCAGGGATATCTTTGCTCATATTGTCAGATCCTGGCTAAAAGCAAGAATACCAGAAGCATGTCTATTTGTGCTTTATTGACTATACAAAGGAATTTGACTGTAAATATACACATACATTTGTTGTTGTTGTGTGCCATCAAGTAGGAACCCACGCATAGCTGACTTTCCAGCAGGTTTTCAGAGGCATTAAATCACATAGGAGGAGATTGCTCATCTATCTTCTGCATACATATGAGGACACTGGTGTCAGAATGGTGAGAAGTTGTGCTGCCAACCCAAAGGCACACAGTTCAAATCTACCAGCTGTTCTACACTAGAAAGATGGGTAACCACCTTCCATGCAATTACAGCCTCTAAAAACCAGCTGGTTGGTCAGCTATGAGTTGGTCCCAACTTGATGGTACATGACAATTACATAGTTACATGTGTATACATACATATATATACACACATATACATACATACATATATATCAGTGTGTCAGCTTTGTTGATGCCCTCTGAGGAAGCAGCTGTTCCACAGTTCTCTCTCCTAGGTTCTGATGACAGTCAGTGAACCTTGGCATTCTTTGCTTGTATACAATTCTTCACATGGCCATTATTTTCCTGTCTCTGTATATCTTCTCTTTTCTATAAACACCAGCCATGCATGGTGGTGTAGTACATAAAGTGTCAGGTAACTGCCTCCAGGGTCAGTGGTTTGAATCTACCAGTCGCTCCATGGAGTTCAGTCTCCGTAAAGAGTTAAAACCTTGGAGACCTGAGGGAAAGTCAGCATGAATTGGTATCAACTCTATAGCACAGTCAGCTTTGGTTTTGATTTCTACTCCACTATGAATTCACGTTAGCAGAACTGATGACATATTCAGATAACCTATTTCCAAATATGTGCACAGGTATGAGGAGTTAGGACTTCAACATTTATTTCAGGAAGACAAATTAATCCATTCCAAAACAGTTATCCTAAGAGTAGGCCCTCCAAGGTCCTGAAGAACCCTAATTTGACTGACAGTGAAAGACTGTGGAGACAGCCAATGATTAACAAAGAACGCTTCAAGTCAAGTCACATGTTAGAAAGAGGAAGTGCATGAAGACACCGGTCACAGTCAAGGCCAGTTTGTGAACCCACTGCGTAACCCTGTGAACAATTCACTTTTCTGAGCTCAGCTGTGGAACTGAGCCTTGAGCACAAAGTTCACCCTAAGGGGAGTTACCTGGCTCAGGTATGGAATTCCTCAAAGGCTTCTCGCCAGAAGGCGCTGGACAGGGCCCCAGGTGGGGGCTGAGTCAGTCTGAGGAGGAGACATGGTGTCAGCGTCTAGCTAATGCTCAAATAGATCATGAATAATTTGCTGGAAGCAGCTGAAGGCCATACACATTCTCCAGCCATCCAATGTGAGCTATATGTTGTTTTTCAACTTATTTTGTTTCCTCCTTGTGCCAAAAAAGAAACAAGTTTGGGGCCATGAGAACAACCCTGCTTCCTCTCCTCGGCAGCACTGCATTTGTCAAGGCCCGGGCTTTTATTGGTGTTTTGTCTACAATGGTTTTTGGCCACATAACTGTGAACCAAATGAGGTAACTCAAATTGAAATCTCTGGCTGCATTGTGGCTAGTGGCTAATGACTCTCTGCCTGTTAGCAGAGATAAATAGGCAGGCATGACAAACAAGTGGCCTATGGACCTGGAGCCAGCAAATGTCACAGACCAGGGGCTCTCGATTAGGGCCCCAGAAGGAGAAAGCTTAGGAAAAAGAACAGGACCTGCCCTAGCTTTAGGGTGAATGTCACAGTGCTGTGCGCTCCAGCAGATCTCCATTCCAAGTGCAGCAAGGAAGGCATCTGCAGCCTCAGCTTCCCCATCCTGAGTGACCACATAATTGAGCTCAGAGAAATGGTAAAAAGGTGAGTACTTTTCCCTAGTCCTTTCTTGCTCCCTCCTGCAGAAGTGAGAAGTGGAGGAAGAAAAGAGAGACAGAGAGAGTCCCACATCATGGCTGAGATCAGACAGTGCATTAGCCAGGAGGCTGGGGATTGAGCCAGATTTGATTCAGAAGAATAAAGAACTAGGACATTTCTAAAATCCGAACAGCACAGATCAAATTCGTACTGGGTATACTTGGTTTTCAATTTACCATGCTTCACGTTTTCCAACAGTGCAGAGCTGTAGATGCAAACCACTCATCTCTTTCAGCTCTTTTGCAGTGACTATGGAACTCTGGTGGCCAAGTGGCAAGAATCTGCACTGCGGTCCTGAAGGTAGCTGATTTGAATCCACCGGCTGCTCCTCAAGAGAAGGATGGGCTATCTCTTCCAATGCAATTAACCGCCTCTGAAAACCTCTTGAAGGGTCAGCTATGGGTCATTTCCGACTCAATGGCACACAACAACAAACTCAATCTTAAGCAGGCTGCAGTGGCCTGGTGGTAAAAGAAACTGCACTGCAATCCCAAAGACATGCAGTTTGAATCCACCAGTCGGTCCACAGAAAGAGGAGTTCATTATTCCATGCAATTATAACTGCCTCTTAAAACCCACTGGAGGGTCAGCTGTGGGTAAGTTCTGACTCAAGAGTATACAACAACAACCCTCTCAAACTCAGATGTCCCCTACACTTCCAGAGAAGATGTGGTTTATGGTCTTCTAGAACCTGCAACTGGTGATTGAGACTTCTCTATGACAAAGAAAAATGTAGGTTGGCTGAGGGCTTTGCACTGTCAACCAAAACAAAACCTCAAACTCATTGTCATAGAATCAGAACCAACTCAAAGCTGACCCTTCCATGAGTTTCCGAGGCTATAAATTACAGGGGAAGAAATCACTCCCTTCCTTCCTTGGATTGGCTGGTGAATTTGAACTACCAGAGAGGTGTAGTCTCTGGTTTAGCACTGCAACTCTCTAACCTAGATCACAAGTGCTCCCTTCACCATCAATATGCACCTGAATGCATCCATGTGAGGATTAAGCATGAATCAACCCTTATTAAGAATATGTCTTGGGCCTTCTTTCCTTTACATATTAACCTTTTTAAACAAAGTTTTGGAGTCAATATGAATAGCATAGCCAGTATTCATCAATATCCAACTCTTCTCCTGTGAAAGGGAGAATGTGGCACCACGTGACTGGTTCTGGCCAATGGGTTATGAACAAGCAGACAAATGCACTTTCAAATTGAAACATGAAAATTGTGTGGCTAGAGGACCCTCCTTTCATCTACCACAGCAATTAGAAGAGGCCATGTGTTCCAGCGGCTGTTGCTACAAGTCCTAGGACCTGAATGCCTATATGGAGCACAGTTCAGCTCCCTGATGTGTAAGACGGAAAGCGTGAGCGTGAAATGATATATTCAACTAAATCATTGAATCCCTGGGTTGATTTGCTACCTGACCTTACATGTCTTGAACTACAGGGAACAATCCCCTAAAAAGCTGTACCACAAGCCAGAGTTTTTTGGTTTGATTTTTTCGAGGGGAACGAAAAGGGTCATAAATTGGCAGATGTTAGAAAGCCCAGATGGGAGTGTAGGTCCTGGATACAAAGCCTGCAGGCAGACAAGAGCAGCTTTTCCAAATTCACAGTCTCTAGTGATTAACCTCACCCTGCTTTACCAGCAAGCACATATCCCCCCAACATCCTGAACTGCCTTCTGCTTTGTCCCCTCCTTCTCTGCATCCCAGTCATCCATGTGGCCTTCTTGGGGATTGGAGGTGACTCAGTGGGGCCTAGGGAAGAACCAGCTATGTCATTCTTAGGACACAGTGAAAAAGAAACATTTGGGGCCCCTTATGCAAAAATAACAATTTCAACATGGTAATAGTGGGGCCCAGGTAAGCATGGGGCCCTGGATAACTGAGCAAATGAAACAGAGAGGTAACAAGGCTGAGCAAGAATGAGGGCATGGCAGGAAATCAGCACTCAGCGTGAGCAATCAGTGCCTGAGTCACAGCGCCCTCCCTCGAAAGGCCCCAGGAGAAAGAAGCAACTCCTGTAAAGGCCGAGCCCAGTAAGGGAAGCAATTTGGACACATCCACACCCCAGACTAGGCCTCACCTCACATCGAGCAGCTGGCTGAGGGAGCTGCGGAGATAACGTCAGTCTTCTGGTGGCCCAAGATATCAGAGTAAGTAGTTGAGACCCAAGCCCTAGCTTCCATAAACAGAATGTGTGATGGGGAGTGACGAGAGTCATTCTACACACTCATCTGAAGAAAGAGGCCACCAGCACTGCGCCGTCTGCCAGCCTCAGGAAAGCACCTCAAGAGAAGAGAGCAAAGTGTCTCATCAGTCCCAGGCTGAGAGCAGGAAGAGGCAGGTGAGTCACAGTGGGGAGGTCACCTCAATTATCTCACACTCAGAGGAGGGTCCCCTTCCCTCACTGAGGGAACCAGAGTCCTGACCTGTGGCCCCACGCGCCCATCTCCCTCCTACCTGATCCTTCTCTCCTTTATCCGGTGAGGTAGCATGAGTAGGACAGAGAAGGTTCACCATGAACCATCGAGGTGACCCTCACAAAGCCACTCCTCTCTAATCAAAGTCATCGCTGACTATCATCTTGGGAGAACTCATACTCAACAAAGTCAGCCTTGTTGATTTGCCAGCTACCATCAAGCTGGACCCCAACCAACGGCAGTCCCCAGGCACAAGAAAACAAAATGCCTCCCAGTCTTACACCATTCCTGTGACCAGGTTGGAACTGTGTCATTGTGACCCACACAGTTTCCAATGGCTGATATTCAGCAGTAAATCTCCAGGCCTTTCTTCCTAGTTTATTTGAATTGAGATGTTCTGTTGGAACCTGTTCTAATAACACATAAGCCTCCGCTGACAGAGGGTGCTGGCTTGACCGGAGGTACATGGACTAGGAATCAAATCTCCCACATGGAGGTGCGAGTCTTAGCACTGAACCACAGGGAACTGAGTTTCAAATCCTCTAGGGAACAGATGGAGTAGCATTTCTGGAGCCATTCACCTTGCAGGGGCTCAGGGACACTCTGCTCAGCCCCCAGTCTCCAGGCAGCTTCACCACATGGTGATGTTCTCTCCATTTTTGGTTGCTCCAGGCAGGGGCTTTGCTGTGGAAGCAGCGCTGTCCAGCTGGCACCATGGTGCACCACTCACAAAGGCAGTGTGTAATTCCCATAAAATCTCTCTCTTGCCCTCCACCCAGTTCTAATGGACCCCACAGAACAATTTACGATACCCTGGTGGGGAAGACTTCATCCACCACCAAGAACCATCACACACAGGGTCTCCTGGTCATCCCCCAGCTCTCCTGTGGTCCCAGCTGGATCACAGGAGCTCTGTCGAAATCATGCCCTTCCTGGCCTGAAAAGAGGGGCTGTTTGTTCTATGAAGAGCAGGAAGAGCCGAGGTGTCACAGATTGTAAGTAAGGATGTAAGCAAAAAGCACTAAAGTCTCCTATTGCCATCATCACCCAAGAGACACTGAGCAGAGGGGGACAGGCTTGCACAGCGTTTAAAAAATTCTTTCCTTGTGGCCAAAATTGACATCAAAAGAGACACTGAATATCGCACGAAAGCACTGAGAAGCCAAAGCAAAGGGAAGAAATCAAGATATTAAGGAGATGAACAGAAGATTTCAAAGGGCAGCGCAGGAAGACAAAGTAAATTATTATAGGGTAATGTATAAAGAACTGGATTTGGAAAATCAAAAGAGACGAACTCACTCAGCATTTCACAAGCTGAAGGAACTGAAGAACAAATCCAAGCCTTGAGTTGCAATACTTAAGGTTGTGGCAGAGGGAAGAATGTTGAATGGCCCAGGAAGCATCAAAAGAAGATGGAAGGAGTACCGAGTCACTCAAGAATTGGCTGACACAGTAGAATTTCATGAAACTACATATGACCAAGAGCCTGTGGTGACAAAGGAGGAAGTTCAAGCTGTCCTGAAGGAATTAACAAAAAACAAGGTCCCAGGAATAATGTTGTTGTTGTTGTTGTTGTTGTTGTTGTTGTTGTTACGTGCCGTTGAGTCGCTTGCTACTCATAGCAACCCTATGTACAACAGCCCTAAACTCTGCTCTGTCCTGTGCCAATCGCACCATCTCTGACACACCCATCCCGATTACCCCCGTTACTGAATCATAGAGGACCTTCCCCTCATGTGCTGTCCCTCCACCCTACCAAGGATGATGTCCTTCTCCAAGGACCGGTCCCTCCTTACAGCATGTCCAAAGTATATTAGACGAAGCCCCAGAATCCTTGCCTCTAAGGAGCTGCCCGGTTTAACCCTTTCCAGGATGAATCTGTTTTCCTAGCACTCCATGATACCCTCAATACTCTTCTCCAGCACCACAGCTCAAAAGCATCAATTCTCCTTCTATCCTCTTTAGTCATTATCCAACTCTCTGATGCATAACAAGTGATTGCAAAGACCATGGGCTGTATCAGATGCACCTTAGTCTCCAGAGAGACACCATTGTTCAATACTTTGGAGAGGTCCCTAACAGCAGACTTTCCCATCACAATACGTCTTTTAATTTCCTGGCTACTGGTGGCGAGAGTGTTGACTGTGGAGCCAAGCAAATTAAAGCTGTGAACAATCTCAATCTCTTCACCATCCATCCTGATGCTGCCAATTGGCCCCGTGGTGAGAATCTTTGTCTTCTTGACATTGAGCCTCAATCCATATTGGAGGCTGCAGTCCTTGACCCTCTGCGGCAAGCACTACAGGTCCTTCTCAGTTTCAGCAAGTAGGGTTGTGTCATCTGCATATCACAGATTGTTGATAGATCTTCCACCAATCTTGACCCCACATTTCTCCTCATAGAGCCCAGCCTCCTGGATAATCTGTTCTGCATACAGGACTAGATGGCATTATTTCAATAAATAGTTGCTGCCTTGATTGCGCTTACCAAGTTGTGCCAAGAAATCTGGAGGACAATCACTTGGCCAACTGACTAGAAGAGATTCATATTTTGATGACCCAAAAGAGTGTGGAAATTATCAAACAATATCACTAATACTACACATGAGCAAGATCCTGCTGAAAATTATTCAAAATTATTGGAACATCAAGCACCTCAACAGAGAACTGCCAAATGTACAGGCTGGGTTTAGAAGAGGCCATGTTACTAGGGATATTATAGCCAATGTTAGATGGATCTTAGCTGAAAGCAGAGTACCAGAGGAATGTCTGTGTTCCATTGACTGTGCAAAGACATTTGACTGTATGGATCACCACAAACTGTCACTGACTCTGAGAAGACTAGGAATCCCAGAACACTTGAATGTGCTCATGCAAAATCTATACTTGGACCAGGAGGCAGTCATCAGAACAGAGCAAAGAAACACTGCATGGTTCAAAATCAGGAAAGGTGGGCACCAAGGATACATCCTATCTGCAAACCATTTCAATCTATATGTGTAACAGATCATCCAGGAGCCTTGGTTCTGTGAAAAGGAATGTGGCATCAGGATTGCAGGAAGGCTTATCAACAACCTGTGTTATACAGATGACACGACCTTGCTTAACAAAACTCAAAAGACCAGAGGCACTTGCTGCAGAAGGTCAAGGACTTCAGTCTTCAATATGGATTGAAGCTCAATATCAGGAAAACAAAGATTCTCACCAATGGGCCAATTAGCAGCATCTGATATACAATGAAGAGACAGTTAACAGCTTCAAATGGCTTGGCTCCACAATCAACACTTTTGGTACCAGCAGCCAGGAAATCAAAAGACAAATTGCATTGGGAAAATTTGCTGTCAGGGACCTCTCCAGAATACTGAAGAGCAATAATATCCATCTGGAGACTAACGTGCACCTGATCTTTGAAATTGCTTGCTTTGCATCAGAGAGCTAGGAAATGACCATGGATGATAAAAGAATTGATGCCTTTTAATTTTGGTGTTGGACTACTAGAACAAACAGGTTCATCCTGGCAAGGATTTTGAAGCTTCATCTGACATACTTTGGCCATGTTACAAAGAGAAACAAATCCTTGGAGAAAAACATCATACTTGGGAGAGTGGAGGGACAGCACAAGAGAGAAAGACCCTGGATGAGATGGGTTGACTCAGTGGCTGCAGTCATGGAGGTAGGCATGTCAGAGAATGAGCTTGGCTCAGGACAGAGCAAGGTTCAGAGCTGTTGACTCATAGGGTCACTATGAGTTGCAACTTGACTCAATGGCACATAACAAAAACAGTGGACAAACACTTGCACTGTTGGCCCAAAGACCTGCAATTCTCATACACCAGATGCTCTGTTGGAGAAAGATGAGCAATATCCTCCTATGTGATTTACAGCCTCTGAAAATCTGCTGGAGGGTCAGCTATAAGTGTGTTCTAATTTGACAGCAATGAGTTTTTTGAGTTTCATACAGCAAATTGGGCAGAAAGTTGCAGGATTGGGAAAGCAACTCTCTCATCTAACTTTTAAAGAATTCTCTAAAGGATAGAATCTAGTCTCTACCCTGTCGATAAGGAATCTACAGAAAGAGTGGCTAGTGGGATCACCTAAGTCACTGGACAGGTCTGAGTAGAGCCTGTTCATCTGGCTCTCAGAAAGGTGACCACTTCCTCTGAATGGAGCCTTGTACAGTCTCCATCCCAGGGCTTGAAGGGCCTTCAGTGCCCCTGATAAACCGCCTACCCTAATGGAAGATGAGGATGAGGGTGACTCTGTTCTCGCTGCATGTGGTCTCTGAACACACCTGCAATTAGCCTCCCTAGGTTCCCATGGTAGCTCTTGTGGCCTAGTGGTAAGAAGCTATGCTGCAATCCCCAAGTCACGTAGTTCAAATCTATCAGCTGTTCTGTGGGTGAAGGATGGACAAGCTCCTCCCTTGTAATTTACCACCTTTGAAAGATTGCTGGAGGGTCAGCTATGGGTCTTTTCTGACACAAACGCACATAACAGTAATATACATTCTTAAGAAAGCTTAGGTGACTTCATCCATAGCCACTGGTGAGAGTCAGCGCCCAGAGCCATCAGGGGCTTTAATCTCGTTGCCCACTGCTGTGGTGTGGACAGCTGAAACCCAGGCCCC
>NW_006399759.1:18673038-18702874 GCF_000299155.1 Elephantulus edwardii | reverse complement strand
TGATAAGAAACTTCAGTACAACCGCAAAAATTTGAATCCACCAGCCTCTCCATGGGAGAAGCCTGGGTGATCTCCTCACATGCAATTTACAGCCTCTGAAGACCCATTGATGAGTCAGATATAGTTTAGTTCCAACCCAAATTCACAGAAAAACAGCAGGTGCCCATAGGACCTGGCATGTGGCCTCAGGTCTACTAACAAGCTTCCCTTCTCTAGGTTTGAAAGCCCCAATTTTGTGTTGCCTAGTGTGGGGCTCCCGCTGAGCCTTCCCCCAGCTCCTTCAAGGAAGCCCTAATGGGGACATTCTCATCATTGCCCAAAGCTCTAAGTTGCAGAACCCACATTTAGACAATCTAGCTTACCTACTACACACAACTCGGCAGACACCCTCTCACCTTAAGAGTCCACTATGAGAGAAAGTCAGGACTCAGGTGAGTGAGAAAGACAAACTTTTGAGTCTGGCACCTGGGAGATGGGTGCTGTCCTTTAAAATAAAAGTGGACTCCTTAGGAAAATAAAGCACATCGCAGTTGCTTGAATGGACAACAGAGAAATGAATCTCTCCTTAGTGGACAAGATAAACTTGTAGCTCTCCTGGGCACTGAGGAAAAGAGTAAGCTCTGAGAAAGTGGAACTGGAGACTCATAGGGCGAATCACCGACTAGAGGGGCAGAGGCCACACCAGCAGTGTCCGGAAGATGGTGACACAGAGGTTCAAGGGCTGGCAAAAAGCCCTGCAGACCTACCCTGAGCCACAGCTGTGTGGTCTGGGATAAGCACTCAGTCTATGGGGATATTGGATTTTAGGAGCACCTGAGAAGAGCATTTTACACTTTTATGCCTTAAAACAGAAAAAACTGGATAAATTGTGCATACTGTATTGAAACAGATGAGGGGAAAAACAGATTAGAGGCGATATATGATTATTATGGTTAGCGCATGAGTCCCGAATTAAGGTTGCATAGAGAAGTGTACTTGGTGTGGGGGATGGGGGAATTGTATACCAATGAAGGAATTCTTTTTCTTCTTTTCAGAGAGGAGTGAACTGGTGGGGAGGGGTGGACAGGGAGAAAAGCGCAGCGATGAATGAATGGAAATCCAAACTCTCTGTAAATGTTTCTTAAAATTAATAAAAATGGGGGGGGGGAAGGAGAAAAAAAACAGAATCACAAAGGAGAACAAATGGGTATCTGCAAACACAATGTTCACAGAATCTCCATGCCCACAAATACACCCCCTACAAGTAGACTTTTAAAATGGCCTCTGCTTCTAAAGATTAAATTCCTGTGATCATCAAAAACTTTTTCCAACAGTGTGAAAAGAAAACCTACTGACTTGGAACAAACATTTGGCAATACCATCTACAACAACAAGTAAGGCACCTGTCTAGAATGTCAAATCCACCAACAGCTTGGTGAGGAAAAGATGGAGAATATCCTCCTCCCGTGCCATTTATAGCTTCTGGAAACCCGGTGGAAAGTCTACTCTGAGTCAGTTCTGACTGGACGGCAATGGGTGAATGAGCAGCTGTGTAGCAGTAAAGACCTGGCAATGTGCTCCTATGAAGGTTACAGACAAGAAATCCAAATGAGTTAAGTGCTACTCTGTGAAAACAGAATCAGCCTGGGAGCACCCAGCAACCACAGGATCTCCTTATTTCTACCTACTGGCTTAAATCCAGCCTCTATGATTTACATTATTTTTTTCCTTCTCTGTGTAATTTATGATATCCATATACACACTAATATTTACCCACCAACAGAGAAATTTTACTGAGTGTCTACTAGGCACTGGAACAGCACAGAGCATGAAAGAAAAAAATTTAAGCTTTCCAAGTGCCTGTCAATGAACAAATGAATAGAAAACCTATGGTACATTCACAAAATGGAATATATACAACACTGTAAAACAATGAACTTGTAAAGCGCTTCACAACATGGGTGATTTCTGAAGACATTATGAGAAGGAAATATCTCAGGCCCAACGGACAAATACTGCATAAATAATACAGCTGTTATAAAATAGGATTGACCTGGAGGGTGGGAGAAGAGGAAAACAATAGAGTATAATGAACACTGTACTGGAACAGATGAAGGGAAATACTGAAAGGAATGCATATGATTGTTAAATATCATTCATATGCCCAATTTGGAACAACTAAAGCGTTACAAAGTAAACTGAGGGGAGGAAAAGATGAGGAGGAGGAGGAAAATGTGCATCAATGAATGAAAGAAAACTCAACCTTTCTGAAACTTTCATTAAAATCGCAATTTTAAAAAGCGAGGGGGAGTGAGCTCTGGTAACCTAAAGGATATGGAATTGCACTGCAAACTCGAAAAATGAGGGGGTGTTGGGAAGTCCTTGCCTCATAGACTATTATCACTCAAAATAAGAAGTTAAATTTACAGTGTGTCAAATGGAGACAGGTAGGAAAAGTAAATGGAAGAGAGGCAGGGAGAACTCAGGATGTGCTTTTAAACAGAACAGTCAAGAAATGGTCCATTGACCAAAGACCGCAAGGAGGGGAAGAGGCGGCCAGTCACACAGACAGAAGAGCAATCTAGGAAGATGCAAAGGTCCTGGAGTAGCAAAGCTTAAGGCAGAGAGGAGATGTGTTTCAGGTTAGGCAAAACCCAATAGAATCCAGCTCACATTCGCATTTGCCTCTTTACTCAGTAAGAGTTGGAAAAGTAACAGGATTAGAAGGATATTTTTAGGACCTCAAGCCTGCTCTAATTTTTTTAAGTTCATTTAAAAATATATCTATTTCCTTAGATTCCAATCTGAGTCACAGTGGCTATAGGATGGAATAGAACAGCCCAGTAGTGTGTCCAGGGCTGTAAATCTTTACAGAAGCAGACTGCTTCATCTTGCTCCCACAGGGCAGCTCATAGGTTTGAACCCCTGTCCTTTTGGTAAGCAGCCATGCCTTTACTAGTACTTTATTAGCAGCAACAGATTATGCTGGCAACCCACCTCCCCATGAAGACAGCTCCTCAGTGCATTCAGATACCAGGTGGAGGAGCTGTCCCCAGCCTGGGGATGGCCCGTCTGAGGGGAGAGGAGCGCCACCCAGCTCTCACTGTCCCCCTGTCCTCTTCTGGACTCACTCCAGCTTGCCTGGGTCAATCAATCAGTCTCCGTCCTTCTGTAAATCATGATGTGCAGCTCCTGACATGAAAGATGAAGAAAAGGCACGCCACACATCCGTTCACACACCGCTCGGGTTCCCCTAACCCAGACGTGTGACCTCAATGTTGGGGAGTCGGCACTCGGGGCTCGCTCTCCCCCTCGTAATCCACGTCACCTCCAACAGCAGAAACATGTATCATACAGATCTTTCCCTTTTTAAAAAAAAGATGTTCCCGAGAAAAAATCTGTATTTAATTTATGAGCAATTTATAATGGAAATAGACCATATAAAAATGTATACAAATGCGTAGGGCTGTATATAGGGCTTGGAAGGAGACAGTTTAGCTTAACAATAATTAACGTGAAGGGTCTCTTCCAGGCTGCCAGGTAGACATTTGGATTTCCCGGTCGTTCATTAAACTTCAACCAGAAAGGACTCCGAGGCCAAGGTCCAAGCATTCCTAAGGTCTATGGAGGACGTCAGGCCGTGTAGCCGACGACACGACATTTCACCAGGGTTGCCAAAGCCGTCTTGACGCTCCGAGGATGCCTGTATTGCATTACTTGGACAGAGGGGACCAGCCTGTGCGCCACAATCAGCTTTCCCAAAAAACATTTGCAATGCCCTAAACCCATGTGGGGGCAAGAAGGCTTACAAAAGTGATCCATAGCCACGCAGGTCACCTCTCTGTCCCCTCGCAACTCCTCGGGGCCTCAAAGCCAAGGCGCTGGGCTCCCAGAGTCAAAGAAGAGTTACAGAGAACCTCAGATGCCAAAAGCTATTTCCAGGGGACTTTGATCAACTGATGCTGTAATCTCTGAAGGGAAACATACTTCATTTAGAAGGTATTCTTTGGTGTCCTTCCCAAGGAGAAGGCATACTTGTGTTTGGAATAACAAGCTCTCGCACTCGCTCTCTCCCCCTCTGTCTCACTCCCTCCCAGCCATGAGCGCACTAATTGCGATGGCGCACAAACATCGCCAAACGCAGCAAGAGTTCCTAGAACATCCTGTCGGCCAGAAAAGCATGTTTTCAACAATGCCCAAATAGGAGCCAAGATCTAAATGGCGGCAAGACCATCACATCAGGGCCCAGTCCAGGGCTCCAAACTCTCCCCATGGTCTGCCCCCAGCCTCTTCCACCAGCTGAGAATTCTCTGGATGAGACCCCCATTGCGGAGGAGGAGGGCCACCCCAAAAAAGCATGGGTGCCTAAAATCTCCTGGACGCCACGGCAGAGGGTGGTACATGGAAATAAGTTTTTCCTGGCATATTCTGACACGGCTTAGATCAATTACCTCATTTTTCAACAATGAAAAGATTAAACCGTTGTTAAGGGTTATAAAATGATTTAATACGCTATTAGGCAGAGATGTAAACTATCAACGTTTAAGTTTGACTTAAATATCAATTATATTTGCATCCAATTCCTACACGAATCCTCCCACTCTCACCCAGAAGCAGGGCTGGGGGCCGGGCCCCCTCGCAGGCGCCCCGACAACCCCATTTCTGGGCCCCGGTTTCATGGGAAAGGCCCAGACTGTTCACAGCACTCCCCCTTCTCCTTGAAATAGAGACCAAAATCAAATTTTAGAGAAATCTCGGGGATATGTATTTGTGCTGAAAGATGGGAAAGGTCCTTAAGTACCCTGTTTGAAACTAGAGTAGAGCTTTAACTTCTGAACTTTTGCTGGTTTTCACTTGTTCAGAGCTGGCAGCATTTCAAACGACAAATCCCGTGCCCGCGACCCACTCCCCCAAGAACCTTTAAAGGGGGGGGGAAGATTTTGTCTTCATCTGTCTCCTCACCCAGCATTAACTTTTAAAAATAATGGTCCTTGAATCTCACTTTACTCTCCAAATAATTCCATCAAAAAGCATGTCGCCCCTGTTATTGACATCACCTCGATTTGCATAAGGCCCCCGTTTACACAATCAATCATTTGGAGAGAGAGCCCTGTATCCTGTCTCGGGTCACCTATTGAACCCTGGATCGCATCCGACCACAGGGCCTCATCACACGGATGACTCAATAACCCATTTTATCAATCCCAACCACACCAGGGAAGTGAAGGCGGGCCCCGCCACATGGGGAGCAGGGAGTCAATTTTCTTAGAACCCAGATGTGCCCCCACCTCTCTATTGTCTCTCACCCACTCACTTTAACCAAGTGAAAAACACAGGAGCTCAGCACCAGCAAGGCAGGCTCTGTGTCCCTCCTGGGGCCAACAAGAGTCCCTGTCCCTTCCAGGCCTAGTCCTCACCTCCTCCTTCAACCCCATGAAGTCTTTAAGGGCAGTTACAAAAATGATCTATGGGTAGGAGGCAGTGGTAACCTGCTCCTGACAAGAGCCTAGGGGAATCAGCTTGGGGAGAAAAATGCTGGGAAAATGTTTCACAGAGAGACTACTACTACTCGATCCCAAACTGCTGATGACCAATGTCCAGGGAGCCAGAAAACCCGTATCACTGCAAGTTTTGATTGCAATTACAAGAAAGGTACATTCCATGGGTTTTGAGGCAAAGCCAGACTCCCTAAATTAACAGTAAATCAAAAAGGCCCAAACTTAGATCGATGTCTGCAGGAACACCGCTCGGGTTTCCTCTGCTACTTAATAGTGCCGTTCATCTCCCGGCTGCAAGTGGAGCTGAGTGTGCCTCTGGGTCCCACACGCACACCGCACAGCAGGCCCCACAGCCGAATTAAGTGCTCAGAGTTACATGTTTCATGGCGAGGACGGCCTTCTTTGCTTCTCAAAGGAAAAAATGGGGCCTGTGTGTGAGCTGTGCAAACTTTGCACTGCAGTAAAGATCTTAAAGACGGGCTCTGCGTGTGCCACACTCAGTGTGTGTAAAAGGATCACTCAGAAAATCCATTACCAAATCAATGATAAGAGGTTCTCTCTAGGGAGGAGGGGACAGGCAAGGGCCAGGGAAACACAGAGCAGACAGAGGCTTCAATGTCCGTTCCCCTTCTTCCTCTTCCTCCGTTCACCAGTTACGACACAGGAGAGAATCTCTCGTGATTGATTTGGCTTTACAATTGCACTCCTAATAAACCTGTGTGATTGGTCAGGGTAGGTAATCCCTGGGTGATGCAAATGATTAAAATCATCAGGTACTAATCCAAAGGTTAGTAGTTCAAATTCACCCAGAACCACCTAAGAAAGACCTAGCAATATACTTCTGAAGATGGAGGCCACTGAAACCTTAGGAAGTTACAGATGTACCCGACACATGAGCTGGAATAGATTCAGCTGTAACTGATTTGTTCCGGTGAGATTATGTAACTAACAGAGCTTGAAATCAATAGATGGCCAAGACGGGACAGGGTTTAGGAAGGAACACGGGCATTTCCATAATCAGCCACATCTACAGCTCCTTTGCCAGAGTCCAGGATGGAGTCTTGCCCACCCAAGGCCTCATGTCCAGTTTCTGAATAATTGGCCCCTGAGGTTTTTCTGTGCAAAAAACATACTTTTCCAAAGGCTCAGGGTTACGGTGGTGTCCAGTGGACGGCTGTAGGTATGGACGGAAAGCCACCCCTGGGGTCAACAGTCTGTCCTCCTGTAAAGGTGCACGATCCCCATTGCTGAGAGGTGGAGCGACGCCACCACTAAGGAATGTAGACGCCGAGGCTTCCAAGGTTCTGTTGAGTGAGAGCAAATACTAGGTCAAAATGATCTAAGATATTATTTTTAATGCTTCAGACAATTTTTGCCATTTTAAAAATCTTATTTTGGGTTTGACAAACAAGGATAGTATGGGGAGATGGGATCCAGGCCGACCCAGAGTGAGGGGTGGACCATGGGCTCCAAGCTGGAGAGAGGCCTTGGCGAGGTCTCAGCCCCACCCCGACCTGCCCAGGTGTTTCCAGCAGAGCACGTGCTCTTTCGAATTGCATAGACTCAGATCCAGGAGAAGCAGTCTCTGGAATCTCTGGAAGTCACTTCATTTTCCTCCTTTTGAAGAGCATCAAATAAAGCTAAACATACTACTAAAACCTACAGGAAGGAAAAAATGCCTATTTTTCATTTTAGAGGATGACATACAATATGGCATAAAAGTGGACATTCTGCACATAAACAAGGCTGCAAAATGACTCTGACACAGACAGGAGTGTACACATTCCCCCTCGGGGCCCTCAGCATATGCAGCAGCTTCCTGAAAATCCAGGAAAAGAAAGCAACTGGTGAAAGGGTCACTGGTGCCTGACTCAAAGAACAACTACTTCTAAAAACAGCAGCCGTTGAATGCCCTGCACAGCCCAGTTCTGTGGCACACGTGGGGTCACATGAGTCAGAATCTCCTCAACAGCAACCAGAAGCGGCCGGGTAATCCCGGGATCCACGGTGCACTTAGAGGATACAGGGCAACCCACACAGCCTCCGCTCACTCTTCCTGACAGCATTCCCAGAATCCCAGGCAGATCTAGGAATCTCTCCTTTGCCCTTTCTGCTCCAACGTGGTAAAATTTCCTGTGGCCTCTGTGGTTCAGAAGTTCAGACCCCCACATTATCGGGAATAAGTGAAATGAGTGTTAATACTAGTAGTGCATGGTGAATGGCCAAGAAGCCCATTTCTGCCCAGCTCCACAGCCCACGCAGCTATCTGGCAATGATAATGGTCAGCACTTAACTCCTAACCTAAAGATTAACTATTTGTGCCCTTCCCATAGTGCCACAGAAGACTTGGAGATCTGCTTCTGTAAAAATTACAATTAGTACATGTTGTTGTTTAGTTGTTTCCGACTCATAGCGACCCTATGTACAACAGCCCTAAACCCTGCTCTATCCTGTGCCAATCGCATTGCCTCTGACACACCCATCCCGATTACCCCAGTCACCAAATCAATCCACCTCATAGAGGGTCTTCCCCTCCTGCGCTGTCCCTCTCCAAGGACCTGTCTCCTTACAACGTGTCCAAAGCATGTCAGACGAAGCCCCAGAATCCTTGCCTCCAAGGAGTAGCCTGGTTTAACCCTCTCTAGGATGGATCTCTTTGTTTTCTTGGCAGTCCATGGTACATTCAATACTCTTCTCCAGCACCACAGCTCAAAGGCGTCAATTCTCCTTCTGTCCTCCCTAGTCACTGTCCAACTCTCTGATGCATAATGAGTGATTGCAAAGACCATGGCCTGTATCAGGCGCACTTTAGTTTCCAGAGAGACACCGTTGCTCTTGAGTACTTTAGACAGGTCCTTAACTGCAGACTTTCCCATTGCAATACATCTTTTTATTTCCTGGCTGCTGGTGCCAAGAGTGTTGACCGTGGAGCCGAGCAAACTGAAGCTATAAACAATCTCAATCTCTTCGCCATCCATTCTGATGCTACCGATTGGTCCAGTGGTGAGAATCTTTGTCTCCTTGATATTGAGCCTCAGTCCATACTGAAGGCTGCAGTCCTTGACCCTCTGCAGTAAGTGCATGAGGTCCTCCTCAGTTTCAGCAAGCAGTCTGCATAACGCAGATTGTTGATAGATCTTCCACCAATCCTAACGCCACGCTTCTCCTCTTAGAGCCCAGCCACTCGGATAATCTGCTCTACATACAGGTTGAAAAGGTATGGAGATAGGACACATCCCTGGTATACACCCTTCCCAATTTTGAACCATGCAGTGTTGCCCTGCTCTGTTCTGGCGACTGCCTCTTGTTCCAAGTATAGGTTTCGCATTAGCACGATTAAATGTTCTGGGATTCCCATTCTTCTCAGAGTCAGCCATAGTTTGTTATGATCCACACAGTCAAATACCTTTGCATAATTAATGAAACACAGATAGACATTCTTCTGGTATTCTCTTTCAGCTATACCCATGTTAATTTTAGCATTATTTACATCAGCAAAGAGCTGGAAACAATGCAAGTGTTCATCTATGAACTGATGGCTATAGATATCATGGTGCTTTCACACAATGGAGTATTATACATCACTGAAAAACAATCAAGATCTGGTGAAATACCACACAACATGGATAAATCTAGAATAAATTATGCTGAATGACAAAACTCAGTCACAAAAGGACGATTATGGTATAAGACCACTATTCTAGAAAACTAAGAAAAGGTTTACATACAGAATCAATCTTGGAAGGTTAAAAAGAGAGGGAAAGTGGAGTAAAAACTTGGGTGAATCAGAGAAATTAGAACTGAGATACAAAAGGAGATGTGTCCTCAATGTTAATAGCAGTGTTATTCACAATCGCAAGAACATGGAAACAGCCTAAATGTCAGCCATACCAAATGGATTGAGAAATTGTGGTACTTTCAGACAATAGAATACAATGCACTATTCAAGAGCAATGATTTTTTAAAATATTACATAACTTGGGAGAAACTAGAGAGCATTATGCTGAGTGACCCTGCTCAGTCTCATATGGACAAATACTGCATAAGACTATTATTGCAGAAATAGAAAGGTAACTAGTAAAACATGTATGGGGATCCAAGAGGGGCCCAAGCAGAGAGGTGGGGATTAGTATGGGTGAAAATACAGGGTTGCAAAATGTGGTGGGTGGAGGGAGGGCATGAAGAACATTGGAAAGATCTGGCAGAGACTGAAAAGACATGGTAATAGTGGCCATAGTCCAACGGTGATTCATTTTATAAGACATAATGAATGGAATAATTGTATGAAACACAATGTGAATGAAGAATAGTATGAAACACACTGTCTATGAACTACAAGCAAATCAATATAAAATAAAAATTATTTTTAAAAAAAACAAGCTGGGTGAAGGGAAAAGCCACAATGAGAGATTGATTGTGGTTGTTCTATGTCACTGAGTTGAAACCAGCCCAGGACTCACACTCCAGCAGCCTTTTAAAGGCTGTAAATTGGCAGAAGACTCTCCATCTTTCTCCATCAGAGCATCTAGTGGAATCAAACCGCCTGCCTTTGGGTTGGCAGCAAAACTCCTTACCCAGTTGACCACCAGAGCTCTCCAAGGAACTGATTAGCTATCGTAACTAATTAATCAATATTGAAGAAACAAAATATCTATGAATGATTGACTGAAACAGCAGTATGATTTGCAACCTTTCACACAAAGAAAAAATAAGAGTTTTTAAAAATCCCTCGGAGCAATTCAACTCTAACACATGGGGCCACCTTGAGTAGAATCCACTCAGAGTAGCAGGTTCCCCACCCATGCTCTCTCACACTGCACCCCCCATCCCCCTGTGTGTCAGGTTGAGTGACAGGCTCTGACACACCCTGGTGGCCCACTACCCACAGCCGCGACTTCCCAGGGAAGCAGCATGCTCTCGGTCTCCCTGTGAGGGGAGTGTGAGGGCAGAATTTGGAATATAAATAATGGAGCACCACACTCAGCTCGTCTTGTTTCAGCGTAACCACAATCCAGTGACCCTTAATTACTCTCCAAACCGTTCTTGTCATATAATATATGAACTATGTATAAACAATTTTGGGTTATGATGTGTTTCCTAAAACTAAGAGAATTTCAGCCATAACACTGACATTTTGTTTCTGGAAATTAAACCCTGGGAACAGTGGAAATAAAGTCCATCGACTTATGAATTTTATTTCTGTACATATTTCAATTCCCAGCGCTTGTGTGAAACAGAAACGATCTTTGTCCCAACAGCACTGTCAAGGAGACAAGCGCGTGTGCCACGCCTCAGTTTCCCGCCTCAGACAGGGAAGCCAAGCTCCCAATAAGCTTTCTGTGCACAACCTCAGGGCCTTAGCACTTGTCTAGGGGAAAACAAGAATCAACTACACCAAGATGGATTTGCTAATCGCTCCTGGGAACAACGCGCCCTCCTGGCCCTGCCCAGTCGCTGGCAAGAAGGGGCAGATGGTTGGGAGATGCAGGGACAGGACTGCCAAGGCTCCAGCAGGGTCCCAGTTCTCAGAGGCCAGCGTGGCATCTCACTGGGAAGCAGCCTTTGCGCTGGCTGTGTGTCCGCCTGCCTGTCCCCAGACTGTGAACTCCTGAAGGCTAACAATATAAATCTCCAATTCCCTACATACCAGGGCTCCAGTGAGTGTTTGCTTAGTGATGAATGAGAGGTTTGTAAGGCCAATTATAGGGCTCCTTGAGTGGTGCACATGATTAAAACATCTAGCTGCTGGGTCAAAAGATGGAGGTTCAAGTTCAACCAGAGGCCCCTCAGAAGAAAAGCCTGGGGATCTACTAAAAAAAAAAATCAGCCACTGAAAACCCAGTGGAGTTCAGTTTAACCATCACACACTTGGGATCAATATTAGGTCAAAATCAATTAGACACCAGTCAGCTATGGTTTTATAGCCATCAAGGGAGGTGAAAGCGAGTTTTGGGAGACTAGCAGTTAAGGGGTTACTCTGCCAACCAAAATGAATGTGGTTCAAATCCACCAGTCTCTCTGCAGAAGATGAGAATCTATGCTCAAAGCCCAGCTATCAGTTGGTTCTAGTCTGACAATAAATAACAACCATAAAAACAAAGGTAAATTAAGAAGATGGTGGAGAACCTGGAGCTAAGAGAAGTTAACAAGCAAGGTGGGTCTGGACATGACAGTGGGGTTCCAGTCTGTGGAGTTAGCAATGAGGGAGTACAAGACTGAAAGAATGAAAGAACCCTGAGAGAAGAGGTAAAAGGGAGAAGCCTGAGGTACAAAGGGAAAAGTGAGGCTCTAGAGATGAGACTAGAGTCGTGATAAAATCAGAAGTTGGAGACAAGATCATGTTGAGGTATTTCCTGGTAACAACTCGCGATCACCCACTGTCAGAAGGGACTCTGGAAGAGCCTAGAGGGACAGCTTGCTGCCTGAACACCCAGCTCCCCGCTCCCCCTCAGCCTCTGCAGGGCTTCCTCAGGTAAGACAGCCTCCCTGCTCCTTACTCACGATAAAACTCAGCCAGCCTACACTGCCCTGCTCAAACTCCACCTCCCCGGGCAGTTTTCCCCCAACACCTGCACAGACAGTGAGGGTGTCTTCCTCACCTGAGTCAGTGTCTTTTGTACTCTGTCTCCTCTGCCTGACCAAACCTCCAGTTCATGGTCATTGCACGGCCTGTGAAGCATCCCACAGCTAACGATCACCCAGTGATCCGTGGGCTTCCACAGGAAGGACCACTCCTGACACTAGAAAGCACTCTACAGTGTAGCTTAGCCCAGAGCCAGGTACCCCACAACTGCAAGGCCCAGAGGAGCCAGTCTTGGGGGGACATGCACCTTCCCAGTCCCATCCCAACCCATCAGGAACTCTGCTCCCCTTCCCAGATCTTAATTTAAGAATCAAACATCTAGCCCCTTCTTAAAAACTCAGGGAGAAGGAAACTACCCTGTCTGCACCCCTTGAGAAGAAGGTTCCCCACCATCTACATCTCCTTCCAGAACCTCCCCCACCGCTGCTCCCACTGCCAGCCCTCCACAGCTGAAGAGCACAGGTCACGGTTCATTAAAGCCAGCCATTGAGGCCAGCCCAGTGCCAACACATTATGGGCACTGTCCCTTCCAGCCAGCCCACTCCCAGGAGGCCAACTGGGTCTGGCTGCAGACATCGTCCATCCCCAGGGGCAACTTGTCTGGTCAGAGGAACAGAAAACAGCCTTGCCCCAGCAAGCAATCCCATTTTTACAAGGCAGCATGGAGCCATGCGGGAGTAGGGAGGAGGAGTGGAGGAACCCATGGAGGAAGCTGGAGACCTTGCTCTGGTTCCTACTTGCTGGGCTGCAGGGTGGAGCTGTCCAGAGGGCCTCTGCTAAGTGGAAAAGCTGCAGCTGGGCCTTTACGGAGCTCGGCAGTGAAGTCCTTAGAAGAGCAGCGCTGGAAACCAAAACCTCCAAGCCCCTCTACAGGGCAGAGATGGACCACCTCCTCCCATGTGAGTCACAGCCTCTATAAAGCCCCTGAAGGGTCAGCTAGGAGTTGTTTACAACTCCACAGCAATGAATTTGAATAGAATTCAAGTCCTGGCCCTTCGGGTCAGCAGCAAAGCTATCATATAAGACTTAGGGCTCTGAGTAATGAGAACTACCAACATGCTTCACTTAATGGACAAGCCCTCATTCCCATTACAGACTTATTCTCCATCTCCATTCAACCGAGTCCTCGGCAGGAGCTCACAAGCCCCTCTTTGGACATGGAAGTGCCCTGGTTTGCTCGGGGTAGCACTCAAAGACTTTCCTCTGCAATCCCATCACCTAGGCGTCAGTCACACACCCTTTAGTGTGAATCAGCCTCCTCAGATCTCTTTTCTGCTGCCCCCTGGTGGAAACCAACATTTTGAAAGCGTGTTGGGGACTGCTAGGAGGTGAGGCATTTTAAAGCAAGGGGAGTGCTATGAAGCTAAAAAGAATGGGGCAAGGAAAGAGGAGTTGTCCTAGAAGCTCTCCAGAGAAGGAGGCAAAGACAGGCTCGCTCGTGGGTTACAGTCAGAAGCTCAGGGGAAGGAATCAAGGAAGCGAAATTCAGCCTCTCAGCCCACAGTAGTTCCTCTGGGATGGCCTATAGCCAAAGACCAGCTTAGACCTTGCACAAGCGGCTCTCAGGTCTGAGCCTCAGTTTACTCATCTGTGACATGGGGATGGATGAAGGGTATAGTATCTCGCCTGCCTGCCTGCACACTGAGAAGGTGCAGTGAGATCAGATCTATGCTCTGTGGAGGATGGGCACCAGGCTTTTCCAACGCTCCCAATAGTTAGTACCTGCCTGTAGGATCTTGACGTTCGTCTCCCCTGTTCAAGCAAGTGTGTCCAGCCTAGTTACCAAGACCCTGAGGTCCAGGGATAAGGACCCGAGGTCCATTAGAGTGAAAAGTTCTTCACATGACCCCAAGTGATTTTTTTAAACTGGTAAACTAGACCACAAAGTAGAGCTCACAGAGCAGCATTCTGTTTCACAAACTTGATAAAATCTTGACATTGCCTAAGAACAGTTTATGCTTTGGGGAGCAACAGGTCCACCTCCAGCTCAGTGGGAGACCGACCCATCTTCGGAACAGAACTTGGACAAATGCACACACCTCCCCTGCACAGTAGCCAGCACACAATAGGCACTCGAGGAGCCTGAGGGATGAACAGGCCCACTCATGGGGCAAGGGCGACACCCAGTGGTCTTCTGGAAAATGGCAGTCTCAGAACCACTGACGGCAAAGAAACAAAAATACAAACGAAAGTGATTGTAAAATGGTACAACCATTCTGGAAGGCAGTTCGGCACTTCCTCAAAAAGCTGAACATAGAAATTCCATATGATCCAGCTATTCCACTACTTGGAATATACCTTGAGAAAATGAGAACTGAGGCACATTCGGAGACTTGTCCACCAATGTTCACAGCATTATTATTATTATTATTATTATTATTATTCACCATCGCTAGAACATAGAAACAGCCTTAATGTCCAATCACAAACGAATGGATTGAGAAATTGTGGTACATTCACACCATGGAACACTATGTAACGTGCAGGGGCAATGATTTTGTAAATTATTACCTTACTCTGGAGGGACTAGAGAGCATTATGCTGAGTGAACTAACTCAGTCCCGCAAGGATAAAATATCCTATAAAACCATTATAGTAGAATGAGTATAAGGATCCAAAAGGGGTGGGGGAGGGTGGAAGCAGAGGGATGAGGATGTGCAGCGGGAGGGAGGTTTAATCATGGGGTTGTACAATTTGATGGGGGTGTTGAGGGAAATTTAAATAATCTGTTCTCAAAAACAATGTAATCCAATTTTTTAAATAAACTAGTATAAATTTTTTTTAAAGTGATCTTCCTGTTGTTGGATGCCTTCAAGTTGAGTGTGACTCATAGCGACCCCAAGAACAACAGGTCTAAAACCTCCTAACCTGTCTCTGACACACCTGAGCGAACTGCTGCAGGCACTGTGTCAACCCAGCTGGGTGAGGGTCTTCTTTTCTTTCATGGTCCCTCTGCCTTTCCTAGTATCCTTCTCCAAGGAATAACCTCTCCTAGCAACATGCCCTGAGTATGTGAGACAAACTTTCACTATTTTTGCCTCCAAGAGGAACTCTGGCTTCTCCTTCTCCAAAATATATCTGATTGTTCTTTTGGAAGTTCATGTCAGCCATAGATTCATAGCTGGGACAGATTTTTAAGTCCCAAGTCTCTCAGCCTGAGATGAGACTCCTTGTTCTCCTCCTCTACTTTCTCAAAACCATGCATGCAATGGTGGCCGAGCCCTCACACTCTGAGCAGTCTGCCCATTTCTTTAGGGAACTCTGTCCCCTGAGGAGAACATACCACAGCCCTCAGAGTCCTCCCAGGAGGGTCAGTGCTGGGAGTGGGGGCAGCCAGGCCCAACTCTGAGAACCCTTACACACGCCTCATCATCCCTGCACTCGCACTCCCACCCTTGGGTCAGGACTTCTACCTGGATCACTCCAGTTTGACCCCATGGTGAGGATTTCCCTTTCCACCTCAGATATATTCACTCAGAATCTACTTTTTAACAAGTGTCCCTGAGAATCCCCTGCGATCTCAGGAGTCTGGCCATCGGAGACAGCTGCACTCCCATCCTGCTTCTGCCTTTACAGCTCTGGGACCTGAGAACCCTGCTCTAAAATAGATGTTTAAAGAAATTTACCTCACAGGGTTGCTAAGAAAGCTTGCTGGTTAAACTAGCAGAAGCATCCTTCTGGTACCTTTTCACAGAGCGGGTCTTAATTTACCTGTACAGAGGACAGCTGCCATGTGTCTAAGGCAGCCCTGCATGGACTGAATTAAGTCATCAAGGCTGGTCCACAAGGCACTGGCTTCCTCTATGCTTTCCCAGTGTCTCTCACAGCTCCTACCTTCCCCTATGAGCCGCCCTGACTCTTTGCTAACCACCTCCTGGTTCCCCTGCCTAGAACTCCAGCTGGGGACCCACATTAGCTCTTTAAGATGCTCCTGTCACATTGCCCTCACCCCACCCCTGCCAGCTGCCTGCAGAAAGCTGGACAGAAGGGAAAGGTGGGGCCCTAGGACAGGGGACAAAGCAAGGACTCAGCCACAACCTGGTTCAAATCAGAAACTCTCGACAGACAGAGGAAAGGAAGGGATTCAGAACGGACAAAGATGTGCTTGTTTCTGTATCAGATAAAGCGGTCAGACCAAGTACAGAGCTACTTCATTAGGCAGTGGATGTCAAATAGATCTTAAAGCCTTGTTGGTGCCTCTGCTGAACTTTCCTGCCTGGAGAGGGCCAAAGGAGCAGGCATTCCCTTGGGAATGGGAAAGAGCATATTGGCCTCACTGCGTGCCTCAAACCACCCTCCCATCAGGTCTCCTCATCATCAGCCACCCAGCCTCTGTGCTGACCACAGCCCACCACGAGCCCCAGAAACTCACCCCTTGTTGGTTTTTAATAAGGGGAAACGGAGGCCCCAGTGTTTCAGAAAATTGCCCAAAGCCACAGAGCCAGTGTCTGTTGGAGGTAGATGGAATTCATTTTAGAATCATTTAACTCAATCTATCCCAAATATTCCCATTTCAGCATGTAGCCAATATAAGACATCTTTCTTTTCCTTGTACTAAGTCTTCAAAAAAGGGTGCAGATTTACCATGAACATTTAAACTTGGATGCTTAATTTCCATCAAAAATATTCCATCTACATTTATATTTCATAAGTTTTGCAGTCCGACAGAAAAAAAGTAAATTTATAAACTTTACATGTGGGTCTGTTATTCTGAACAAACTTTCAATTACTGAACCAACTATGGGGAGGGGGCTGGTGCGCACATGCTTTAAATTTAAAATAATAATTTCCTCAGTAGCACTAACCACACTTTTCTAAGATACAATAGACTTATATGTCTTTCATAGATTTGGGAGATGGCTCTACATCCCAAGTCTCTCCAGCTGACTCATGGATTTGTATAAGACAAACACGGAATTAGCCATAAAATTGAGGAGAAAAAAAATCATGGTGCAACCTCTGATCAAGTAGCCACTACCCACAACAGCCATTGGTCACAAAGAAGCCACAGGGTCAAGTCATCTAAGAGGCTTAAGAGGAAATTCTGTCCAGCAGCACCAAGACTGTGCTACTCAGACCATGTGGTACCTGAGGCCATCAACTGAAGACATCACTTGTCTGCAACCACAAAATAGAGTCAGAGTCAGAATTGGAGCCCACCCTGACCCTTATTCATAAAATTCACAGCTCACCTTAGAGAGATGCAAATCAAAACAACTATGAGATTATCATCTCACCCCAGTAAGAACAGCAGAATTTAACAGAGCAGCAAACATCAAATGCTGGTAAGGTTGTGGAGAAAATGGAACCCTTATTTACTGTTGATGGGAGTGTAAAATGGTATAACCACTGTGGAAGGCAGTATGGTGCTTTCTCAAAAAGTTGCAAATAGAGATACCATTTGACCCAGCAATTCCACTACTGGGAATTTACCCCAAAGAAATCATAAATTCCATCCAAGCAGATATATGCACACCTATGTTTACTGTGGCTTTATTCACAATAGCAAAGAGTTGGAAACAATCTAAGTGTCCATTAATGAACAAATCGATAGACAAGCTCTGGTATATTCACACAGTGGAATACTATGCTGCATTGAAGAACAAAGAACTCATGGCATATTATACAAAACAGGTGATCTGGAGGACATTATGCTGAGTGAAATACCTCAGTCACAGGACAAATAGTGCCACTGTTGTAAAATGAGACTGACATCAGGATTTAAGGGAGTCTGAGAAAGATGAGAAATAATGTATACTGCATTGAAACAGATGGGGGAGAGAACTGTTTAAAAGCGATTTTATGATTAGGGATTATTATAATGACAGGAGTTCAGAATGAAGGCTGCACAGTGGAGTGGACTTGGGAGGAGGGATTGTATAACAATGAAAGAATTTTTCTTTTGCTTTTCAAAGAGAAAAGTGAATTGGGTGGGGAGGCATGGGGAAGGAAAAAAATGCAACAATGAATGAATGGAAATCCAAAGTCTCTGTAAACGTTCATTAGAATTAAAAGATAAAAAATTTTTAAAAAATTCACAACTCATTAACAGGTGAGCTAAATACGACTCCATCTCCTCAGATTTTCCTAAAGAATGCTGAGCTACACAACACAGAACACCTGGGCCAGGTGTGTGAGGGCTATCACATCCGGTCTCTGGGCTGGTTTTTCTGTCAGTTGTAGACTCAATACACGACTCTCAGAATGCTCCATACCTCACAGACCTATTCTCACCTGTGAGGTGAGGGATATGGGAGTTTCCTGTGGCTGCCTTAATAAATTACCACAAGCTTGATTGCATAAAACCAGCAAAATTATTCTCTCAGTTATAGAAGCCAAAAATTTGAAATGAAGTTGGTAAATCCATGCCCTCTCCAAAGGATCTAGAGAAGATCCTATTCCTTGTCTCTCCCGATAACTCCAGCAGACATTCCTTGATCGGGGTGCATGGCTCCAGTTTCTGGCCAGCTTATAGCCTTTTTTTCTCTTGTTCTGCCTTTCTTTCACAATAGGACTTGTCATCAGATCCAGGACTACCTACATAATTCAGGATGCCTCACCTCAGATATCCACAGAAACTTTTTCTCCAAATAAGGTCACACTCACAGGTCCTAGAAGCTCAGTTCAAGAGACTCAAAGCCTGTGCGGCAACTTCTGAGATAGAGCCCTTCATTCAACCACCCTAAGAGACAACAGAACAAAACCCAAATGATAATCTAAGCAAATGCACTGGGGTGATATTGACAGAGAGGGAGATGGTCATGGAACTAGCTGTCATCTCCTGGATGCTGTCTAAGCCATCCCCACAGTTCCAGACCTCTTAAGTCAGAAGAGCCTTGCCCACACTCACCTGAAAATCTCTAATACAGGCAACAGTTGTTTCAGGGTGGATAAGCAAAGCAGGACCCCCTCTCCAGTGCCTATGACTGAAACAGCTGATGTGAATCAGACCAATAAGGCGGACCACTTGGTTCACTCATCAGTTCATCCTCACACACTGCCTCTGCCCCGAGAACAAGGCGGTTAAGAAGCTGGCAGGTGTTTGCATTCAGGTGAGGCTGAGGGTGTGACTGAAAGGGCCCCAGGTGAGAGGGACCCCCATAAGAAGCCTCAGGTGTTAGAACAGTGAGTTGGCCTGGCCAGAGTGTTGGCATGGTGGGAAAACAGACCGAAGACTCAAGATTGGGGCTGTAAGGGATGCGGTGGGCTAGTGGGGGGCTTAAGAGTGGAAAGGGGGAGATTAGACTTCAAATCTCTAACATCCTTAGGTGGTAAAAGCAGTTCCCAAGAGGTTGTTAACCAGAAAGATAGCAGTTTAAGTTCACCCAACAGCTAAATACTAGTTAGTAAAGTGACGTGGAACTTGATTCTACTCCGTGACCTATGATGTCACCATGAGTCAGGATCTACTCAACAACAGTCTGATTTTGGTTTCTGTTCTTCTCACCTAATTATGTTCTATTCTACTTTTCCCCACCTTGCACATCACCTGCTCTGCCAACTAACAATAAATTCAAGCCCCTTTCCCACCAAGAGGTGTGACACTGATAGGGTGTAATCTTGACCAAACCTCTCTACTCAGCTCTTCCCAGCTCTTCCTGGGTCTGAAATGTTTTCTTGCCTGCCTTCCAGGATGATAGCTGGTTTTCTCTCAGTGTGAACATAAGGGTGTCTGGTCCCATGGGACTTGATGAAAAGCCCACCTACAACTACACCATGTTCTGTTCCTACTCTACACAGGTCCCATAGGAGATTCTCTGTGAAGAAAACTACATGCAGGTGAGATCAGTCAGAGCAGAGTTCTGAGCTACGTAACCCAGTCAGAACATCTGCTGTCCAGGATGGGTGCTGTCCTTCAACCACAACTCAGAAGGCTGCTTACAGATCATGGCAGATGGTGTTCCAGTCGCCCGTGGGGAGCAGGATCATGTTGGCCAAGCTGGGCTACGGCGTCAACAACACCAAGACCAGAATGTTCCTGCCTGTGTCACATTCCAGCAACGAGGCTGAGGTCACCCGGTGAGCTCCCTCTGCCCAACTCTGGTCTTTGCAGACCAGGGACAGGGAGAGGACTGATCATTCTAGAAAAATGCTCCCTAAGGAGTTCTGAGTACAGAACACTATCAAACAGACTCTGTCCCAACGGAGCTGGCTGCTGCTGCTTGTCGACACCACTGTCTTCGGCCCCATTGGTAATGGTGTAAAACTTCACTTCTCCAAGTCCCTAACTCACATATGGATGGCTGCTGGCTAACTGCTGCTCCTTCTTCTTGTTGATTGCCTTCAAGTCGAGCACGAGTCATAGCGACCCTATGAACAAAAGGCCTGAAGCCCCTCTATAACTATCAACCTTTATCAAAGTTCATAAAGTTTCTGGAGACCTGTTATTTAGGAAGTGGATGCCACTCCTGTTGGAGAAGAGTCTTGAACATACCACGGACTGCCAAGAAAACAAATAGGTCTGTCTTGCAGAGGGTGAAACCAAGTCTCTCTTTGGAGGCTAGGATTTTGAAGCTCCATCTCACATACTTTGGGTACGTGACCAGGAGAGATTGGTCCTTGGAGAAGGACATCATGCTTGGAAGGGTGGACAGACAGCGCAGGAGAGGGAGACCCCAGATGAGATGGATCAATAGGGACTTGGACGATGTGGGTAGGTGTGTCGGAGTTGGCTGCTGCTTAGGGGATGGGTTTCAGGAATTCATTCATTGACTGACAGCTTAAAGGCTGGTTTTCTTCTTGTGTTCACGTAACACATAAAAGCGGCTTTCCCTCTTGTGTTCATCTAAGGGATCGCAGGATTATCATACTTTGTGCACCAAAATATTAACAAAATTGAAAGACATCCAACTAGAGTCTTAACCCAGATACTTTTTCTCTGCCTCCTTCAGGACCGGCGATCCGCACAAGTTGGTTCCTTGCCCAGCCACTCAGGTAGGACTGGTCAGTGCACAGCGGGGACTGCTATCACAGACTACCCACACTATGCACCCTTGTCCTTTCCACCCTTTCAAGGGCTCTGGCTTAGTCTCAAGAGAATTGCCTACCAACCCTCCATTCAATCAGAATAAGCAGTTTCTCATCCTGAGTTAAGCCATTACTGTTCAGAGAAAAGTTATTAACTAGGACATTAGATAGGACTAGAGCTTAGTCTTTTTCCTGCTCAGAACACCAACTTGTTCAGTCTTCATGGACACCTCATAAGAAAGGCTTGGCAATGTATTTTAAAAACAAACAAAACCAAAGTTCAAACCCTATTGAGCATAGTTCCCTCTGACACTCATCCGGTCACCACACGTCAGTGTCAACAAGGCAGCAGCAGGTGATGTTAGACCTCTATGCCCAAGGGCTGGCCACCTACTGACAACATGCCCAGAGTATGTGAGACAAAGCTTCACCATCTTTTCCTCTAAGGAACACCCTGATTGAACTTCCTCCAAGACGGACTCATTCTTTTGGCAGTTTATGGGCTGTTCAGTACGCTTCTTCAACATCATGACTCAAAGGCACGGATGATTCTTCCATCATCCTTAGTCATTACCCAACTTTGAGATGCATAAGAATCGCCATGAGTCAATGTCAATTTTGTAGGAACAGCTGATGGTAGGACTGGTTAATATCTCCTTGGAATTGTATACTTATCATCTCACTGATGCCTGAGTATACCTGTGAGCAAGAGGAGAGGCAATGATGGGGTGGAAGAGGCAGAGAAGTTTGGGGCTCAACTCCTAACCAGGGCAGGTCTCCTTCTCCACAGCCAGAAGAGCCATGTTAACAGTTTCCTCTCTACACAGATGGTCTGACCTTCACAGAAAAAACAACTATAACCTGGACAATCCCAAGCATTCTCCCTGCACTGATCCATCAGTTAATCACCTTTTGGTCAGAAAACATCTCTCTGGGTGTTGACGGCATAAGAATAACAGGCCCTGCTTCCCAGGGTTATGAGCTCAATTCTAACGCAACCCACACTGAAGTGACTATCCACATAGGAGAACCTGGGATGAGGGGGAAGCTGCAGGTAGGTTTCACAGGCCTCATTTTCAACAAGCTGGTCACAGTATGCCTAGGAGCACCCATTTCACTCTTTAGATCAAAAACTCGAGACCGTAGTTACTCAGATGTAAAGGCCTATGGCGTTTTCTATTGTGATGTTAAGAAAACAAGACTTGTTTGGAAATAAGAAGTCATCGTATTTGTTTGGCATGTTAGTGTTTCAGGATACCTAGCCTGGGAAGAGATCTAGAACAGAATTGTATCTTAACTAGCTGCAAATCTCCAGGACAACAGATTAGGCCCTTGCTCATATTGCTGCCTTCATATTTGCCTCTACAATGGCAAGAGAGAGACAGGACTTCAGTTCTAAACATGGGATGAATTCTAACTGAGTCTTTCCTGCCCTCCTAATTACCACACAGTTCTGAAAGTACAGCAGGCCTCAGCTTGGTCAGATAACTCTGGTCTGCTTTTATCACCACTTGGTGCACTGACACTGATTCTAACCAAACTCGGCCATGTCTCACAAAGTAGGCAGAGAGGTCTAAAGTCTTCATATAAGACACAAGGTGTCTGTCCCTACTTTCAGGAATTTCTCCTCAAACTACTTGTCTATCATCTCTAGGTTTTCACATATCTCAACGACAGTCCTCCTCTAAAGAATTCTACTTGGTATAACTCAGATGTGATCTTGTAGGATCACAACTGTAATGTCCCAACTGTAGCTCCGGCTGGCAGGTTACTCTGACTCACACTAGACAACCAGCTGTGGTATCCTGGGAAGGATCATAAAATGTCTTTGTATCACCTTATGCCTACCACCTTCTTATATCTCCTAGAGTGATGTTCCTCATGACATTTATGGAGCAACCGATGGCTTCCACTTGTCCTTGGAGCACTTCTGGCTAGATGCTGTGGGGCACATAACTAAGCTACGGTGACCAAACCAAGTAGAACTCTTTCCATGCCCCAGAGGTTCATTGTAACCAACAGAGATATGCTTCTAGGTAAGCTGACAACACATGTAGGCCTAGTACAATACTTTGGTATGGACCAGAGCCCCAGAGAGTGCACCATGGGGAGCTGCTCATAGCAGGAGAAGACAGATTTTGTACAAGAACTCCAGATGTAGAAAATGTGGTATATTGTATCTAACTGTTCCCTCAAAGATTCAGCATGCCCACAAATTTATTTAGCTTAACCTCTAATTGTAGGCTGCAAGGGGATTGATAGGTTTTATGAGTTCTTCCAGAAGTATGTTTAATCTCGGTATTTAGATATCACAGCTTCAGAAGACCACTGTTCTAGCCTCTCTCTCTCTGAGTGTGTGTGTGTAAAATGCTGTCACTCAATGTTTGTGTGTATGTGTGTTTAAAATATGACTCTGGCATTGAAGTCAGGTGTGTCTGAGATGGTGAGGTTGGCTCAGGATAGGGCGAGATTCAGAGCCATTGTTCATAGAGTCGCTACGTGTCATAGTCGACTAGATGGCACTTAACAACAACAATAATGTGTGTATGTGTACATACATAAACACATATGCATATACCATCCTTCATAACTAGCATTTAAATTATCAAGTGATGTTTTGAATCATTTCTATGTCCTGTGAATGTGACACCGTCTTCATGAGCTTTTAGTGTAGAAGAAGAACGGGCATGGCTGCCAGTCCCACACTTCTGAACACTTAATGTTCAGCTGCTATTCAAGTCAACTGTATACAAAGGGGCAAGGCAAAGTAATTGTAAATTATGTTAACTCGACATTGGGAAAATAAGACTAATACTTTTGCTGTAAGACAAAGCTGAAAGTACATGACCCAGTGATGCTGATTTGCCATCAGGAGTTCTGACTGGATTTATGTTCTCAGGCTACCTCTTACTGACCCCATCTTTCCTCTGGCCCCACCATGTCCTGCATTGAGTTTTTGGCTAGGGAGGCATTGACTCTTTAATCTACCAGGAAACAGAGAAGCATTTAGGGAGAGGAGAAAAGATTCTCAAAAATGGTGGTGGTGGTGGTGGTTGTTGTTGTGTTGTGTACCATCGAGTCAGAACCCACTCATAGCTGACCCCCCAGTGGGTTTTCAGAGGCAGTTAATCACACAGGAGGAGATTTCCTATCCTTTTCTCATGAGGCAGCTGGTGGATTTGAACCGTGTGCCTTCAGGAATACAGCACAGCTTCTTTCCATTAAGCTATCAGTGATCCCTTCTCAAAGGTGAAGTTGCTCCTTTTCCTCTCATAAGAAAGAGAAAGTTGTTGTTGTTGTAGTTGTTGTTGTTGTTGTGTGCCATCGAGTTGTTTGCGACTCATAGCGACCCCATGTACAAGAGCCCTAAACGCCGGTCTATCCTGTGCCAACCTCGCTGTCTCAAATACATTCATTCCCACCACTCCACTCACAGAATCAATCCATCTCATCGAGAGTCTTCCTCTCCTGTGCCATCCCTCCACTCTCCCAAACATGATGTCCCTCTCCAAGGACCAGTCCCTCCTTGCAACATGCCCAAAGTATGTCAGACGAAGCTTCAGAATCCTTGACTCCAGGGAACATTCTGGCTTCACCCTCTCCAGGACAAACGTGTTTGTTCTCCTAGCAGTCCATGGTATATTCAACACTCTTCTCCAGCACCACAGCTCAAAGTCATCAATTCTCTTTCTATCATCCCTATTCACTGTCCACCTCTCTGATGCACAGTGCGTAATTGCAAAGACTATAGCCTGGATCAGGCACACCTTAGTCTCCAGCCTGGCGTTGTTTCACTTCAGTACTCTTGAGAGGTCCCTCACAGCTGACTTTCCCAATGCAATTCATCTCCTGATTTCCTGGCTGTTGTTACCAAGAGTGTCGACTGTGGAGCCAAGCAAACTAAAACTGTTAACTATCTCAATCTCTTCACCATCCATACTGATGCTGCCAATTGGCCCAGTGGTGAGAATCTTCGTTTTCTTGATATTGAGCTTCAATCCATATTGAAGACTGCAGTCCTTGACCTTTTGCAGCAAGCACTTCAGGTCCTCCTCAGTTTCAGCAAGCAGGGTTGTGTCATATGCATAACGCAGGTTGTTGATGATTCTTCCACCAATCCTGATGCCACATTCCTTCTCATACAGCTCAGCGTCTCGGATGATCTGTTCTGCATACAAATTGAAAAGATATGGAGACAAAATACATCCCAGATGGACCCCTTTCTTTATTTTGAACCATCCAGTGTCTCCCTGCTCTGTTCTGATGACAGCCTCTTGGTCCAAGTATAGGTTTTGCATTAGCACAATCAAATGTTCTGGGATTCCCATTCTTCTCAGAGTCAGCCATAGCTTGTTGTAATCCACACAGTCAAAAGCCTTTGCATAGTCAATGAAGCACAGATAGACATTCTTCTGGTATTCTTTGTGCCAGGGTCCATCTTACATTAGCTATAATATCCCTAGTACCACGACTTCTTCTAAATCCAGCCTGCACATCTGGCAGTTCTCTGTTGACATATTGTTCCAGACATTTTTGGATAAATTTCAGCAGAATCTTGCTTGCATGTGATATCAATAATATTGTTCGATAATTTCCACACTCTGTTGGGTCACCTTTCTTTGGAATGGGGACAAATATCGATCTCTTCCAGTCAGTTGGCCAGCTGGCTGTCCTCCACGATTTCCTGGCACAACCTAGTGAGCCCATCCAGGGCAGCGTCTATGTGTTGAAATAAATCAATTAGTATGCAGTCAACTCCTGGAATCTTGTTTTTTGCCAATTCCTCCATAGCAACTTGAACTTCCTCCTTCATTACCATAGGTTCTTGCTCATATGTTATTTCATTAAATTCCCCTGTGTCAGCCAATTCCTTCTGATACAGTGATTCTGTGTACTCCTTCCATCTTCTTTTTATACATCCTGGCTCATTCAACATTCTAGCCAAACTATCCTTAAGTATTGCCACCCATGGCTTGAATTTGTTTTTCAATTCCTTCAGCTTAAGGAACACTGAGCGAGTCCATCCCTTTGGATTTTCTGACTCCAGCTCTCTGCACATTTCATTATAGTATCTTGCTTTGTCGTCCCGAGCTGCCTTTTGACATTTTCTATTCAACTCTTTGATTTCTTGATTTCTTCCTTTAGCTTTGGCTTCTCGGTGCTCTAATGCAATACTCAGTCTCATCTGACATCCATCTTGATCTTTTCTTCTTCTTTAGCCTTTGTAATGATTTTTTGCATTCCTCATGGATGATTTTCTTGATATCCTCCCAGAGCTCATTTGGTCTACGCTCATTGGTGCTCAAGGCCTCAAACCTGTTCCTGAGATGGTTTTGAAATTTGAAATTCGAGTGGGACAGACTTAAGATCAAATTTTGGTTCCCATCGACTTGATTTAATTTTCCTCAACTTTAGCTTGAACTTGCGTATGAGTAGTTGGTGGTCTGTCCCACAATCAGCACCCAGCCTGGTTTTCACTGCTGATATTGAGCTTCTCCAGCTAGTCTTTCCACAAATGTAATAAATTTTATTCCTATGGATACCATCAGGTGAAATCCATGTATATATATAGCCTGTTTATGTTTCTTATAAAAGGTATTTGCAACGAATAAGTCATTGAATGTGCAGAACTCTATCATTCTATCTCCAGCCTCATTTCTCTCACCAAGCCCATGTTTTCCAGGTACTGATCATAAAGGAGATCAGAACTGTGCTACCAGTAACCCAGAGGTCTGTAATGCATAAGAACTTCCCAATAGATACAGTTCCAGAGAGAAGACTCTTCAAAGTCAGCTTTGAAGTACTTTTTCCTGGTGACTAGTTGGTGGAAGCTGTAATTGGAGCTGTGCCATATGCTTTTTTGGAACTAGAAGATCATGGATATAAAATTTGGGAAACTGTCCTCCCAGATGGAACTCAAGAGTTTGTGCTTGAAGTGTCTTTTGATGACCCAAACATGATTAAAGGGGTAAGTTGGCTGATGTTCATGTTAGGAGGATCTGCTGGGTTGGAGGTAACCTCTGCTCTGTGTTTTGAGTACCCACTTTTGTAAGTGAAGCTCCTGCCTGCCCCCAACCTCCACATGTATTATACTACCTGAGCTTGTGTCAGCTAATACATTGCCCTGGCAAGTAGACGAGCAGGTGACCAGCGTCTGTATTCTCAATGGATTAAATCTGAAGACCATCCTATCAGGCAGCCTGATACATTGATGTAAAAGGGAAAAGTTGGGTTAGTGTCATGACCTAGTCATCGTTTTTGTTATGTGCTGTGAAGTTGACTGTGACTCCTAGAGACTCGGTGAACAAGAGATCTGAACCTGGCCCAATGCTGTGCCGTCCACTCCATCTCTCACACACCTGAGGCCATTGTTACTGTCATGGTGTCAGTGTAGCTTGTTGAGGGTCTTCCTCGCCTGTGTTGACTCTCCACCTTTCCAAGTATTTTGTCTTTCTCCAAGGACTGGCCCCACCTAACAACATACCCAAAGTATGTGAGTCAAAGCTTCAGCATCTTTGTTTCCAAGGAGCAAAGGTCATACTTTATCCAAGATATGCTGGTTTGTTCTTTTGCCAATGGTTTATACAGTACTCTTCTCCAACCCCACAAATGAAAGGCATATCTTCTTCTTCTTCTTCTATCATCCTTTCTCATTGTCCAACATTCAGCTGCATAGCAAATACTCAAAAAGACAGTAAGTTGGATCAGGCATGTCTTAGCCGGTCATTGGTATTTTGAATATCAGCAGGGTTATGACCAAGTGCCACCTCTTTAATCCAGGCAGCTTTTTGCACAGCTTGTCTCTGAATTACTCACATGCTCAAACTGTCCCTGTGCCATCTTCAAGTATATAAACAGGAATTACACTTGCTATGTTCTCCAAGTAAACTATTCACTGAATGTAGGTCCAGACTGGAAACTATTCTGCTGTCTTACAGAAGTGAAATGCATCGTCCAGGATGTTGGTAAGTTTACTGAATGGGGTCTTTGATACCAGATTTATAAAGGATCTTGATGCAGGTTGATGAATTGTCTCTTGCTAAATAACACATCAGAGGTTCTGTGGACTCCTACCAAGGACTGCTCCAAAGTAACTCTTCACAACCAACTTGTCTGTGTACTGACAGGAAAGTCTGGTGTAAGGGCAACCTATTTTATCTTCTCTATAACTGACACATGGACTGATACAAAGAAGATGGAATACTCATACAGTCAGTATCTAGGACAGTCTTACGTCGGGGAAAGCTCTGTGCATGACAAGATTCAAAGGGCCTCAGACAGTTTTCCCTCCCAGGTGCCAACACACTTGAAATGCTAACACTCATTTATCTGCCATGTTTGGAAAGAGTAGTCAATGAGCCCAAGACTTTGGTGTAAATTAGATAGGTCTTCTTGCTAGAATCCAGGACAGGGATGGCAGGAGAAAGGTGATGTCGAAAAACCCAGGTGCCTCTGTGTACCCCTGACTACAGATTTCTATGATGTCTGGGCTTACAGCCATCATTTCTCTTGTAACTTTCCTAGGGGAGAGCCTAGTGTATCACCGTTTAAGATCTTTAGCATTCTAATATTTGAAACTCACTTCCGTGGATTCTTCCATCTTCAGAGAACTTTCTCAGGGTGGTCCAATGGTGAGGCAAATCAAAGCTGAGTCTAAATCCTGGTTCTGTTGAGAGCCATAGCAAATTTCTTTTCTTCTAACCTCCATTTTTCTCTTAACAACTTGATATCACTAAGAGGATTGTAAAAATAAAATCAAATTGAGCCCAAAATTCTCTCCAAAAATCTGCTCCTTATTTGAACTCCAGTTTTGTAAAACGGGCAGAACTCATGATACACCTGAGTTCTGAGCTGAACTTCATAATTCGGTTAGCATACTATGAGGATGGACCCAGAGCCCAGCTTTCTCTGCTTTGCTGCTTTAACCAAAAGCTGACCCTTCAGAACCCAAGGCTCCAACCATGGACCTCGCTACAGACCATATCCATGACTTGGGAGGATATGCCCCTGCCAGTGCACTTCCCTCCTCCCAGTTCTCCCATACATTTCTCACTTAACGGCCTTTTATTCTTGGCTCTAAGGAGGTGGAGGGAGGGTAAAGAGGGAAATGAAAGAACAAAGCAAGAGTGATAAGAGAAGAATGCTTGAAACAGAACAGACCCCAATGAGTTGAAGTCTTCCATTTTCGTCAGTTATGGCTGCTCAATAAATAAGGAGCCTTTAACTCACCTGCATTTAACCATCCTGCATTCTCTACCAAATTTCTTCAGGCTATTGGTACCTGTGACAGTGAAGATCTATATTTGACCATTTCAATGACTCATCTGTTCTCCTGCTGGGAGGTCTACATGGGACACCAGCGCCTGGACTCCGGACCAGAGGCAAATGGTAGAGTCCTAAGAGATTACACATCTACAGTCAACAGCCCCGCTCTTCTCCCCAGGAGTGCTCTATCAGGTGAGACCTGACACGGTTAAGCAAATGGGCAAAGGGAGGCAGGAGGAAGCTGTGCAAATGTCCTGGGGGCATAAGTCACAGGCAGGAGAGTGATCATATTGATACAAAGACAGGTACAGACTTTTAAGGTGCCTTTTAACCAATGGTATGTGGGCTTGAGTGCTGTCAGTGTTCTGTCAAGCAACAGAGCATGTGTGTGTGTGTGTGAAAAGGTCTAAGCAGAGTTCACATGGAACAGACTATGTAAACCCCCTAAAGCAGGAAAGAAGGCAAGTAGGCAGTTCTTAGCAGTCCTGGACCCCACTGATGCGGGTTGTCAATTTGCCTCCTGTGGTGAGAGCTGTCAGAAGCT
>NW_006399759.1:18644833-18672852 GCF_000299155.1 Elephantulus edwardii | reverse complement strand
CCCACCCCACCCCCCCCAAATCACTCCTCTCCTTTAAAAGAAAAAAACTCTTTCATTGTTATACAATCCCTCCCTCAAAGTTCATTCCACTCTGCAGCCTTCACTCTGGACTTCTGTAATGACGAGAATACCCATTCATAAATCCCTTTTAAACAGTTCTCTCTCTCATCTGTTTCAATGCAATATTCATCATTCCTCCCCTCCTTTTCTGTCTTCTCTCAACCCTAGTTGAGAGGAGCTCTGTTTTGAGGATGACACTGAGCCTCATGTGGGGTGGGTGTCGGGAGCTTTCCCTCTGGAGGATACTTGCCCGCTTGGAAGTGGCTCTGGAGAAGGCAGATACACAGGAGACTCTGGAAATCTCTGTGGAGTGTGCTTACCCCCCCCCTTTAGACTTCACTGGTGAATCTTAATTTGCTTCTGAGTCTCCTGATTGGACTCTCAAGGGATTTCATTGGCCTTCAGCTAGGTCTCATGACACATTTGTCCTAGAATCTCCACCTTGCATTGTTCATCTTCACCCCACTGCTAGTCTGCTCTCACTGCTTCCAACATCATGAAAAAGGCTTCAAGTTTTTTCAAGATCTTTGATCTCACTACCTTTCTAGAGAAAATGATACTAGACTGTCATAGTTCAAACTCACCACCTATCAGGTCCATACCATCTATATGATCTTCATTTCAAAGTTCCTTTCAAATGCCATCTTTTGCTAACCTTTCTAGTTCTTGCCTCTTTCCTACCTTTCCTTCCTGTGATTTCTCATAGTCCCAGTGATAATCATATTCTACTTTGGATTCTATTTTCCCTTTTGAACTTATTTCCTTAAGGCTGGCCGCATGATCTAATCACATTGTCTCCAGTATCATTCAGCCTTTACATTCAACTCCTCAAACACACGTAAAGTTCAATATTTGCCTACAATCTAGTTACAAAGGATGAAGCCTAAATAGATGTGACTAAAGTCACAGTGTCTGGATTAGGGAGCCTTTTCTATCACATGAAGTAGCAAAATAGGCCCATCTAGACTCCTAGATAAAAGAGACAAGTCTGTATCATAGGATATTTGAGGGGACAAGGAGGAGGGCCATGAGAACTGTGGCTGCATTCCCAGTGTGCTTCTCCAATAGGACTGTGGTCATTTCCACCACAATTGACACTGATCCTTCCATTGACCTGAGCAAGACCACGCTGAAGGACCACACTTGCAAACCAAGAGAGTCTAGCAGGACCAAGCCTTCTTCCAGTTCAATGTCACCAGCTGTGGTACCTCTGTGAGGGTAAAACAAAAGGGCAGCCTACTCTTTCCAGTTCTTAGAAAAGCTTAAATATTCTCTCTCAGATCCATGTTCTTAATTCTTTTTTTTTTTCCTTTTATTCCTGTGTCTTGGCGCTTGAGGATAGAACCGGCAGACAGGAAGCCACCAGCACTGAAGACATGACACCAAGGGGACCAGAGAGAGCCCTCTCCCTTTGCACAATTCTTAGGTTATTTAGCTTGAAGGTGAATATGTTGTGTATGAAAATAAAGTTGTCAATGAAAAGGAAATTCTTGCTGTGAAAAATCAGCCCAAAATTGCAAGAGATCCAGACTACAGGTAAGATGATTACCCTGAATGAAGGTCAGCTGTATCTTTGAGCTTACTACTCCTACTGCAAACTCCATGCTGGCCTAGATAGTCTAATCTGGCCATGGAAAGAGCACTGCATAAAAGTCTGTAGACTAGGAATGGCATGGAGGTTGGGGGGGAGAATAGGAAAAGAGTGGCTAGATACTGAACACTACATTGGAACAAACGAGACGAAGAACTCTCTGAAAGGAACATAGGATTAGGCTTTATGTGTATGACAACCATCTGGAAGAAAAGGTGTATTGTGAAGTGGACTCAGGGAGAGGGAAGGGAGGAAGAGGGTGGAAAAATGCAATAATGAATTCATAAAAAAAAATAAATTGCTTTTAAAAGTCAAGGACATATTCCCAAAATGTTCCAGTTTTATACTTTTTTGTTTAACTAATTTTTTTGTTTCTTTTGTCAAATGCCTAGTCATTCTGGAGAAATAATACCAGTTTGAATAATATTTAGATATATTAGTCTTTTTTCCTTTTATTTACATATAAAATTCATAACCATTATGTTTCACACATTCTTTCATTCACATCGTGTACAGGGTTTTTTCACATGGTGTTTCATATGATCATTCTCATACATCATGTCTTATAAAATTAATCACCTTGTTCTATGCCCATAATTACTCTATCTTTTCAGGTCTCCACAGGCTCTTTATTAATTCCTTCATCCTTTTCCTCCACCCACCAAACTCTGTGTTCCCATGATTTCCCTTCCTCCCCTCAGCCCCCCACCTCCCCCACTTCCCCCTTTGGGCTTTCATAAATATCTTACTAGCTATACTTCTGTTTTTATAATAATGATCTTATGCAGTATTATTCCTTATGAGACTGAATTAGTTCACTTAGCATAATGCTCTCTAGTCTCATGTTTTATAGCATTTTTCTGAATTGTTGTTTCTGAGTATTGCATAGTATTCCATTGTGTGAACATACCACAGTTTCTGCATATAGATTAAAAAGATGAGGAGAAGTGTGGCATCAGGATTGGAGGTAGACTTATCAATAATCTGCGTTATGCAGATGACACAACCCTGCTTGTTAAAGACCTGAAGTGCTTGCTGCAGAAGGATAAGGACTGCAGCCTTCAATATGGATTGAAGCTCAATGTCAAGAAAATGAAGATTCTCGCCACTGGGCCAATTGGCAACATCATGACAGATGGTGAAGAGACTGAGATTCTTGACAGCTTCAGTTTGCTTGGCTCTACAATCAACATTCTTGGTGCCAGCAGCCAGGAAATGAAAAGATGAATTGCATTGGGAAAGTCTGCTGTCAGAGACCTCTTCACGGGACTGAGGAGCAACAATCTCAGTCTGGAAACAGAGCCTGGAGATTCAGGCAAGAGTAGCTAAAAGGTAATGGCATCATGGGAGGAGGAAAGGGAACACAAAAAGGAAAAATCTGTGATCACATTTCTTCCTAAGATGATTCATTCACTACAATGGGACAAGGTTGTTGAGTCAACCATTCGAGCTGGTGTTCTTTGAGGTAGTTATTTGATGAACTTTGCAGATACCAAAGCAGAATTACTCCTGGACAAGTGCTGGGTGTCGATGTTACCAGAATTTGACATTAATCCTCAGTGGAGCATTATTGAAAATAGGCATGTACTCTCCTCCCGACACTGGGAGGGTAGAGCCAGAATCCCAGAGCTGTCCAAATGTAAGATGCGAAGATTTCCACAAAGATCGCTTCAAGTATAAGTGTCCTATAATGGTGAGCCCAATCTTGTGATAGGAATTGGTGTCTGCTTGAGCTTATCCAGAGTTTTTTATCCCTTCTGTGTAACCTCTCAGTTAAGATTTTTCCCATGACTTCTTACCAGTCTCTCAAGGCCTGGCACCAACCCTCATGCTTACGCCAGCCCTGGTGTGTAAGAAAGGGACAGTTCTTTGAGTGTCCACAGTGACTTTAAGAATAGACTGAAGACATGTTAGAAGATGTTACCGTTTCTCCGTACTGCCTCACACCTCATTTGTCTCTCAATTCTTCCTTGCAGCTGCAAAATAGAGAGTACCCTGATGGAGGTAGAGTTTTCCCTGGTCTCCCAGGATGAGAAAGTCCAGTACCCCTCATTGGTCAAAGACTGATAGTGAAGCATTCGACATCCGAACCCAAAGAGGTGAGTTCTTAGAGGATCAGAAATGACCAAACCAAAATCTAAACTCCCAGGTAGACTTCTCAGCTCAGCTACAACTCCCAGCTTTCAAAGTCAGAACTGACTCAGAGCTGACCCGCCAGTAGGTCTGCAAAGACTATATACATCACTCTGGGTGAGATTACCCATCTTTCTCCCTTGGAGCATCTAGTAGATTCGAACCACCTACCTTTAATTTGGCAACACAACTCCCTTCCCACCAGACCACTAGATCTCAGGTTTATTTAATGTTTGAGAAAGTTGAGCAAACTTCCAGGAGACCCATATTTCAGGGACTTGTGCTTTTTAGAAGAACTCTGACTTATAATACTACTTGGCAGCTTGACACCAATGTGCATAAGTCGATTCTGACACATGGTAACTGTTAGCCAGATAGAATGGAATATGTCAATAAAAAACCCACAACATTGACTTTCTGTGATGGAAAAGAACTCTCTACTAATACCATGTAAGAACCCCATTCTGTACCCAGACCTAGTATGACGTTCAGTCTCTTTACTGAACCCAACCTCTCTCACTTTAACATCTTCTGCCTTTTCTTCTTAGAAGACACCTTCTCTCTTACTAAATCTATGTGGTATGAAATCCAGAAGCTCACATCTTAGGACAAAGTAAGAGAAGGGGCTGGTGTTATGTTACCCGAGCTTCTTGAGGCCCCTGGAACAGAATGAATTTGGGCCACAAAGAGCTCTAGATGCAGTTGTTCGTGTGTGCTGTTGAGTCAGAAATGCCCCATATACTGCATAGTGCCAATGTTGTAAACAAGACTAACATAGAGGTTAAGGGGGAGACTGAGAAAGGTAGGATAAATTATGTAAACTATGTTGAAACAGGTAAGGGAGAGAACTGTTTAAAAGGGATATATGATTAGATATTATTGTCATGTGAGGAGTCCAGAATGAAGGCTGCATAGTGGAGTGGACTTGGGGGGAGGGAGTGTATAACAATGAAAGAATTTTTCTCTTACTTTTAAAAGAGAAGAGTGTATGGGGTGGGGGGGATGGACAGGGAGAAAAGTGCCACAATGAATGAGTGGAAATCCAAAATCTCTGTAAATTTTCCTTAATAATAAAAATAAACAACTTAAAAAAATAAAAAGGGGGGAAAGAAAGAAACATCCCATAGTTGACCCATCAGTGGATTTTTAGAGGCAGTAAACTGTACAGGAGGGGATTGGCTATCTGTCTTCTATAAAGCAGCTGGTGGATTCAAACCAGGTGCCTTTGAGTTGGCAGTTCAACTCCTTACCACTAAGCCAGTAGAGTTTCTAGATGCTAGAGACTCTCAAGTTCACTTGAGATTTCTTTGCTGCCTAAATGCAGAGTCTTCCACTGCTTGCCCAACTCCATCTACAGGTATTTCTGCACTGCTTGACCCATGTCTGCCTGCACCTAGAGCCCAGTGGGTACTGTCAAGGCCAGTGCTCTCCTGAGGAGGAGAGTCAAAGAAGTGAGAGCAAACCCTTGACCACATTGTACAACACTCTGCCCAACAAGGTCTGCCTCCACAATGGTTCCCATAAATGTTTTTGCATTTCTCTTGCCCATCGCTTCAAATTAAATCAGTTCTGAAAGTTGCTTCAAGAGCTGACCAAACCACAAACTGGCCTTTCCGCAGAGGCCTCTGAACAATACATCATGGTTACATCTCAGCCGGACCTGTCTTGTTCTCTCAGCCCAGAGAAATTTTCCTAGAAGAGACCTTGCATGCAGATCTGGATGAGTTCTAAAGGCTGTTTGGCCAAACAACCTGGCTGTCAGTCAGCAAACTTGCTTAGTGTCTAGCTGTGTTAACCTTCAGGTGTTTTATAGGACATTTAACAAGTCTAGTTGTCCTTCTAGAAGAAGGAAATCCTGGAGGAAAGCCTTAGGTAAAAAACAAAACAAAAAAACCCAACACATAACTCTTAGTCTTCCTGTCTGAGTAACACCCCTACCTTGTTTCCACCATGAACTCAAGCCAGGAAATGTGCCCTTGACCACCTAGCCTGTCTCGAAGACTGAAGTGGCTGGTGTGCTGCTGGCCAGAATGTTTTTTGTTTGTTTGTTTGTTTTTTGTTTGTTTGTTTGTGTTATTATTAAATTTTATTAGTTTCAATGAACATTCACAGGGATTCTGGGCTTTCACTCCTTCATTGCCGCACCATTCTCTCCACCCTCCTCCCCAGTTTGTTCTTCTTCCCCGCCATCCGAATGTCTGTTTTAATTGTCCAATTGCCACAGTGCTTGTCAAAGTCAGTTCTGATTAATCTCCTTTGTCGGTGTGTCCTTTGCCATTCCCTATCACTCCTCCCTGAGAGAGACTTCACCCTGATTCATAAGGAAAAGGGGATGGCGTATTCTCTTAGCTACTTCCTGCTGAAAAGGGAAGCTGTGGGTTTCAGGGTGAAGATCTTCTCTCACTACTCTAAAGGGCCCCTTTGGCAGTAGGAAACACATAGACTATTATGGAGATTGATTTTGGAATTTAGATGCACTCTTATTGATTGTGCTTGGCCGTACGTATTCATATCCTTGAAGATGTATCATGGGGGTGTTGCAACCTAGAAGACACAAATTTGACTAACAAGTTATAAGTACATGAGTCAAAAATTATGGAAAAGTAAAAGAAAGGATTCTTTCATTGTTTTACAAACCCTCCCCCAGGTCCCCTCCACCATGTAGCCCTCACTCTAGACTCCTGTGATGACAGAAATACCTAGTCATATATCTCTTTTAAACAGTTGTCTCCCTTCTCTGTTTCAGTGCAGTATACATTATTGAACCCATCTTACTCAGTCTCTCCCCAACCCCGAGGTTAGTCGCATTCTACAACAGTGGCATCATGTAATATTTGTCCTTTTGTGACTGGGATATTTCACTCAGCATAATGTTCTCCAGAGTTAACCATTTTGAATAATATTGCATGAGTTCCTTGTTTTTTAATGCAGCATAGTATTCCATTGTGCGAATATACCACAGCTTCTCTAGCCATTCGTTTGTTGATGGGCACTTAGGTTGTTTCCAACTCCTTGCTATTATGAACAAAGCTGCAATAAACATGGGTGTGCATATATCTGCTTGAATGTCAGCTATGGTCTCTTCAGGGTATATTCCCAGTAGTGGAATTGCTGGGTCAAATGGTATCTCTATTTGCAACTTTTTGAGAAAGCGCCATACTGCTTTCCACAGGGGTTGCACCATTTTACACTCCCACCAACAGTGAATCAGGGTTCCAGTTTCTCCACAACCTTGCCAGCATTTGTTGCTTGCTGTTCTGTTAAATTTTGCTATTTTGACTGGGGTGAAATGATATCTCATAGTTGTTTTAATTTGCATCTCTCTTAGGGCCAGGGATTTTGAGCATTTCTTCATGTGTTTGTTAGCCATCTGAATGTCGTCTTCGGTGAAGTGCCTGTTCATATCCTGTGCCCATTTTTCTATTGGATTATTTACCTTTATCTTGTTGTGGTGCGCAAGTATTTCATAAATTCTGGATATAAGTCCCTTATCTGATATGTTATTACCGAATACTTTTTCCCAGTCAGTGGCTTCCCTTTTTACCCTACTGGAGAAGTTTTTGGATGTGCATAGGGATTTGAGTCTTAGAAGATCAGAATGTTTAAGTGGTAACACTTTAGAAATCATGTCATGGTGGCCCTGCCACTCTTGTTGTTGTTGTTGTGATGTGTCATCAAGTTGCCCGCAACTCATAGCAACCCTATGTACAAGAGCCCTAAACCTTGCTCTATCCTGACCTTATTGTCTCTAGCACACCTACTCCCACTACCCCAATCACCGAATCAATCCATCTCATCCAGGGTCTTCCTCTCCTGCCCTGTCTCTCCACCCTCCCAAGCTTGATGTCCTTCTCCAAGGACTGGTTCCTCCTTGTCCAAAGCATGTCAGACAAAGTTTCAGAATCCTTGCCTCCAAGGAGCAGCTACTCTTGAGGCCCTGCCTTTTTCCTCAGAGGTCCTGGCAGATGTCCTGGCTGGCTATCTGCTTCCTTGTCATGGTGGTGACTGCTGTGTTGACACTATCTAAGACAACCCCTAAGCCATCCTGTGAGTGACAGCTGACTTCCAGAGTAATAAATGTCTTGAATAACACCATGCACATACTTACCGTCGATGCTCAGATTCCATCCTCAGTTCTCTCATTTCTCCTTCCACCTGACAATTCTCAGACCCCTTCACAGAGGCTCTCTACCCCAACTGACTTGGAATTTGCTTTGCAAACTGAAATGGTTTTTTAAATCATGTGTTGTTGCCCAGGTTTTAACATACCTATTAGCAAAGAAACTTATGAATGAGAATACTTACTGAATCATAGAATCTCTTATTCTTAGGTTCACAAGCTAGCCACAACCAACAGTCCTTTGGTAGAGAAGAAAATTGGCCTCAATACCATCTCCGCAATCAAAGGCTGCCCAGCTAATGTATTGACAAGCATTTAAAGTGGCTCATGATTATCTGTTTCCACTTTGTTTGACTCATTAGGAATATCAAAGTCAGCCTCACCGCTGTTGCATTGGAACTGACTCAGCAGACCTCCCAGTGAGTTAGATGTCAATTTCACTCAAGGCAGTTGCCCATCTTTCTCCTGCAGAGAAACTGGTAGGTTTGAACCAGCAGAGAGGTGAAGCCTTTGTGTTGGCCATGCAGCTCCCTAAAGACCACACCACCGGGGCTCCCTCCTGAGGAACACAGTTGTGTTCTAGGCATCCCTTCAAGTTGAGCTTGTCCTTGGCCTACGTCTTCACAGGAGTGCCATCCAGCAGTCCTGGTGTGGCATCTCTACCACCTAGAGGTCTGCTCTTAGCCCTGACTTTGAGGAAGACCTTTGGTGCTGCTGCTTCTCCCACAGGTGATCGAATCATGTTAGACACAGGCCTAGAGTGGTGGGGCCACCTCGGCCAGGGCTTACAGAATCTTGGAGGAGGGGAAAGGAAAGTGTTCCCAAAGGCCTAGTAACTGAGTTCGCCTCTTTCCAAATCACGCTGTAATGGACCAAGAGCTCAAGTCAGCTCACACTTCTTCCTGGCACAAGGAACAGTCCCCGAAGGGCAATGTTTCCTAGTGTAAAAATGGGTGGTCCATCTTGTTAACTCAGCTAAGCACCATGGGTTTAGTAGTAAGGTCAGGGGCTGAGTGTATCTTGTGGACCAGGTAATGGAAAGTCCTGGTCGGCTGAGTCTCCTGACTCCTGCTGGGCCATAATGTCTCTGAGATGCTGGCTTCTCACTGAGAACCTTCGGTCCTGAATCATTATCAGAGTCTTAGAAACCAGGATCAGTGTTATATACAATGGAGGACTTTTGAGAAGTGGGTGGAGAGGTAAAACTCAGCCCAAGTGCAAGAAAATGCCTTGTGAGAAGGAGAGGCTTCCTAGTAAAATAGGATTTGCCTGTAAAACTTGAATTGGTATCCTCATGCAGTAAATAGGGGGTATAATCTGATTGGCCTAGCATGGAGAGAAGGGATAATAAGGTTGGACAGGCTGAGGAAGCTCTCTGAGATGGAGTAGAAACCCTGAGCCACTTTGGAAGGGTCAACGGTCTTTAAACTTGAGATGCAAAGGGCACAGTGTGTTTTATGGTATAGAGGATGTCCTTGAAATATGGCTGTCGGAGCTGTAAGTCCAGGGATGTAAACTCCTGGAGGAGGGAGAGGAATATGAACTTCATCACGCTTCATTGCCTCTGGACTGGCCAAGCCACTCCTAATATCCCTTCACCCCTCACCTGCCCTCTCTCACCTGGACAAAGTAATCTCCTAATTTGGGGAGCTAGAGAACTAAGTTGCATAGCAAGACCTCCTGAAGGCGAGCCAGCTTTCAGAATCTACCTGAGCATCAACCATCCCCCTCCACAGCAATGCCTGCCCCCATCCAAGACCCCTGTGGTTGCTAAGCTATCAGCATGCTATTGGAGAAGCATCGTGTTCTTTCGCTAGGTCCTGTAACTCGACCTTCTCTCAGAAGTCAGTGTCCATCTGTATCTTCCTCTCTGCCTGAATAGTTGGTTCAAAGCCCAGAGCTGTTTACTGGGCCCTTCAAAATGCCAGAAGAAAGGAGGTGAAGGAGGACTGGCTGGTGTACTTCCCTCTCCCACACTCTCCTCATTTGCAAAATCATTCTTAAACTTCTTAAGATTTGTATTCTTTTTTTTTTCACCAGTCAGGATGAGTTTATTAGAGACAGTCTCCTGAAAGAAACACTACCCAAAATATTAACTTGAAATATAAAAAGTAAGTCATTCTTACAAAGGTGATACAGGAGGAAAGATGCCTCAGGAAAAGAAGAGGTAGAGGATGGAGAGAAAAGGTCAGACTACAGATGGGGGAAAGTGTGCATTAGCCAGTAGGCAGGTGGTAGAACTAGAGATAAAAGTAGATATGCTTAAGAATAAACAGAATCTATAGGATTTGGTAACAGAAGTGAGACATGAGGGGAAAAGAGGGTAGCAAAAATAACTATCAGATATCTACCACAAAAAGCTATTTTGTTGTTGTTTTGTGTCATCAAGTTGACTGTGACTCACTTTAGCTCTGAAATCTGTCTGATTCTGAGCCAACTTCATCATCTCTGACAAACCTAATCCAATTTATCCAGTCACTGAGTCATTCTATCTTATCCTGGGTCTTCCTATCCTGCAGTGTCCCTCAACCCTTACAGACACGATGTCCCTCTCCAAGAACTTGTTCCTCCTGGCCATGTGCCCAAAGTATGTGCATGGAGCTTTAAAATGTTTGTCTTCAGGGAGCAGACTGTTTTCCCCCTATCCAGAAGATTTGTATTCTTAAAGTCCCTTTAGGCTTAAACTAATCCTGAATAAGTTTTTGACAGGAGTCACCTTGGCCCTGTGAGGGCCCAAGTTGAGCACATTTTTTTTTTTACTCAGCTGATGGCCACCTGGCACTAGGACAGACCAACAGGCTTCCTGGTCCAGTGGAAGTGGATGGAGTCCACAGCCCCAGGCTGGTCTCTGCTCAGCCAGCGCCTGTCCCACTCCACTCATTACTGTGAAACACTGGTCCCTGACAGGAGTGTGCTGTCTGCCTAGTTCCACTTTAAACCATGCCTATTAAGAAGGTGATGAGAGGGAGGCAAACAGGAAGTCTCAGCCATCAGGGAAGCCAGTCTCTGCTGTTTTTACCTTGGGACCAATTTAGGTGTGAGATGGAAACTTATTCAGGATTAGTTTAAGCCTAATACAAATCTTAAAGTCACCGTCTTAATAGGCATGGTTTAAAGTGGAACTAGGCAGACAGCACACTCCTGTCAGGGACCAGTGTTTCACAGTAATGAGTGGAGTGGGACAGGCGCTGGCTGAGCAGAGACCAGCCTGGGGCTGTGGACTCCATCCACTTCCACTGGACCAGGAAGCCTGTTGGTCTGTCCCAGTGCCAGGTGGCCATGAGCTGAGTAAAAACAAAAAAAAATGTGCTCAACTTGGGCCCTCACAGGGCCAAGGTGACTCCTGTCAAAAACTCTTAGGGAGAGTAGGAGGGAAATGTGGGAAAAAATTCAGAATTTACAGCCCAAACATAATCATCAGGGAGTAACAGAACTCAGGCCCCCTTCAAGCCTGGATCTGAACTCACCCCCCACCCCCACGGCTCCACTTGTAGCCAAACAACATCCCTACAATGTAAACAGTAATGCAGGAAGGAACATAATCCTTGGAACAATTACATGAGACCAAAGGGCACCAATTCTCAAGGGATAAAACTCAGAAGTCAAGAAGGGGCAGAAAAGAAGGATAAGAATAGAACACAATGTGAATGGAGGAATGTGTAAAACCCAGTGTACATGGATGAAATACAATGTACACAAATTTTGTAAAATTAAGAATAAGCACAGGCAACAGACACATGAAGAAATGCTCCAAATCACTGGCAATAAGAGAGATGCAAATCAAAACCACAATGAGATACCATCTCATTCTAGTAGCAGTGGCAAAGTTTAACAGAACAGCAATTAATAAATGTTGGAGAGGATGTGGTGAAACAGGAACTCTTATAGATTGCTGATGGGGTTGTAAAATGGTACAACCACTCTGAAAGGCAGTTTGGTGTTTTCCTCAAAAAGCTGAACCTAGAAATTCCATATGGCCCAGCTATTCCACTGCTTGAAATATACCCCAAGAAACTTAGAACTGAGATACAAATGGAAACTTGTATACTAGTGTTTCTAACAGCATTATTCACCATTGCAAGAACATAGAAACAGGCCACAAGTCCAACCACAATCAAATGGATTGAGAAATTGCAATACTACGCAGCATGCAGAAGCAATGATTTTGAAAATTTCTACCTAACTTGGGAGGGATTGGAGTGCATTATGCTAAGTGAACTCAGTTCCATAAGGACAAATACTGTATAAGACCAATATTGTAGAAACATAAAACTAGTAAAACGAGTATAAGGATCCAAGGGGGTAGAGTGGGAGTAGAGGCGTGAGGATGGGCAGGGCAGTAATCACAGGGTTGAAATATCTGATGGGTGTAGGGAGGGATGGGTAAAGGAAATGGGAAAGATCTGGTGCCAAAAATAATGTATACAAACTTTGTAAGCAAACCACTATAAAATAAGAATTTATTTTTTAAAAAAATTATTATTCATTTTCATGAAAGTTTACAGAGACTGAGGCTTTCCATTCATTCATTGTTGCACTTTTCTCCCTGCCCACCCTTTCCTCCCCCCAATTCCCTCTTCTCTTTGAAAAGTAAAAGAAAAATTCTTTCCTTGTTATACAAACCCTCCCCTCAAGTCCACTCCACTATTCAGCCTTCATTTTGGACTCCTGTCATGACAATAATACCTAATCACATAGCCCTTTTAAACAGTTTTCTCCCTCATCTGTTTCAATGCAGTAGACATTATTTATCCCATCTTTCCCAGTTTCCCCCAAAACCAATGTCAGCCCTGCTTTACAACAGTGGCACTATGCAGTATTTGTCCCTTTGTGACTGAGATATTTCACTCAGCATAATGTCCTCCAGGGTCACCCATTTGAATAATATTGCATGAGTTGTTTTTTAATGTATTCCATTGTATTCCATTATGTGAATATACCACAACTTCTCTATCCATTTGTTTGTTGATAGACACTTAGGTTGTTTCCAACTCCTTACTATTGTGAACAAAGCCTCGATAAACATGGGTGTGTATAAAAATTTATTTTTTAAAAAAAGCAAAGGGAGTAGGGAGGGTGATGTTCCACACTGGGGACTGCAATCAATGTCTCAAAACAAAACACACATTGTTCAATGGAAAATGAATCTGCTCCGTAAACTTTCACTTAAATAATTAAAACAAAACTACCTCCCAGGAATGTGCAGGTAGAGAAGGGATTAATCATGGAGTTGTACAATTTGATGGGGGGGTTAGGGAAATTGGAAAACTTTGTTTTGGAATTTTGTAAATAAACCAGTCTAATTTTTAAAAAGCCACAAAAAACAAAACTACCAACTAGGAGGTGGGGGAAAACCCAAACAAAAAAGATCCCTAGGTTGCCTAAGGAGTTTCTTGGGATGCATGCAAAAATGGGGAACATTTGGGGGAAAACTAGGATGGGTCAGTATCATCCTAGAAGAAGCACCTAGAGGATTCAAGGAAAATAATGTGGAACCCTTTACTAACTTTGGCTCAGCTTAACTCATTAATGGATCCATCTTGGTGAAATAGAAATGCCAGCCTTGAAGGAGAATCACGAGGCATCAATAAGAAATCATGCAGGACGACAGGCATTTGCCGTGTTGAAAGGATCTCTCATCTCCTGCCCTCTGTTCCCTATCTCTACCTCCAGTGGGTTGCCCCTGCTCTACCTTGGGTTTCATGTGAAAGTGTCTTTCTCCTTTCTATACCCTAGAATGAAATTGGAACAGGTATGAGGAAACAGAAGAGAGCATGGGCCGTTCTGGACACCCTCTTCTCCTTCCCTCTCCTGAAGTTCTCCAGCCCAGTTTTCTTTCAGTTCCTGCGTCCCAGAATTTAGCTGTTCCTTGGGTTGCTCTGTCTGCCCTCAGCGGGTGCTTTTTGGTATCTGGAGTATGTGTCTCTGCCTTAGGTTTAGGGGCTTTTACATAATGTGTCAACAAAACCAAGTCTAAATGAACATCCAATTCTGGGAGGAGGGTCCTGGGAAAGAACTGGGACTTAAGTCTAAGGATTAATGCAAAATGGGGGTTTCACTCATTAAAAGACATTCTTAAAGTGGAAGCCAGAAGGCCTGAATCCCATCATGGTTCTGCTGTTAACCAAACTTTAAGCCAAGGCTTTCTCTGTTTCCTACTGTAAAATAAAGGATGAGGTGATCTCTCAAGTTCCTTCCAGCTCAAATGTTCTACAACTGATTAATATTTTATGCCAAATAGGTAGGTCAACAGGAGTTAATATCTAAGGAAAAGAACAGTTAAGGCAGGGACTTTCCAGCCTAGCACTGTTTGCCGCGGTGTTAACAGACAATGATAGAACACAGCCATGTTTTTGTTTTTTGTTTTGTTTTCATTTTTATTTTATACTGGTTAATTTACAAAGTTCGAATACATTGTTTTTCACACTGGATCTTTCCAATTTCCTTCACCCACCCATCCCTACACCCATCAAACTGTGTGACCCTGTCCTCCCTCACCCCTCTACTTCCACCCTCCCTGCCTTGGGCCCTCATACTTTTTTTGAAAGGTGGTGAGCAGAAGGCCTGAGGAGGCTCGATAGGAGCCATACCTAAACATCCTTTTCTGTGGCATTGCAAGTCAGAAGAGCTAGCCACCGTCACGTGCCCAGACGAAGGATAAAGAGGAACCTAGTAAAACTAGCATTGCCGCCAATTACAGCAACCCTAGGTTACTTCAGTACAGCATCTTGACAGAAGAGTGCTGTACCACTTAGAAGAATGTTCCTCCAAAATAAAATGACAACTGACATTTACATACAAAGGCCCTCCCCAAGGTCTTGTTGACGCTAAACAAGCGGCTTAATAAAAAAAAACCAGTATAGGATATTAAATATATGGGATGCTTCACAAATTGCTGTGTTATCCTTGCGGTGGGCCGTGCTAGTCTTCTCTGTATCATTCTGTGTTCTCTCTATATTCTGTATTCATTTTGGTATATGTGCTGCTGAAGTGAGCACATCACTGTCAATAGAACTTTAAAATAAAGATCTTTAAAATTGCCTTATTTATAATAATAAAAAAAAACACAAAAACTAGCATTGCTGCATTGGATCAAGAGCAGTGAGTTTTCCCAAGGAAACATAAACCCACACAATGAATGAAAATCCAAAGTCTTTTTAAACTTTCATTAAGATTAATAATAATAATAAAAAAAAATACTGGAGACAATTCTGGATTGAGGCAGGCCTTGACGGCAAAGATCTCTATTATTATTGTTATTATGCCAAGCTGTATGATGCCCATAGTCTTAGGTTTGAGAAAGGAAGCATAACTCCCCTCAAAATATCAAAAACTCAAACCCTGGAGAGACTAAATCGAATACAGAGAGGTCTTCCCCGTCTGTCCTGTCCAACTCTCCCAAGCGCCCCATGTTCCTGTCAGACAGGTAGGAGGGGAAATTGGTCAGCTACCACAGGACATCAGTCACCCAGTGCTTGGACTGGGACTAAGTCCCACAGAGACACAGTATGGCTCCTGCTCTCAGAGTTCTCTTTTTGAAGAGTGAGAGAAACACACATGAAATGAGCTCCTTTACTTTCACATAGTACAAACCCATGCAAACAACATGTATGTATGTATAATGTGCATGCAGGAAACTAATAATTGGAGTTATGCCTTTTACAGAAAGCAATGTACATGTGATTTACATAAAAATAAGGTTGCTACTGGGCTGAACCATACAGATCAGTGGTTGTCAAACTTGAGTATCCTTCAGAATGCCCTGCAGGGCTTGTTAAAGCCAAACGTCTGGACTCCACCTTCAGGCAGTCAGATTCTGTGGATGGGGACCGAAGACTACATTTTGCATTTCTAGCAATTTCCCTGGTGCTGCTGACTGGGAGACTGAGGTCTAAGTACCCTTGATAAAAACCAGTGCCTCCCACACCTCAGTGTTTGTGGAAACCACCTCTGGGTCTTGTTTAAGTGTAAATTCTGATTCTATAGGCCTGGAAGAAGGTGGAAATCCTACCTTTCAACCAACTTCCCAGCAGGTACCAGTGCTACTGGTGTCTGAACCACCTTCAGTGAATTTTATCTAGAGCATGCTGGAGAATTCAAGAATAAGAAGAGTTAGTTGAGGTTGGTAATGGCAGAGAAGGTTTAACAGTGGTTGTTGGGGGTGGGGCTGGTCCTAGGGAAGTAAGCAGGATCAAATCCTGAGTTGAGAAAAAGAAGGCTTTCTGAGGAAGAGGACAGGAGGGTAGATGGGTGTGATATAGCAAATATGGAGAAGTGGGCTCTAGTCACTGTCACTCGCTGGCATCTCCACATGCAAAGGCCTCAGTCCATTTGCCTTCCACCATCACCCATTTAAGAGGCTGGTCCAAGTCCAACAACTCTATTGGCAGCTGGTCTTCACGATGGAAATAGTGTTCTGTGAATCTCAAACTGACAGCTCCCAATCCTGCCTCCCCAGCCAACTTGGATATCATTTTTTCACCTGGCTTGTTAGCAATGGTCTGTTGTCTTGGCAGCCCGAAGCAACTCCCACATTTCTTTTCCAATCACAAGTCAGCACAGCTGCATTTATCCAAGAATTGAGCGTCTGAAGCCACACGGGGTGTTTATGAATTTCTCCGCAGGCAGCCCGAGCAAATCAGGATGTTTTGTACAATGCTTAGTCATTACTTCCTCCCCTGATTTCTTAGGGTCATAACCAAATAAAGGCATAATAGCCCTCTCTTTTTCTTCTCCTTCCCTCCTTTTTCTTGGAAATCTTTAAAGAATTGTTCTATTAAAAGGTTCTTTTTTTGGTTTTAATAGCTGTATTTGTAGGTGCAAGAATACGAAGGCATACATGCTAAAATCCTTAAAAAGAACTAGAATTTGTTGTTGTGGTCTATCAAGTCAGAACTGAACGATAGCTGACCCTCCCGCCAGCTTTCAGAGGCTTTAACTCACAAGGAAGGAGGTCGCCTGGCCATCTCTCCCCCACAAAGCATTTGGTAGATTCGAACCATTAGACTAAAGGTACCACCTTTATGTCAGCAGGAGATTCCCTCTGGATATGTCTCCGAGAGCTCCCTTCCAATTATAAAGCCATATTGAAACAGAAAATCCCTGTTGTCTGACCTTGTCTTTTAGAGGCTTGCTTCCTCTAAGTTAAATTAAAGCAGTGAGGTGTTTAAAATTAAAACAGGACTCTAAATTTAGCCTTAAGTATTAAAGCCAACTGAGAAATACGGAGTTGAGCATTTGTCTCCACATCAATTAACCAGGAATGAATCTTCAAGCTTAAAAACAAATTCACTGTTGTTTTGATTTGCTGCATAAGCCCATTATTATAATAATAATAGGGTCAAGATGGGGGGGAGGGAGGTGGAAGAGCAGGAAAAGAATGGCTAGATAATGAACACTGCGCTGTATGCGGGAAGGGAATGACATTCTGAAAGGAACGGACTATTAGAAACCATGACTCATAGTCTTCTAAGGAGAATGGAGGAAAGGAGGGAAGAGAATGTACATGAATGAACAAATAATTAAAACAGAAGAATCATGCTGAGTGAATCAGCCAGTCAAAAGGAAAAACAAACCAAATTCACAAATAACTAATTTTCTTAGTCAATAGTTATGAGTCCTTCTGAACAGCCAGACACTGTTGAAGGTGCTGACAGGACAGCAGGGAACAGAGCTGAGAGAAGCACCTGCCATTTTTCACATAGCTTACAGTGTGGTGTGGGTGGTGGATTCAGGTGCCATCAGTTCGACTAAAACTCCTAGAGACCAGGCAGACAACAGACGGACACCCTGCTCGATCCTGCACTTCCTCACAATCAATCTCCTCCGAGCCCAAGTCCACTGCTGCAGTCACTATGCTGAGGGGTAGACAACCAAAAATAAAGTGAGATGAAGAAGATGGGGTGTTGCTGCTGTCGCTGAGCTTACTCCAGGTCATAATAACCCTCCGTACAGGATGTCAGAACCCTCCCAGTCCTGCACTGTCCTCGCCGCACCCAACGCTGCAGTAACTGCGTCAATCCATCTCTTGGAAGATCTTGCTGCCATGTAGCATATTCCCAGGTCTACAAAGTGTCAGTCTTTGTAAAAGGAGGAAGTACCCATATTTCTCCCTCAGAGCAGCTGGTAGGTTCTAACGCCCTACCCCTAGGTTAGCAGTGCAACTCTTTACCCACTAGGCCGCCAGAGTTCTGGACTTGCAATTTTAAGCACGGTGATCACAGGAGAGTCACAGTAACTGACATATAAGGAAGCTACTCCCACCTTTACTTGGCATTCAGGTTGGGTGTCACACTCATGTCCTGTGTCTATCTCCCCTACTGCCACCTGCCACGGAGCCCTGATAGTACAGCAGTTAAATGACATGATTGTTAACAAAAAGGTCAGTGAGTCAGACCTACCAAGTCACACAAAAGATGGGGTAGTCTGTTTCAATAGAGATTCATAACTGGAGTTTTACCTACTTTGAAAACAAGTACTTAAGTATATGAATTGGGATGCAACCTTTAAAAAAAAATTAAAGGGAAAGTCTGCAGTATCTTTTGCTTCAGCCAGAGATTAATTAAACTTCCTTAAAATCCAAATGGGGAGCTCTAGTAGCTTAGTGGTAAAGAGTTGTGCTGCCAACCCAAAGGCTTGTGGTTCAAATCTACCACCTGCTTTGTGGGAAAAAGATGGGCAATCTCCTCCCATGCAATTTACAGCCTCTGAAAACCCTCTAGAGAGTCGGCCATGGGTTAATTCCAACTCAATGGTACACAACAAGAACAAAATCCAACCACAAATTGCTGCATACTTTAAAGAAGTAAGCAACAGAAAAACTTTGCAGTTCCTCTTCTCTTATTCCAAGAAACAGTTTGATTAATTGTTGAATATACCATGGACTGCTAGGAGAACAAACAGATTTGTCCTGGAGTAGGTAAAGCCAGAATGCTCCTTGGAGTCAAGGATTCTGAAGCTTCATCTGACATACTTTGGGCATGTTGCAAGGAGGGACTGGTCCTTGGAGAGGAACATCATGTTTGGGAGAATGGAGAGACGGCACAGGAGAGGAAGACCCTTGATGAGATGGATCGATTCTGTGATTGGGGTGGTAGGAATGATTGTGTCGGAGATGGTGAGGTTGGCACAGGATAGAGCAGTGTTTAGGGCTCTTGAATACAACGTCGCTATGAGTCACAAGCGACTCAATGGCACATAACAACAACAATGACTACAAAAGTATTTTATTAAAAGTTTCAAATTTTCAACATTTAAAAGTTAAATAGGGAGCTCTGGTGGCCTAGTGGCAAGATGTTGCACTGCAATCCCAGAGGTACATGGTTCGAATCCACTAGATGCTCTGCTGGAGAAGAAGGGGCAATCTCTCCCAGTACCAGTCAGATCGGATTTGACAGTACACACACAAAAATAATAAAATTAAATTAAAAAAATAAAAAAGTTAAATAGAACTCCTAAGAAGACCCAGAATTAATAAGATAACTATTTAACTTATTAATGCGGGTGATAAAATAGTATTTAAGGAATTTAGTATTTGTAGTCAACAAAGAAAGAACGGGAATAAAATTGCCAGATTAGATAAAAAACTGCTCAATATCCTACAGGGCATTTAAACCCTAACTTGAGGGATTATCTGCTCTAGACAAAAAAAATAGTCTATAAATTACATATGCCCTCATAGAGTCTAGGACAATCAAAAAGAAATAGTGAATAAAAGAGAAAGGCGCTATTCTTGAGAATCAAATAGTTAGTTCTTGGGCAGGTCTGTTACACCATGCTTCTGTATGATACAAGAGAAACATGTAGTTTTATAGAAACTCTTGTTGTTGTTGTTGTTAAGTGCAGTCGCTGCGCAGGCGACTCATAGTGACCCTATGAAGGAGAGTCCTCGACGCCTGGGTGTCTGTCATCCTCTTTCCAGGTCCATAGGTTTCCGGAGGCAAGCTATCATGGAAGTGGATGCCACTCCTCCTTCCACACTTGTTTTAATCAGGGAGCTCCACCTCACTCTGTCCGCACTGAGTAACCAACCATTAACGCATTTGACACATCCGTGTTACTGTGTTCAGCCTCACAGCAACCACAAGTGACTGCGGGACGGCAACTTGTACACCAGGGCTATACGACCTAGAGGAATGTCTGAACAAAAACAATGAAAGATTGGCCTGAGTGACAATTGCTTGTACCTTTCAATGTTTCAAACAAAATCTGCCTTTAATATTTAATAAAATCTTTACCATCTTTTGTGTCTCATTTCAATCAGGAAGGAAAACCACTAGCAATTCTACAATTGCAGTGATACCTAGTATAAAAGCCAAAGCTTTGATACTTTTCTTGAGGGATAAGAAAACATTTCCTTTTATGAGCAATTTCAATTTTGCATCACAATAGAAAAACGTTCATATATTCTATCTTGACTTAAAGGCAGCAACAAGAACAACTGATGCTAATTTCAAAAGTTTACATGGATTTGAAGTTAAGTTGCTGAATCTCTGAGCTTCCGCTTTCTCCTCTGTTACAAAAGTAGTTTCACACTATTCTTGTATGCCAGAATGGCCAAGTCTGTCGTGGAAAAGGTGCAAACTGAATGCTCTGTAAAGACAAGACTGAGAGACTTTTTCTCCTCATGTGCTCTGTATGTGTAGGAACAGCTCCTAGAGGAAGACATCATGCTTGATAAAGCAGACGGTCAAGGACAAAGAGGAAAACCTCAGTGAGACAGATAAACACAGTGATTGCAACAATGGGCTCAAACAGAGCAATGAGGTTGGTGTAGCACCAGGCAGTGTTTCATTCTGGAGTAGATGATGAGGATGGCACAGGATAGAGCACCATTCTCTGAGTCAGAGTCAATGGCGCCTAACAACAGTAAGAGTCGGTACCAATGTGGCAGCATGTAACAACACTAAAACAACTACTCAATTAGCTTTTTATGGTTGTTGTGTACCATTGAGTGGGATCCGACCTGTAGCTGACCCTCAGTGGATTTTCAGAGGCAGTAGATCACCTCTCTCCTTCGGAGCAGCTGGTGGATTAGAACTTCATACTTTTGCATTTGCAGCATATTTCCTTATGACTAAGCCACCAGAGCTTTTTGAACAAAAGGAGTGTATATATTTCAATAATAAACTCTACCACACAAATATACTATGTGATATTTCAACATACTGTGTTTCAGGAAGACACATTTCCTCAATTTTACTCAAGTTTCTAGTCAAAGAATATCAGATAAGCCAGATTTAAATCCTGTTCCATATTTGGAGGAACGCTGAAGAGACTTTTCAAACTGCTTTTGGCATGTGCCATTATTTTATACTTTTATGTTTAGTCCTTAATTTATCTAAAGGAGGTATTCTGTGCTATAAGCTTATTATTAAGAGCAATTTATATTCAGGAAGACCATTAAGACCCTAGAGCTTGAACAACTGGTTTTCAAAAATTATCAGAAACTCTACGAACATTAGTAAAACCATTAAATTGTACATTAAATGGGTGAATTTCCCAAAACGTGAATCACAGTTTAATATAGCTACTTTCTGTAAATGGTTCAGAAAGAAAATGAATACAATAAACCTTTATGCTTTTAAAGTGTATTTATATATTGTTTACCTTCAAGTTTAAAAAAAACTTAATTACCCAATTGAAAATAATTTTTCAATGAAAATTATTTGCATATCTTAGATGGTAAAAGAATTCATCCATTAAAATTAATGACATTTTCTTTTTTCATTTAATGACTTTTCACTTAGTAGATTTTTCAAGGTCAAAGCTGTTATGCTAGGATTAGGTTTTTATTATGTAACACTTAAATTGTAAGAGGGCTGGATCAAGTAGAGATGGGGGTATTGAAGACAGTATCGTGTAAATGCTGATTTCATTGGCACCGAGTGGCAAGATCGAAGTGGATTTTCCCCACGGAGAGAGATTTAAGGCCTGCAAGGTGCAAAAATCCAGGACTACAATAAGCCGGAGTAACAATGACTCAGAAAAATATACTTGAAGGAAAAAGCAATATACAATACACTAAGAGGTTTATTAGACAATGCAATTAATTATATTGCAGTTAGTGTTATAAAGCAGAATGTCTATGAATGATCGCACAAAAAATCCTAATATGATAAGTAAACTTAGAAAAAATAAAAAATGTAGCTCTAAGGCACGTGTCAAAAGTATTATTTGGTCAGATATTTCAAATCTTAATAAAATCTAGAATCTGATATTTGAAGAAAACAAAAAAGGAAAATATATTCTTTTTTAGTTATTTCTAGGAACCTCACCCAAGAGGAAAATAAGTGTCTTAGTCCTAATCAAGGCTAGTTCTGAACTTCAATTTTTCCTCCTTAACAAAGTTTTATTAATCTAATCCAGTACGCCAACGGAAATTTTTCAAAACATTTTTGGGTTTTTGTATCTTAGATGATCCTGGGAAAGAAAGAAAAGGAGTGTGAACCTAAAGAAAATAAAGTTATTGATTATCTGCGTGGAATGGCTTTGACTCTCCTAAGGTTCAGGGATTTTATTTTGAGAAGTTTTCTTTAGAATGACTTTTCTATATTTTAAAGCAACTTTAGTAATTCTTCTAAAGGCACTTCCAACAAACAGAAAGATAAATCTTGGGAACCATGACAACTTTCAAGAATACAGATTTTGTTTCCAGATCATCAATTTCCTTCTTAACATTCATCCGACTGTAACACAAATTCTCCAAGTATTTTGCCAGATATTATTTATTAACTACAAACAGTGTAGTTATTTTAGTTCTGCTTCATGAGATGGCTTAAACAAAGAAAAAAAACAAAAACGTAGAGCTCACAATGATGAATGCCCCTGAGGCCGCTATGGAAGGTTCTCTGCAACTTGCTTTGCTGATAAGGGGCAAACCAACCTTCTCCTGAGAAAAGCCCATTCACCCCACGAGTCTCCCACAGTAGTAATAAAACCAGTGTGAGAGGTCTCAACATAGACATGCTGGATATGCATCTGTGAAAGCTTAATCAGGATAAAAACAAAGCAACTGCAGATGGGGCTTGGCCAGCTTGGACTTGCTTTCCCTTCAAATTCTTCCCTGTTCTTGACAGCAATAGCCTAATTATTTAAATAGTGTTGGCAGCATCCAAATAAAGATGCATTTTTAAAGACTTGTACTTACTAAATACCTTTAACAAGTTTCTCCCATCTCCTTCCATTCTCAATTTATTTTTAAAAGCATTTCAAACAGTGCTTGACTTGCATTAAGTACTCAGTAAATGTTGATGGTAATAATTACTGTCATTAACTATTTTCACTATTTAAATGTTACTAATCTATCAGTGATGATTTCAGGAGAAAATCAAGTACATGGTGAATTCTTTCAAAATGCTCTCATCTGGGATATGTATTTACTTTCAAGTCCAGAGGGTCTGTCTCTCCAACTTAGCTATATAAAACAGCTTTGCTCTTAAAAGGCAATGCCACAGGGAGAAAGAGTGGTGGAGGAAACATTCTAAATGAAAAGAATTCAAAGAGACATAACAATGAAATGTTGTGATTCTTGACTGGCTTTAGCTCAGAAATAAAAATGTACACAATACATTCTGAGAACAACTGCAGGAATTTAAATATGGGCTGGATTTAGATCACATTATAGAATTTAATTTTATTAGGTGTCACAATGGTAAAATGTCACAAAGGTAAAATTCCTTCATTCTTAGAACATAAATACTTAAATATTTGGAGGTAAAAATGTATGTATCTATAAATTACTTTCAAATGGTTCAGAGAAAAGCCAAAGAATCTATTTAAGTTATAAAGAAAAACCCAACATGGTACAGTGTTAACTAGTGACTAGCAGTGAAGAATTTACAAGCATTAATTTTTATTTTTCTTTCCATTTTCTTTAAATATAAAAGTTAAAAGAATGTTTCACTGAAGAAAATACCACATACACCTTTAGGTATTTCATTATCAAGCTATACAATTATACATTGATATTACAAATTTACATCTTAGAAAATGCCTACCTACTTAGCAAATATTCTCTCAAAAGAAAATTAACTACTTTACATTATTTAATATACAATTCTAATACATAGGTGCAATCTTAAATATAATTCAGAATAAATAGGTCAACATCTATTTTCAATTAGAAACAATCAGATACCATCATTACAATGATTATGAATTAATATTCCAATTAAATTAAGATTTTCAATAATTTCTTCTTTGTTTTTCTTCTTTATCTAGAAGGGTCTGTTTTAAACTTAAAATAGCATCTTGAAAACCAGGATTTATGTCTAAAACCTTCTTGAAATCTTCCAAAGCCTCATCAAAATATCCTGTACCAGAACCCAAAAAAGAGGAAAACAACTTGAGTATTTCTATATGTTATTCACAGCAAAGTTTGAAAACATACTTTTGATTTTACATTTACTACACTTTCAACTACTCTTAAGAAAGAGATTTCTTTGATTTAACAATGTCGTACAGACCAATGTCTTCTGTGTGTCCTTAAAGAATAAAAAACCCAAGTAAGTTAAGGGTGATTTATTGACATTAAACACGTACGTAGCCTAAATCATCCCAAAATGTCAACAAAATTATAACACCTGCTTTATAAAGTTGCAATAAAATTAAGAAAGTTGGAGTAAATATTCTTCCTCACCCTTAATTTAAATGAAATAGTAGCCAAGTCCCTTTAACTCAAGGATCTAAAACTGCGGTGAGTATTGTCCTGTGTCTTCAAAGATGTTAACTCGGACATTCCACAGGGAACCATCTGCATTACCCTAGTTCTGCAGCTAGGAGCACACAGGCTCCAAGTAATAGGTCATGCTGACACCACAGAGTGTTTTGTACTGCCTTGGAAAGCCTAAAATGAACTCAGGTACGCTGCCTTTGTTACAGCCTCTGGACCTAAATTTCACCTAACTCTAAGCCTTGATCATTAATACGTTCATATTGTAACATTTAAGAACTCTGAAATAACAGAACACAATCAATGGCAAAGGCGGAAGGAAAAAAACAAAACTAAACTTACCCAGTCTGTATAGTATCAGCCCTCTGTTGTAATATGGAACTTCAAAACTGGGTCGGACTTGTATGGCAGATGTGTAGTCATCCATGGCTTCATAAAAATCAACCCTGAAGTACTTGATTTGCCCCCTGTTGTTATACGCGGTAGCCAAATCCTCAGGGCTGCATTTGCTTTAAACAAAAAGTTCACATTAACAACACCGTGCTACCACATTTATTTCATTTCCTCTTTCGTTCTCCTTGGAGAACTGTCACATTTGATGGCCTCTACTATGTGGTAGCCACAGTGAAAACGCAAACCAAAGACACAAAGCATCCAAGTGGAATCAATTCTTGTCTAACCACTTTATCTACTTTGGGAGGGCTGCATCCGTAGAGCATGTTAATTTCATGGTGTGTTCAAAGCCCCCAGTTACTGTGCCTTGTGCTGCAGAGCACACTGTGCATTTTCTAAGCACACACCAGGCAGCAGAGCAAAGAACATATGATGTGCAAGGAAGCAAAACCAGCACAATGTTCAAATGTACTGTGGAAATGTCACAAAGAGAATCATCAGTTTTATTCTCAAACATATAAATGAGTGAAAACAATGAGATCTGGGATCATATCCCACCAATAAAGAAAAAAAAAAAGAGAGAGAGCTAGCTCCAGGTAAAATGATAACACAATGATCTCAAGGAATGCTGAGAACAGAGCTGTCTCCTGGTTTTTTTTCTGAGATCTTGTCCAAGGCCAAGCTGACATCGTCCTAGGGAGGTGAGCTCCTAAACTCCCTCAAAGACCTGGTCCACACAAAGTCTGTAAGAGAGAAGTCTTTTCCACAATTGGGGGTGGGGGGGGGGGTTAAAGCTCCAGGCAACTCCTACCCAGTTCCAATTCAATCATCATAGCCCCAGGCTGCTTGCTCTTTTTTATTTTTTTTTTTTCTTTTAAACACACAGTCCAATCTCCGGCACAAAAGAACATTCTAAATTCTGCTCTACATCACAGCCAATTCTGTTTTCCTTTGTTTTTATCCCAAAGACATCAAACTTTGAACAAAATCACGGGAAGACACCAGGTCAAGCTAGTGTGTCATCTCATTGATACATCCTTTATTAAGAACCAGAAAATATGAGCATTTAGCTCTGTTAGCTGAATGGTAAGGAATTGTGCTCCCAATACAATAGCACCTGGTTTGAATCTACCAACTACTTCTCAGAGAGACAGGCAATCTCAATCTCCTTCTGTGTGATTAACTGCCTTCAAAAACCTGCCTGAGGGTCAGCTATGGTTCCCACTCGACCCCACACAACAACAAGTCTTTGTATCTTAATCACTGCAATGAAAATGGGCAGTACTCCTGCTGCCACAAGGAAGCTACTCATAACCCAGAAATTTCTTTCACGCTAAGTTTACTATCAAAGGCAAGGAAGCATTGCAACTTCAGAAAATCTCCCTTCTGTGAAGAGGCCTGAAAGACTGGGCAGAAGGATTCTCTGGATGCCACAGTAAAAATGTAGGGAACTTGAAAGTGTGCTCTCTCCATATATGTTATAATACCAGGGAAAAATGCAGCCTCCATTTTTCAAAGCACGATGTCCTTCTCCAAGGACTGGCCCTTCCTAACATGTCCTAAGCAGCATGTGAGACAAAGTTTCACCATCTTCGCTTCCAAAGAGCACCCTGGACAAACTTTCCCCAAGACATATATGTTCTTTTGGCAGTCCATGAGATACTAAGTACTCTTCTCCAACACAACAACTCGAAGGCATCGATGCTTCTTCTGTCATCCTTATTCACTGTACAACTTTCAAATACAGAACAAGCCATCAAATAGGCCATGGCTTGGATCAGGCGCACCATAGTCTTTAAATTGATGCCCTTGCTCTTCAGCACTTTCAAAAGGTCTGACAGCAGATTTTTTTTCTTTTCAATGTAAAACATCTTTTTTCTTTCTTGACAACGTGTACCAATGTGCTGATTGTGGATCCAAGCAAGATGAGATCAATGACAACTTCAATCTTTTCTCCATCTATCATGATGTAAACTATATGGGAGGGAGAAGGAGGAGAGTAAGGAAAAGAGAAAGGTAGGGAGAGAGAGAAAAAGGGAGGGAGGGAGAGCTAGGGAGAAGGGAGAGGGAGAGGAAGAGCTACGAGAGGTCACTTTTTAAAGACTATATTCTGATAATAAGCATTTAGTAATTTATGGTTGAAATGATAATAATTAAGCTGGTTGGAAGATACCTGGAAGTCCATGACATGATTTTTTACATATTAATTTTTTTTCTTAGTAACTTTAAGGAGTATCTTATATGCACTGTTCTATACGACACTACTCAGTTGTGTCCCTTTTCTCTCCCACTGGATATCCCCCACCTGTTAACATGACGGGTGGAAAAGCCCTATGCGCTGTCTGGATCTGTGAGGGGGTAACCTCCAAAGTTAGCTGCGAAAAGCTTGTCAGCACCCAAAAGAAAAAAAGTGCAAAGGACTTCCGCCCGCGCCATCCTAGCGGAGTGAGGTAGTCATTCGGAGAAGGTAAAGTATGTGCCCGCCTCTTCACCAGCTCAGGAACGCCTAAGGCCGACCTTGAGCTCAGCTGCTGAGCACACAGATGACTCAAGCTACCCGAGACGCCCGCAAACTCCACTTCTCGCGTTAGTTACCTCCCGGGACCCGCGCCCGCCGAGTCTGCACGGCCGCAGCGGCAAATGAACAACGAATACAGCGCCTCGGCCTCCGCGTACTCTCCCTTCTGGAAATGAGCGTGGGCCAGTGACAGGGGCTCCTGGCTGACTTGAGCCTGCTGCCCTCTCATAGCGGCCCGAGGTCACGCTTCGGTGTAGAATGGGGATTGCAACCAACACCACAAAGTCACTTCCGCGGCTCCGACTTCAGTGTAGGAACGCACGCGAGGGACACAAGTTTGTGCCTTCTGAGGACCTGTCGTCTCGCGAGACCAATATGTGGCCCTTGATCGCAAATTTCAGGTGTTTGGGGATAATTTGGCGTGAACAGCGATGGATGGTGCTGTTCTGTTGTCATTCACAGTGACAGCCTTGTTTACAGAAACAAAAACAAGACAAACACCAGCTAATTGATGGCTCTGAATTTTTTTTTT
>NW_006399759.1:18615954-18644553 GCF_000299155.1 Elephantulus edwardii | reverse complement strand
TCAATGCCGTAAACATATTTCATCCAGTTTTTCTCAGTCTTACCCCCACCCCAATGCCAGCCTCATTCTACAACAGTGACACCATATAGCATTTGTCCCTTTGTGACTGAGATACCTCACTCAGTATAATGTCCTCCAGGTTCACCCATTTTGAATAATATTGCATGAGTTCCTTGTATTCCATTGTGCGAATATACCACAGCTTCCCTACCCATTCGTTTGTTGCATTTTTTGTTTCTCAGAGCTTGCCCCTTTTTATAGCAGTGTGGGAGATGAATGGACCGAAAGTGGAAGAAACTTCGGTTTATTTTATGAATGGCCAATTGACAAAGCAAATTACTGTAGCCCCTGAAGTTCCAATAGCTGGCCTTAGCAAAAGACAGTTTTGAGTTGACAGTTAATTATCCTAAGAGCTTTATTTTCCACCACACTAGGTCCTCTGCAAAATCTACTATTTATTAGCTCCAAGACCCTGAATGGCAAATGTCTTACCTTTTTTTGAACCTGTATTTGTTGAAAGGATAAAGCAAATAAAATACCTTCTAGAACTTTTCAGTGCCTGATTCTTTATACTACTGGAGACCCAAATAGCATATATATTTATATATAAATAGCATAATAGAATAATATACGTAATTCCATATGTGAATAGGATGCATCCCTGGCATACACTCATCCTGATTTTGAACCGAGCAATGTTTCTTGCTCTGTTTTGATGACTGCCTCCTGGTCCAAGTACAGGTTTTGCATAAGCACAAGCAAGTGTTCTGGAATTCTGTTTTCTCAGAGATAGCCACAGTTTGTTGTAATCTGTACACAAGACTTTACATAGTCAATGAAACAGATAGACATTCCTCTGGTACTCTCTGCTTTCAGTCAAGATCTATCTTGCATTGGCTATAATAATATTCCTAGTGTCACCTAGTGCCTCTTCTAAACCCAGCCTGCACTTCTGGCAGTTCTCTATTGATGTGCTGTTCCAGTCGTTTACAGGTCATTTTCAGCAGGATCTTGCTTGCATGTGATATTAGTGATTCTGTTAGATAATTTTTACACTCTATTGGGTCATCATTTTTTTGGAATCAGAACAAATATGGATCTCTTTGAGTCAGTTGGCCAGGTGGTTATCCTCTAGATTTCTTGGCACACCTGGTGGTGAGCACACCCAGGACAACATCTGTTCCAATATGTCAATCAGTATGCCATCAATTCCTGGGGGCTTGGGTTTTTTCCAATTCTTTCCTCCATTACCATAGGCTCTGGATCATAAGTTGTTTCATTAAATTCTTCTGTGTTGGCCAATTCTTTTTGGTACAGTGACTCTGTGTACTCTTTCCATCTTCTTTTGATGCTTCCTGGGTGATTCAATATTCTGCCCACAGCATCCTTAAGCTTTGCAACTTGTGCCTTGTATTTGTTCTTCAGTTCCTTCAGTTTAAGAAATGCTGAGCGAGTTCAGCCCTTTTGATTTTCCAACTTCAGCTCTTTGCACAGTTCACTTTAATACTTTGTCTACCCCAGCTGCCCTATGAAATCTTCTGTTCAGCTCCTTAACATCTTTATTTCTTCCCTTTGCTTTCATTTCTCAGTGTTCTAGTGCAATAATCAGAGTCTCTTCTAACATTCACCTTGGTCTTTTCTTCCTCTTCTGTCTTTATAATGACCTTTTGCATTCTTCATGGATAATATTCTTGAAATGTTCCCACAGCTCATCTGGTCTTCGCTCATTCGTGCTCAAGGCCTCAAACCTGTGAAAATTCATTGGAGGGTCAGCTGTGGGCTGGTTCCAGTTTGATGGTACACAACAACAATGAATTAGAAAATGTGGGGTTTTGTTTGTGGAGTATTTTTTTTTCAGAGTGAGGCAAGATTTCTTAAACATAAGGAATGAAGAGGAAAGAAAAACAGTGACTGATAGAATTGACTACACAAAAGGCAGAAAGGGGAAAATTTTGCAACATGCATAACAATTGCCATCCTTAACATATATAGAAATTTTGCCCAATAAACAAGCTTGTGTCCTCTCCATATTAGGTTGTTGATGAGTCTTCCTCCAGTCTTGGTGCACCTTTTTCAAATAATCCAGCTTCTCAGACTATTTGCCCAACATACAGATTAACTAGATATGGCTAAAGGATACAACCTTTGGAGCTTTCTATGAATTTTAGAAATGAATCACGCCATTGCCAAATATTTTTCCCATTTTAGGTTCTATGTTTACTCTTTTATAGAAGCCTTTTGATGCACACTTAGGAAACTCTGATGGCATAGTGGTAAGCAGTTGGCTGTCAACTCAAAGGCATACCGTTGGAACCCACCAAAATGCATGTGAGAGAAAGATGGACAGTCCTCTCTAGTGTGACTTATTGCTTCTGTAAACCCGCTGGAGGATCAGCTATGGGTCGGTTCCAACTCGACGGTACAAACAACAATAAGACCCACTGGAGGGTCAGCTAAAGTCAGTATCAATTCCACAACACGTGAAAGCAACACTTAAATAGTTTTCATTTATTATCCTTTTTATTTCAATTGGTTCTATTGTGACATCATTCATTTGTTAATTGCATCACCTCCTGCTTTTCCTCTGTTAGATTTGCCAATACTGTATTAATTTTCTTAATCTTTTCAAAGAACTGACTTCTAGTCTTCTTGACACTATTTTTTCTATCCCACTTATGTCTATTCTTATCATTTCATTTATTCTGGAGATTAGGTTTTTCTTTCTGTTCTTTTTCTAACTGCTGGTGATAATGGGATAAGGTGTTGATTTTGGTTGTTTTGGGTTGTGTGTTTTTCTCTGTATTTATTGCTAAAAATGTTATCCCTAAACTCTGCTTTTTCTAGGTCTCAGATATTTTGGTCTATTGTGTTTTCATTATCATTCATTTCAAGAATTCTTAAAATTTATTTTTTATTGTTATAGTACCTGCTAGTATACAAGGAGAGTATTATTTTCTTTCTTTGCACTTATTTCTTTCCCTTGATCTTGTTGATGATTTCTAATTTTATAGCATTGTTGTCTGAGAAGATGCTTTGTAGTATTTCTGTGAAATTATTGAGGCTTGTTCTGTGACCTAATATATGGTCTGTTCTACAGAATGTTCCATGTGCAATGAAGAAGAATGTATAGTGTGCTCTTGTTGGGTGGAATGTTCTGTATGTGTCTATGAGATCAAGTTGATTCATTGCAATTGGTGTTTCCTTCTAGTTGTTCTTTCATCAAGAGTGATGTACTGCATCCTCCTCCTAAGAGCTCTGATGCAAATAAGGATTAGCTTACTAACAAAATGTTGTGCATCTCCAGCAGTTTCAATTCACAAGCTGTTCCAGGGGAGAAAAGAGGCAATTTTCTCCTTTAACATTTATTTGCAGCTTTAGGAACCCAGTGGAGGATCACTGAGAGGATCTCAAGGCAGTGAGTGAGCTTGAGATTATTGGGTTGGGGGGTGTTTTCCCTCTCCCTTCCTAGATTGTGGAGCTATCTGTTGCTGTATTTAAACTGCAGTTCAATCTTTTGAATTTTTATTTCTGTATCATTCAATTTTGTCATTGATGCTTAGATAGTATAGTCTCATGTTCTATTAACTCTTTGGCTTTCTTATAATGGCTTTGTCTTGAATTCTATCTAATCAGAAATTAATATTGCCAATCATGCTCTTTTCTGAATGCAAATTGCTTGATATATTTTTCCATCTTATTTACTTTTAGTTTAGCTTATCATTGTATCTAACATATGTCTTTTGTAGACAGCATACTGATGGGTCATATTTTCTTATCTATTCTGTCATTCTTTTTTTCTTGATTGGTGCATCTAATTCAAAGTCACTATAATTATTGATAGGTATAAATTTACTGCTGTATTTAACTGGGGGGAGTGTATGTGTGGTGTTGCTGGCTTCTTTGTTTCATCTATATTTGTGTGCTGAGTTAATTTTATTTATAGCTTTCCCATAATGTCTTTCATTGCTGCTATATTTGTGTTTACTGAATATTTATTCTTTTTTATTTCTTTTGATGACATTTATGACTTTTCTTTGATGTTATCCTATAAGTTTATTCCTTTATTCTCAAGTGTAAAATAGTTCACCTTGGTTGCTTCTTCATTTAGAATTTCTGTAACTATCTATTTTACTCCCTATCTTTGCCTTGCAGTTGTTCTCCTTTATGGTTTAGTATCTCTGGTTCCCTAATTTTAGTCTCTTAAGTTTCTTATACTTTGTGTATACCTATGTCTGGGTCAGTTTCTAAATAATGGTATGTTTTTGTTGTTGTTGATTGCCTTCGAGTCGAGCACGACTCATAGCCACCTTATGAACAAAAGGCCTAAAGCCCCTCTACAAATACTAACATTTATCAAAGTTCACAGAGTTTCCGGAGGTATGTTGTTTAGGAAATGGATGCCACTCCTGCTTCCAAAGCTGTCATAGTATGTTACTGTTGTTATGTGCCGTTGAGTTGCCTGCAATGTATAGCAACCCTATGTACAGCAGTTCTGAACCCTTCCCTGTTCTGAGCCAGTCTTACGAATTCTGGCACACCAACCCCCATTTCTCCAGTCACTAGCAACCCATCTCATCCAGGGTCTCCCTCTCCTGTGCTGTCCATCCACCCTTCCAAGCATGATGTCCTTCTCTAGGGACTGATCTCTCCTGGCCACGTGCCAAAAGTAAGTGAAGTAGAGCTTCAAAATCCTAGGCTCCAAGGAGAGACTTGGCTTCACCCTCTCTAAAACGGGCCTATTTGTTTTCTTGGCAGTCCATGCTATGTTCAAGACTCTTCTTCAGCACCACAACTCAAAGGCATCTATTCATCTTTCATCCTTAGTCTTATCCAACCCTCTGAAGCATAACAGGTAATTGAGAAGACCATGGCCTGGATTAGGCACACCTTTGTATTTAGGCTGACGTCGTTACTCTCCAGCACTCTGGAGAGGTCCATGACAGCAGATTTATCCAATGCAATGTGTCTTTTTATTTCCTGACTGCTGGTTTTAAGAGTGTTGATTGTGGTTCTGAGCAAGCTGTAATAATTGCTAACAACGCCAATGTCTTCTCCATTTATCATGTTGTTGCCAATTAGCCCTGTGGTGAGAATCTTTGTATTCTTGATGTTTAGCTTCTATCCATATTGAAGACTACAATCCTTGACCTTTTGCAGCATGTGCTTCAGGTCTTCTTCAGTTTCAGCAAGCAAGGTTGTGTCATCTGCATATCACAGGTTGTTAATGAGTTCTCCTCCAATCTTGATGCCTTACTCCTCCTCATAAAGCCCTGCTTTCAGAATGATCTGTTCTGCGTACAGTTGAAAAGGTATAGAGACAGGATTCATCTCTGATTCATTCCTTTCCTGATTTTGAATCATGCAGTGTTTCATTGCTCTGTTCTAAGGACTACATATTGGTCCAGTATAGGTTTCATATAAGGATGATCAAGTGTTCTGAGATTCCAATTTCGTCAAGGTTAGTCACAAATTATTGTGATCCACACAAATGCCTTTGCATAGTCAATGAAACACAGATCGACATTCTCTGGTACTCTCTGCTTTCAACCAAGATCCATCTGACATTGGTAATAATGTCACTAGTACCACGACCTCTTCTAAACCCAGCTTGTATTTCTAGTGATTCTCTGTCAATGTACTGTTCAAGTTTTTTCTGGATAATCTTCAGCAGGACTTTTCTAGTGTGTGATATTAGTAGTATGGTTTGATCATTTCCACACTCTGTCAGGTCACCTTTTTTGGGAATGGGAATAAATATGGATCTCTTCCAGTCAGTTGGCCAGGTGGTTGTCCTCCAGATTTCTTGGCACAACTTGGTGAGCACATGCAGGGTATCATCTGTTTGCTGAAATACGTCAATTGGTATCCCATCAATTGCTTGGGCTTAATTTTTTGCCAAGTCCTTCAGAGCAGTCACCCACCTCCCCAGCACGTGTGACTTGTCTCTACCCTTTCCCTGCTACATGCCCATTCTGTTGTCCATCTCTTGTTTAGGAGGATGTAAATCCAAATCCCATGTACAAACTTCAGAGAAAGTTTTTTTGCTTGAGGCAGTACTGAGGGAAGATCCTGGCCACAGGATTTACTGTCTCTGTTTACATTGCTGACACAATGTGATAATTCCAAGGTCCACACAGATCACTTCTAGATCTGATACTGTGGTGGTGTTTGTCTTGTGTAACTCTGTGAGTTCCCGATGCTGGATATGTGAAGAGGCCATCCAGTTCGAAAGCCAGACCCCAACGGAGATTTGCGACTGAAGATATCCTTTCCTGAAAGATGAGATTAAGGTAGCCGATGCCCTTCTGGAGAAAGGTATTACCTGATCAAAGAGATTAGAGAGAACTCTCAGATCCCATCTTATGTGACTCCATGTGTTCCCGTTGTTGTGTGTGTGTGTGTGTGTGTGTGTGTGTGTGTGTGTGTGCGCGCGCGCGGGTGCGCTAAATTCTACTTGTCTGTCATCTTGATTAGGAGTCTGAAGCACTTCCCGGAGTATCTTTTTGTAAACTTGGTCCACTTTTCATGAATTCTTAATTTCTGTTTATCTAGCCTGGATATGTCCTAATTTCACCACCACATTTAATGGACAAATTTTGCTAGGTATATAATTCTTGGTTGATAGGTTTGTTTCAGGATTTTATTTATTTATATGTTAACCTTTTTTTAATTTTTATGTGTGTTTTTTTTTTATTTATATGTTAAGCTTGGAAGCAGGAGTGGCATCCACTTCCATAATAGCTTGCCTCCGGAAACCCTATGAACCTGGAGAGAAGATGAGAGACACCCAAGCATTAAGGACTCTCCTTCATAGGGTCGCTATGAGTTGCCTGCGACCCGACGGCACTTAACAACAACAACAATATATATTAACCCACTGAGCTTTTTCCTACTTGGTTTCTGCTGAGAAATTAGAACTCAGTCTTACTGATTCTCCTTGATTTCAGTGTTTTTAATCTCTTTTGGACAGTTTGGTTATGACATGCCTGGGTGGTTTTCATTTGGGGTCTATCGTATATTGTTTATGCCAAGTAACCCTGACTCATGACAGTTTTTGTTGTTCATATCATAATACTTTTAAGAGCTATAAATGAAAATATGTTTTCCATCTTTGTCTATGTTTATTCAACTTCAACTCATCTGATTGCCACAGAGTCAAAACCTTCTTATAGTTGACCTTCCAGCTGGTTGTCAGTGCCAAGGTCAAACTCTTTAATAGCTATTGATTAAAAGGTGTCTTCCATTTTTTTACATGTTTACTTAACATGTTGTTATTGTAGGTGCCATCAGGTCGTGTACAACTCATGGTGACCCTATGAACAACAGAGCTGACCCTTGCCCTCTCCTGCACCGTCCTCACAATCTGCACAGGCTCACACCATTGCTGTCCTGTTCATCGTGTTGTTGTCTTCCTCTCCTTTGATGACTATCTTTCCAAACATGGTGTCTCTTTCCAAGGACTGGCCCCTCCCGACAACATTCCATAAATATGTGGGACAAAGTTGTACTCTCTTTACCTCTAAGGAGCACTCTGGTTCTCTTCCTCCAAGATAGACCTGTTTGTTTTTTCTGCAGTCCGTGAGATATTCAATGATCTTCTCTAACACCACAACTTAAAGGCATTGATTCTTCTTTAGGCTTCCTTATTCGTTGTCCAACTTGTCTAACTTTCTTTTAGAGATTTGGATTTTGTTTTTTTTAAATAATTTTTTTTTCATTGTTGAACATTTTCTTCCTTGCCTTCCCCCTATACACCTCACACTTGCATTCCAGATTGTTGTAACTCCTTTTGGACATCTGCTCTTCCACTCATCTGTTCTAATACTGTGTTCATTGTCTAGCCCCTCTTTCCCCATTCTCTCCTCAACACCCCCCCATGCCTGTCCTATTTTGTAACAGCAGTGTTTGCAATGTTTGTTCCTTTGTAACTGATATTTTTCTGTGATATGCATAGAAAGCAACTGAAAATATCAATTTGGTCAGGCACAAATTGGATCAGGCATACCTTAGTTTATAAACTGGCGTCTTTATTCTTTAGAACTTTGGAGAGGTCCTTGACATAGATTTCCCCAACGCAGCATGTCTTTATTTCTTGACAGCATCTACCATGGATACTGATTTGTGTACCCAAGTGAAACGAAACCATTGATGACTTCAGTTTTCTCTCCATCTATCATGATGCTGCCTATATGTCCAGTGGTGAAAAATTTTGTTTTCTTAATGTTTAGATGGAATCCACATTGAAGGCTATAGTCTTTTTATCTTCTTCAGTAAGTGCTTCAAATCTTTTTGCATTTCTCCTTATTATTTACATAGTGCAGATTTTTTATGACTCTTCCTCCAATCCCAACAATGCTATCTATCCTACTTTAGTGGATATCTTCTCTTTTTTCATATTTGGGAAGTTTTCTTCCAGCAAATCATCAACAACTTCTTCTATGTTGTTTGTTTGGTGTGCATTTGTTTTTTGGTTTTGGGGTTTGTTTTTTTTTTTTTTTGAGGAAGGGGAGAATACCAGAAGAATGTCTATCTGTGTTTCATTGATTATGCAAAGGCATTTGACTGTGTGGATCATAACAAACTGTGGCTGACTCTGAGAAGAGTGGGAATCCCAGAACACTTGGTAGTGCTAATGCGAAACTTATACTTGGACCAAGAGGCAGTCGTCAGGACAGAGCAAGGAAACACTGCATGGTTCAAAACTGGGAAAGTCTGCTGTTAGGGATCTCTCCAGGGTACTGAAGAGCAATGATGTCACTCTGGAGACTAAGGTGCATCTGATACAGGCTATGGTCTTTGCAATAACTTGTTATGCATCAGAGAGTTGGACAATGACTAAGAAGGATAGAAAGAGAATTGATGCCTTTGAACTGTGGTGCTGGAGAAGAGTATTGAATGTACCCTGGACTGCCAAGAAAACAAACAGATTCATCCTGGAGAGGGTTAAACCAGGCTGCTCCTTGGAGGCAAAGATTCTGAGGCTTCGTCTGACATACTTTGGACATGTTGTAAGGAGGGAGAGGTCCTTGGAGAGGGACATCATGCTTGGGAGGGTGGAGGAACGGCGCAGAAGGTGTATGAGGCGGATTGATTCAGTGACTGGGGTAATCGGGATGGGTGTGTCAGAGGCACTGTGATTGGCACAGGATAGAGCAGGGTTTAGGGCTGTTGTACACAGGGTCGCTATGAGTCACAAGCAACTCGACAGCACATAACAACAACAACAACAACCTTATTTGATGTTTTCATTCAGTTCCTTCATTCAGTTAGTGTTTGAACTACTTCACCTTTTCCTTTTAAACTCCAAGTTCTAGAATTACCACCCTCCACTCTGCCTTCTGATGTCTTGGGCTGCTACCTGCCTAGTCCATAACCTCTGTTTCCTCTTTTTCTTGCCCTTTCATCGTCGTACATACAACACCTTAGTGTTGTCCCACAACTTGTCTTTGGTCATTAATGTTCAACACCCCAAATCTATTTTTGAAATGGTTTTTAAATTCACATGGAACAAACTCAAGGTCATATTTTCGCTCTCATGGACTTGTTTTAACTTTCTTCATCTTCACTTTGAATTTGCATATGAACAATTGATGATTTATTCCACAGTCAATACTTAGCTTGTCTCTGACTAAGGGTACTGAGATTCCCTGCCATCTCTTCTCAAGAGATATCTCCATACATTTGCCAATTTTAAATGCTAAGTAACATCATGCAAATACGTTCTTTTGCAGTTGATTTAATTCATTAAGCATTATGTTTTCAAGGCTCAACCAAGCTTCACTTCTCTTCATGGGTGAACAGTATTCCACTGAATGATGTACACTGTTGCTGGACACTGGTTTCCATTTTTTGCCTTTGTCAAGAGCGCTGCAGTGAATGCTTATGTATCCAAGTATCTGTTTGCATTATTATTTCCACTCTCTTGGGTATATTTTAAGGGGTGGAATCGCTAGGTCATGTGTTTTTGTTTGTCGTAAGATGCCATCAGCCAACTCCAACTCAACAACCCTCTGAGCAACAGACTGAAGCCTTGCCCTGTCCTATGCCGTCCTCACCACCTCTGCCTTGCTCAATCCCACTGCTGTTGTGGTAGCTCCATATTTTAACTTTCCCAGGAACTCCCTTATTGTTTTACAGTTTTAGAAGTAATTAATAGCAGTGAGTTCTCTTTTCTTTACCATCTGCAGAGTACTTTTTTCATCCTTCTACTTTCATCCAATCTCTGGTCTTGTTTTTCAGTTCAGTCTGACATTTTTAATTGAAGTGTTTCATTCATTTACATTTCATTTAATTATTGATAAGGATAGGGATAAGCCTGCTCTCTTGCTACTTTGTCTAACATATGTTTTATTCCTTTCTCTTGTCTTCAATAATTATGTCACTTTTTCCCTATTTTGTTTTTCTAAGAAAGCCTTACTGTTTTATTAACTTAAAAATATTTCTTAGGAATTGAGGTTTTTAGTTATAAAAACATATAACAAGTTCCATCTAGTTTCCATTTTTCAGTTCCATCTGGTTTCTTTTGTTACATCAAATTATTTATATGAAATTCTAGAGAAGGCAAAATTATACAGTACTAATCAATGGTTACCTTAATTAAGGAAGAGTGTAGGCAGTTGCCTTTTCTAGAATTTCATATAAATAAAAGCACACAATATTTTATTTTTTTGTGTTTCTTTTTAGGGTTCATTCACTTAGTAGTAGTTAGGATCTTCTTATTGTTTAGCCATATTTTCCTGTCTGGATAATTTGTTTTTATAATCATTCACTGATGGATATTTAAATTCTATGCATATTTGGTTATCATGAAAAAACCTTATATACATTTGCTCACCAGTCTTTGTATGTTATTATTTCACTTGGGTAAATTTGTAAGAGTGAGATTACTGGGTCTTTAATAAATACATGTCAAGAATTTCTAAGAAATGGAAATTTTTTTGAGGGGAAGCGTATATACTATTTTGCATTCTTCACCAGAAATTTATTAACATTTTAGTTGCTCTGCATTTTGAACAACATCTATGCTGTCAATTTTGGCCATTCGAGTGAGTGTATGACCTAGTGTTGTGGTGGTTGTTGCTTCTGTGTGCTACTGAGTCAGAACAGACACACTGCCTGCCCTCCAGTGGGTCTGCAGAGTTATTCGATAGCACTAGAGGAGAGTGCCCATCTTTGTCCTGAGGAGCAGCTGACGGATTTGAACCATTACAGCACGGCTGCTTATCACAGCTGGTAGATTCGAACCATGTGTCTTCAGGCTAGCAACTCCTTACCATGAGGCCATAAGAGCTCCTGATCTACATTTAATTTCTCTATAGATTTGCCAGCAAGTTAATTCTGATTCAGTGACCTGCAGAATGGGATAGAAATACATTTTTCTGAAACTTTATTTCAAGACACATACAGCTTTTGCCAAACAAGCAATGAGTGCTATCTAAAATAATAATCCTAATTCATAAATGTATATATTTTTTAAATGGAGATATCTACTAGGAATTGATAGGTTTATTGATGATACAGAAATTTCTTTTGTTTCATCTCAACTTTGTTATGTTGTTGCTAAGTGCCGTTGAGTCTCAGACAACTCATAGCGACTCTATGAATGAAAAACCTGAACACTTATATAACTTTCATTGTTTCTCCACGTTTATAGTTTCCAGATGTAAGCTATTTCGGAAGTGGATGCCACTCCTGTTTCCAATAGTCAACTAAAATAGACACTGATGCTTTACATTTTAAAAAAGTTATTGACAATATTTTTATGTTCTCTTCTATACTCAGAGTTATTTTTTTTAATTTTATGCCATGAACATATTTCTTTTACATTGGGGGAAAGGGTACTTTCCTATAATAGGGGGCGGCAAGGAAGAATTGAAAAAATAATCATAAAAGCAGACAGCAGGGGGCAACAGAATACTACTATTTTCCTTTTAGAAACGAATTATTGAAGAGCTACATCATCAAATTCTGTATTCTTAATTTTCTCTTTAACACGTTGCTGCACTTTTAAATTGACAACCGTGCTTAGAAACACACTTTTTTTCAGTTGTTTATGACTGCCGTATGAATGATGCTCCTTTAATTAATTAAAAGCAACATTTGCAGCAACGTATTAAAAAGTGGTACTTTTTTTTTTTAAACCTCATTCCTAAATGAGAACTCTGTGACTTTAGGAGCACTTATCTGTGGTCATGTGAAACTTACACCTAGATTAGGAGGCTGTTGTGAATATAAGAAGGGAGTGCCACAGGGTTGTATTTTCTCTCCATACCTATTTAATCGATATGTTGAGCAAATTATCTGAGAAGCTGGATTCTATAAAGAATATGGCAACAAGATCGGAGGAAAACTCATTAATAACCCGTGTTATGCAGATAACACGTAGTGCTTGCTGAAAGTGAGGAAGACGATCTCTCTCCAAATTACTGAGGAGTAATGATGTCAGTTTGAGGATTATGGTGCATCTGATCCAGGCCATCATGGCTTTTCTGATCACTTGCTATATTATCTGAGAGTTGGACAATGAATAAGGATATTGTTATTGTTGTTGTGATGTGCCATCGAGTCGCTTGTGACTCATAGTGACCCTACGTACAAGAGCTCTAAATGCTGTTCTATCCTGTGCCAGCCTAGCCATCTCAAAACACACTTATTCCCACTGCTCCAGTCACAGAATTGATCCATCTCATCGAAGGTCTTCCTCTCCTTCACCGCCCCTCCACTCTCCCAATCATGATGTCCCTCTCCAAGAATCAGTTCCTCCTTGCAACATGCCCAAAGTATGTCAGACGAAGCTTCAGAATCCTTGACTCCAAGCAACATTGCAGCTTCACCCTCTCCAGGACAAATCTGTTTGTTCTCCTAGCAGTCCATGGTATATTCAACACTCTTCTCCAGCACCACAACTCAAAGGCATCAATTCTCTTTCTATCAACCCTACTCACTGTCCAACTCTCTGACACAAAGCATGTAATTGCAAAGACTATATAGCCTGGATCAGGCACACCTTAGTCTCCACTCTGACGTTGTTGCTCTTCAGTACTCTTGAGAAGTCCCTCACAGCTGACTTTCCCAATGCAATTCTTCTCTTGATTTCCTGGCTGCTGTTGCCAAGAGTGTTGATTAAGGATGTTGTTGTTATGTGCCATCGAGTCGTTTGCGACTTATAGCGACCCTATGTACAACAGCCCTAAACCTTGCTCTATCCTGTGCCAATCGCATTGCCTCTGACACACCCATCCCGATTACCCCAGTCACTGAATCAATCCACCTCATAGAGGGTCTTCCCCTCCTGCACTATCCCTCTACTCTACCCAGCATGATGTCCCTCTCCAAAGACATGTCTCTCCTTGCAACATGTCCAAAGTATGTCAGACAAAGTCCCAGAATCCTTGCCTCTAAGGAGTAGCCTGGTTTAACCCTCTCTAGGATGAATCTGTTTTCTTGGCAGTTCATGGTACATTCAATACTCGTCTCCAGCACCACAGCTCAAAGGCGTCAATTCTCCTGTCCTCCCTAGTCATTGTCCAGCTCTCTGATGCATAACAAGTGGTTGCAAAGACCATGGCCTGTATCAGGCACACCTTCATCTCCAAAGATTAAGGATAACAGAAGAATTATTGATACCTTTGAGCTGCAGAATACTGAACATCCCATGGACTGTTAAAAGAACAAATATGTCTTGGAGAACATGCAGCCAGAGTGCTCTTGGGAGGAAAAGATGATAAAGCTTCACCTCACATACTTCAGGCATGTTGCTAAGAGGGGCTATTCCTTGGAAAGGGACATGATGCTTGGCAAGGGGAAGGGTTGGCAAAGGAACGAAGGACCCTCAACCAAGTGGATTGACATGGTGACTGCTGCAATGGGCTCTAATATGTATAAGGAAGTATGCGGATGGCACAGGATAAGACAAAGTTCAAATCTGTTGTTCATAGAGTCACTATGGGTTGTTCTCAACCCGACAGCACCTAACAACAACTAACAACATGTGAATTTAAGGATTAATTCACTGGAAGCACTGTTCTTGCTGTTGTATGCTTCGAGTCGGAACCAGCTCATAGCTGACCCTCCATCAGGATTTCAGAGACAGTAAATCACACAGGAGGAGACTGCTCAGCTTTCTCCTGCAGATCAGCTGATGGATTTGAACCATTGCAGCACAGCTTCTTACCACTAGGCCAACGGAGCTCCCTGGTCTATAACCTCAATTATTTTTCCCATATTTGTAACTTCTCTTTTTTCCTCCTTATTTAGTAGCAAAAGTAGTATTTCACAACTATTGTATTGCCCTCTCACACCCCTCATCTCCTCTGAAACCAAATATCTTCCTATCCTACTCCCACCAAAATATGTGAATCAATACCAAAAAAAGGACTATGTCATCAATAAAATAGAAAGGAAACTCAGAACAAATGCAATGCATAGTAAAATATTTGATATTTTTTTCACCTAATGGCCCATAAAACCTTGAATGTCACTCCTTGGAATATAAAAATATAATGTCAAAATATATCTTACCAAAACAATTTATAATGAAATTAGCCTCTACATATAACAGCAAGTAAACAATGCTTTGCTGCTTGTTTGGTGCATTGCTTAACTTAGCTTTACCACTGGCTCATTATTTCAATACTTTCTTTTCCCATACTAAATTGAAACATAATTCTGGGCAAGTTTTATGATAAAGAATAATTCTACTTCTACATTACCTAAAAGTAATTTATTCTATCCCCATACTTGTTCAATCTATATGCTGAGCAAATTATCCAAGAAGCTGGACTCTGTGAAGAGGAATGTGGCATCAGGATTGGAAGGAGACTCATCAATAACCTGCATTATGCAGATGACAGAACCTTGATGAAAAGTGAGGACTTGAAGCACTTGTTGCAGAAGATGAAGGAATGCAGTCTTCAGTATGGACTGCATCTCAATATCAAGAAAACAAAGATTCTTACTACTGGACCAATAGTCAGTGTCCTGATGGATGGAGAAGAGATTGAAACTGTTAACAGCTTCATCTTGCTTGGATCCACAATTAACACCCTTGGTTCCAGAAGTCAGGAAATAAGGAGACACATTGCACTGGGAAAATCTGCAGTTAGAGGCCTCTCCAAATTGTTGAATAGTGATGTCGGTTTGAGGTCTAAGGTGCGCCTGATTTAGGCCACAATCTTTCCGATTACTAGCTATGCACCCGAGACTTGGATAACGAATAAGAATAACAGAAAAAGAATTGATACCTTTGAACTCTTCTGTTGGAGAAGAGCACTGAACATCCATGGACGGCCAAGAGAACAAACAGATGTCTTGGAGAGGGTGCAGCCAGAGTGCCCTTTGGAGGCTAGAACGATAAGGCTTCACCTAACATTGGACATATTGCTAGGAGGTGCTAAAGTTTGGAGAGGGACATGATGTTGGGAAAGGTGGAAGGTTGGCAAAGGAGAGGAAGACACTCAGCCAGGTGAACTGAAAAGGTGACTGATGCAATGGGCTCTTGTGTGGCAGGAAGTGTGAGGATGGCACAGGACAGGAATGGGTTCAGATCTTTTTGTTCATAGGGTTGCTATGAGTCTTACTCAACTCAATGGCACCTAACAACAACAGCAGTTGTTTAATGAAACAGTTTAATTAAAGAAAAAAAATATTGCAACTGTTTTATCATACTGTCTTCAATATACTGCCCAATTGTGTTAATCCAACTTCTCTCTAAGTATCTGCTTTATCTGGACAATTCTGACACTCTATTTCCCTCTTTCGGCTGGGGAACGTGTTGGTGGTGGTGTTATCTTGAAATTTCCTTCATGGTGAGTAAAACCAACTGGTTCAATTCAGATATGCATTCTCTCATTGCTTGTTTAAGCAAGGTAAATTCCCAAGATAACATGGCAGATCTTAAACCTTTTCCTGAGATAGATCAAATCATCTAGACCTATGCTTTTATGCTAGGAGAAATTGTGTGTGTGTGTGTGTGTGTGTGTGTGTGTGCCCATGTGTGCAAGAGAATGAGAGAGAGAAACAAAGGTGTGTTTATTTAACCTTGAAGGTTTAAGAAGTGGTTTTTAAGAATTTTGGCTTCTGCATCAAAACTAATTAAGGGTTAGGGATAGCAACTAAGGAATCTCCCTTTAAATAATAAGAAAAATTCTAAGGTTCACACAATATGGCAAAATTAAAGGCAAATGAGAAGACTCTATAGAAGAGAGTTTCCAAAACATAAATTTAAACAAACACAAGTTCAATCAGCAGGCTGCACTAGACTAGAAGAAGCAAGACAATCTAACTCTGAGTTGTCAGGTGATACTGAAGATGAAAATGAGAAAGGGAAAGTGGTAATGCTGAGGCTTTCCCAATGCAACACGTCTTTTGATTTCTTGACTGCTGGTACCAAGAGTATTTATTGTGGATCCAAGATGAAGTTTTTGACAGTTTCAATGTTTTCTCATTCTACCATGATGCTGCTTATCAATCAGCCCAGTAGTGAGGATTTTTGTCTTCTTGATGTTGAGATGTAATGTGTATTGAAGGCTGTACTCTTTGATCACTTGCAGCAAGCATTTAAAGTCTTCCTCCTTTTTACCAAGCAAGGTTGTGTCATCTGTATAATGCAGGTTGTTGAAAACTCTTTCTCCTATCCTGATGTTCCTCTTTACAGAGTCTAGCTCCTCAAATTATTTGGTCATCCATAAAGCACTACAACAATACACTGACAGAGAACTGCCAGAAGTTCAAGTTGAGTTTAGAAGAAGCCGTGGCAGCAGGGATATCATTGCTGATGTCACATGGATCTTGGCAGGAAGCACAGAATACCAGAAGGTTGTCTATTTGTGTTCTGTTGACTATGCAAAGTCATTTGACTGTGTGGATCATAACAAACTGTGGTTAATATTGAGAAAAATGGGAATCCCAGAACAACTAATTTTTCTCAGACGAAACCTATATGAAGACCAAGCAGCTGTTGCCTGAACTGAGCAAGGGAACACAGAATGGTTTCAAATAAAGAAAGATGTATGCCAAGGTTGTATCCTTTTGCCATACGTATTCAATCTCTAAACTGAGCAAATACAGCTAGAGATAGGGCTAATTTCAGTATTAAATCATTCCATTTCCCTTTAGAAAGATGATGTCATTCACTAAATTTAACTTTGTTCCACGCCTATGCTTCTTCTATTTCCATTCAAAGTTGTTTTATTAAAAATAAATTCATAAACTTGACACTAAAAGGTGAAACAAAATTCATTTATTTATAATATTTCCATGGTATACAACTAACTGCAAGATAGATCAGACAGCTGTGCATATAAATATATGTGCAGGATGGACTATCATTAATTATATATGAAAACCAGCTTTAATATTTCATAATTGTACTTTTGTACAAAAATTAATAATTATTAATATGTAGTTTTTCTAAAAAATACATAAAAACATGAAATAATCAGATTATTTCATATAGTACTTAAGAGAGTTTTATATATATATATATATATGACTAAGACTGAGTATATATATATATCTAGTCATATATATACACACATACACACACACATTGGTCAGTACTATCTATGTATATATACTACACGCATTTTATACTTTATGCCATTTTCTATTTCTTTACTGGGTTGAATTATGGCATAAGGGACAAAAGCTATAGTTACTTATTTCCTGAGTCAGAGCGCAGTGCTTACACACAGGGCACATCCAGAACTGATACTCAGTGATTGGGCTTCCGGTGGCAATACATGTTGGCAGTTTTCCTTCCCCACTGTAAAAATAAAAGGAACATAATTGAATTATATTTTAAAATTTACAATTAGTTTCATTTACTTCACCTATTACACTCAAAATCTGGAGAATAAAGACAATTTCAAGATAAACCTCATGTACAAAAATTTTCTTAAAAGGAAGAACTAGAGCACCAATAAAATAGGGTATATAAATGAAGAAAGGCACTATTTAGTCCTTTGATTTTTATATCATATCATTTTATATACATAAGGAGCTCTGGCATAGTGATCATGTATAAACGTGACAGCTAGCCTCAAGACTGGCAGTCTCTTCCTGTAAAGATGTGGAAGACTTGGAAACCAGATGGAAAGTTGCAATGAGTCAGAATCAACTTGACAGCAGTGGTCTTTGTTGGTCTTATTAGACATGCAAATACACAGTGGACATCAGAAGCTTCCAAAAAGGTAGGAGAAAAGGTATAATCAGCATACCCTTCAAGAAGGTTGTCCAATTCCGATTTTCTGTTATCTTTTGGAGTATGTTTTGTGAAGATTTCTAGGGCAAGATCTTCATATTGCTGTTTCTGCTCTGGAGTGAGGGTGTCTAAAGATTCCAGTTTAATAAAAGCTTTTGAACAGGTACCAAAAGCTCTACTGGCACAGGCACAGAGTGCTAACAAAGAGTAGATCTCAACAGCAGGAATAATATCTTCATAGTCTCTCAAGTGAAGAGCTACAAAACGAAAGACAATTTGGATTTTTAAAAGAAACCAAGATTTTATGAACTGGCATAGATAAGAACCATATTAAAGTGTTTTACTTTAACCTACATGAACTTTAACAAACCTGAAAAACAGTAATGGGAGAGACGACAAGAAGGAGGAAGAAGAAGGCGTAATCATCTCCAAAGCTTTTTAAATTCAATTTGCAGCTAAGGTCCAATGAGTCATCTGGTTAAGCTACTTAAAAATATGCACACAAGCCAAACAAAACCAAAACAATCGAAGTCAACTTCCTTCCATGTTATACATATCTATGTCACATCATTAAGAGATAAATATTGTACTATAGTAGTCATAATTCCCAATAACTTCAAAATTTTTACAGAAGAAGACAGAGAAGTATGAAAAGATACGTTTTTTTTCCTTTGTGTTTCTTTAACAGATTATTGTTTACATTTGTTTTACATAAACAATGTGGAAAAGAAGGATGAAAATAAACCTGTAAGTTTAAACAACATCTTATTTTCAGTTTTTCTGTACTGACACTACAATCGCTTAAAAAACACACTATAGAGTTAATACCAAATTTCCCATGATATTTTATTTTTTTATTCTCTAGCTTTACAATTTTAACAGTATCTTGCTATAATTAAGTAAGGAGCTATGGTGGAAGAGTGATTAAGTATGCATCTGCTAACTGAAAGTCTGGCAGTTCAAACCCACCAATTGCTTGTCAGGAGAAAAATACAGCAGTTTGCTTCTATAAAGATTTACAGCCTTGGAAACCCTATGGGACTGTTCTACTCTGTCACTTTAAGTCAGAATCAACTCAACGGCAATTTTGTTAAGCAGTGGAAATTTAACAAGAAATCTTAAATCAATATTTTTATGTATTTTGCAACTGTTGTTGGTATATACTGTCGAATTGGAACTGACCAACAGCTGACTCTACAGTGGGTTTTTCAAGGCAGTAAATTGCATAGGACTCCTCCATCTTTCTTTGACTACCTCTTGTATTTGAAATGTATACAATTGTTTTGGCAGCGCAATTCTTACCACTAAGCCACTTTTCTTGTTATTGTGTACCATCAATTTGGAACCAACTGAAAGCCGACCCTCCGGCAAGTTTTCAGAGGCAGTTAATTGCACGGGAGGAGATTGCCCATCCTTATCCCACAGAGCAGCTGGTGGACTCAAACCGTGTGCCATTGGGATTGCAGCGCAGCTTCTTGACAGTAAGCCACCAGAGCTCACTAGAGTCCTATAAATTGGTCTAGGGTCAGGTGTTTAAAATAAAGCTTAGAAGAACAATATTTAAAAAAAAATCAATTAAGTTACAAAACAGAATATCCTCTGATTTCACATCTGGACATAATAAGCAATGAACAGAGCAAAAGACTTCAGATAATTTTATCACTGAAAGATAAACATAATGAAACATATATAAGTATTTTCTACCAGTAGGAAAGGAGTCTCAAGTTAAAAGTCTAATTATCTTTTAACATCAGTCTGAAATTATATATAAATGTGTAAATATTATTTTAAGTGATATATAAAGTAAAAACTCAAATTCATTGGGAACTAATTCATAGATGACTATCCACTGGGTTTCTGAGGCTGCAAATCACATAGGAAGAGACTGTTTAACTCTCTTTCATAGTATATATTAATCAGTTAAAATAGAAAAAACTAAGAGTACCATTATTATTGATAACAGTAAGAATAAAATGAAAGGGAATTGTCTGTAGAATTTAAGAAGAAAACTAAAGAAACATATATGTTGTTGTTGTTGATGATCGCCATCAAGTTGAACATACTCATAGTGACCCTATGTACAAAAAGACCTGAATGAAGCATTTCTACAACTATCATTTCTCAAAGTTCATAGAGTTTCCAGAAGCAAGTTCTTTAGGAAGTAGATGCCACTCCTGCTTTCAAAACTGTCTTAAACTGGGAGCTCCACCAAACACTGTCCACCATGGGTAACTGTTAGGGCATTTGACACCCCAATGGCAGAAGGTTCAGCATCACAGCAGCCACAAGTTACCTCAGTACAGCAAACTGACAGAAGAGTGCTGTGCCACTTAGAAGAATGTTCCTCCAAAATATAATAACAATCCACGTTTAAATACAAAGGCCCCCCACAAGGTCTTGACTCCTGACCTTCGTCCTTTGGCTGCCATCACACATCAGTCTCAGGGAGACCAGTGACAGTCCTCAGTTGATAGGTAGTGGCAAACACATATATGCAATGTTTTAAAAAAAGATGTTTTTGAATAAGAAAATTCAATATTATAAACCTATATAATTGTCCAATATTATTAAATTAATGCAATTCCCATTTAATGGGATTTCACTGAAACTCTAATCATCTTTAAAAGGGGTTAACCTGGGTTAAAAAAAATGAAAGAACATGCAAAAAATTCCAAATGAGGAAGAAAGTTTAATTATCAGATATGAAAACAAAAAACATCAATAAGATGATAGAACTGGCACAGAGAAAGAGAAAAGGAAATGTACAGTCTAGAGATATTTGAGAATATGCATATATTTAATAAAGGTAAAATTTAAAAATCTGTGAGAAAATAATATATTTTTAATAAATGGTTTTTTAATAATGCAAGTAGCCCTGGTGGACTAGTGGTAAGAAGCTGTGCTACAATTCTGAAGGCACACAGATCAATTCCACCACCTGCTCCATGGGAGAAAGATGGGCAATCTCTCCCCAAGTGATTAACTGCCTCTGAAAACCCACCAGAGGGTCAGCTATGGATTGGTTCTGACTCCACGGTACACAACAAGAAGAACAACAATGGGATTACCAAGAAATTCTAAAATACAAAACTTACTAACTTGAAATGAAAGATTTTCTAAACACATAAGTAAAAACATGGGGGTGAAAAAGAGTGATACATATTGACTATACAGAAAAATGTTATTAACAGTTTATCACTTAGATTCAGACACTACTATAAGAGAATTTTTGTCCCTAAAATTTCTCACTTTATCAGCAAAAGATTGGTCCCTTTGGACTTGTTTTCATTTTCTTTAACGTCAAATGAATGTATATATGAGCAAGTTAGTTCCTGGGCTTGTGCTGACTGATTACATTGAGCTTTTTTTCACAAATGTAAAAGTGATTCACAGTCCATTTTATTCTTATGTGCTCCAACCAGTGAAGAACATGCACATTCATGTTTTAGATTTTTTTTTTTAAAAAAGGTATTTGCAATTAATAAATTGTTGGTTGTACAAAATTTTGTCATGCAATTTCTGCTCTTGTTTCTCTTATGAAGGTCCTATTTTGCAACTTCCAACCTTTCCTTTTTTCCCAACTTTTACATTCCTATCACCATTTATATGTCTTGTTATCCATGTATGTATCAGTTTTAAAAGTTTGTTAGAAATCCTCTATTCCTTTATTTTTTGTTTTAGTGGTTGTTGTGTCAATTTGAGTAAGACATGTTAACAGACATTCCTCATATGCAAATAGATATTGTCCTATCACTAACAAGTACAAACAACCATAATAATCAGAACATGGAAAGTATGAAGCATGAATCTGGGAAAACTAGAATTTGTCAAAAATATAAAGAATGAAACGCATAAAAATCAACTGTTTTTAGTGAGGTGAAATGGACAGGTACTGGCCATTCTGAGTCTATATGACCTTTTAAGCAGAAAAGACAAACTGAAGAAGAAAGGCGTCACATTCATTGTCAAAAAGAACATGTCAATATCTTTCCTGAAGAACAACACTGTTGGTATTATTAGTGGGAACATAAATAGCGTTAAGTCCTGTGGAAAAAAGTTTTAAACATCCTCAAAAAAGGTGAACATACAATTACTATGTTGTTGTTAGATGCTCTCGGGTCAGCACTGCCAAATGAGAACCCTGTAACAACAGAATAGCCCAGCAATTTTTCCTTAATTGCCTATGCAGGAATGCAAACCAGTACTTGTCATGAATGTTCACAACACTTAAGTTATAAATAATCCAAATGCTCATCAACAGATAATAAACAATATTTGGCACACACATAGTATATTCAATCATAAAAAAGGAATGACATTGTGATACATACAACAACATGTACAACAAATATTAAATGAATATACTTAATGAAATATCAATGACTCAAGGAAAAAGGAATGAAGAGTTATTACCTCCAAGATTTCTGTTTGGAGTAAAGCAAAGTTTTGGAAGGTTATATACAACATTGCCAATGTAATTTATGCCACTGAATTGTATGCTTAAAAATTACTAAAAAGGACTTTCAGATGGCAAACAAACACATGAAGAAATGTTCAAAATCCCTAGCTCTAAGAGAGACGCAAATAATAACAACTATGAGATATCATCTCACCCTAGGAAGAATAACAAAATTTAACAGAACAGTAAACATAAATGCTGGTGAGGTTGCAGAGAAACTGAACCTTTATTCATTAAGTGGTTGGTGGGAATGTAAAATGGTGCAACCACTATGGAAGGCAGTATGGTACTTTCTCAAAAAGCTGCAGATAGAAATACCATTTGAAAAAAATAAAATAAAATAAAATAAAAGAAATACCATTTGACCCAGCAATTCCACTATTGGAGAATATACCCTAAAAAAACCATAATTGCCACCCAAGCAGATATATGCACACCCATGTTTACTGTGGCTTTGTTCGCAATAGCAAAGAGCTGGAAACAACCCAAGTGCCCATCAACAAACGAATGGATAGAGAAGCTGTGGTATATTCAAAGAATGGAATAATATGCTGCATTGAAAAACAAGGAACTCATGAATTATTATACAAAATGGGTGATCCTGGAAGACATTATGCTGAGTAAAGGATCTCGGTCACAGAGGGACAAATGCTGCATAGTGCCATTGTTGTAAAGCAGGACTGATATTGTAGTTTGGGGGAGACTGAGAAAGATGAGATAAATTATGTATACTGTATTGAAACAAATGAGGGAGAGAACTGTTTAAAAGGGATATATGATTAGGTATTATTGTCATGACAGGAGTCCAGAATGAAGGCTGCATAGTTGGAGTAGACTTGGGAGGGATTGTATAACAATCAAAGAATTTTATTTTACTTTTCAAAGAGAAGAGCAAATTGGGGAGGAGGGGTGGGCAGGGAGGAAAGTGCAACAATGAATGAATAGAAATCCAAAGTCTTTGTAAATTTTCATTAAAATTAATTAAAAAATTTTAAAAATAGGAAGTGACCAAAAAAACTACTAAAAAGGCAAATTTTAAATTATTTGTACTTTACTACTTATTTTCCTAAAAAGATTCTGATACTGTCTGTACATAATCTTCTCCTATAAACCATAGGATATAAATGCTGTGGAATATTATGCAGCTACTAAAAATGATGACAGAGATCTGTTTACCTCAGTGCAAAGATTAACTCCGGCATACTACTCAGAAAATAGCAAGTTCTGGAACAAGGTACACTATAACATTGTACACTATGACAAGTTGTATATATTTAAATGGCATATAGAGATACCTAAAAGGAAATTTATCCAGATGTTAATTGTGATTAGCTCTGAGTTAATAGATTATAAAGTATTTTTCTATTTTATTGATATCTTTCTGATATGTTAAAAATGGATTAAAAAAACAAATAAAAAATAACTTCATTGCTGTGCAGTCTGAACTGACTAACAGCTGAACCTCCAAAGGGTTTTCAGAAGCTGTAAATCACACAGGAAAAAATAGCCATTTTTCTTCCACGGAAGCCACTGCTCGATTCAAACCACCAAACAGGGGCCACCAGGTTACCAGCACAATTCCCTCCAAAACTGTTGGAGAGATGATTAATTGGATGGAGGAGGTTAGAAGGGAGGATCAGTTAAGTGTTGGAGATTCAGTGTGATAAAAGACAAGGATAAGAGATAGTTAATCATATGAAGTACAGGGAGTATGAGGGATTGTGGAACACAACATACATGGATAAAGTGCAGTGTGTAAAGGTGGTTCTATGCAAATCAATTTAAAAAAGTAAAGGGAGATGAAAAAAATACTATATAAAAGAACACTGGATGATTTAGTCTTAAAAAGTGGGTCATTGTACCCTTGGCCAATTCTTCATTTGGAGTACCAAAAGGGAAGATCTGCCCTGGAGAGGAGATAAGCTTGTTTAAAGTAGAATGTGGTGGGGGGAGTTAGAACTTGGCTGAGGGGAAAGACTGAGTCCCACTCAGTACTCAGAGGAGATCTGCATTTGAATGAATTTGTGGACCCACATTGCGCTGCTGATGGAGGAGATTCACATTTGTAAAAAGGGTAAGCAGGAAAGAAGAGACTGAAAAATAAAAAAGGAAAGGAAGAGACTCTCCTTACTGACCAAGGTATTTGGCTTCTCTGAAGCAGGGTCAAGGTGGCATCCAGCAGTCTCCACCTCCAAGACTTGAGGTTGAAGTTTGCCCACTCATACCGATGGCTTAGATCCACAGGAGTGGAAGAGGGAGGAATGCAATAATGGAGAAACTGGCTGAGCTTAGACCCATTGTTCATCCCTACCCACCTACCATGTACAGATGCTTGGAAGTACAGGAAAGGCTTGCTGGCTTGAGGAATCAAAGGATTTGTGAGGCCCCTTATGCTCAATGTTGGGCTGGACTAAGTGAGGATATAGATTGAGCTATTAAGTGTTTTAACTTTGAATGCATGGAATAGTGAATAATTTTTTTTTAATTATCTCAAATGCCTGATTTTTATGTACTGTGTGTAGTACAAGTATTTAGGAATAAAAGAATTTCAAGAGAAATGCACAAAGCAAATTATGTATAACAATGTCAACCATATGTAGAGAAATCCATAGGGAAAATGCTAATAATATTCATTTAAAGTATAAATGTTCAAAAGGGGAAGCAGAAAGGAAGTAAGAGGATCGCTAGGACAGCAAAGGGTAGTAGGTCAGAGTGACAACAGGCATAGAACAATAGCAATTAATCATGTAAAATACAATGTATATGATGAATGATTGTATAAAATACAGCATACATGAATTAAACACAATTACAAGAATGATTATATGCAAAACAATTTGTAAAAAGAGGAAAAGGAAAATCAAAGGATTTTGTCCTTCAATATTCAATTTCTAATTTTCAGACATAATACACATGTGCATTATTTAAATATGCCCACCTGTTTTCAATGCAGTGTCAACATATCCCTCATAGAGCTGCCTCTGTGCCAGGATAAAGAAGTGGTAAGCCTCTGCTCCTCTCCAAGCATTGTCTGTGAAACGATCAGTTGTAGACTGCACCTCCTCTTCCAGCAAACCAGCCAAAGCAGAAGTGGTCTACAAAAAGAGCCCAGGTGTTCTGTCAATACACACACAAACACACATAGTATGAACTACCACATAACAACAGTCAGAATTAAAAAGGCAACCTCCGAAACTGCTGCACACCAAAACAGCTCTAAAAGTGATCATATCACTACCAAGAATGTCGTTCAAGAATTCATTTTTCCAATATAATCCACAGGGTTAACTTGAAACTATCCAATTTTATGAAGTTGTGTCATTGGGTGCTGTCAGTAGACTCTATACATAACAACCTTACAACCAACAGAAGAAAACTATACCCAAACCTGTGCCATCCTTAGAGAATTTTAATAAATGACTCATCTAGACATTAAAATAATATAAATATTCTAGGAAAGTTTTTAAACTCACTGATTAGAAGGAAGTATTTACTAGGTGAATAACATTTTTAACAAAAATAAAGACTACAGATCTGACTTAAAGGAAATTTCAATCTCTCTGAAAAGACATTTCCAAATCTGAGTATTCATTTTGTTCATTTTCCTGATATCATTTAATAAAGTAAATACTAACATGCAAATTAACTGACTTGTTCAGACAGTTTGATAAGGATTTCTTCCTAAATACTTAAGATGATCTAATGTTCTTTAAAATGACTTAAGGTTGTCCTTTACCTCTGAGCTCTTTCCTTTAACTTTTCCTCGTTGAGCATTTTTCATTTGTTCACGGTACTCTTCTACAAGTAAAGCTGACAGTACATAGAGCTTTTTAACACGCAAAGGTTTTGTTCTTTTCTTTGCTTCTTCCTCTGCAATCTTTAAAAATGTAAGAAATTTATTTCTTAATATATATCTGTACAAATATAATAATTTCCAAAATTAACTATATATTAATTTTTAAGAAAAGTAATAGAATGGAATATCACATATTACTTACTTATAATAAATACATAAAAATCATTGTTTTTCCTTAGCACTTATTCCTACTTATTTTTCTATTTTATAACTAGCTCTTAGAATTTATATCAATTTTATAAAATAGCAAGGCCTGAGAAATAACTAAATCAAAATGAAGAAAGCTTTTATGGATGGGCAACCTTGTCACAGTACAGAGGTATTTAAAACAATGCTCCAAGCACCTAGATACGATAGAGTTAACATAATGAGTATTTACAAATTTACATTTCCTTTTTTTAAAACTGAAGAAAGTTTTTATTTTGTGAAATCTAATGGAAAATTATAACAGACTGTAAAGTGTACATGCATTCATACAGTACTGGTCATCTTTGCTCCAAATGTATATTATAAAGAGCATGTTTGTAAAGCTTTCACATTTCAAAGTCATCAAAATTATTTTTACTGTCAGCAAGATTTAATTCACAATAAAAATAATTTCAGTAGTGGTACCTACAAATTCTAGAATTCTTTGTAAATTTTAGTATTAAGTAAATATCCAGTTGTTTACTTACAAGAAAGGTACTGTTGTTGTTATTATTGTATACCCTTGAGTTGGAATTCAACCTCTGGCTGACCCTCCATAACTCCACTGGATTTCAGAGGCAGTTATTATAGCATGGGAGGAGACTGTTCCTCTCTCTCCCATGTAAATAAGATACTAGTACTAATAAGTACTCTTGATAGTAAAAGGTAATAATACTAAGATAACACATTGTTATTGTTCTTGTGGTTTTGTACCCGTCAAGTCAGAAGTGACTCATGGCTGAATCTCCAGCAGGTTTGCAGATGCAGTAAACTGAAAGGGAAGAGACTGCTCATCTTTCTGCCTCCAAGCAGCTGGTGGATTCAAACTGCTTATCTGTGTGTTGGCAGAATGCTCCTGGTGGCCAACTGGTAAAAACCTGCACTGCAATAGTGAATGCATGAGGTTCAAATCCACCAGTCATTTCATAGAAGAAAGATGGGCAATCTCCTCCCTTGTGATTAACTGCCTCAAAAAACCTACCAGAGGGTCTGCTATGGGTCATTTCTGTTTTGATGGTACACATCAACAACAAGCCACCAAAGCTGCCTAAGTTGTTGCTGTTGTGTTCCATCATGTTGGAACCAACCCATAGCTAACGCTTTGGTGGGTTTTCAGAGGCAGTTAATCTCATAGGAGGAGAATTCCCATCTTTCCCCACAGAATAGCTGGTGGATTTGAACTGTGTGCTTCTTACCCCTAGACCACAAGACCACCGGAGCTCTCCTAAGATATTATATAATCACAGCAATAATAAAAACCAAAGGGGTTTTGTTGTAACAAATATTTGTGAATAAAATTAAAACATATCCCTCAGTATTTATTACTTTACCTTAAACATCAGTTTAGCAGCATCAAGAAAGTAATTCGCTTTCCGATAGAGTTCTACGGCATCCAGAGTTTTATTCTTTTCCAATAAATGAGATGCATACCTAGCCAGCAGGGATCCAATTTCTTTCATACTATGACTTTTAGCTAATTCAACAGCTTTGTTCCACTGGCAAGGAAAACCATAAACAAAAACAAAAATATCAGTTACTCAATGATTTCCAACCACATGCCATGAAATTTACATAATAAAACTTTAAGTATATAATAATTAATAATACCATTTCAAGATTAAAATCAGTGTTTTAAAAAATTTACATTAAAATCAGAGTGATTATAAACTCAATGTGTCATAATGATTAAATGAACTAAGATTAAATGAGTGTATCGGAAAAGGAAAATTCCAGAGTTTATAATCACATTCATCTTACTATAGAACAGTATCACTGATTTCACATGCAAGCAAGATTCTACCAGAGATTATCCAAAAATTACTGGAACAGCACATCAGCAGAGAACTGCCAGAAGTCCAGGCTGGGTTTAGAAGGGGTTGTGGTACTAGGGATATT
>NW_006399759.1:18611520-18615595 GCF_000299155.1 Elephantulus edwardii | reverse complement strand
GATTGAGGCTCAATGTCAAGAAGACAAAGATTCTCACCACTGGACCAATCGGCAGCAACAGGATGGATGGTGAAGAGATTGAGATTGTTAACATTAGTCTTCTTGGCTCCACAGTCAACACTCTTGGCCCCAATAGCCAGGAAATAAAAAAACGTATTGTGACCGGAAAGTCTCCTGTTAGGGAACTCTCCAGGGTACTGAAGAGCAATGGTGTCACTCTGGAGACTAAGGTGCAGCTGATACAGGCTATGGTCCTTGCAATCACTTGTTATGCATCAGAGAGTTGGACAATGACTAGGGAGGACAGAAGGAGAATTGATGCCTTTGAGCTGTGGTGCTGGAGAAGAGTACTGAGTGTACCTTGGACTGCCAAGAAAACAAACAAATTCATCCTGGAGAGGGTTAAACCAGGTTAGTCCTTGGAGGCAAGGATTGGGGGCTTCGTCTGACATACTTTGGACACGTTGTAAGGAGGGATAAGTCCTTGGAGAGGGACATCATGCTTAGGAGGGTGGAGGGATGGTGCAAGAGGGGAAGACCCTCTGTGAGGTGGATTGATTCAGTGACTGGGGTAAATGGGATGGGTGTGTCAGAGGCGGTGCAACTGGCACAGGATAGAGCAGGGTTTAGGGCTGTTGTTCATAGGGTCACTATGAGTTGCAAGCAACTCTCCAGGCACATAACAACAACAACATAGCAATAAGAAAGATACATTTGTTTGTTGTTGTTGTTGTTAAGTGCTGTCAGTCACAGGCGACTCATAGCGACCCTATGATCAAAAGTCCTGGATACCTCCTATATAACTTTCATCCTCTCTCCAGGTTCATAGGGTTTCCAGGGGCAAGCTATTATGGAAGTGGATGCCACTCCTGCTTCCAAGCTTATTTTAATCGGGGAGCTTTACCACCATGGGCAATCATTCTCGCATTTGACTCGTCAGTGTCACAGTGTTCTGCTTCACAGCAACCATGAGTTACCTCTGTACAGCCTCCATGGAGATGCCAGCCATCCCACCTGCTTAGCCGGCTGACTTCCAGAGTGGAGAGAGAGACTCCAGTCCCCAAGCCTCACGAAGGATTTTGAGCTAAGGCCTGGAGCAAGCTCCACAGGCTCGATGCCACCCTTACTTACACTTACTCTAAGGGTCAGGGCCGTCCATCCACCTTTTAAGACCAAAAAGGACAGTAACACACAACGCAAAAGACCCCAGAAACTTCCCTTGCCTAACTGCCCCCAAGAGGAGCTGCCATGGAGACGCAGGCCATCTCACCAGCTTAGCACGCTGACTTCCAGAGTGGAGGGAGACTCCTATATTTGTTTACAATGAAATAAAACATGCTATCTGTGACCAAGACAAAGACATTCCTCTAGGTCGTATAGTCCTGGTGTACAAGTTGCTGTCCCGCGGTCACTTGTGGTTGCTGTGAGGCTGAACACTGTGACACGGATGTGTCAAATGCGTTAATGGTTGGCTACCCAGTGCGGACAGAGTGGCGTGGAGCTCCCCGATTAAACAAGTGTGGAAGGAGGAGTGGCGTCCACTTCCATAATGGCTTGCCTCCGGAAACCCTATGAACCTGGAGAGAGGATGAAAGGCACCCAAGCGTCGAGGACTCTCCTTCATAGGGTTGCTATGAGTCGCCTGCAACTCGAGGGCACTTAACAACAACATCTGAGTTACGATAAAATGTATTGATACAGTAACTGGGACAATGTGGGTTGGTGTATTGGAATCAGTGAGACTGGCTAGGACAGAGCAGGGTTTGGAGTTGCTGTACATAGGGTCGCTATGGATCGCAGGCTATTCGACAGCACATAACAACAACAACAATTTGAGTTACAAAAATCCCCTATCATATTTGACACCTAACGTTATTTGTTTAACACAATCCCAATACAGATACCAACCCATTTTTCAAAAAGATAGAAAACACAATTCGCAAATTTATTTGGAAAGAGACCTCAAATAAGCAAAGCACTTCTGAAAAACAAAAATAAAGTTGGAAGCATAGCACTTCCTGACCTCAAAACCTACTTGACATGGGTAGTAACAAAAACAGTATGGTACTGGTACAATGACAGGGACATTGATGGAACAGAAGTAAGCCCTATAAAAAAATTAGAAATTAGCCCTATAAAAACGTGGTAATTGACAAGGAAACAAATCCTATCAAATGGGGAAACAATATCTTCAACAAATGGTGCTGGTAAACTGGACTTCTACCTGCAGAAAGCTGAAGCAGGATCCACATCTCACATCATACACAAAAATCAACTCAAGGTGAATCAGAGACCTAGGGGCATCCCCCAAACTATAAAGATTATAAGAGACAACATGGAACCAAACTTAGAAGGCCTAGTCTATGGTATAAATGACTGGGGAAGACACAGGATTTGGTTGGCAGGCAAAGGGGGTGAAGGAATTAAAGAAGATCCAGTAGGTACCTGAGAAGATGGAGTGATAGTGGGCGTAGATCAATGGTGATACATTTTATAAAACACAATGTCACAATGTATGGGAATGATTGTATGAACTACATTATCAATGAAGAAATGTGTAAAATATTTGTTTATGATGAAATACAATGTGTATGAATTTTTTATGCAAACCAGTATAAAATAAAAAAATTATATTAAAAAGGTTATTTGTATAAAGTCAAAGGAACTTTATAAAATATTTTAAGGAAAATACTTAAAAGAATATATTACTATTTTGTGATTGGTAGTCAATGATTTCTAATATAATTCTACCCTTTTAGTTATCTTTTAGTTCTTAGAAAATGAAATATATTTTCTATAAACCAAAGGAGAACAGACATGTCAAAATAAATATTGACAAAGTAACTCAATTCATTCCTCCAGAAATTACTCTTAACTGGTCCTTCTATGGAAACAAAATCCAACCCTAATAATATGCAGAAATTACTTCCAGACAAAAACTTGCTAAATTGAAAGCACGGGGTTTGTTCATATTTCCATACTGAATTAGTTATGTATAGTCATAACTGTGACCACGAATGGTCACACTTCAAGTGCAAATTCTAGCATTTTATCAGCCTTCAACTCAGTACACTTAAGAATTCTGTTTCCGAGTAGTTCCCTTTACCAACACTCTCTCAAGGATGACTATAGTGACTTTTGCTTTGACTTAAAAATCCTTAATAGAACAAGCTGTAGAAATTGTACGTTTCAATCCCTTACTTGGTTGAGATGTACACAGGTATCCACTGCTGCCTTTGGCTGATTATATTTCAAAAATGCTGCCACAGCTTGTTCACACATTCCAACTCTCACAAACATTTGAGCTATTTCCTGGAGAAACAAAATATTACTAATCAGATTTCACAGATCAAGGAAGTTACTTAATTTTTTAATGTGGCAAAATCATATAGGTGCTTAACAACAATTTAATTTACTGGTGATTGTTATTCTGTGATATTGAGTTGACGCTTGATTCATAGCAATGTCATATGATAGAATGAGTCACCAAAGAGCTGGAGCAAATGAGAATGTTCAAACCACCAGGTTTTTAGTTAGCTCACTAGAGCTTGTTCCTTAAATTTCCCAGTAGTTCCAGTGACTTTTCTTTTCAAGAGACATGGTGGCAGAGGTTACAACTTAGCAAGGATGTAAAAGCATCATCACCTTTGAGAAAACCAGTGCTTCATTGGCTCACACTGTGGAAATTTTTATTAAATCCTAAATAAAGTATATTCTTTTATTCTCTCAATTCTGTTGCTAGTTTACAGATTTCAAGCTCCAAACAAAATGCCACACCAATAGCTTTTTTAAAAAAAATCTTTTACAATAGTATTATTCACTAATTAGAGACTTAAGGGAAATCTCAAGTTCACAGACATCTCAAAAAGCTTTATAGAGAAATTCCCTAGAGGAGTCTGCCATCCTCAGTTAAGGATGCTAGAACCAAAACAGAACTCCCATATAGAGCAGCAGGAATGAGAGAGAACCACCACAAAAGGCCAATCCAGCTTGGCTAAGCTGCTTGTCATAGAAAATACTTTGTTTGCTTTCTGAGTACTGAACTATCTATAGTTTTTCTTTTCTTACTCTCATT
>NW_006399759.1:18591326-18611166 GCF_000299155.1 Elephantulus edwardii | reverse complement strand
GTGTGTGTGTGTGTGTGTGTGTGTGTCCGTGTCCCCAATGATTACTTTACATATAAATATCTATGTATCCTGCATTTCTCACTCCAAGATTATGTACATTTTCCTTATTAAAAATTTTTACAACTTTGAGTTCAGATCTGCAACAACTTAACTTTTGAATTTTATTAGTATAGCTATTATTTTTATTTATTTACTCAGTAATACTACTCCTTTGAATACTTTACACTCTAATTTTTTTTCTTTATAAGACAATCCTAAGAGATGACACTAATGTAGACATGCTATCTCCAAATATAATACTGTAGGTAATTTTTTTCTTTCCCTCCCAAGAAAACCGAGATTGAGCATAAAAGTGACAGTATAATTACTACAGAGATAATCACTCTAATTCAGAGAAAAAGTAATTAACAGAATGTTATACAGACCCACTAATAAATGAAATTTCTGTAGTTGAGAACTGTTGTTCAGATTTTAGAGACAGGCACTGTAGTTGAGACCTGTTGTTCAGATTTTAGATTTAAAAAAAATATATAAACTCACAGTATTCAACAATTAGGTGAAACAAGCATAAAAAGAACATTGAAAACAAAGGTATAGAGAATTCCTTCAGTATCTTTTTTTTAATATTAAATACCTTATTGTTAATACAACTTTATGTATCAAATTAACTTTTTAAACTTTGATTAGAGCAAGTATAAAACACACACACATACTACTCCTCTCACAAACATCAGACTATTTTGAAGCAATTTCTGGATAATAATTTTCATCTAAATATATACGCACTCAGTTAAATTTTAAAAGTAATTTTGTAAAATTGAAAGGAATACACAAGACTGTGATCATATTATAGTGGTAGATATCTGATTTATTTTTCTATCAACTTTCAAAAACTCACTAAAGTTATCAAATTTAATCATTAAAATAAAAATATCATTGTGTATCTAAGAAATTATACACAGAAAATAGATAAAAGATACAAAACAACTATGAAAGATCATCTCACCCCAGTAAGAATAGCAAAATTTAACAGAACAGCAAACAACAAATGCTGGTGAGGTTGTAGAGAAACTGGAACTGTTGGTGGGAGTGTAAAATGGTGCAACCACTATGGAAGGCTGTATGGCACTTTCTTAAAAAGTTGCAAATAGAAATACCATTTGATCCAGCAATTCCACTACTGGGAATTTACCCTAAAGAAACCATAACTACCACCCAAGCAGATATACGCACACCCATGTTTACTGTGGCTTTGTTCGCAATAGCAAAGAGCTGGAAACAACCCAAGTGCCCATCAACAAACGAATGGATAGTGAAGCTCTTGGCATATTCACACAATGGAATACTATGCAGCACACTGAAAAAGAAACTCATGAAATACACAAAATGGATGACCGTGGAGGACATTATGCTGAGTGAAATATCTCAGTCACAAAAGGACAGATATTGCATAGGGCCACTGTTGTAAAACGGGACTGACATCAGGGTTGAGAGAAGACAGAAAAGGAGGCGAGGAATCATGTATATTCCATCGAAACAGATGAGGGAGAGAACTGTTTAAAAGGGATGTCTGAATGGGTATTCTTGTCATTACACAAGTCCAGAGTGAAGGCTGCATAGTGTAGTGGACTCGGGGGTGGGAGGGATTGCATAACAGTGAAAGAGTTTTTCTTTTGCTTTTCAAGGAAAGAGTGAATTGGGGGTGTGGGGTAGGGAGAAAAGTGTAATAATAAATGACTGGAAACCCTAAGTCTCTGTAAACTTTCATTAAAATTAAAAAAAATTTAAAAAGAAAATAGATAAAAGAGAATGATAGATTAATTAACTATCCTCTGATTATCACATAAAAGCTTTATAAAATAATTCCAAAAACTAAAATATGTAATACATACTGGCAGTAATTTATTGTTCTCTGGAAGTGAATTAGCAAGATTCTCTAGTCCCTCATAATCTTCTAACATATAATAACATTCAGCTAAACGTTGTTGGTTTTGGCCTTGTACATAATATTGAACTGCATTCAACCTATAGGAATACAAAAAGAAAACTTTTAAAATTATTATATTTTCCTAAATACTTTCACCAAAATTGTTCCTTTATGAGAAAGACAAATATTAGTAGTATTCTATTCTTCATCAGTTATAGAATACCTTTAAAGAACAGAAATGGGGGGAGAAAATTTAAATACTATAGCATATTTTAATAGTAATATTCTTTGAATATTCATAAGAAATGTTCTTTAATCTGATATATAATTGCAGTATTCCCCAAAATTACACAAATAGATGAGCATAGAGATTAAAATGGAAGACAAAAATTTCTATTATACTCCATAATAACAAAACAAAGACACTTTTTTCAGTAATAAATCATTCAACGTCCTAGAACAAACCGTTTACTTGAATCTCAGGAGTTTAAGGCTGCCTGCTATTTCACCTGAGCACAAAGTTTATGAGTTTGAAAACCCCACCGTGTTACACTGTTCATCCTTTAATTTTAGGGACCCCCTCCTCCACCAATGTGAATGTAGAACTATTTGAATTTTAGGATCAAGGAGGATGGTTTTTATTTCCATAGCATTCTTTCACAGTCCTGTGCTCTGGTAGCTACAATGAAAAGTGCTACATGAACAGAAGCAGTGGTCTGGACTGGTTACATACCACTTTTGCCGATCAGCAAAGTAATCTCCAACAGCATTGTGGGCTTGCTCAAGGAGACTGTCATCTGCATCACCAGATCCAGTTTTCAGGAGTTGGAGCACTCTAAACCAATCTCCCAATTTCAGTCGAAGACCGATAGCAAGATCCCTACAAACAGTGGCATTCATTCTATCAACAAATATTTCAGTTTCTAAAATTCTAAGTGCTGAGAACACAAAGCAGTGAATTAGACAGGGGAAAGCAACTATCTAAATATTTAGTAGTACTCTAAAAAATTAGCTTTATACATTTTCATGTAATTTAGCCTAAGTGGGTAAATATGTGATGGAAAGAGTCAGCAATGAAAAAAGGAAACAATTTTACTTTCCTCAAACTTTTAATTGTCCACAAAATGTTGTTGCTGTGTACCATCAAGTTAAAATCAACCCACAGCTGATTCTCCAGTGAGTTTTCAGAAGCAGCAAATCACACTAAAGGAGACTGTCCATCTTTCTCCCATGAATCAGCTGGTGGAGTCAAACTGTCTACGTTTGCAATGGCAGCTCAATTTCTTACCACTAAGCCACCAGAGCTCCCTTTCCACAAAAGTATAACAATTTATTTTCACCAATTACTTAGATATGATCAGATTTATCTCAAAATAAGAAATAAAGCAAACAGAGGTTTAAAATTTCTATTCTGATTTTAAGTGTTGTATTAGGGAACAACTGTAAGTAAAAATACCACTAGTGAAAATTAGACACAGTAATGTTTACAGTTATAATGAAGTCCCTAGATTATTATGTAGAAATTTAAAATAAAAAGAATAAAACAATATCTAAATGCCTTTATTTTGTGTTACTTTTATTGTATGCTTTTTATCTGCAGAATTAAATAATGGCTTAATTCAATAAAGAGAAATCCAAATAGTGAGCTAAGTAACAAATAGCAAAAAGCTACCCAGCATCTGAAGTCCTATCATATCCTCAGATTTCTTTTCCTACTAAATGAAAATTTCCTAAAGTCAATCATTTATAAATGACTAAGAAAATCTAAGGAAATTTTTTCTAGGATTTTCTAAGAAAATCTAAGAAAAACCTTAAACTCTAATAAAAAAGCTGTCCCCAAATTGCAAAACTTAGCTTAAGGAGGAATATGTAGAATATATATTGTAATCTAAAATCTTGCTTACATGTTATTGTTGTTGTTAGGAGCCATCAAGTTGAGCACGACTCATAGAGACCTTGTGAACAAAAGATCTGAACCCTGTTCTATCCTGCACCATCCTCACACTTCCTGAAACACAAGAGCCCACTGCAGCAGTAACAGTATCAATCCACCTGGTTGAGGGTCTTCCTAGTTTACATACCTTAGTTCTATTTTTTAAAATATCAAGAACCCTGGAAGTGTTCTGGAGTTCCTGGATATTGATAAATTACCTTCTGTCCATATCAAGATACATTCTTTCAGCTTCTTCAAACCTGCCAAAGTAGGCAGCAACTTCAGCCTGCTTCATTGACTCACTCTGTAGATTGCCCAGACACTTCACAAACTTAATGCCTTGATAGTCCTTGCAGCGAACAAATGCTTGCTCTGCAGTTTTTAAGTCCAGTTTCTGAAGAGCTGCTTCAGCTAAGAGGCGCCTTTATTTATTTATTTTAAAAAAAGAAAGAAGATCTAAATTACCAATTCAAATTATGGATAATCATGTCTTGAATAAGAATTCAACTATCCAACTTATTTATTATTTCCTGGAAAAATTAGCTAAGAAGTTGTCTTACATATCACTTTATCATATTTGGACATTTTTGATAGAATACCATACTTACATTGAGAATTTCCAAATCTAAGATTAATTTCTATACTTTAAAAAGAATAACAAAAATTAAAGGTTGTTCCCATCAAGAGGCTGGGATAAAAAGCTGAGACTTGTGCTCGCTTCGGCAGCACATATACTTAAAAAAAAAAAAAAAAAAAAAACGCTGAGACTTTAAAAGCAAACATCTGACATTGTGGGAGTTAGTGTTTTGTTTGTTTTTAGATACCAAAGTCGCGGGTGTGGATTGTCCTCTATAAACTGAGATGCATCTTCGATTCCAACTTTCTCAATCAATGCCCGGCTGTCTCGCAGGGACCGAATTTCAAAGTTAATTATGCAATCTTTGTTTGGATGTTCAGGGTTCTAAAAGAAAAAGTGAAAAGAGTGGAATTTCAGATAGTTGTATTAGAATATTTATGTTTTACAATTTTAAAAAATGTACCATATTGAAATCTAAAGCAGAAAAGAAAGATGTCTATGTTTTGGGTCTTTAAAACAACCCCTTACTATCTTATCTTTCCCTTCATCCAACTCCTCTATTTATCAATTAAGGAACTCCAGCAAAGTAGTGTTCATATGAGAATATCATGAAGTTTGGATTCAAATGCACCTGGGCTCAAATCTTCAATCCAACGCTTATTAGCCAGGTGACTGCTCATTCTCTTCCCTGTATCTCATTCTCAGCCCTGTAAGAACCACAATTACCTTCACAAAACATAAACTTGGCCATCTCACTCGCTTGCTTTACTCCCTCACTGACTCCAAGATGAAGTCCAAATTCCACAGTAAGGCATGCTATGTCTTTTGTGGCCTAACCCATGATTTCATTTCTTTCTGCTGGCTCTGCATATTACACACAGGAACTTTGATGCCAGATGGCCTGAGGTAAAGTTATGCCTCTTCTCATGCCCTAATGGGTAACAGTGGCAAATCAGCTCACCTCTCCAACTCTCAAATCCCACTTCTCTGAGTTGTAGGATAAAGGAACTTGTAGCAAGAGTTTAACACAAAGCCTAACTCTATTATTCAAAGCTCCAGTACTGACCTAAAGCTTTCTCTTGCTGCACACCTTTGAACAGAAACACAAACAATGACTGAATCAGTGTATCTGCAATTCTTTTCCAAAACAAGCTAGTAAGAATTTAATTTTTTCAAAATTACCTGTAATATCTCATCCAAAAGAACAGATTTAATTTCTAAATCTTCAAAGTTACAAATATATCCAGAAGTCTGAATGGGTTCCTTTAAAGACAAAAGCAAATGTTATGTTTAATTATGGAAAATTCTCTCTCCTTTAACATATCTCAATTTTCAATTTTATCACCAAAATTTTCAAATAAACTATGTTGTTATGTACCGTCGAGTTGCCTGTGACTCACAGCGACCATAAAACAGCCCTTAACCCTGCTCTATCCTGTGCCAATCTTATTGTCTCTGACACACCTACCCCCACCACCCCAGTCACTGAATCAATCCATCTCATCGAGGGTCTTCCTCTCTTGCACTGTCCTCCACTCTCCCAAGCATGATAATATGTCACCATAACAATTAGCATTTTCTCATTTTAAAATTTCTATCTGGGGATATAATTCATAAGGCTCTTATATCATGTATGTTGTTGTGTACCACTGAGTCAGAACTGACCATAGTTGACCCTCCAGGGGTTTTCAGAGGCAGTTAATTATATGGGATGGGACTGCCCAGCCTTCTTCCAAGGAACAGCTGGTGGTCCCAAACCACATGCCTTCAGGAATACAGCACAGCTTCTTGCCACTAGATCACCAGATCTCATAAGCCCCATTATGGATAAATTTATAAATAAAAACCATGCATGTATTGAGGGTGTTCAAAAGTCTGTATATCCCTGGCTTAGAAAGGAGAGTAAGTATACAGAAATAAGAGACAGTAGATGAAATTTTGAAATACGAAAATAATATGAATATACAGTTACAGAATCCTGTGTGAGGAAAGTCATAAAGACAAAGTTCTTCTAGTCAAGAAAGAAGCACAAAAATTGAATCTGTACCTCAAGAGAGACTGGAGAGGAAAACTATCAAATGGAATTTTATCATTAAACTCTCTTTTTCTAACTCTCAAAGATAATTTCAAAATAGTAAAAATATATTAACTCTTAAACAACAGCTTATCTCATGAAGAGACATGTACTTCTATAGCTGTCAGTCTTGTAAGTGCTCTTGTTTTGAAGAGCATGTCCTTACACAGTATCAGTGAGCTCTTGCCAATAAGGAGCTGCACTGCCAACTAAAGGAAGGCAATTTGAATCCATCAGTTGCTCCTCAAGAGAAAGATCGGCAATCTCCCCCCATGTGATACACAACCTCTAAAAAACTGCTAGAGGGTCAACTATGACTCAGTTCCAACTCAATAGCACATAGCAATATGTCCTTACATGACTAATGATCAGCTAGAGGAATGACAGTAGAGCAACTACCCAAGAGTGATTACAGTAAACCAGTGTCTCCACAAAGAATGAAAAGAACACAGTACAGCTTATGAAGAAGTCTAGTCTTTATAAAGACCAGTGGTGAGGTTGTAAATCTAATAGAAAGTGAACTAGTTGCCAAACCAGAAAATAAATTCAAATGAAAAAAAAGAAGGCCCTTCTGTCAAAATTACTTAAAAAACACTTTCCACCAGGCAAAGATTTCACTTGGTACAAAACTGACCACAAGTGCTACACACACATTATGAACAGCCAGGAACAACAAACACTTAAAATTCAGCATACTGTTTTCTCACTTGGGAACTAGTGGGGCTAGAAATAGGGGAAAATTCCCAATAGTTGAGAAGAATATTCTCCTAACCTCAAGGCCAACTAGTGACTTATTACCTGCTAGAATTCCACACTTGCTCTGTGAAAAGGGACTTCCTTTTGAGCTATGAAAAGGGTCCAAACTAACATGTCAAATTTAGCAGTTCTGAATGCTAATCACTTAAACCATTACTTAGGGTCAAAAAATTATGAAAATCCCTAAGATTCCTAAAAAACTTTATCAAAGTCTTTGAGAGTAATTTTTAATGGCTTGCTTGACAAATCAAATATCCAAACAAAGAAATGTTAGAAGAATGTAAGACACTAAAGAATTAAATCACTTCCCACTAAATAAATTACTGCCAAAGATTGGCAGCTCAGTGGTCAAAACATGCCATTCCTTTCCAAGTAGTAAATGATAGGGTCAAACAGAAATTAATAACACAAAGCATTTATTAATTCATCACTTATTATTTACACTAAAAGGGGAATGGAGAAGTACAGAATATTCAAAATTAAAAGCCAAATCTCTAAATAATTCAAAAGTTGTTTAACAGTTACTGTCTCTTAAAAAAATATTTTTATTAGACTACCAAAGCATTTGTATTTCCTAAACACAACAGCTAAGAAATGGTCCAAAAGCACACTAAAGAAAAGGGAAATTCAGAGCCTAATCATTAGCCAATGAAAACAAAAAAAAAAAAAATTAAATAAATAAAAATAAAAATGCACCCATGAACATGACGGAAATGGACACTTCCTGACATCTTTCTTAGTTATTGGTGCTGGTATAATTGAAATACCGTTAGCAGATCGCTCTATCAAACAGAAGCTTATTGTCTCTCAGTTTAGAAGACAAGAAGTTTGAATTTGGGACACCAGGTGTTGGAGAAGGCTTCTCCTCTCTGTCAGCTCTGAAGAAAGGTCTCTAGCTCTTCTGAACTATGTGCTCCTGGGTGATCTTGTTCTTAGCATCTCCCTCCATTTTTCTTTACTAGCCAGAGCTTAATCACTTTCATATTTTAAAAGATATTGGTTCTAGATATACTCTATACTAAACATGCCTCGTTAGTATAAGAAAGACACCCTACTGCCAAATGGGATAATATCCAAAAGCAGAGCTTATAATTAACAACACATTCTTTTGGGGGGGACACATTTCAATCCATAATTACACCCAAGTGAGAACAGATTATCATATACACTTACATATTCCAAACAACATCTGTGTTAGAAAGAACACAGATCAGTCAGAGAAAATATAAATTACAAATAAGTCATGGTAAGCACCAAGGAAAATGGATAGGTATGCAGAAAAAAATGAAAGGGCAAGGGAATTTCAAGATGGCATGGGTTTTTTCTTTGCTAGATTGGACTAAGAAAACAGTGCTGGTGGCTTAGTGGTAAGGAATTGCGCTGCCAACCCAAAAGCACACAGTTCAAAGCCTTTAGCTGTTTTTCATGAGAAGGATGGGCAATCTCCTCCTCTGTGATTTACTGCCTCTGAAAACCCTCTGGAGGGTCAGCTATGGGTTGGTTCCATCTCAATGGTACTTAATAACAACAAGATTGGTATAAGAAATTTTAGTAAATAAGGCTATTTCATTTCATCAATCTAGACAAGGGGAAAAGAAAAGATTATATAGTGATTATAGTTTCATCATAAAAGAAAAACATAAAAAGTCTTTTTCAGAGCATATTTAACAGATAAGTATTGTTCCTACTTAACAAGATTTAAAAATCCCACAGAAATGTTTCTATTCATTTTTAGAAATCTCTGAAGCCAGTACCAACAAACTTCTTGAAGAAACAAAGGGAAATTATCCAGGTTTTATATTTGGCTCATTTATTATGCATTATTTGAGTTAATTTCATGGTTTTACCTCAGGATCCAAGTTTCTGAAAACATACATTCTTGTTTTCTCCATCATTGCAAACAAATCAGGGTTATCTTTGGCCCATTTCATATCCCAGACATCTTTGCGCTCAAATTTTAATGACTCGCCAATTATTTGTTGTCCCGTACTGTCTGTTATCCGAGCATCCAAATCAAAGAAAGTCAGAACTCCTGAAATGTCTATGATAGCAAGCCGACTACAAAGAATGAAAGTGGGTAAGAAGGAAAATGTAAAGTTACTATCAGCAATTATAAATATAATTATCAATAACCATTCTTCAAAGTTGGTTCACCAGAAGCCTGGGCATAAGGCAGAAATGACGCTGTAATAAATAAATGGCTCTAAATTTTTTTTTTTCATAAACTTGACAGAATGTATGGATTGATCTACCTTCTGCTTCCCTGAAATGAAGTTGTATCCAAGGAGTTTAAATCAACAGATACATAAATATAAATAATCTCGAGTCAATTTTTTTCATTAATTTCAAAGAACATACACAGAAGTTTTGGAATTCCATTCATTCATTGTTGCACTTTTCTCCCTGCCCCCCTCCCACCCATCCACCCCCTCTTCGCTCTTCTTGAAAAGCAAAAGAAAAACTCCCTCATTAGTACACAATCCTCACCCCAACCCCCACCCCAAGTATACTCCACTCTGCAACCCTCATTCTGGACTCTTATGATAATCATAATACCCTAAAATACATTACTTTTAAACTGTTCTCTCCCTCATTCGATTCAAAGCAGTAAACTCTTAAACTAGTATTTCCATATACCCAGCCAGAGAAAGCATTTAAACCCACCAAAGGATAGCAGAACTATATTAAACTGTGAGATACGTTTAAATTTTACGATTATCACATAAAGATAGCAATTTCAACTGGTACTTCTAAGTCTAATTTCTACATGAGGAGAAATTTCAGCCTTACCTGGAGTTGCAATTCAGGGACAGTTGGTAGGCTCGACAGCTGAGGGAATACTTTTGAATCAAACCAACATTAGGAAGACTGTATCTCTGAATAGTGCCAGATTCACGACCCTATGAAAATTACTTTGATTACTAAAATGTACCTACCATATATTAGATAAATATATACCAGATATATTTATGGTCCTATTTTTTCTTTAATTTTTCAAAACCAAAGGGACAGTGTCATGACAGTTCTACAACAGAGTCAGGGTGGTGTGCAACACAAAATTTATCTCCTAACTTATTTTAAATCTTCATAATAAAACTATCGAAAGTAGCCTTGAAACAATTGTTACTGAAAGTCTAGGCTTTTAAACCATAGCTATATAACTGATAATAGTTTGGTAAGGGGAAAGGACTATCAGAAAGCAATGATACAATGAATATTAGCAAAAATGTGCTTAAAAAAAAAGAAAATAATTTGCTATACCAGGCTGTGCAAAGTGTAAGGTTTTCAGAACAGTAACAAGTACAACAGGCAGTAGAGAACTGTGCTTTCCAATCTTTCCTGTGCCTGAAGGTGACTGCAAAAGAAAGGACAAAGTGGCATCTTTCAAACGGCCAATCTTTGACTCTATCCCTTCTTACTTTTATTAGAACAGTATTGCTTCTGTAGCAATATTTTCAAGAGAATCGTCTCAGAAAGTGGGGAGAAGGGAATTTTTCATGTGTAAAAATGAAGACGGGGAATTTGAAGATACCCTTTATTAGGGTATTAAGATTTTTGTGGCTCTGTAGCTTAAAACATTTAGAAAAATAATAGTTCTAAAGCCTGTTTACATTTTGTGGAAAGCAGATTTAATTTTTGAAGTACTTTCACCTTGACTTACAGGTAGATTCTGTAATTTAAACATTTAATTTCTGTAATTTGAGCTGTACATCTTTTTAAAATTCCACAAACACTACTAACTCAATAAAAAATTACCATATATCAAAAATTTTTTAAAAACTCAGGAGATTTCATAGACCTCACTACAAGAAATATTGCTTAAAGTATATACCAAATTCATTCAATGATAAAAAATGAATACTAGCACTTAAGCTATGGGGGGGGGGGGGTTCTCCTGTAAAATTAGCTAATAGCAAAGAAACATAGCCAGAACTGGTACTAAGCACTATTCAGGCTCTGTTTACATAATTCTAATTCATAAATTACCTGCATTACTAGATTAAAGTAAATACCTCTTTCTAAAACTAATATTTTCAATGAAAGAACTTGAAACATGGCACTATAACATTGATTCAATTTGAAAAATTCTGCAAAACTTTGCCATAGACTTTCCTATTTTACTAGTTGGCAAACACATCATCTTTTCATTCTATTATGAAAGAGGCTAAGGGTCTCACAGAGGAAAACACTTTCTGAGACTTACTACCATTATTCAATCCACATCATCCAATCCTTTACAGGGCTCATTCAACCTAATGATACAAACTCTGAGTGGACTTTATCTTCTCGGAAGGTCATCATTCTATCACTAATACAAACAGCTAGTTTTATAAATTATAAACAATTTGTAAAATAGTATTTCAAACTTTTCTAATTTCTTATACTAAGGAATACCTGGGGTGCCAACAAGATTATATTCAAATTCAAAACACATTACTTCGTCATTGTTGTTGTTAGGTGCCCTCAAGTTGTAGACCACTCATAGCGACCCTATGAACGGAAGACCTGAGCACTGTTCATAGAGTTTCTGGAGACAAGCCATTTTGGACGTGGATGCCCCTCCTGCTTCCAAACTTGTTTTAATCGGGAAGCTCCACCAAACACTGTCCGCCATGGGTAACCATTATCACATGTGGCACATCAGTGTCACAGTGTTTAGCATCACAGCAACCAATTAAAACAATTAATATTCTTAAAGTAAATGCTTTACAATTTACCACAATCAATGTCTTATCAGATGCAGTTATGGCACAAATTGGATCCCGTGTTCCCTAAAATACAATAATCAATTGTTAGTCTTCAATAAACATTCATTAAATGACTATTATTCTATAATACGAGTTATTCAGTAAGAACATTTTAACAATATGAATATTAGTTGACTGATTTATTGATTGCTTTTCTACTAGGTAGCAAGAAGCTGATCTGCTATCCCAAAGGCACGCGGTTTGAGGGTACTAACTGCTCTGTGGGAGAAGGTTCAGCAATCTCCTCCCGTGTGATTAACTGGTTCTGAAAACCCGCTGGAGGGTCAGCTACTGGTCGGTTCTGACTCTATAGTACTCTACAACAACTATATGCCAGACATTGAAGTAAATTATATTACATGTGCCTTCAGAAACTACTCAAAAGTCTACTGGTGAAGACAGTCAACATAACTACCAATTAAAATACAATATAATAAGAATCACCTGAAAAATTGAATTAGTTAAAAAATGTCTGCTGAGAACACTATACTTTTTTAAGAATTATCTATGTAATCATCTATATGGGGCCAAACTGACAATTGACATATGCTTTTCTGTGAATATTTTAAACAATAACTAATTATTTTTTTTAAAAAAGCAGAGTCAGACACAAGACATTACAAAAGCACCAAGAAACAAGCATCTGATACCAAAACTATCATGGAATTAACATCTGAGTTTAGTCTTTAAAAAATGAACAGAAGGTAGAAGGAACTCAGAGAAGGAAATCAAGAAAGCAATACCATTTACCACAGTCAGCCACAAATTGAGATAACTTGGGAGTGAACCTAACTAGAGAAACAAAAGACCTATACAAAGAAAACTACAAAACATTTCTGCAAGATACAATAAAGGACCTAAAGAAATGGGAAATTGTGTGCTGTCCATGCACAGGAAGACTCAATATTGTGAAAATCCTACCAAAAGCAATCTACATGTTCAATGCAATCCCAATTCTGACAGCAAATTCATTTTTCAAGGAGATTGGAAGGGAAAATATAAATTCATTTGGAGAGGCAAGAGACACCGAATAAGCAAAACACTTCTGAGAAACAAAAATGAGGTTGGAGGTATAGCACCCCCTGACCTCAAAACCTACTACACAGCAGAAGTAACCAAAACAATATGGTACTGGTACAATGACAAGCGTATAGACCAATGGAACAGAATTGAGAACCCAGAAATAGACGCAGCTATCTTTGGTCAACTGATATTCAACAAGGAAGTCAAAGCTATCAAATGGTGCTGGCAAAACTGGACTTCCACCTGAAGAAAGCTGAAACAGGATCCACATCCCATACCATACACAAAAATCAGCTTAAGGTGGATCAGAGACCTAGGAGTAAAGCTCCAAACCATAACATTCTTAAGAGACAAACTGGGATCAGGCTTAGAAGCGCTAGTCCAAAGTGTAAAGAGACTGCCATATACAACCAGAAATGCACAATCTAAAGAGGATAAAATTGACACATGGGACTTTCTAAAGATTAAATCCATGTGTGCATCAAAAACTTTTTCCAACAGGGTGAAAAGAAAACCTACGAACTGGGAACATACATTTGGTAATACCATCTCAGACAAGAGTCTTATAACAAAAGTTTACAGAATACTCCTGGGCTTCCACAAGAAAATGACTGATAACCCAGTTACAAAATAGGCAAAAGACATGTAAAGAATTTTCACAGAGGAAGATATTTGAAAGGCAAACAGACACATGAAGAAATGCTCCAAATCACTGGCAATAAGAGAGTTGCAAATCAAAACCACAATGAGGTACCATCTCACTCCAGTAACAGTGGCAAAGCTTAACAGGAGAGCAAATAATAAATGTTGGAGAGGATGTGGCAAAAAAGGAACTCTGACACATTGTTGGTGGGATTGTAAAATGGTACAATGATTCTGGAAGGCAGTTTGGTGCTTCCTCAAAAAGCTGAACATAAAAACAACTATGAGATATCATCTCACCCCAGTAAGAATAGCAAAATTTAACACAACAGCAAGCAACAAATGCTGGTGAGGTTGTGGAGAAACTGGGACCCTTATTCACTGCTGGTGGGAGTGTAAAATGGTGCAACCATTGTGGAAAGTGGTGTGGTACTTTCTCAAAAAGTTACAAATAGAGATACCATTCGACCCAGCAATTCCACTGCTGGGAATATACCTTAAAGAGACCATAACTGACATCCAAGCAGATATATGCACACCCATGTTCATCGCGGCTTTGTTCACAATAGCAAGGAGTTGGAAACAACCTAAGTGCCCATCAACAAACGAATGGATAGAGAAGTTGTGATATATTCACACAATGGAATACTATGCTGCATTGAAAAATAAGGAACTTATGCAGTATTATTCAAAATGGGTGACCCTGGAGGACATTATGATGAGTAAAATATCTCAGTCACAAAAGGACAAATACTGCATGGTGCCACTGTTGTAGAAAGTGACTGACAATCAGGGTTGGGGTAAGACTGAGAAAAACTGGATAGATTATGTATACTTGAATTATGTATAATTGAAACAGATGAGGGAGAGAACAGTTTAAAAGTGATATATGATAGCATATTATGATTATCACAGGAATCCAGAACTAAGGTTGCATAGTATAGTGCATTGGGTGTGGGGTGGGGCTATGGGGGTGGGGGTCAGGGGATTGTATACAACGAAGAAGTTTATCTTTTGCTTTTCAAAGAGAGGAGCAAACTCGGGGCAGGGGGGTAAAGAAAAAAGTGCAACAATGAATAAATGAAAATCCAAAATCTCTGTAAATGTTCAATAAAATTTAAAAAAGCTGAACATAGAAATTCCATATGCTATTACACTACTTGTAATATACCCTGAGAGTATGAGAACTGAGGCACAAACTGAGATTTGTACACCAATGTTCATAGCAGCATTATTCACCATCGCAAGAACATGGAAACAGTCCAGATGTCCGATGACAAAGGAATGGATTGAGAAATTATGGTACATTCACACAACAGAATACTATGTGGCACGCAGGAGTAATGATTTTGTACATTATTACCTAACTTGGGAGGGACTAGAGAGCATTATGCTGAGTGAACTAAGTCAGTCCCACAAGGATAAATATTGTATACAACCATTATTGTAGAATGAGTATAAGGATCCAAGAGGGGTGGAAGCAGAGAAATGAGGATGGGAGGGGAGGTTAATCATGGAGTTGTATGATTTGATGGGGGTGGGGTGAGGTAAATAGAAAGCCTTTGTTCTTAGAAATAATGTATTCTAATTTTATGAATAAACTAGTAGAAAATTAAAAACAAAAACCTACAAAAGGTAAAATGGCACTGAAACAATCTGGATGGGCCTCAATCCATTATGCTGAACAAAAAAAGTCCATTTCCAAAACTGATATACCTTAGGATTCCATTCATACAACTTTTGTAGTGACACAACTATTGAGATGGAGAAGAGATCTATCAGTGCTTTCTAGCGATCAGAGGCAGGAGTAGAGAGTGGATGTAAATATAAAGGTCAAACCTACACAGGGGATAAAACTTTATAGAGGTACACACAGACACACACACACACACACACACACACACACACACACACACGTGCACAAACATACAAAGAAACTTCATAGGGTCTCTACTGTAGTTGAATGTATACCAGTTTCCTGGTTTTGATATTGTTGTTAGTTGCCATGCAATCAACTAACACTCATAGTGACCCTATGAACAATCTTGTCAGATCTAAACCTAGCCCTATCCTACACCATTCTGATCATCTCTGTTACGCTCAAGCCCACTGCTGGAGTCACTGTATCAATCCATCCTGAAGAGGATCTTCTCTCTTACTCTGACTCTCTACCTCACCCAGGCATGATTCCCTTTGCCAAGGACTTGCCCTCTTCACAAAATGCCCAAAGTATGTGAGGCAAAGCTTCACCATCTTTGTCTCTAAGGAACACCCTGGTTGCACTCCCCCAAAACAGACTTGTTTGTTCATCTGCCAGTCCAAGGGATATTCAGTACTCTTCTCCAATACCACAATTTAAAGGCATTGATTCTTCTTCTCTAATATTTATTCACTGCTCAACTTTCAGGAAGTTGAGCACAGGAAGTAAAATGACCATGGTTTGGGGCATGTGCACCTTAGTCTTTAAACTGACATTGCTGCTCTTGAGTATTTTGAAACAGTCCGAAACAGCAAATTCTGCTAATGTAACATATCTTTTTTATTTCTTGACTGCTGTTACCATGAGTGCTGTCTGAATAAAACAAGGTTTAAAATCAGGAAAAGTGTGCTTCAAGGTTGTCTCCATACCCATTTAATTTGTTGGCTGAGCAAATCATTCAAGAAGCTAGACTGTATGAAGAACATTGTGGCCCCAAGATGAAAGGAAGACTCAACAACTTTTGTTATGCAGACAACACAACCTTGCTAGCTTAAATGAAGAAAACTTGAAACATTCTAAAAGATCGAAGACTACAGCCTTCAATATAGATGACATCTCAACATCAAGAAAACAAATATCCTCACTACTGAACAAATACACAACATCATGAAAGATGGAGAAAAGATTGAAGAAAAGTTTTTCAATGATTTCATTTTGCTAGGGTCCACAATCAACACCTATGTCAAGAAATCAATATATATGCTACCCTAAAAGATTCAAGCTTAAATCTTCACATTGCTATCTAATCACTTACTTTATTATTCTAAATCAATCATTTATCTTCTCTATAATTTTCCATTTGATAAAATGGAGAAGAGATTCTATGCTCATTTTGCCTTACAGATTTGAGCAACTCAGGTAAGAAACTGGGTAGGAAAGAGCATTAAAAACAGTATGACTGAAATTTAAATATTTTAAGAAAATTGTATTTAATATTGCACACTAAAGTAGTTAATTATACTAGTTTTATAACCAAAAATATATTTCTGTGAAGATAGGCTGAATTATATTATCTGCAATAATACAGCTACCTTCGAATATGCCAGATGTGACCATGCTAGGAAGAAAAAGAGGAGAAGCGAGTAAAAGCAGGAAAGAAAAAGGAAATATTTTTATATAATACATTTTTCTAAATAGTATCACAATAAATATATATCATTATTTTAGTGAAAGAGTTTTCAAGATCGAGAAAAACTTTTTAAGAACAGGAATTTCTTTATAGAGTTCCTAATATATTGGTAAAAGAAAGGGGAAAAGTCTGGTGTGAAAAACAATGTATATGAACTTTATGTACTTTGTATGTAAACCAGTATAAAATAATTTTTTAAAGTCCCTAATATGTTATTTATTGGAAAAAAATTCTTTGTCAGATCTCAAAATCAAATTACAACATTTCTAGTCTATAGGTTCTAAGATTTGCTATAAGAATAAAATCACCTACTTGAATGGCTTTACTGTAATCAAGCACTCCATCCAGTGATCCAGAAGGAGTATCATCAACATGATAAATTCTGTTAAAAAAATAAAAATTACAAAAAAAAAGTGTGAGGATTAAACTATTTCATAACCTTGAGAACAATTATAGGTTGATACCAGTTGATATTATTATTTAATATAAACATCCTGATTGTTTTGAAGCATTCTCAACACACCTAAATCATTTACTTGTTATGTAAGTGATATGTTACCTTAAATACATAAATAAACATTGGATCACATTTTCCTAATGAATGTCATTAAAACCTGAGAGATTTTATTTTAATCTCCAGTTAAATACTCGTTATGAATAATTTTAACGTATTAATTTTTTTTATTGCTACTCCATAATTATAAGGTCTTCACTATATTTATAAAACCTCAGGGAGCTCTGGTGGCCTAGTGGCAAGAAGCTGCACAGCAATCCCAGAGGTATGCAGTTCAAATCCACCAGATGCTACGCTGGAGAAGGAGGGACAATCTCCTCCTGTACCAGTCAGATCTGATTTGATGGTACATGCACAAAAAAAAAAAATTAAAAACAAGCAAAAAATACCCTCAAATTATCTGGGAAACTTTAATTAATAAAATTTTTGTTTAGAAATAAGGACTGTTTCCCTACTGTCTCCTGCGTTATAAAGATGCACACCTTTGGATTTCTACAACCTCTTTAGTATTTTTATTAGAATATGTATTTACACTGCCACTTCTACTACACGATGATTTTCCTGGGGCAAAGCCTTTATCTTCAGTGCCATGCACAGTACCATACATTGCCAACTACGCCATAACATTTATGTATAAATAATAAAATGAAAAGAAGTGAATAAAGAAAACATTGTAGAGTATAAAGCCATGGGTAAACTATTTAAATTTTCTGAGTCTCATTTCCTCCATTTGTAAAATAAGTGTAAGAATTCCTACCAGCTCTGGTGGCCTAATGGCAAGAGGCTGCACTGCAATCACACAGGCACGTGGTTCAGTGCAGTTCAGTTACTCCGTGGGAAACGGACAGGCAATCTCTTCTGGGCAATTAACTGCCTCGGAAAAACCCACCAGAAGGTCAGCTATGGGTCACTTCCAACTCGATGGTATACAACAACAACAATAGTGTTCTTGGAAGACACAAATCAAACTAAATTTGTAAAGCACCTAAGCACAAAACCTGACACACAAAAAAGGAGTTCATGAGCTGGTAGCAGTAATACAAATCCAAGAAAATCATGGGATTTTCTACATTAAAAATAGTGTGAAATTTTATCATTAATTTATAATCATAATTGTGCATTCATCAATGCTATATAGAGATAAAAATCATAAATAAAATTAAATATACAGTAAACTCAGCAAAAGTTTGTACCTGTATAAAACAGGAATCTGTTAGAGAAGAAAAACTCAAATATTTTCCATTCAAGACAGCATTCAAAGGTGGAAATCTTGTGAGGTCTGGAAAAACAAGGAGGTCTCATAGAGCTCTGACTCTCACTGGTTTCACTGTATTAAAAATGTAGATACGGAGTACCTATAAATTAGTATAACATAGTATAGCTGGGAGCTCTGGCATAACGGTATAGATTTGAGGAGCGAACCTAAAGGCATATAGTTCAAATCCGCTGATTCCTCTACTGGAAAAATCAGGTAAACTCCTCCCATGAGATTTATGGCCTCTGAAAACCTACTGGAGGGTCAGCTACAAGTCAGCTCTGACTTGATGGTTTGTTGTTATTGTTGTTATGTGCTGTTGAGTCACCTACTACTCATAGCAAACCTATGTACAACAGTCCTAAACCCTGCTCTGCACTGTGCCAATTTCACTGTCTCCAACACACCTACCCCCATTACCCCAGTCACGGAATCAATCCATCTTATAGAGGGTCTTCCTCTCTTGCGCTGTCTCTCTATCCTCCCAAGCATGACGTCCCTCTCCAAGGACTTGTCATGTCCAAAGTATGTCAAATGCAGCTTTAGAATCCTTGCCACCAAGGAGCATCCTGGATTCACCCTCTCCATGATGAACCTGTTCATTCTCTTAGCAGTCCATGGTATATTCAATAATCTTCTCCAACACCACAGCTCAAAGCCATCAATTCTCCTTCTATCATCCCTAGGCTTGTTCAGCTCTCTGATGCATAACTAGTGATTGCAAAGACCATGACCTGCACCTTAATCTCCTGACTGACATCACTGCTCTTTAGTACTTTGGAGAGGTCTCTGACAGCAGACTTTCCCATTGCAATGTTGTTGTTGTTGTTATGTGCCGTCGAGTCATTTGTGATTCACAGCAACCCTATGTACAACAGCCCTAAACACTGCTCTATCCTGTGCTAATCACATTGCCTCTGACACACCCATCCCGATTGCCCCAGTCACTGAATCAATCCACCTCATAGAAGGTCGTCCCCTCCCGCGCTGTCCCTCCACCCT
>NW_006399759.1:18585513-18589053 GCF_000299155.1 Elephantulus edwardii | reverse complement strand
CAGATGGATTACATCTGCGGAAAAAAACCGCTGGAGAAGCTCAATATCAGCTGTGAAAACTAGGCCAGGAGCTGATTGTGGAACAGATCACCAACTACTCATATGCAAGTTCAAGCTGAAGATGAGGAAAATTAAACCGAATCCACAGGAGCCAAAATATGATTTTGATTTCATCCCACCTGAATTTCAGAATCATCTCAGGAACAGGTTTGAGGCCTTGAACACTAATGAGTGAAGACCCATCGCAATATGTCTTTTGATTTCCTGGCTGCTGGTGCCAAGAGTGTTGATTGCGGACCCAAGCAAACTAAAGCTGTGAACAATCTCAATCTTTGCACCATCTGTCAAGATGCTGCCAAGTGGCCCAGTGGTGAGACTCTTTGTTTTCTTGATATTGAGCCTCAATTCTTATTGAAGGCTGCAGTCCTTGACCCTCTGCAGCAAGCACTTCAGGTTCTCCTCAGTTTCAGCAAGCAGGGTTGTGTCATCTACATAACACAGATTGTTGACTTGATGGTATATAACAGTATAAACAGTAACTATTTCTACATATTTATCAAGCATAAAATATTCAAAGATGCTAAAATACAAAATTGTATATGAGATTAATCTCACCAATCTCCTCTCTTAAAACAAGGTATAAAAGCAGCAGATCTGCACAGTGGCCTAGCATCAGATAAACTTGGCCTACTGTACCATTTCTACTTATCAGCTGGTACCCTAAAGCAAATACTTTAAGACCATGTATCTCCATTTTGTTTCTGTTAAACATGGGGAAAAAGGGTACTTATTTAGATTTTGTACATTTTTGTTGTTGTCAGGTGACACTGAGCCAACAACAACTCAAGTGATCCCATAAACAGATCTGAACCTTGCCCGATCCTGTACCATCTTCATGATCTCTGATATGCTCAAGGCCACTGTTACAGCCACAGTGTCAATTCATCTTGTTAAGGTCTTCCTATTTCTCTAGTGTCCTATCTTTCCCAGTATGAAATCTTTTTCAAAGGATTGGTCATTCATTGGCAACATACTCAAAGTACAGGAGATGAAATTCCACCATCCTTCCCTCTAAGGAGCACCTTGGTTACACTTCCTCTGGTTCCCAGATGTCTTAACTACAGACACATGGTCTTGAAAATCATCAATAGCTATAGGACTTGGATAAGAGAAAGAGTTTCTCACACTGGGCATCAAGACTTGAGGTGAGCAAGACATGTGGTGGCAAGACTTGAGGGAGACTGGAGTAAGACCCTGTTGATGGTGCTGGAGAGACTATAGCATTTCTGTGAAGAAACTGTGGCAAGTTGTGACCTGAGGCTTCTTATATTTGTGTTGGTCACTGTTAAAAATTTTTGTGTTCTTATGAACTCATAAGATCTCTTGAAAGAGCATGAGATCTTGCTTGAAAGAGAAGTTTATTTATAAATATTCTGTGGCAAACCTTGATGGATGATTTGAATTTGACTGATGAACTGAAACCAGAGCCTGGACTAATTGAAGAATTGTGCCTCAGAACTTGGGATAAAACCTAGATTTGCATTGGGTGATATTCTTTGCCTCCCCTACTCTCTAACTTACTTCCCTGATAAAGTCCATTCTCAGTACCACAACTATGAATCTGTGAGTCAATAATGAATAAATGAACCTCTTGCTGTTAGTGTGATTCTAGAAGCACCACAGGGCTGGACTACAGGCTCTTTATCACTCTCCACTCTGGAGTGGTGAGAGGCTATGTTATTCTCACTTCCAACGGCCCTTTTGGACAGATATTCATGGTGCTGTGCCCCCATGATCCATTTTCTGTTCCTTACACAGATCCCTTCACATACATTTACATACACATGTATACCTTCTTTTCAGAACACTAGGTTAAAATATTTGGAAAAACATTTTAGTTAGACTAACAACAAAAGGGCAACAAACACAGAATATCAGTAATAAGCAATAAACCTCAGAAAACACAATACATGCATCTTCACCTTGATACTTAGTAGAGGGAAACCCTCCATTCTGGCTGCTGGCCTCTCTATGCTGCAGAGTTCTCCTCACCCCCACTTCCTAGAAGTCACTAATTCCAGACTCCATGGAATTCAGAGCAAGAAAATAAGTCAAAACCAAAACCCCAGTTCATTCCACCTAAAGACTTCTCCTAGAGTTAATTCTAAAGACCTGACTCTCCTAATTATTTATACTAGGATGACCTCATACCTAAAAAGGCTTCTAACATACCATAATGAAACTTCAGTTAAACATTTAAACCTCAACCAAGTAACTGTTTCAATGTGGCATAGTAATTCTAATATAGTACGGGTGAGTGAGTGAAGATGGTTATTACTTTTTAAAGTCTGAGATTTGCAGTTTTTATCTATTAATGTAAACTCACTGTCATCAAGCTAGAATCAACTCCTAGACTGGCCCTCTAGTAGGTTTTTAAAGGCTGTAAAACCACACCTTAGAGCAAATGGAGGATTCGAATGGTCAGAAAGGTGCCACTTTTGAAGTAGTAGCAATCTAGCAAAGACCCTCTTTGATTACAACACACCATCTGCTCTGGTGGTCTCGTGGATTAGGAGTTGCACTGCTAGCCCAAAGGCAGATGATTCAAATTTACCAATTGCTCTGAGGGAGAAAGATGGACAATCTCCCCCCATGCAACTTATAGCCTCTGAAAACCCGCTAGAGGATCAGCTATGACTTAGTAGGTTTCAACTCAATGGCAATTAATTGAGTTGGTGGCAAAATGGTTAAGTACCTGGTTGCAACCAAAAGGCCAGCAGTTTGAATATAATAGCCACTGAGGGAAAAAGTTCTGATTTCTCCTGTTAAAGATTACAGTCTAGGAAGCACTATGGGGCAGTTCTCTATCACAAAGGGTTATTATGAATTAGAATCAACTCAATGGCACACAACTCTCTATTAATAATATAAAAAATAAAATTGAAAGGCATTCACATTCTTGGGAAATATGGTTTCTTACAATCAAAACAATTCACAGTTCTCAAATATGACCATTTATAATTAACTATGTGTAATTTGGATCAAATGTCATTACTTTTCAATGTGTCAAATCAATTCTTAAAAAGGTTTTTAAATTCAGTTGGGACACGATCAAAACATATTTTGGTTCTCATGGACTAGTATTCATTTTCTACAACTTCAATTTGAACTTGCTCATGAGTAGTTGATGGTCTGTTCCACAGTCAACCTCCAGTCTGGTTTTGACTGCTGAAACTGAGTATAAAGTTTCCATTTATGTTTTTTTAAAAAGTATTTTCAAAGAATAAATCATTCACTGTACAAAATTCTGTCATCAGATCTTCAGCTTCATTTCTGCCACCAGCTCCAAATTTTCCAATTTCAATTTCTTTGTTTCCTACTTCTGCATTCCAATCCCCAATAACTATTAATGCACTGCAACTTCATGTTCGAGCAACCTCAGACTATACAAGTTTGTAGGAATCTTCCACTTCTTTTTCATTAGCTTTCATAGTTGGTGCATATATTTGAATAATGGTTGCATTAAGAACACTTCCTTGC
>NW_006399759.1:18569480-18584408 GCF_000299155.1 Elephantulus edwardii | reverse complement strand
AAAAAAAAAGAACACTTCCTTGTATGTGTGTGTATAGCATCCTTTCACTTATAGCCTGTACACTTCAGGATAGATCTTAAAATGCTCTTTTTTATAATGAATGCCATACCATTTCTCTTCAATGCCATTGGACAAACAGGCAACATGGTGACAGTTGGAGAAAAGACTGAAGTTGTCAACAATTTCATTTCCATTGGATTCACAGTCAAAACTCACGGAAGCAGCAATCAAGAAATCAAAAGACTAGTTTCAGTGGGGAAATCTGCTGCCAAGGACCTCTCCAAAGTGCTGAGGAGCTAAAATGTGAATTTAAAGACTAAGGTGCACCTGATTCAAGCCATGAATTTTTTTTTAATTTCAATTCCTTCCCATACAACTGAAAACTGGACAAAGAATAAAGATGACAGAAGAAGAATTTATTTCTTTGAACTGTAGTATTGATGAGGGATACTGAATATCTCCTAGACTTCCAAAAGAACAAACAAATCTGTCTGGAAGGAAGGGCAACCAGAATGTTCCTCAGAGACAAGGATGGTGAAACTTCTCACTTACTTTGGGCATAGTTTCAGGAGGAATCTGTCCTCCTGCAAGAGATAACATGCTGGGAAAGGCAAAGGGTCAATAAAAGAGAAGACTCTCCAGGAAACGGGCTGTCACAGTGACTATTACTTGAGTGGGAGAGAGATCATAAGGAAGGCACAGGACAGGCAAAGTTCAGACCCGTATGCCATAGGGTTGCTCTGAATCACAGTCGACTTCAAGGCATATAACAAACAAACAACAACACGTCTTATTTAAACATAATGTGGCTTAGCTACTGAACAGCTATTTACCAAGACAGTTACCTTTCTCTCCCTTCTTTTCGTGATCGCATGATCTGATTGATTTCCAATGCTGTTAGTTTCTTTGCCACACGATATTGCCAGATATAAAATGCTTCTTTTGAAGCTGCTATCACATGAGTTTTGGTCATCGCAACAAATAATGGCACTATTAAAAAGAATAAGAAAATAAGCTATAGTAAATAAAAGAATGTTAAAATGTTTTACAAAGTACAGCAATAACCATATTCAACTCACACACAGCCTCAAAATGCCCAGTCTCTGAAACAAGAAATGAATCTAAAGTAGGACCACAAGAAAACACTTGACAACATATTTTCCCAATGCAGCACATCTTTTCATTTCTTGATTGCTGATACCATGGGTGTTGACTGTGTATCCAAATAAAATTAAATAATTTTCAATCACAAAAAAAAACCTGAAACAAATTTCAGATTTGTCAAAGCTAAAATTCTTCTATAAAACAGGTGGATTAAAATCTTCATGTGTTTCAGTTAGGCAAACGTTTCTTAAATCAGAAGCACAAATGACAAAAAAAAACAGTAAAAGTGAATTTAATAAAATTAAAATCATATGTATATCAAAGTATACCATTAAAGATGTGAAAAGACACTTGACAGAATAGTAAAAAATACTTGTATACATGTAGCTGATAAAGAAATGTATATCTAAAACACATAAAGGACTCAACAATAAAGATAACTAAATTTCATAATTGATAAAGGAGACGTACAAATGCCAGTAAGAACATAAAAAGTTTTTTTAAACATCATTCATTATCCATTAGGGAGTTTCAAATTAAAACCATAAGAAGATCCTAATTCACATTCACTGTCTTTGTTGGTAAATGCCATGAACTACAACTCATAATTATGAAAAACTGTACCACACCTTGTGCCATTCTCATGATCTCTGTCATGCACAAACCCACTGTTACAGTCATTGTGTCAATCCATTTCACTCTGGGTCATCTTCTCTTTCCTTAACCCTCTAACTTTCTCAGCATAATATTATTTTCCTAAGAAATGGCTACTCCTGACAAGAAGCCATAAGGATGTGAGAAAAGTTTCACCATCCTTGCCTCTAAGCAGCACCCTGGCTGAACTTCATCCAAAAGAGATTTGTTTGTCCTGTAGTTCATCCATGGGATGTTCAGAACTCTTCTCCAACACCACAGCTCAAAAGCATCAGTTTTGTCATTCAAAAAGCACGTCATGTATTAAAAGAACAAATTCAAGCCATGAGTTGCAATACTTAAGGATGCTTTGAGCAGAATAGTAAATAATCCAAGAAGCATTAAAATAAAGGTGGAAGGGTAAAGAGAGTCACTGTTCCAAAAGGTACTGGCTGACATAGAAGAATTTCAAGAAACAATGTATGAGCAAGAGCCTGTGGTGATGAAGAAAGAAGTTCAAGCGGCCCTGAAAGAACTGGCAAAAAACAAGGCTCCAGGAATGGATGGCATACCAATTGACATATTTCAACAAACACATGCTGTCCTGTATGCACTCACTAAGTTGTGCCAAGAAATCTGGAGGACAAGCACTTGGCCAATTGACTGGAAGAGATCTATATTTGTTCCATTCCAAAGAAAGGTGACCCAAAAGAGTGCAGAAATTATCAGACAGTATCACTGATATCATATGCAAGCAAGATTCTGATGAAAATGATTATAAAGTTACTGGAGCAGTACATAAACAGAGAACTGCCAGATGTGCAGGCTGAGTTTAGAAGAGACCGTGGTACTAGGGAGATTACAGCTAATGTTAAATGACTCTTGGCTAAAAGCAGAGAATACCAGGTGAATATCTATCTGTTTCAATGACTATGCAAAGGCGTTTGACTGTGTGGATCACAACAAACTGTGGCTGACTCTGAGAAGAATGAGAATCCCAGAACACTTGATCGTGCTAATGAGAAACCTATACTTGGACCAGGAGGCAGAACAGAGCAAGGAAAACACTGCATGGTTCAAAATTGGGAAGGGTGTACACCAGGGATGTATTCTGTCTCCATGCCTTTTCTATTTATATGCAAAACAGGTCATCTGACAGGCTGGGCTGTATGAGGAGAAAGGTGGCATCAGGATTGGAGAAAGTTTCACCAACAACTGCGTTATGGAGAAGGCACAATCCTGCTTGCTGAAAGTGAGGACATGAAGCACTTGCGGCAGAAGATCAAGGACAGCAGCCTTCAATATGTATTGAAGTACAACATAAAAACAAACACACAAAAAACCCAACAAAGATTCTCACTACTGGGTCAACTGGCAGCATTATGATAAATGGTGAAGAGACTGAGAGTGTTAACAGTTTTAGTTTCCTTGGCTTCACAATCAACACTCTTGGTACCAGCAACCAAGAAATCAAGATATGAACTGCATTGGGAAAGGTGGCTGTCAGTGACCTCTCCAGAGTCCTGAAGAGCACCGATGTCTGTCTAGAGACTAAGATGTACCTTATCCAGGCCACAGTCTTTGCAATTGCTTGCTGTGCATCAGAAAGCTGGACAATGACTAGTGATAATAGAAACAGAATTGATGGCTTTCAGCTGTGGTGCTGGAGAAGAGTGTTGGAATATACCATGGACTGCTAGGAGAACAAACAGGTTTATGCTAGAGAGGGTGAAGCCAGGCTGCTCCTTGGAGGCAAGAATTCTGAGGCTTCATCTGACATACTTTGGGCATGTTGCAAGGAGGGACCAGTCCTTGGAGAGGGACATCATGTTTGGGAGAGTGGAGACCTTTGATGAGATGGACAGATACAATAACTGGGATAATGAGGGTAGGTGTGTCAGAGACAGTAAAGTTGGCACAGGATAAAGCAGGGTTCAGGGCTGTTGTACATAGGGTCACTATGAGTGGCAAGTGACTCAACGGCACATAACAACCACCACCATAAAATCAGATCTGTCTCACAGCTGACACTCCAGAGTATCTTCAGTGGCTATAAACTACACTGGATGAGACTGTCCATTTTTATCCCGTAAGCAGCTAGTAGATTTGAACTGTATTTAGGTTGGCAGTACAACTCTCTACTATTAAGCTATAAGAATTCCGTATAAAGTACATTCTTCTTGTTATATACCATCAAGTTGAAACCAACTCATAGTTGACCCTCCAGCGAGTTTTGAGAGGCAGTAAACTGCACAGAAGGAGACAGCCCATCTTTTTCCCATGGAGCAGCTGGTGGATCCAAACCATGTGCCTTCAGGTTGGAAGTGCAACCCCTTAACATGAGGACACCAAAAGCTCCATGGTGAATCAAGTGCACAGTATTCCTCACAATAAATATGACTAAGCAAAATCAGGTGTAAATTATTTCATTTTCTTCATAAACAAAATCTATAGTAGCTTTCATGCCTTATTTTTCTTCTTCCAAGAATAGATTTGATTACCCATTTGATTATCCTTAGTTTTCTGACTAATTGGAATAATAGAATATGAAACAGATTATAAAAATTGCTTTTTTTTTGGAGTTGGTAGGGCTATTGACTCAATTCTGATTCACAGCTACCCTGTGGATAACTGACTGACATCCTGCCCTATCCTGCACCCTCCTCACAGACTCACTGTTCAATGATCAAACCCTTGGCTGCAGTCACTGTGTCAATCCATCTGGCTGGGTGTCTTCCTCTCTTTCTCTGTTTTTCTACTTTTACAAGCATGATGTTGTCCCCCAAGAACTGGGCCTTCCTGAGAACAATGGCCAGTGTAAGACAAATTCATCAATCCATGTTTTTAAGGAGCACCTGAGCTACAGCTTCTTCCAAGACAGATTTTTTTTTCCATTTTGCAGTTCACAGGCATAAGAGCTAATATTTACTCATTTTCATTCTGTTGTTGTTGATTGCCTTCGATTAAGCAAGAGTCATAGCGATCCTATAAACAAAAGGCCTGAAACCTTTTTTATAACTACAATATTTATCAAAGTTCATAGAGTTTCTGGAGGCATGTTGTTTAGGAAGTGGATGCCCCTCCAGTTTCTTACTAAATTTCAAAGCATTTTTAGTTCAGCATTTCTTTAATTTCCAGAATCCTGTAAGAGGGACACTCCACATATATGGAGGTATTTCATCCTTAAAGATCATATATAATAATTTATAAAATACCTGTATTCACTACTTATTACCTTTCGACACAAACTATACAAAGAGCAATTGCCAGGATTAACTATATTTTTATACAAAAAATTGCATTTGACAGCAAGAATATAAGAAAGAGGAAAGCATCAACAATTAGAAAACTTCTTGTGATTATAACGGAAGCTATCATTCCCCTGCAGGGATGAGGGAAACCAAGAAGACGCAGTCCCATACAGAAGACTTTATGGAGAGGAATAGTGTTCTTTTGTTATTTTTTAAAAATAAATAAATAAATAGAGACTTGTCAACTCCAACTCCATATGGAAGGAACCGGAAGAATAAACTACCCTAACCTCACTCTCCTCATTTCTTGGCCCCTCACTGGTCAAGAGACTAAAAGCCATAGAAATGTAATGAGGTCATGAAAGAATAGCATGTTAGGATTGAACGGACAAGTAGGTAAATCTGTGATAAGAAAAGAATGCAAGTCATGTAGACTTTGTGGGTCCTAAGTAAGATGCCTCTCCTAGTACAACAAATTTGATAACTCTTCATAAAATAATTTGTAAATTTAAATGATATAATGAATGAAGAAAATGTTGGGAAACTATACTTTAGAAATTACTACTATATGGTACTTCCTGAAATTTTTGAGCATCAGTTCTTTTTTGGTACAGTGACTCTGTGTATTCGCTCCACCTTCTTGTGATGCTTCCTGGGTCACTGAATATATTGTCCATAGCAACTTTTAATAATGTAACTTGAGGCTAAATTTGTTTTCCCGTTCTCTCAGCTTGAGAAATGCAGAGCAAGTTCTTCCCTTTTTATTCTCCAATTCCAGCTCTCTGTACATTCATTCCATTATAATACTTTGCTTTGTCTTCTCAAGCTACCCTTTGAACTCTTCTTTTCAAATCTTTTGCTTCATCATGTTTTCTCTTCCTTTTGGCTTCTTGATGCTTTAGTGCAATTTTCAGTCTCTTTTCATAATACTATAGCATAATTTAAAAGAAAAAAGTGTAAACCACTACTGAATAAAATGTGAGAATCAGTAGTCTAATTGAAAAACTGTTCAATAATTGACAAGAGCAAGTTCAATAATAACAAAGTTTCAAATAATGAAAAATGATGTGACCACTTCCTTTATCACTGGCTACATTAGTGTATGCCATTCACCACTACTCAGTTTTTAAGTCTGTCAGCACATCTCCTTCCCTTCCTACTAACACCTCCAGTTGGGTAGCTCATAAGAACTTCATACCCCAATTACCTTCCTGGGACATTCTCACTCTTGAAATCATCTCCCAACTTCGAAAACTGTCCCTTTCTTTTTACATTCCTGATTAAGGTAAATGAAACTTCCATTTACTAGTCATTCACATGAAAAGCCTGAAATCATTCTACACTCTACCTTTAAAGTTTGCTTCCCCAAGCAGTAAGATAGAATCTAGAAAAGCAAAACAAACAAACCAAAAAATTCTATTATATCTATTTTTATTTACTTTATCATGAATATCCCACCTCTACTTCTTATATTTACTGTTTACCACTCCTTGTTTGATGTCCTTATTTCTGCAGCCTCCTTTCTACTTGTCTCCTTTTCTCTGATCTTAGATGTGTTTTATTTCTACTTTTGGAAAAGAAAATCCTCTCAAGTTCCTTCTCTGTTGGAATAGAGTCCTTTAAACAAATTATAAAGATCATACTCAGCAGCACCTAAAAACAGTAAACAAATGTCTTTTTTATTGTTGTCAACCCACAGCTGACCCTCAGGTGGGTTTTCAGAGGCTGTTAATCACATGGGAGGAAACCGCCCACCCTTCTCCCACGGAGCAGCTGGTGGATGTGAACTGCGTGCATTGGGGATTGCAGCATAGTTTCTTGCCACTGCTATTGTGTCACTTGTGACTCATAGCGGCCCTATATACAATAGCCCTGAAACCTGCTCTGTCCTGTGCCAACCTTATTGTTTCTGGCATACTTAACCCCATTACCCTATTCAATGAATTGATCCATCTCATCGAGTCTTCCTCTCTTGTGCTGTCCTTCCACCCTCCTATGCATGATGTCCCTCTCCAAAGACTAATCCCTCTTTGCAATATGCACAAAGTATGTCGGATGAAGCTTCAGAATCCTTGCCTCCAAGGAGCAGCCTGGTTTTATCCTCTCTAGGATGAACCTGTTTATTCTCCTGGAAGTCCGTAGTATACTCAGTACTCTTCTCCAGCACCACAGCTCAAAGGCATCAATTCTCTTTCTATCATCTCTAGTCATTGTCCAGCTTTCTGATGTATAACAAGCAATTGCGAAAACTATGGCCTGGATCAGGTACACCTTATCTTAGAGAACATTTAATTGTGCTCCTATTTTGTTAGGGAGCTCTGATGGCCTAGTGCTAAGAAGCTGTGCTGCAGTCTCAAAGGCATCCAGTTTGAATCCACCAGCTGTTCTGCAGGAGAAGGATAAGCAATCTCCTCTCAAAGGACTAACTAACTGCCTCTGAAAACCCACCTGAGGGTCACCTATGTGTTTGTTCCAAACAAAGGGTACACAACAACAACACTGTGTTCTAGGCGGGGCACCGTGCTAATTCCTACATATACATTAATTGAAACACTAACGTGTTCAAGGTCACAGAACATACAATAAGTAATATAAAACTGTACACATATACATATAAAAAAAACCAAACAACAAACAAAAACCCCTGCCTGAAGGGTCACTGTAATACTTGTTTTTAAATTTATAAACTATTTAAAGCTTTTTTATTTTAAAGCTCTAAAACTTAGTTTTCATTAAGAAATATCATGCAAAATAACCATTAACACGGCCAAAATAAAGATATTATGTCATTAGAAGCTATCATGCACACATTTTTGGCACAGTACAAATAAAAGACATTTACAAAACAATAACACTTTAGAAATTAAACAAAGAATTAGAAACTTTTTTGGAAGTATGATGTCAACTGACCAGATTCACAACTCAGGGATCCAAATTCAAAATGTCTATCAACTGAGCAACTTCCTTCAGTTGAATCAAAGTTTTTGTTCAAAATGTGTACTACTACTAAACTCTAGAGGGAGCTAAAAGCCTTTCCTTTGGGAACTACTTACTAAAATGCAGACTGAAAGCTAAGCTGAAGCGAAAGCTCTGCAGGTTGATTAATTCACCAGCCCAAGTTTTGCTCATCTTTCTCTGACTCTATCTTCACTAAAGCATAAAACGATTATTGACCAGTAAATACTCTAACGCTGACAAGTATGCCATTAACATAATCTGAAATTTGCTTACAAACTCTTGACTACTTTCTAATAAAATGTTCTTAAGCATCTCAAACTATTTTACTAAGAAATGTGTACCTGAACTTGCACTCAAGCTCCCTTCTTTTTGACATATTCTAAATGAGCTCTGGTGGCCTAGTGGCAAGAAGGTGCACTGCAATCCCGAAGGCATGCAGTTTGAGGCCACCAGCTGCTCCATGGGAGGACGGGGAATCTCCTCCTATCAGAGGGTCAGCTATGGGTCAGTTCTGACTACAGTAACAACAACGATGAATAATCACAAGGTTTATCATTGGTGTCTGATTAACTTAGGAAGTAGTTTTTTTAGACATGAATTCCTAAGCTAACTGAACTCTGGTCTAGGATAAATGACTTATTTTCCCCCCCCCGAACCTCAGTTTACTTACTCTAATTTGAACATCAACAACCTATGTTATGCAGATGGCACAACCCTGCTTGCTGAAATTGAGGAGGACCTGAAGCGCTTGCTGCAGAAGATCAAGGACTGCAGCCTTCAATATGGATTGAAGCTCAACATGAAAATAACAAACTTCTCATCACTGGGCCAATTGTCAGTATTTTGATAGATGGTGAAGAGACTGAGATTATTAACAGCTTTAGTTTACTTGGTTCCACAATCAGCACTTTTGGCACCAACAGCCAGGAAATAAAGAGACGAATTACACTGGGAAAGTCAGGGACCTCTCCATAGTACTGAGAAGCAACAATATCAGTCGGGAAACTAGGTGCACCTGATACAGGTCATGGTCTTTGCAATTACTTGCTATGTGTCAGAAAGCTGGACAATGACAGGAATGACAGAAGGTGAATAGATGCCTTTGAGCTGTGGTGCTGGAGAACAGTATTGAATATACCACGGACTATCAGGAGAACAAACATGTTCATCTTAGAGAGGGTAAGACCAGGCTACTCCTTGGAGGCAAGGATTCTGAAGCTTCATCTGACACACTTTGGATATGTTGCAAGGTGGGACATGTCCTTGGGGAGGGACATCATGCTTGGAAGGATGGAGAGACAGCACATGAGAGGAAGAACCTCGAAAAGATGGATTGATTTAGTGACTGGGGTAATGAGGGTAGGTGTAATAAGGCTGGCACTGGATAGAGGTTTCAGGGCTGTTGTACATAGGGTCACTATGAGTTGCAAGTGACTTGATGGCACACAACAAACAATTTGAATATTGGCAAGTCCATGTATAAATTAGAGTAATATCCCATGGACTGTCAAAAGGATAAACAAATATGTCTTGGAAATGCTGCAGCCAGGGTGCTTTTTGGAGGCAAAGATAGAGCTACTTCATCTCACTTTGGGCATATTATTAGGAGGGGCCCGTCACTGGAAAAAGACATGATGCTTGGAAAGGTCACAGAAGGAGAGAAAGATGGACTCAGCAAGATGGACTGACTGGCACAGTGGCTCTAATGGTGGGCTGAGTATGTCACAGATTGTCTAGGTGGCACAGGACAGGGTTGGGCTGTTTACAAGGTCCCTATGAGTCATGGTTGACTTACTTGACAGCTCTTAACAACAACCATAAATTGAACATATTAACGATAAAACCTTATAGAGCTATTATTCTTGAGGAAAGAAAAATAAAATAAATAGCATATCACAATGTTTCACACATAATATTTTTTAAATATATTACAGATACATTAATATCACATGTAAACAAAATAATGCTGAAGATTACAAGCAAAAGTACTGTGGAAGATCATTCAAAAATGCCAGAAAAGAAACTACCAGATGTTTAATCTGGATTTAGAAGAGGCTGTGGCACCAGGGATATCATTACTGATGTCAGATGCATTCTAGCTAAATGTAAATAATATCAGAAGAATGTCTGTTTATACTTTATTGATTATGCAAAGACATTTGACTGTGTGGATCATAACAAGCAATGGCTAACATTGAGAAGAAGAGGAATTCTAGAACACTTAATTGTGCTCATGTGAAACCTTTTCCTAAACTAAGAAGCTATTGTGTAAACAGAGCAAGGGAACACTATGTGGTTAAAAATTAGAAAAAGTGTGTTTCAAGGCTATATCCTTTTTCCATAGCTATTTATTCTGTACGCTTAGCAAATTATTAAAGAAGCTGGACTCTATGAAGAAGAATGTGGCATCAGGATTGGAGAAAGACTCATTTCCGTTTGCTCGGTTCCACAATTAACACTCTTGGCACTAGCAGTCAGGAAATTAAAAGACAAATTGCACTGGGAAAATTTGCCATCAGGAATCTCTCTAGAATGCTAAAGAGCAGTAATATCAGTCTAGAGACTGAGGTGCACCTGATCCAGACCCTGGTCTTTGCAATTAATTGCTCCACATAAAAGAGTTAGACAAAGAATAAGGAAGACAGAAGAAGGATCAATGTCTTTGAGTTGTCTTGCTGGCAAAGAGTACTGAATATACCAGGGACTGCCAAGAGAACCAACAGATCTGTCCCAGACCGGATGAAACCAAGTTGCTCCTTGGAGACGGATTTTGAAACTCTGTCTCACATACTTTGGGCATGTTGCCAGGAGGTCTTTAGAAAAGGGTATCATGCTTGGAAGGGTGGAGGCACAGCATAGAAGAGGAAGACCATGGAGGAGATGGATTGCCACAGTAAATGGAGTAATGGGGGTAGGTGTGTTGGAGACAAAGAGACTGGCTCAGGATATAGTAGGATTCAGAGCTGTTGTACAACAGGGTGGCTATGAGTCACAGGCAACTCAACAGTAAATAACAACTAAAAAACTGAGGTATGTTGTTAGGTGCCATCAAGGTTGAGTACAACTCGTAATGACACTATGAACAACAGATATGAAGCCAGTCCGATCCTGTTGCCATTCTCACACTTCCTAATATAATAGAACCCATTGTGGCAATATATCAATTTTTTTTAATCCACCTGATCGAGGATCTTCCCCAGATAAAAACAACAACTAAGAAATCCAGGCACAGAATAGTTAAATAACTTGTACAATTTGCACAATTAGAAAGCTGTGGCATTGGAAACAATTGAAGGTGTGCCCTTCATAGCTATAGCACACTGTCCTAGTAACATTGCGCATGTGTCAGGTAAAGATACCACTGTCATTTCACTTTCATTATCAACATAGGTGTATTTAAAATTCTTTGTCTAAACCACATTTCAAAGGCAGTAAATCGTCTTTGATCTTCCTTGTTCATTGTTTATCTTTCACACACATGCAAAGCAACTGAAAATATCATGGCTTGGGTCAGGTACATTTGAGTCTTTAAACTGACATCCTTGCTTTAGAGCTTTTTTTCCCCCTAATAAAATTTTTCTTTTATACTGGTTTACTTTTATATGTATTTTTTTAACATTGGATGTTTCTCATTTCCTTTATGCATGCCTCCTTCTACCCAGCAAATTGTGTGACTCCATGATTACCCTCATGCCCATCCTCACCCCTCTGCTCCAACTTTCCTCCCACTGGATCCTCATACATGTTTTACTAGTTATCTATTTCCACAATAATGGTCTTATACAGTACTTGCCCTTGTGGGACTGAGTTAGTTCACTTACCATAATATTCTCCAGTTCCTCCCAAGTTAGGCAGTGATTTTCAAAATCATTGCTCCTGCTTGCTGTGTAGTACTACATCATGTGAATGTACCATAATTTCTCAATCCATTCACTTGCGGTTGGACATTTGGGCTGTTTGCATGTTCTTGTGATGATGAATAATGCTGCTATAAACACTGGTGTACAAATCTCCACTTGTGTCTCAGTTCTAATTTTCTTGGGTATATTCCAAGCCATGGAATAGCTGTGTCATATGGAATTTATATGTTCAGCTCTTTGAGGAAATGCCAAACTGTCTTCCAGAGTGGTTGTACCATTTTACAATTCCACCAAGAATGTATGAGAGTTTCTATATCTCCAAATTTGGCAATACCATTTCAGACAAGGGTCTCATATCAAAAGTTTACAGAATCCTACAGGGCCTCCACAAGAAAAAAGACTAATAACCTAATTACAAAATGAGCAGAAGATATGGAAAGACTTTTCACAGAGAAAGATAATCAGATGGTCAATAGACACATAAAGAAATGCTCAAAATCACTGACAATAAGAGAGATGCAAATGAAAACCAAAATGAGATCTCATCCCAGTAGCATTGGCAAAGTTTAACAGGACAGCAAGTAATGAATGTTGGAGAGGTTGCCCTAAAGCTTTTAAAGAGGTCACTGGTAGCCTATCTGCCCAATGCAATATGTCACTTGACTTCTTGAATGCTTCTCTGTAAGTGTCAATTGCTGAAAAATGAAATACTAAACAACTTCAATCCTTTTTCCGATTAAGATGATGTCACCTATATATACCTAAAAGTTGCTACTATTTATGAAAAATACCATATTTTTATATAACTATATTCTCATTTAGGTTATTAATTAAAGTAAATCTTGCTTTCTAAAAAAAAAAGGATGATGTCACCTACCGGTCTAGTTCTGATTTTTTTTTAAGTTAAGGTATAATCTATACTGAAGGCAGTAGTCTTTAAACTTCTTCAGTAAATATTTCAAGTTCCCTGAATTTTCAGCATGTATATCTGCATATTGTTGCTTACTGAATGTGGATTCTTCATATAGTTTAGTTTCCTAGATTATTTCCTCATCATACAAATGGAATATATCTGATGAAAGGATTTAACTTTGATGCACACCTTTCTTAATTTTAAACCAGGCAGTATCTCCTCATTCTGTCCAAACAGCTTCCTTATCTATACACAGGTTCCACATGTTTTGGCATTTCCATTCTTCTCAATGCTATCTATTGTTTATTATGATCCACAGAGTCAACTGCCTTTGTCTCAATAAAAAGAAAGTAAACATCTTATTGTTATATGTAAACATCTCTGTTTTCATCCAAGATCCATCTGACATCAACAATATTTCTTGTTCCACAGCCTTTTCTGAATCCCTACTGAAATTGTAACAACTCCCTGTCCAGCTAGCTGTTTTTGAATGATCTTCAACAAGATTTTACTTGGAAATGATATTAGTCATTGTTGTTATTGTATATGTTGTCAAGTTGCCTGTGATTCAAAACAACCCTGTGTACAACAGCTCTGAATTTTGCCCTATCATGAGCCAATCTCACTGTCTCTGACACACCTACCCCATATTTCCCAGTTACTGTGTCAATTATCTCCTCCATAGTCTTCCTCTTCCGTAATGTTCCTCCACCATTCCAAACATGATGTCCTTTTCCAAGGAGACTGGCCTCTCCTGGCACCAAACCCAAAGTATGTAAGACAGAGTTTAAAAAACTTTGCATCTGATGAGCAGCTTGGCTTCACTTTCTCCAGAACAAACTTATTCTCTTGGTGATCCATGGTATGTACAATACCCTTCTCGAGCACCACAACTCAAATGCATCAATTCTTCTTCTATCATTTTAGTCAATGTCCAACTCTCTGATGAACAGCAAGTAATTGCAAAGAGCATGGCCTGGATCAGGTGCACTTTAGTCTCTAGACTGACATTGTTGCCACTCTGGAGAGGTCCCTGACAGCAGATTTACCTAATGCAATTCATCTTTCAGATTTCCTGACTTCTGGTTCCATGATAATTGATTGTGGAATCAAGCAATCTGATATTGCTAACGATCTTAATCTCTTCTCTATCATGATGCTGCCAATAGACCCAGTTGTGAGAATCTTTATTTTCTTCCCATTTAGTTTCAATCCATATTGAAGACTTCAGTCCTTGATTTTCTACAGCAAAATGCCTCAGATTCTCCTCAGTTTCAGCAAGTAAGGTTGTGTCATCTGTATAATGAAGGTTGCTGATGAATCTTCCTCCAATCCTGATGCCATATCCCTCCTTATAAAGCCCAGCCTCCCAAATGATCTGTTCCACACAGGGATTGAAAAGGTATGGAGACAGAACACATCCTTAATGCACTCCTTTCCTGAAAATGAATCATTGCTTTGTTCTGACTACTGCTTCCTGGTTCAAGTATAGGTTTCGCATGAGCACAATTAAGTGTTCTGGGATTCCCATTCTTCTCAAGGTTAGCCATAATTTGTTGAGATCTACACAGTCAAATGTCTTTGCATATTCAATGAAACACAGAGAAACATTCTTCTAGTACTCTCTGCTTACAGCCATTAGAGACACACCAATCAACGCACTAAGACATCATCTCATCTCAGGAATAATAGCAAAGTAAAAAACAGAAACAAAACAAAACAAAAAAAGCCCAAGCCAAAAAAAAATATCAACAAAGTCTCAGAACATATGGTGCTACTGGAATCCTCTTAACACTACAAGTGGACAATAAAATGGTCCACTGCAGAAGAAAGACAGCTATTTTTCCTTGTTGTTGTTGTTGTTATGTGCCATCGAGTTGCTTGCAACTCATAGCGACCCTAGGTACAAGAGCTCTAAATGCTGTTCTATCCTGTGCCAACCTAGCCATCTCAAACACACTTATTCCCAGCGCTCCAGTCACAGAACTGATCCATCTCATTGAAGGTCTTTCTCTCCTTCGCCGCCCCTCCACTCTGCCAAATATGATGTCCCTCTCCAAGGACCAGTCCCTCCTTACAACATGCCCAAAGTATGTCAGACGAACCTTCAGAATCCTTGACTCCAAGGAGCATTCCGACTTCACCTTCTCCAGGACAAACATGTTTGTTCTCCTAGCAGTCCATGGTATATTCAACACTCGTCTCCAGC
>NW_006399759.1:18534948-18567655 GCF_000299155.1 Elephantulus edwardii | reverse complement strand
ACAACTTGGTGAGCACGTCCAGGGCAGTATCTGTTAGCTGAAATATGTCAACTGGTATACCATCTACTCCTGGAGCCTTATTTTTTGCCATTTCCTTCAAGGCAGCCTAAACTTCTTCTTTCATCACCATAGGCTCTTGCTCATATGTTGTTTCATGAATGTACTGGGATTCCCATTCTTCTCAGAGTCAGCCACAGCTTGCTGTGATCCACACTATCATGTTATCAACTACGAGGTGCCACAACATCAATAAATATAAATACATACACCCATGTTATTCACAGCACCATTCACAATTTAGGAAAAGGATGGAAACAATCTAAATGTTCAAGAGATCAACAGATAAAGAAATTATAGTACAGTCACAGAAGAACACTGTACAATGTTAAAGACTAATTATAAATAAGTGAAACACTTATAAAATGGATAAATCTGAAGAACATTAAGCTAAACGAAATAAATTACAAAATGGCAAATATTCCATCTGACTAGTGTTATAAAAAATCATATATAGGTTTTGCACATAAAACGAAATATTATTTGATGGATACTAGGAAGAGATGAAAAGGAAGGGCAAATCACTAGAGGAAAGACACAAATTAACAAGGATAAAGGAGAATGTAGATAGATTGAACTGTATCCCCCTCAAAATACATGTATTTAATAAAATCATGAGGAAACTATGTAAAGATCCCTCCATGATCTGACAAATCAAGCCACTGTAAAAGAATTAGGAGTGGAATGCAACCCTTAATCCAATCATAGTAAAGGGAGTTTCTCCATGGTACAGCCTAAAAGGGGAGAAAAGTGAATTGAAGGGTTAGAAATAATCACCAGGACTATATTGTGTTTGGACCTGGGCTGCTGTGCTACAAAATTTCTGGCCAAGACACATGGAGATCTCCTGGAACCACCTGGCCTATACATGCTGAAGGAAGCAGGGACTTCCCTCCACAACCAACAGTGAGACAGTGAGCTTTCCAGAACTGGCACCCTGAACATGGACTGCTAGCCTACTGAACTATAAGAAGAAATGTCTGTTTATTAAAGCCCTCTAACTGTATTTGTTATAGTAATACTAGCAAACTAAGACAGAAGGCAATATGCAGTAAAAGCCATCTTCTTGTGCTGTTATAGTAATATAAGCAAACTAAGATAGAAGATAATATACAGTAAGTCTCAAACTTAAACTCATTACTGGTAGGATGGAACCAGCTCATAGCTAATCCTCCAGCAGGTTTCTGAGGGTATAAACTGCACAGGAGTTGATTGCCTATCTTTTCCCTGCAGAGTCAGTAGAGGATCTGAATCCGCGAAGAGGTTTAGTCTTTGAATAGAAGTACACTAGGCGACCAGAGTTACCTATAAAGTAAGTTATTGTTATTCTTGTATACCACTGAGTCGTAAGTAACTCACAGCTGACCCTCTGGTAGGTTTTCAGAGGCAGTAGAAATGTACAGGAGGAGACACCTACAGTCACCTATGGATTCCAACCATCTACCTTTGGATTGGCAGCACAACTCCTTACCATTAAGCCATCATAGCTCCCAATATAATAAAGTAGGCAGCTATAAAAATTGTCAAGGCTGAGGAAGACACCAGGAGTAATCAACAGTTAGAGTTAAAGGCAACAGAGGTAAATTATACACACAAAACTGTAATAACACTAATAATAATCTGTAAGTGGATACAGAGATAGACATACAGGTGAACAAATCCATGCAGGTTTTGTAGACAGAGGGTATGTCTATGTGTGTATTTACATATGCTGCAAGTATACCCATGAGTACAGTAAAGCATATAGAGGGCAAAGTTATAAAAACTTAGCTCTAAACAAACATCTGGAGGGAGTAAGTTGCTGGACTTGGGTGCTCAAGACCACAGACATAGTTAACATCAAGACCATTGGCACAATACAGTCTACAAAGACCACTTCCTACTGGTAGACAGAATTATAGAACTCCTGAGACAATGGTCCTTAGCCACCTTTCAGATCGGAAACTAAACTAATCCCTGTGGCTCAGTTTCAACCCAACAATTGACATACAAGCAAAACTTGTTTCAATGAATGCTGAGGTCTGAAATAAATGCAGGCAATCATATCTCAGATATTCACTATTCTCCTTTACTCTTTTCCTACTTATTTATTTCCTAAGGTTTTAAAAACTGATAAACTAAAATGCTTTCATAAAAACAATTTTCTTAGGAATACTTACATAATTAAGCACAACGTAGCATTCAAACACGGCCGACAATGGTACTGTCAAAATGACTGCAGCACAAGTAAGCTAGAATTTCCCATATCCTACTTTTCATATTTTTCTTTGCAAATGCTTCTGTATTATCCTTAAAGTGCTACCTGAAAAAATACTTGTCTTTCAAAACTCAGCTCAGATGTAACCTTCTCTAAGTAAAAGGAATTACCATCATTAATTTTTCATCACTCCTTGTGCCCAAAATGGAAAATGAATAAGTACAGAACTTGAATATTCATTGGTAATTTACTAAATAAATGATTCACATTGTTTATTTATGTAATAAAGCCAAAAGAACAAAATAAATATGTCTTGGAGAGGGTGCAGCCAGAGTGCTCTTTGGAGACAAGAATGATAAGGTTTCACCTCACATACTCTGGGCATGTTGCTAAGAAGGGCTATTCCTTGGAGAGGGAAATGATGCTGGTGGAGGGTTGGCAGAGGAGGAAAATACCCTTAAACAGGTGGATTGACACAGTGACTGCTGCAATGAGCTCTTGTGTGTCAGGAAGTGTGAGGATGGTGCAGGGTAGAACAGGGTTCAGATCTTTTTTTTATAGGGTCACTATGAGTTGTACTCAACTTCATGACACCTAACAACAACAACAATTTGTGTGATAGAAAACAAACATTTTCCCACACATTCAACAAAGAGTTAAGAGTTAGGCAGTGTTAGGTAGTAGAAATACAGATATTTCCACTGTACATATTGCTTTACGGAGCTCAAATTCTAGTGGAAAGACAACAAGAAAAATTAATAGTCACAGTATAGAGTAAGAAGCACATTGACAGTATGCCAAAGGTTTAATGAGTGCTCAAAGGAAGAATACTAAAAAAAGAAGCTTAACTCTTATGTGTTAAAAACTGAACATCTTGGAATAAAATACTGAGTTCTTTTAAATATTTCTCACAGATGGTCAGGATGAAGAATAAAACAAAAATCAAACAAAAATAATACTTTCCAGAATAATATGTCGCATAAACATTTCTTATTTAGTCTCTAGTCCTTATAAAAATGTGGCACAAAAACTTTCAAAAATAATTTTAAATTATACACATAAAACAAAAATTATAAGTCTTTGGCTGCATTTACTGCAGACTAACAAAAGAACTGTTAAAATTGCAGCCATTGAGACTGCAGAAAAAAGGTTTTAAGACTCAAGAATACAAATAAATCAGATTGTCAAGTAATTGACATTTTTTAAGTAACTGAAATTTTATGAAGTGATGAAATTAAATCTAGTTTTAAGTCTATAATAATAAAATTATCTTTAGCCTAAATCCATCATTATGTTAAAACTGTGATATTATAAGAAAACTATATATTCTATAATTTGACAGAATTTACTTCTGAGATCAAGAACTGTTCTGTTTTAAATGAGTAAAGGAAAAGTGATGTTTAGATAAAATATTATAAAACCAGAGAGATAAACTTATTCAATGATTTATAAGATCTATAGTTTTAAGCTATGCTTCTTACCAAAGAACAGTACCATATTATAAAAATACATATTACATAAGCATATAAACATATTTTGTAATTCAATTAAAAATAGATGAACGTAAGTCATGAAATTGGAGAATTCAATGATATAAAAATGAGACTGTCACCAAGACCCTAGAAATAAAAGCGAAGAGTGTGTTCTCTTAAGTTGATTTGCTCCTATTGCCCAAAATGAAAACACTCAGAAGACATTAAAGTTTTACAAAAATGAGGAAAAAAAAATTTTAAAAATTAGTTCTCAGGTTAAAAAGATAATTAAATAGGAATTCAACTCTTTACATCTATTTTAAATGTAAAAATTTAAACTTTTAATTAAAATTTTTAAATTTAAATATACTTTAAAGTATTATATCTATTACATTATTATATACTTTAAGAGAAAACCATTATTTTTGGAAGTTATAATGAAATGAACAAAATACTTATTAATGATGTTACACAAAATACTTATATTAAGATTTCAAGCTATTTAAATGACTACTTCATAGCTACTGTACAGAAGAAATGGTAACTCAAACAAAAAATATATGCTGAAAATACAAAATCATAATTCTTCTCTAAGCTGTTGTCATTAGAAAATCTGGAAAGGTCAAACTCAATTTTACAAGCATCTAAAGTGTGTTATGGGCAAGAAATATCTACAAGTACTTTATTAATAATAAAAGTAGATTAAAGGATAAAATTCTTTTTCTAATCCTTAGTGTACTATATATTAATAATTGCATTACAAATCAGTGTTTGTAAGATTATAATATTTTCTATTTAAGCAAAAAGATGCAAGTTCATAAATTATGAAATTATTCTGGATTCTGGAGAGACTTCTTGTCTAAAGCAAGATACTCTTGAGAGAAAGTGATATTATAATTCTATCAGGTCAACAAGCATAAACTGATAGTGACTTGGAAGACAAGAAAGTATGGTATACCTAGTTTTAAAGAATACATATCTCATTTATAACATCATTGAGGGATTTTTTTAATATTATAAATAAAACTTGGTTAGAAAAAAGAAATATTAACATTTTCTTACCAATATCAATGTATTTGGGATCCAAAGGTGTGCCGATAGAATTGCAAAGCACAAGCACAAACTGCAAACAAATAAAACAAAGAGTATCAATATTTCTGCTCATATAAAGTGAAGAAAATAATGTTTAACATATATTATGCTTATCTCTTTGTCAAGTATCATTAACTTGAAAATTGCTAACAGTGTTAGGTATAAAGAATAACAAACAAAAATAAAGATAACCTAGAGCATTAAAAATAGTTAAATAAGATTAACCTACCATTAATTTCTCCTAAAACAGAACACTAACGTTTTAAGAGTACAACTGATAAAACTCAAGCACATGGGCTACTTTTTATTATTTATACTTAATATTCTACATTCGCTACAATAAGATAGAAAAATTAATTTCTATCCTATAATCAACATGTAAGAGGTAACTTAATTTGTACCGTTGCACCGAATGTTTCCATGTCAGTCTCCTCCTTTGAAGCAATATATAACAAGAGAAATTAAAAAAGTCTGTTAATTGCAAAAAGATATAATCTAATCTAGCAAAAAAATTTAAAATATCCCTTAGATAATAACATAAAAAATTAATAATAATTAATATTAGGAAAAATAATCAAGGATGACTGGCACTTTTTTTCCTCTTTTTTGTATTTCTTTTTTTTTTCTTGTTGTGTGTCACTGAATCGGATCCAACTGGCACAGGAGGAGATTGCCCCTCCTGGCACAGATTCGAGATAACTGATACTTTTGTTGTTATGTACCATCATGTCAGAACTGATGTATAAATGACCCTATAGTGAATTTTCAGAGGCAATAAATCACAGAGGAGTTGACTGCCCATCTTTCTTCCATAGAGCAGCTGGTAGATTAGAACCATGCATTTTTGAGTTGGCAAAGTAACTCCTTACCACTAAGCCATCAGAGCTCCCTTATTACTCTAAAGTGACAACTTTAACCTTTTCAGAATTATTCATTTGTTCTGTATTTTGTTCAAAGAATATTATTTTACAGGTTGTTGTTGTTGTTGTTGTTATGTGCCGTCGAGTCGTTTGCGACTCATAGCGACCCTATGTACAACAGCCCTAAACCATGCTCTATCCTGTTCCAATCTCATTGCCTCTGACAAACCCATCCCAAGTACCCCAATCACTGAATCAATCCACCTCATAGAGGGTCATCCCCTCCTGCGCTGTCCCTCTACTCTACCCAGCATGATGTCCCTCTCTAAAGACCTGTCTCTCCTTACAACATGTCTAAAGTATGTCAGACGAAGCCCCAGAATCCTTGCCTCCAAGGAGCAGCCTGATTTAATCCTCTCTACGATGAATCTGTTTGTTTTCTTGGCACCACAGCTCAAAGGCGTCAATTCTCCTTCTATCCTTCCTAGTCATTGTCCAACTCTCTGATGCATAACAAGTGATTGCAAAAACCATGGCCTGTATCAGGCGGACCTTAGTCTCCAGAGAGACACTGTTGCTCTTGAGTATTTTGGAGAGGTCCCTAACCACAGACTTTCCCATCGCAATACGTTTTTTTATTTCCTGGCCACTGGTGCCAAGAGTGTTGATTGTGGAGCCGAGCAAACTGAAGCTGTGAACAATCTCAATCTCTTCGCCATCCATCCTGATGCTACCGATTGGTCCAGTAGTGAGAATTTTTGTGTTCTTAACATTGAGCCTCAGTCCATATTGAAGGCTGCAGCCCTTGTAGAATAATTTAAAATAGGCCAATTATTCATATACTATTTACACGTACATAGATGTTGCCTCTTAAGTAAAACTGGCTTAATTTATTTCAGAAATGCAAACTATATAATATTAATTCTTTTCTAAATAAATGAAAGAATTATTATCACTTGGAAGTACTATGCTTTCTTAAGAAATAATCTGTTTTTGTTGTTAGGTGCCATCAAATCAAGTACAACAACTCAAAGCAACCTTATGAACAGCAGGTCTGAATCCCGTCCTATCTTGTGCCATTTTCACATCTTCCTGGCACACTAGAGCCCATTGCAAAAGTCACTGTGTCAAACCACCTGGCTGACAGTCTTCCTCTCCTTTGCTGACCTCCACCCTATTGAATATCATGTCCCTCTCCAAGGAATAGCCCCTACTAGCAACATGCCCAAAGTATGGGAGGTGAAGCCTTATCACACTTGCCTCCAAAACACTCTGGCTGTACCATCTCTAAAGTATATTTATTTGTTCTTTTTGCAGTTCATGGGATATTTAGCACTCTCTTCTCCAACACCACAACTCAAAGGTATCTTCTTCTGACATCCCTATTCAGTTTCCAGCTCTCAGATGCATAGCAAGTGACTGGGAAAACCACGGCCTAAATAAGATGCACCTTAGTCCTCAAATTTGACATCATTACTCCTCAGTAATTTGGACAGGTCCCTAACTGCAGACTTTACCAATGCAATATATGTCTCCTGATTTCTTAACTGCTAGTATCAAGGTGTTAATTGTGGATCCAAGTAAGATGAAGCTGTTGACATTTTCAATCTCTTTTCTGTCCACTATGATGTTGCCTATTGGTCTGGTGGAAAACAAAGATGAGAAGATAATAGGGAATAAGGAAACTAGATTAATGAAAACAGATTAGATAGGAAGCTCTGGTGGTTCAGTCCATTGGAAATTAAACTACTAACCAAAAAGTGTGAGCCCCATTGATGGTTTTAATTCACCATCCCCTTGGCTGGCTCAATGGCAATGAGCTGAGTGAGTTATCTTGGGAAGTTATTTTAGGATACAAATGGCTAACTAAAATTAATAATAAACCACTTATGAGATGGAAAAGGGGCTCTTGTGGCCTAGTGGTAATAACATGCGCTGCAATCCCAAAGGCACATGGTTCAAATCCACCAGTTGCTCTGCAGGAGAAGAATGGGCAATCTCCTCTCGTGCAATTAAACTGCCTCTGAAAACCCTCTGGAGGGTTAGCTGAGTTGGTTTCAACTTGACAGCTTAAAACAACAAAGAAATAGAAACTCAAAAAATCTCCTTCTATAGAGTTGGAGTTGACTCAGAGCTGTTACTTCAGTAAATTTCCAAGGCTGCAAATTACAGAAGAGGTTGCCCACAGAGCATTCCAACAGCGAGAGGCACGGCCTTGGATTAGCAGCACACCTCCCTACTGATTCCAATATCAGAACTCCCTACCTAAGATAAGGAAGCTTGGAAAGTTAAATTTTGGTGCTTCTGCATATACAAAAATGTTTTCTGCCTCAACTTAATGTACAGTTTGCTTAAGGTGTGGAATTCTATTTGGAAAATCATTTCCCTCAGCATTTTGAGGATAATTTTCCAAAGAATTGCTGTTGACAACTCTAATACTATGATTCCCGCTTATCCTTTCTGATAATTTGTAGTTGTTAGGTGCCACTGACATGACTACAATTCCTAGCCACTGTGTGAACAACAAACATGGAAATATTTCCCTATCTCCTGCCTAGACATATGGAGAAAGGATGCAAACCTGACACATACCTTTCCTAATGTTAAATCATGCAGTCAGTTACTCATTTGTTCTGTTTGCACAACTACTTCTTGATCTATAAATAGATTTCACTTGAGCACAATTAAGTGTTCCAGCTTTCCCTTTCTTCCCAATGTTATCTATAATTTATTATGAGCAACAAAACTGAATGTCTTTGTATCATCAACAAAACAAAACTAAGCATGTTTCTGGTGGGCTCTGCTTTTATTCAAGATGTGACATTAGCAATGACGTCACTTATTCCACATCCTCTTCTAAACTCAACTTGAATTTCTGGGAATTTCTCTGTCAATGATGTGCACCAGTGAGCCCAGGAACTGTTGGATGCTGAAGCGCACTGACCGGGGCGGGGGAGGGGGGGACGACCTCCTGGACAGTGCCTCATTCTGGCTGCTGCCATCATCACCCGTCTTGTAACTGTTGATATTACAGCAGTTGTTGTCAAAGGCTGTCACCCTCACGGAGACCAAAAAAAAAACAAGGGAGCACGAGAGATGAACTCAGCCAGTCAGAGCCAAACAGGGAATATTGATAAAAGGCGAATTGATGCCTTTGAGCTGTGGTGCTGGAAAAGAGTATTGAGCATGGACTGCTAGGAAAACAAACAGATTCATCCTGGAAAGGGTTAAACCGGGTGGCTCCTTGGAGGCAAGGATTCTGAGGCTCCGTCTAACATACTTTGGACATGTGAGGAGAGACCGGTCCTTGGAGAGGGACAACATGCTTGGGAAGGTGGAGGGACAGTGCAGGAGGGGAAGGCCCTCTATGAGGTGGACTGATTCAGTGACTGAGGTAATCGGGATGGGTGTGTCGGAGACATTGCTACTGGCACAGGACAGAGCAGAGTTTAGGGCTGTTGTACACAGGGTCGCTATGAGTCGCAAGCGACTCGACGGCACATAACAACAACTAGGTCTTTTATTGTTTCTCACAGAAATGTTTTGTAGTTTTCTTTGTAAAGGTCTTTTGTGTCTCTAGTTAGGCTTATTCCTATATATCTCAATTTGTAGTTGGCAAATGTATTCCTTTCTTCTTTTCCTTCTCTGTGTTTTTTTTTCTGTAGAAGAATTCCATTGACTTTTGTATATTGATCCTGTTATTCTACCACTCTAGTAAAGTGGTCTACCAGCTCTAATACTTTTGTTGAGTCCTTGGGGCTTTCTGTGTACACTATAATATACACATATAGCAACAGTTTTACTATCTTTTTGTCAATCTGGATGCCTCTAATTTCCTTCTCTTGCCCTATTACCTTAACAAGTACTTCCAATACAATACTGAATAAGAGTAGTGACATCCTTGACTCATCCCTATTCACAAGAAGAATGCTTTTAATCTTTCTCCATTGAGAATGATATTGGCTCTTGGTTTGGGTTATATACTTTACACTATGTTAGGTAAATTTCCTTCTATTTCCATTTTGCTGAATGTTTTAATCAGAAAGGGATATTGGCCTTTTCTGCATCAATTGCTAGGATCATGTGGTTCTTATTTGTTTTGTTAATGTGATAAATTATGTTGATTGTTTCTTATGTTGAATCATTCTTGTATACCTGTTGTGAATCCCACTTGGTCGTGATGAATTATATTTTTTTATATGCTGTTGAATTCTACTGGCTAAGATTCTATTAAGGATTTTTACGTCTATATTCGTGAGTGATACTGGCCTGTAGTTTTCTTTCTTGGTAATATTTTTGCCTAATTTTGGTATTAGAGTTACATTTGCTTCATAGAATGACTCTGGGAGTGTTCCTTCTTTTTATATTTTTTTTAAGCATTTAAGTAGAATTGATGATAGATCTCCGAATATTTGGTAGAATTCAGCTGTGAAGCCATCCTGTCCAGGATGAGAGAGAGAGAGAGAGAGAGAGAGAGTGTGTCTTTTTATGACCTGTTCAATTTCTTCTTGTGTGATAAGTATGTTCAAGTGTTCTACATTTGTCCATGTCAATCTGAATAAGGAATGACTGTCAAGAAATTTGTCCATTTCCTCTAAATTTATCAGAGTATACAGCTTTTCATAATATTCCAATATTACCAATTTAATTTCATCTGGTTCTGTTGTGATGTCACCTCTATCACTTCTTAATCACTCAAGTTATTTATTTATGTCTTCTTTTTATTTCCCCTTTGGTTAAATATGCCAGTGTTTTCTCAATTTTATTGACCCTTTAAAAAAAAAAAAACCAGTTCCAGACTAGGCTGATTGATGGTTTTACTTGTTTTTCTGTTTCCTATCTTACTGATTTCAGCTCTTTCCTTGTAATTTCCTTTCTTATAAGGTCTGTGGGTTTAGATTATTGTTCTCATAATTCCAAATAAAGTACATTTCTCATAGTCAAAAGCAAGTGTCAAAAAATGGACACTGCTGCATAATTTCTTAACTATTTAGACTAGGCATCTAGTTATTAATTTTTCTTATGGATTTTTAACTTGGAACAGAATTTTAGTATTTTAAGTATGCTTCATAATTACCATGAAATGCCACTAGATTTGATGATTGTAAAACAATCAGGAGACACAGAGAAAAAGAAGATACAGAATTTTCATGTCTAGACAAACATGCTGAAAAGATCCTGTTTTGCTGAATGGCCAATAAGACATGCTGTGTTAGAGAGGTTAATTATAGTCTTACTCTGCCAAATTGTTAGCTGACCTATGTTTTAAAATCTCAAGGAACACTTACCTGAGGATTAGTTTCATCAGCTTTAGTAGCCAGAATACAGAAATCTCCACAGGTAGTAATAGAAATGAGACTCTTCACATATTTAATATATTTCTCATTGTTTTTTGTATCCCAGAAGACAACACAGTACTCAGGACGATCAGGTCTAGTATATGCATAAACTACAGTATTTGAGCAATAGCCCCACTAGGAAGAAAATAAAGAGAGAAAAAGAGGGGAGAAAAGAAGAAAAGGAAGAAGGAAGGAAGGAGTAAGGAAAGAAAAGAGAGGGGGAAAGATGTTTAGTATTGGAAAATAAAAATCATATTTTATACTTTTGCTATAGAAATACTGTAATGATGTTTATCATTCCTAGGCAGAGGACTTAGCTTAGCACTATTATTTACCAAAATTATTTCAAAAATCCAAAAGTAACAAAGTTGTTTCTAAAACAAACAAAAAAAGTCACAAAAATAAATTTAATCTATTCCATTTTCTTTATCTGTAATATTTAAAACTCAGAGGTGAAATTTTCAGATTTAATAGTAATTAACTATTAAATGATGAGAGAAGAATGTGATACTTGTCAAAAGTTTTAAGTCTAAGTTCCTAAGCTAAAACAAAAATACTCGTTTTGCCTTTTTGCCCTATCTGTGTTTTTCAATATTTGTTTGCATCACAGTAACATATATGCATGGTTTATGGTCAAATAATTCTATACAGCTAATTTAAAACAAAACAAAATGCAAACGTTCCTTTTCCACCTTCTCCCCAGGGTAAGCACTTAAAATTCTTTAACTGAGGTTTTTTGGTATTTCCATAACTCCATGGTCCATATTTGACATTAACCAAAGTTAGTTTTGGTTACTATGAGATTGCCTCTCTTTCTGGTTCCAATGGGTTCAAACAGTCATATACTGTTTTGTTAATATGACTTTAGTTTTGATTATAGAAGATATGAATTTAGCTCTCACATACCACTCTCTTACCATCATACACGTGTTTTTCCTTCTATCTAATTTTCCTAATATATTTACACTGTAATTTTTAATAAATCAATATTCAATGTTAGCATTATTATTATAACTGTGCATACTATTAAAAACTAAGCTGTGACTGCATTTTTTAAATAAAATTTTTCTTTTACACTAGGTTAAGATAATTCATAAGAAAGTTAGTTTCTATATGTACCTTACTAAGTGTCTCCTACATTTAATATTTTATACTATCTTGGTAACATTTGTCACAATAAAAAAAAAAACACTGACATTTTTCTATTAACTAAACTCTACACATTATTTGGATCTTATTAAGTTTTTCCTAAAGTCTATTTTCAAATTCAGAAGTCAATCTGGGATATGTTACATTTAATCATCACATTTTATCACCTTAGGTCCTTATTTGCTAGAACTGGTCAGTTTGTTTGTCTAATATTTTTCCTGTGGGCAGACTGGAACTTGAAAAATATTAGAGAAGTGAAGTACTCATCTTACTACTTCCTATCAAGATACTAGAAGTCCCCTTTCTGTTAATCTCTAATACAAATATACTCTAGAAACAGATATTTTGAGCCAAACAAAATTACTTTGTAGAAAACAGTCTTAAAAAAACAAAAACCAAAACACCCTTCTACCAAACAGTTCCTAATATTTACCTTATAATCAGGTCGAATATTTGCAAAATATATAAAAGACTCAACAGCTACCGCAATTTTCAGTCCACCTCCTTCCCACGATAGAGCAGATATCTTTCCGGGAACTTTCAAAGTACCAAGATGCTGGGGGGAAAACAAATATTGAATCTATAGCACTGCAATTAACTTAAACACAAATTACTCCCAATCACTTAAGTAAAAATGAAAGCCATTTTGTGAAAAGTTATTATTACACTCACTGCAAAATCATTTTGCTTTAACCTTTATAATGAAAATCATGAATATGATAGAAGACATTTACAAACTATATCCAAAGAGTTTAAGACCAAATTACATCAAATCTAAAAATGTCATGAATTTAAATGTGCACCTTTATTTTTATGAATAACTAAGGAAGGAAAAATCGTATTGCTAATTAAAACACAAAAAATTTGAGTATTAGAGGCATATCAATTTTAGATGTAATAAAATATTAGCACTCACTCCCAATTAAGCTTCCTGGAACCAATGAAATATTATGTTAACAAACAAGCCTGAAATCTTGTCTCTTTCATTTCTCATAAGGAACATGTCACCAACTTCCATCGCTCTGATTTCTTTCTATCTTCAACCACAGCAGCCTCATTTCTTAACAGAACTATTTTAACACCCTTTCAATTGCAATTCTGTCATTTCACCTCTTGCCTCATTCCTTTCTCCTACACCCAAATTCAATCTCTACTCTGATGTCTCTATAATCTACTCTATCAATTCACTCCACAATCACCTCCTAGAACACAATCTGATTTTATCCTACCCTGTTGTTTCAGAATGCATGACAGTAATCATTTAATAACCACACATAATGTTCTTTAAAATAGCAAACAGCTGCAATCCTGAAGGCACGCAGTTTGAATCCATCAGATGCTCTGCAGGAGAAGGAGGGGCAATCTCCTCCTGTGCCAGTCAGATCTGATTCCAGAGTATACAACAACATATAAAAACCCAAACCATCATAAAATAGCAAACATACTCTTTTCTATATTGTCCTAAATTACATTCTTTGGATTAATGTTCTAATATTTAACCACAATTAATGATAAGGAACCACTGGTTCATCCATACTTTTAATCCATTTAATAATATTTTTTTGCCTGAAATCTCCTCTCCTTTCCTTCACGTCTTCCCTATCTTTACTACCCCTTGTCCTCTTAAATCATCTTACTCATCCTTCAAGATAAAATTGAAATATTTCTTCTTTAATGTGTCCTGCCTTCTTCTCACCCTGGACGGTTTTAGAGAATTAAGCCAGTAAACTGCTTGAATGTACTAATTTTATCATTATCACATTTATTTCCCTATTTTGTAAGCAATTTGTTGGAATATGTTTTTGTTGTTGTTAAGTGCTGTCAATTCACAGACAACTCATAGCAATCCTATGAACGAAAGACCTGAACACTTGTATAACTTCCGTCATTTCTCCAAGTTCACAGAGGTTCCAGAGGCAAGCTATTTCAGAAAGCTTGTTTTAATCCGGGAGCTCCACCAAACACTGTCCACCATGAGTAACCATTATCACATTTGACACATCAGTGTCACAGTGTTTAACATCACAGCAACCACCAGTGCTATACCACTTAGAAGAATGTTTGAGCAAAAACAATTAAAACCAGACTTGAGGGCCGCAGATTAAATTTGCCCACCTTTGGCTTGGTAGCATCACTTTCTATCCCCTAGGCCAACAAAGCTCCTAAGTAAATAAATGTATCCTGGACTCAAATTAATTTCTTCACATTCTAATATTCTTATTTCTGAATTAATTAATGCAAGAATATTTTAATGTATTCAGAAAAAGACAATTTTCACCTACACTTATTTTATAAAACATATAGTCCCAGAATTTTAATAATATATACTGATATCCCTTTTTTTCCCTTACTCTGAATAAGTTCTAAAGTCAAATTTAAGGTTTTAAACATTTGACCAGAGAAAGAGATGGGAATGAACAACAATGTAACAATGTTGTTACAAAAAGTTTTCATCTTGGGGGTGAGGTGGTTCAACTGGGAACAAGTACACTCTGAGGAAAGTATTCTTGGTTTTGACACATCCCAGATAAGAAGAAAATAGGACCACCTTCAAAATGGTGCTATAATGAAAGGTGTGACCAAATCAAGAAAAGAAAACTCAAATGTTAATAAACATTTACAAAAAAACTCCAAACCTGTTTCTATGGAGTAATTCTGATTCCTAGTGACCCTGTGCTGTTGTTGTTGTTAGGTGCCATCAAGTCAAGTAGGACTCACAGCAACCCTATGAACAAAAGATCTGAAAACAGCTTCATCCTGCACCATCCTCAAACTTCCTGACACACAAGAACCCATTGCAGCAGTCACCTTATCAATCCTCCTGTTAGAGGGTCTTCTACCCCTTTGCCAATCTTCCATCCTTCCCAACATCATGTCCCTCTCCAAGGAACAGCACCTCCTACCAATATGGCCAAAGTATGTCAGGCGAAGCCTCATCATTCTTGTCCCCAAAGAGCACTGTGGCTGCACACTCTCCAAAACATATCTATTCGTTTTCTTGGCTGTCCATGGAATGATCAGTGCTCTTCTCCAACACCACAGCTCAAAGGCATCATTCTTTTTCTGTCATCCTTATTCATTGTCCTGGTCTCAGATTCATAGCTAGTAATCACAATGACCATGGCGTAAACCAGATGCACCTTAGTCCTCAAACTGACATCACTACTCCTCAATAATGTGCAAAGGTCCCTAACTGCAGATTATAAAGAATGGCGTTATAAGTGGTGCAGCACTTGTCTGTCAATTTTCTGTATTGTGATTACATGACGTTGCTGTGACACTGAAATCTTTGCCACTAATGTGTCAAATTCCAAAAGGGTTTCCCATTGTGGACAGGTTTTGGTGAAGCTCCCTGATTAAGACCAGGAAGCAGGATGAGTCATCTACTCCCTAAATCAAAGGCTTTTGAAAACCCTATGAACACTAAACAAAGAGGATGTTATTGTACTGTAGTGGCAGAGCCGAGATTGTCATTCAGTTGAAATGAGGAAAATCAGTAACAAGCATCGTCCAATAATTGGTGACCCTATAGGACTGAGTAAAATTGCCCCATAGGGTTTCCAAGGCTGTAACTGATCCTTGTGAAAGCAGACTGCCACATCTTTGTCACATGAGTGGAAAAGTTTTTAAGTTTTTTATTAGCAACTGAGTGTTTAACCACTGCACCACCAGGCCTAGCATTTACTATGTGCCAAATACTGTGATGGGCTTTTCTCATTGTTATTACATTTAAATTTTTTAAGACCACTTTGAGACATTAATTTTACCTCAGAAACTAGGTAGCCTAAGACTTGGAGTTTAAACAACTCTTCTAAGACTGAACTACACTGCAGAATTCAAAAGTCAAGTCATTCTAACTGCAGACACCACGTTCTCAATGATCTGATACCATAACTAAGACCACAGTGCAAAATCCCAAAGTCCTCAGTCTCAGAATGAAATGTAAATTCTTCCTTAAAGTTTTCTTTAAATTGAAAGTTTCATCTAATTTTCCTCTAAGTTATTCTCCATATCTAAACAGCAAAAGTTAAAAAATAAATCATTGTTTTTATTCATTTAATATATTTGCTCGGCTCCACGGTCAACACTCTTGGCACCAGTAGCCAGGAAATCAAAAAACGTATTGGGATGGGAAAGTCTGCGGTTAGGGACCTCTCCAAAATACTCAAGAGCAACAGTGTCTCTCTGGAGACTAAGGTCCGCCTGATACAGGCCATGGTTTTTGCAATCACTTGTTATGTATCAGAGAGTTGGACAATGACTAGGGAGGATAGGAGGAGAATTGACGCCTTTGAGCTGTGGTGCTGGAGAAGAGTATTGAATGTACCATGGACTGCCAAGAAAACAAACAGATTCATCGTAGAGAGGATTAAACCAGGCTGCTCCTTGGAGGCAAGGTTTCTGGGGCTTCATCTGACATACTTTGGACATGTTGTAAGGAGAGACAGGTCTTTAGAGAGGGACATCACGCTGGGTAGAGTAGAGGGACAGCACAGGAGGGGAAGACCCTCTATGAGGCGGATTGACTCAGTGACTGGGGTACTTGGGATGGGTGTGTCAGAGGCAATGAGATTGGCACAGGATAGAGCACGGTTTAGAGCTGTTGTACATAGGGTCACTATAAGTTGCAAACGACTCGACAGCACATAACAACAACATTATGACCTAAGAAATTATGCTAGATATTTTCAATTGCCAATAGTATAAAACCACTTGGGTTTTAATTCATGCAAACACATTGTTTTACATGATAAAGTAAATAGGCTTTAGAATGTATGTTTTTCTACTTGGAGGAAAAGTAAAAATACTTAAAAATAAAAATAACTATGATGAATAAATAAAACATTATGCAAAATCCCAAAACCATAAAGATAATAAAAGGAAAAATAACAGGAACAAATTTAGAAGCCCTACTCTATATATGAAAGCATGAATCTTTCAAATATAGCCAAAATGTACAACCAAGAGAGGATAAAATCAACAAACAGGACTTCTACAAATTAAATCCTGGTATGCATCAAAAAAACCTTTCCAGTATGGTGAGAAAAAAAGCCTACAGGCTGAGAAAAAATATTTGACAATGACATTTCTGACAAGAGACTCACAACTAAAATTTATAGAATACCACCGTGCTGCAACAAGAAAAAGACTAATGGTCCAGTTATAAAATGGACAGAAAACCCTTCACCAAGGAAGACATTCTGAGGGCCAACAAAACAAGAGAAAATGCTCAAAATCACCAGTAATTAGAGAGATACAAATCAAAAGAACAATAAAAATACCATCTCACTCCAGAGCAATAACAAAGTTTAAAAGGAGAGCAAACAGCAAATGTTGGTGAGACTGGAACTATTATACACTGCTGGTGAGAATATAAAATGGTACAGCACTGTGGAAAACCTTGTTTGGCAGTTCCTAGAAAAAAATAATTAAAATGGTAAAATAGAAATTCTAAGAAGCTCTGCTGCAATCCCAAAGGCAGGGTTCAGGCAGGGTTTGAATCCACCAGCTGCTCCACAGGAGAAGGATGGGTAATCTCTTCCCTTGCTATTGCCTGGTTCTGAAAACCTGCTAAATGGTAGCTATGGATCAGTTCCAACTCAATGACTCTTATTGTTGTTATGTGCTTTCGAGTCACCTGAAACCCATAGTGACCCTATGTACAGCAGCTCTGAAGCCTACCCTGTCCTGAGCCAGTTTCACTTATTCCAACATATTGCCCTAGTTATTCTATCAATTCATTTCATCCTGGGTCTTCCTCTCCTCCACCCTTCCGAGCATTATGTCAGTCTCTCCTGGCCAATATGCACATAGTATGTGAGAAAGAGCTTCAAAATCCTAGCCTCCAAGGAGAAACTTGTTTTCACCCTCTCAAAGACAGATCTATTTGTTTTCTTGGGTGTCTATGGTATGTTCAAGCCTCTTCTCCAGCACCACAACTCAATGGCATCGATTCTTCTGCAGTCATCCTTAATCATTGTCCAGCTCTCTGATACATAGCAAGCAACTGCAAAGACCATGGCCTGGATCGGATACACCTGAGTCCCTAGAATGACATCACTGCTTTTTAGTACTCTGGAGAGGTTCCTGACAGCAGATTTTCCCAGTGCAATTCATCTTTTGATTTCCTGACTATTGATGAGAAGAGTATTGATTGTGGAATCAAGCAAGCTGTAATTGTTAACAACTTCAATCTCCTCCCCATCTGTCAACTGGCCCAAGGGTGAGAATCTTTGTCTTCTTGATGTTGAGCTTCAATCCATATTGAAGACTACAGTCCTTGATCTCCTGCCACAAGCACTTCAGGTCCTCCTCAGTTTCAACAAGCAAGGTTGTGCCATCTGTATAATATAGGCTGTTGATGAGAGTTCCTTCAATCCTGATACCACACTCCTCTTCACAAAGCCGAGCTTCCCAAATGATAGGTTCTGCATATAGATGGAAAAGGTATGGAGACAAGATGCATCCCTGATGCACTTCCTTCCTGATCTTGAACCATGCAGTGTTTCCTTGCTCTGTTCTGGGGACTGCTTCTTGGTCCAAGTGGAGGTTTCGCATAAGCACAATCAAGTGTTCTGGGATTCCCATTCTCAAGGTTAGCCACAATTTGTTGTAATCCACAGTCAAATATCTTTGAACAGCCAATGAAATATAGATAAACATTCCTCTGGTACTGTATACATTCTGCCAAGATCTATCTGACACTGGCAATAATGTCTCTAGTGCCATGATCTCTTCTAAACCCAGCTTGTATTTCTGGTAGTTCTCTGTCAATGTGCTCTTTCAGTCATTTCTGGATAATCTTCAGCAGGATTTTGCCTGTATGTGTTATTAGTGATATTGTTTGATAATTTTCACAATCTGTCAGGTCGCCTTTGTTTGGAATGGAAATAAATATGGATCTCTTCCAGTCAGTTAGCCAGGTAGTTGTCCTCCAGATATCTTGGCACAAGCTGGTGAGCACATCCAAGGCAGCATCTGTTTGTTGAAATACGTCAATTGGTATTCCATCAGTTGGTGTTCCATCAATTTCTGAGCTTTACTTTTTGCCAAGTCCTTCAGAGCATCCTGCACTTCCTCCTTCATCACCATTGCCTCTTGATCATATGTTGTTTCTTGAAATTCTTCTGTGTCAGCCAATTCTTTTTGGTACAATGACTCTGTATACTCCTTCCATCTTCTTTTAACACTTCCTAGATCATTTAATATTCTGTCCAGAGCATCCTAAGTATTACAACTCTAGGCTTGAATTTGTTCTTAAGTTCCTTCAGTTTAAGAAATGCCAAGCATTTTTGTTCCTTTTGATCTTCTGACTCTAGCAATGAAAATGAACAAAAACAACAAAAAGTTTCAATTTTGGGGGTGAGGTAGTCCAATTAGGAACAAGTACTCTTTATAGTGCATACTAATATGTATCTTAGAGGTACTGATTCAACATCATATAATACCTGATGGATTGACACTATAACTGGGGCAATGAGGGTAGATGTGTTGGAGTCAGTGAGACTATCTAAGGCAGGCTTCAGAGTTGTTTTACAACAACTCTTAAAGAAATTATGCCCCACCAGGAGAAGAAAATATTCACTATAATAATAAAATAACTGGTAAATGTTTTATTACAACTAAAAAATACATATTATTGTAGTTTATGGTTGTTATGTGCCATCAAGTCACCTGGGATTCATAGAGACCCCATGCACAACAGCCCTACATACTGCTCTATCTCATGCCAATCTTATTGTCTCCAACACACCTACCCCCATTATCCCAGTAACTGAATCAATCCATCTCATCAAGGGTCTTTCTCTCCTGCACCATCCCTCCACCCTCCCAAGCGTAACGTCCCTCTAAAAGGACTGATCCTGCCTGGCAACACGTCCAAAATATATCACAACTATAAAAACCTACAGAATATCCAAAAGGCCTGCACACAGTCCAGAGTTAGAAAACAAAATGGGTTAAACTAAACATGTTAGTTATTGTTGTTGTTGTTGTTGTTAAGTGCCGTCAAGTCACAGGTGACTCACAGCAACCCTATGAAGGAGAGTCCTTGATGCCTGGGTACCTTTCATCCTCTCTCCAGGTTCATAGGGTTTCTGGAGGCAAGCTATTATGGAAGTGGATGTCTCTCCTGCTTCCAAGCTTGTTTTAATCGGGGAGCTCCAAACACTGTCCACATTGGGTAACCAACCATTAACGCATTTGACACATTAGTGTCACAGTGTTCAGCATCACAGCAACCACAAATGACCGCTGTACGGCAACTTGTACACCAGGGCTATACAACCTAGAGGAATGTCTGAACAAAAACAATGAAAGACAGGCCAGAGGGCTGTAGGCCCGAGGGCCCTACAGTGTCTTACCAGCCCGGCATGCCCAAATGCTGGCAAACTCCTTGCCCCAGACCCCCAGTTCATCTGGTAAGTCTGCTCTGCCAAACCCCTCATGGGCCCAAGAAACCACTACAAGTGCCTGGAGCCCTCAAATCTACCTTGCTTCAAGAAGCCAGAGGCTGGATTCAGCTGATATTAAATATCCCAAGATCCTAGGCAGAGCTTGACCTTTCAGTGTCTTACCAGCCTGGCACGCCCAAATGCTAATTTTCTACAACTTTTAAAATTCAACATCTGTTCTTCTACTTGATACTTTCAATGCTATTTGAAAGAAATTATCTTAAAAATTTAATTTACTAATAAAGCAACTGAAGGAAATTTATGCATTTATAGAAACATGAAAACTATCCTTGGACCAGGTGGCAGTCATCAGAACAGAGCAAGGAAACACTGCATGCTTCAAATTTGGGAAGGGCGTATCCCAGGGATGTGTCCTATCTCCATACCTTTTCAATCTATATGCAGAACAGATTATCCAGGAGGCTGGGTCCTATGAGGAGAAATGCGGCATCAGAATTGGAGGAAGACTCATCAACAATCTGCATTATGCAGATGACATAACCCTACTTGCTGAAACAGAGGAAGACCTGAAGCACTTGCTGTGGAAAGTCAGGGACTGGAGCCTTCAGTATGGATTGAGGCTCAATATCAAGAAAACAAAGATTCTCACCACTGGACTGATTGGCAGCATCAGAATGGGTGGTGAAGAGATTGGGATTGCTCACAGCTTCAGTTTACTTGGTTCCACAATCAACACTCTTGGCTGCAGCCAGAAAATTAAAAGATGTATTGCGATGGGAACGTCTGCTGTTAGAGACTTCTCTAAAATACTGAAGAGCAATGATGTCAGTCTGGAGACTAAGGTGTGCCTGACACAGGCCATGATCTTTGCAATCACTTACTATGTACCAAAAAGCTCAACAGTGACTGGGTGTGATAGAAGGAGAATGTATGCCTTTGAGTTGTAGTGTTGAAGAAGAGTATTGAATATACCATGGACTGCTAAGAAACAAACAGGTTCATCCTAGAGAGGGTTAAAACAGTCTGCTCCTTGGAGGGAAAGATTCTGAAGTCTGACATACTTTGTACATGTTGCAAGGAGGTACCAGTCCTTGGAGAGGGACGTCATGCTTGGGAGGGTAGAGGGATGGTGGAGGAAAGGAAGACCCTCAATGAGATGGATTGATTCAGTGACTAGGGTAATGAGGGTAGGTGTATCAGAAACAGTAAGATTGGCACAGGATACAGAAGGGTTTATGGCTGTTGTACATAGGACCACTATGAGTAGCAGGTGACTCGATAGCACATGACAACAACAACAATATCACCCAATATTAATTAGTAAGATGATGTTGTTATGTACCATCAATTTAGAATCAACCCATAGCTGACCCTCCAGCGAGTTTTCACAGGCAGTAAATCACACAGGAGGAGATTACCCATCTTTCTCCTATAAAGCTACTGGTAGATTAAAATTCCTTCATTAACTTTGGCTCCCGTTTATAAGGTAGTTCCTGAAATTTTTCAGTGTTAATCAATTTTTTCTGGTACAGTGACTCTGTGTATTCTCTCCACCTTCTTTTGATGCTTTCTGGGTCATTCAATAATGCCCATAGCATCTTTCAATATTGCAACATGAGGCTTAAACTTGCTTTTTCAGTCCTTTCAGCTTGAGAAAGTAGAGCGAGTTCTTCCCTTTTTATTCTCTAATTCTAGCTCTCTGCACATTCCATTATAATATTTTGCTTTGACATCCCGAGCTGCCCTTTGAAATTGTCTGTTCAGGTCTTTTACTTCAACATTTTTCCTTTTGATTTAGCTTCTCAACACTCCAGTGCAATCTTTAGTCTCTTCTGACATCCATTTTGTTTTTTTTCTTTCTCCTCTGTTTTTGTAATGACCTTTTGCTTTCTTCATGTATGATAGCCTTGATATCATCCCACAACTTTTCCGGTCTTCTATCATTGGTCTTCATTACCTCAAATCCATTCTTAAGATGATCATGAAATTCAGATGGAATTGATTCAAGATCCTATCTTTGTTCCTGTGTACTTATTTTCATTCTCTGCAACTTCAATTTGAACTTGCATATGAGTAACTGATGACCTGACCCACAGTATGCCCTAGTTTTGACTGCCAATATTGAGCTTCTCCAGTGATTTCTTCCACAACATAGTCAATTTGATTTCTATGCCACCCATCAGGTGAAATCCATGCGTTAGTTAAGTCATCTTTTTGTGACTTTCAGAAAAAGTATTTGCAACGAATAAATCATTATAAATACAAAATTGAATTTCCAGGTTCATTTCTGTCACCAAGCCCATATTTTCCAACTACTATTCCTTCTTTACTGTTTCCTACGTTTGCATTCCAGTAACCAATTATCATTAACACATCCTGATGGCATGTTTGGTGAATTTCAGATGGCAAAATTTGGTAAAAACTCTTAAATGTCTTCCTCTTTGGTTCTAGAAGTAGGAATACAGCCTTTGATATGGATTTTATCTCAATGTCAGGAAAATAAAGATTCCTACCACTGGACCAATAGGCAGGGTCATGTTGGATAGAGGAGATTAAAACTGTCAACAGCTTCATCTTGCTTGGATCCACAATTATCACCCTGGGTATGAGCAGTCAGGAAATAAGGATATGCATTGCATTGGGAAAATCTGCAGTTAGGGACCTTTCCAAATTATTAGTGATGTCAGTTTGAGGATCAAGGTAGGTCTGATTCAGGCCGTATTTTTTCCAATTACTAGGTATGCATCCGAGAGCTGGACAATGAATAAGGACTACAGAAAAAGAATTGACACCTTTGCACTGTGATATTAGAGAAGAGCACTGAACATCCCATGGACAGCTAAGAGAACAAACAGATATGTCTTAGAGGTGATGCAGCTGGCATGCTCTTTGGAGACAAGAATGATGAAGTTTCACCTCCCATACCTTGGGCATGTTGCTAGAAGGGTCTACTCCTTGGAGAGGGATATGATGTTGGGAAGAGTCAGTGAAGGATAGAAAGACCCTCAACCAGGTGGACTGACATGGTCACTACTGCAACGGGATCTCGTGTGTCAGGAAGTGTGGGGATGGCACAGGATAGAACAACGTCAGATCTTTTGCTCATCAGGTTGCTATGAGTCGTGCTCAACTCAACGACACCTAACAACAAGATTCAGACTATATGGCTTTGACTTGGCAGTGAATCTCCTTACCTTACCAAACCACAACTACTCTCTATTATTAAAATCAGTTGTATTATTATTATACAACAAATCAAAGCTATATAGATTGATAGACAGATACAGATTTAATACTCAAATACATTTTTTTAAAAATCCAATCTGATATCAGAAAAACTAAGTTTTCTAAATCACTACTCCATAGTGATTTCTTTAGGCTAATATCTTACTTTTAAAACTGACAGATTATAAAATATAACCCATAACAAAATATAACTGAAGACTTGTAATTAATCAAAGATACACACTTAACAGTCCACCACCAATGTACATCACAGTATCTCTAAAGAAAAATGTGACAAATATTAATAATTTCTTCTTCTCTTTCCCCCTACCATATTTATCCCACACTTAATGGAAAGAAAGAAAAGAGATAAAATCTTTAATACTTTTACCTCACCAAATGGAGTATAAAATTGTACAATGTTTTTATCTTTATCCTGCGTGACTGCCTTCTGGGATCCTGCCACAGCTAAGACGCTGCCAATGTGGTTCCACTGAATACTTACTACGTACATGCTAGTATCAATTAATACAGGATCTAGTAAAAAAAAAACCAAAAAAAAAACCAAACACAGTTATTACTCATAAAATACTTCTTTTAGAGAACTTGATAGTACTTAAATTTAATTCTTTATTTATTTAAAAAAAATCTTACTTTGGTCATTTTCATGTCTCATTATCTGGCATCTCCCATTATCAAAACAAATAGCAAGGCAAGGACAGTCTGGCTCCACATAGCCTTCTGTGCCATGGTACCAATGAATTCCAGCAATACTGATTGCTCCAGTGACATTCACCAAACAGTTCAATTTCATTTTTATCTAAATAAAATTAATCTTATTAATATACCTTTAAAAAGATCATATGAATAGAATTTTGTAGTAAAAAATCACTGAAAATATAATTTCAAAATTTGGTTTCAAATGCAAGATCCATCATTTGCTAGGTTGCTTACCTGGACAAACGCTTCTGAACTTCAGTTTTCTCTATTTGTTAAAGGAAGATTAAAGAAAAACTTAGAATATTTATGAGTCTAAAACGAGATGAGGTATACGGCAGTAATTTGAAAACAGCTTCATGTCATACACAAGTTAGTGATCATTAGTTCTACCAATGAGTAGATTTATATAATGTCCTAGCCCTTGTCAAAAACAAAACTGCCAATCAATAAGGTCAGATATCTATCCCAGTTAAATTACCCAAAACAAGAATTTTTCTTGAGATTATGCTACCAAAAACTAAACTACTATGCCTTCTTTTTTTCTTTATTATTATTATTATTATTAATTTTAATGAAACTTTACAGAGATTTTGGATTTCCATTCAAACTTTCCCTTTACTTCTAAATCTCCCATTATTTTTTATATCCTCATTACAAAAATGCCTTTGATATCTGCATGTAAACTTTAGCTTCAGACACATTCAAGAAAACACTTAAAAAATTAATCTTCACATCATCTTAATCATTAACCTTCTACTTTAATACAATGATATCATGTCCTTCACACCTACCAAAAATATGAATTAAAAACTGATAGTCTAGTGTGTTCCACTAATTTTCCTTGAATCAACCAAGAAGTGTTTATTTTTGTTTTTTTGGTTTGTTTTTTAAATTTATTTTTTAAACTTAATGTTTACAGAGACTTTGGATTTCCATTCATTCATTGTTGCACTTTTCTCCCTGCCCACCCCTCCCCACTCAATTCACTCTTCTCTTTGAAAAGTAAAAGAAAAATTTTTTCATTTTTATACAATCATTATTACATAATCTCTCCCCCCCAAGTCCACTCCACTATGGGTTTTTTTTAATAAAAAAATTTTTTAACTCTCCAGAGAAAAACTCCCAAACTAATATTTCCTAATTACATAAACCATCATAATAAAAAAGGTGTATATACACATATAACATATAAAATCATAACTTAAAATTATGTAACACTAAATAATATATGTATATACTTACCATAAAATTTCCTTGATTATCATAAACATGTATTTCTCCATTTGCCATTCCAAACAATAGGACTTTACTGTCAGATGACCATGCTACATGGCATAGCTGTATGCCCTTTAGATCTTTTCCCCAAATACGATTCCCTAAAGCAAAACAAGATAAAACAAAATTATTACAATTTTAAGGTCATGAAGTATTCTCTCCCAAAACAATTCTTACAATGGTCACAGCACTCATGCATTCATCAGGGTTTTTTTAGGTCAATAAACATTTATTAAGATATTATTAATTACCAAATTGTGAAGAATGGAAATTCCAAAACAATTAATTGTGCTCATGCAGAACCTGTATGTGTTGTTGTTGTTGTTATGTGCTGTTCAGTCACCTAGACTCAGCTGAATCCTGTCCTATCCGAAGTCAGTCTCAGTGTCTTTGACATACCTCACCCTATTATCTTAGTCACTGTGTCAATCCATCTCATCCAGGGTCGCCCTCTCTTGCACTGTTCCTCCACTCTCCCAAGCATGATGTCCTTCTCCAAGGACTGGTCCCTCCTGGCAACATGCCCCAAGTATGTAAGACAGGGCTTCAAAATCCTTGCCTCTAAGGAGCCACCCTCTCCAAGACAAACCAAACCTGTTTGTTCTCTTGGCAGTCCATGGTATGTTCAATATTCTTTTCCAGCACCACAATTCAAAGGCTTCACTTCTTTATCATCCTTACTCACTGTCCAGCTCTCAGATGCATACCAATTCCATAGACCATGACCTGAATCAGGTGCATCTTAGTCTCTAGATTAACATTACTGCTTTTCAGCAGAGAGGTGCCTGACAGCAGATATTCCTAATGCAATTTGCGTATTGATTTTTTTGACTGCTGGTACTCATAGTATTGATTGTGGAACCAAGTAAGCTGAAATTGTCAACGATTTAAAACTCTTCTCCATCTATCAAGGTGCTCTTTGCCAAATGACCCAGTGGTGAGAATCTTTTTTTTCTCGATGTTAAGCTTGAATCCAAATTAAAGACTGCCATCATTACTCTTCTGCAGCAAATATATCATTTCCTCCTCAGTTTCAGCAAATAAGGTTGTGTCATCTACATAACACCTGCTGTTCATGAGTCTTCGTCAAATTCTGATGCCATATTCCTCTTCTTAAAGCCTAGACTCCCAAATGATCTGTTCTGCAGATAGATTGAAATGGCATAAATAAAAGATGGATCCTGTTGCACTCCTTTTCCTCTTTTGAACCATGCAAAATTCCGTGGCCTAGTGGCTAGATGCTGCAATCTTAATGGCCTGAAGTTCAAGGAACCAGCTGCTTCACAGGAGAAGGATAGACAATATCCTCCCATATGATTAACTGTCTCTGAACCATGCAAAAATTCCTTGCTCTGTTCTGACAAATGCCTCCTGGTCTAAGTATAGGTTTTGAAACTTGTATATACCTATATTCTAATTTGATCTCTTCTTGGCTTTGCGAAGACTTTTATTTATTATTCCTTTTCTCTCTTTTGCTTTCAACTTTTCTCTACCATCCCTTTCTTATTAGAATTTAAATTTCCTGATTTATGCCTCTTTAAAAGCACTACCTCAAATAAAATGATAAATAAAACTGAAAACAAAGCATTTGTCAGTTAATCTCCTCTACTAGCTATCATCTATCTTTATCATTCTTTTCCAACCAACTTGAAGCGTTATATGTATCTGCAGACTCCATTTCCTCACCATGTATTCAATTCAATTGATCCTAATCTGGCCACAAAAATTACTTTCATAATAATGGTCTGTTGTTAAATTTAATAAGCACATGTTTTGATTTTTTTTCTTCTGCATCCTCTTTGTTTCTTGACAGGGAGCTTTGGTAGTATAATCTAAAGGTAGCTTTGCTGCTAAGCCAAAGATCATGCCTCTCTGGTGGTTCAAATCCACAGGTAATTCCATGGAGGAAAGATGGACAATTTCCCCCCATGTGGTTTATAACCCTAGAATCTCACTGGATGATCAGCTACAAGTCAGGTGCAATTCAATGACAATGAATTGTGCCCTATAGCAATGAGCTGAGTCCTTCTTCATACACTTTAGCTTCTATGAGTCTATAAGCCCTTTCATCTCCAAGACTGGTAATTTTTTAGTGTCCTTTATGGAATTCTTTTCTCCTGTCCATTCCTTAAATGTGTCTAGTTCTTACATCGCAAATGGTCTTTGAGTTTTTCATTTATTTTAATTAACATCCTTAGGACACTAACAGTCTTTGAGTTTTTAATTTATTTCAATTAACATCCTTAGGGCAGTAATTCCCAAAATCATGCCTTGAGTTTAGCAATCTAACTCTGGGTGGTGTCCTATGGCCTAACAAAATCAGTGCAACCAAAACTGCAATCTTCTCTCAAAAGGAGTCTTTCTCTCACATCCTCAATTTCAATGAAAGGTATCAGTGTCCAAAAGCTCTGTTTTTGTATAATAATTGTAAGGATAAATTATGTAATTAGGCAATATTTAAAAATAATCCTGGACCAGCCAAACAGGACAAGAGACTTTAGGACACATAACTACAAACAAAGACTTTTCTCAGCTCTCTGCAAGAGGAAGGGCTGATCTAAGACCCTCAAAACACAAGCTGCTTGAGCTGGCAGCCCTATTCTCTCACCACACCAGAAACAAAGGAAGACACTAAGCTGCAGGAGAAAAGGTGGGGTGAGAGGTGAGGCTCTATGCCAAGAGTGAGCACTCTCCATTGCTTGTGGGGAGATGGGACTGAAGCTTTCCTGGGGATATAGGTCTCTCCACCTGGGGATACTTGGTTCCACAGCTGCAGGGCCATCTTAGGGACCAAACAGGGTAAGAGTCTTTGGGACACAGAGCTACAAGCAGAGGAATTTTCCTCGCTCTCTGTAAAAGGGAAGGCTGATGTGAGACAAAGCCACACACACACACACACACACACACACACACACACACACACAAGCTGCTTGAGCTGATGACCCTTTATCTCTGATGGGAAGTGATTTTATGATATGTGATCCATGAGAATGATTGCATCATGAAACAGTGTGAATGAAAAATAGTATGAAACGCAATGTAAACAGAATTTTGAAAGCAAACCAATTAAAAAAAATTTACTTCTTTTAAGTACCATAAAGGAAATTTTTAAAAAGATATTTTTTTCCTTGCATATAATAAAACATATGGTCAAAACCAAAAGAAGATTCTTGAATGCCATCAACGGTTTCTTTTCCATGTTTTTTTTAAATCAGAATACTAACATGGTAATTTACTTAAATCTCTAAAAAGATAAAAAGCATCAGCTAAATTCAGATCTTAATATAGAGGCAATGCCTTACCATCCACTGAGCCAACAATCACAGCCCCATCTTCATATACAATGCAGATCTTCTGTCCATCAGCATTCCAGCTCATACTTCGAACTACTGATTTATTTCTATTATTGATCATTTCCTCATACCAAGATCCTGTTTATAAGAAAACCAATAAAAAAAGACAACACTACATATAAGTTTTCACAGTACATCCATTAAATAGCACTTAAAGAGTCAAAAACATTGCATAAAATATACTGAGACAAATGACATTTTCTATAAACTGAGGCATTAAACTATAAAATCTCAAATCCAACATTTAAAAAAATGAAAACGTTATGCCTGAACTAAGGATTACTCCAAAGACTGTCACAGAAAACACAATGAACGCCTAGCACATTTTTTTCTCTAACCTTCTTCCTTTCTAGCAATTAAAAAAATAAAAAATTTATTTGCTTTTCTAAAAATGAAACAACTGATTTTGCACAAAGCTTAACTTTTCCCATTGGGACAACATACTTTGGATAACTATGAAAAGGCAGAATAACTACAAAAGCCATATATCCATAAATTCTCCAATGGTTAATTATCATTATGTTAAATATAAGCAGCTGAGATAAGTCTTGAAACCTATATGAAAATAAAGCTTTACTGTTAAAGAAAGTGATCTTTTTCTACCTTGGAAAAAGATCAAATTTACTCCAAACTCCTGTGCTTTCACATTCTTCCTCTAAATACACATATATAAAAGATTACATATAAGTGTACATATGCATATTTATATATATACACACATATATGTTATTCAAGCACTACAGCATATTTTTAAATTGTTATGTCCCATCAAGCTGTCTACAACTCATATACATCCTATCTGTACAATAGCTCTGAACCCTGTCCTTCATTGAGCCAATCTCATTGTCTCCAATACACCTACCCCTATTACCCCAGTCACTGAGTCAATCCATCTCACAAAGAGTCTTCCTCTCTTGTGCTGTCCATGCACAATTCTGAGCTTCATGTCCTTCTCCCAGCAACATACCCAAAGCATGTAAGACAGAACTTCTAAATTCTTGCCTCCAAGTAGTAGCCTGGTTTCACCCTTTCCAGAACAGATTTGTTTATTCTCTTAGAGGTCCACGGTATGCTCAATACTCTTTTTTCAGCACCCCAACTCAAAGGCATCCATTCTTCTTCTACTGTCCTTAGTCACTGCTCAGCTTTCTGATGCATAGCAAGTAATTGTGAAGATCAAGGCCTAGATCAGATGCACCCTAGTCTCCAGACTGATATCATTGCTCTTCAGTACTCTGGTGATGTCCCTGACAACAGATTCTTCCCCAATTTAATTAGTCTTTTGATTTCCTGACTGCTGGTGCCAAGGGTGCTGATTGTGGAACCATGCAAGCTGAATTTGTTAACAATCTCAATCTCTTGTCCATCTATCATGATGCTGCCAATTGGCCCCGTGGTGAGAATTTTTGTTTTCTTGATGTTAAGTTTTAATCCATATTGAAGACTGCAGTCCTTGACCTTCTGCAGAAAACACCTCAGGTCCTCCTCAGTTTTAACAAGCAAGATTGTATCATCTGCATATCACAGCTTGTTTGTTGATGAGTCTTCCTCCAAGTCTGATGCCACATTCCTCTTCATAAAGTCTAGCCTCCCAAAAGATCTGTTCCACATACATAATGAAATGGTATGGAGATAGGATGCACCCCTGTTGTTAATGACAGACCCTGAGTCAGAACTCGAGCAGTACAGCAGTTAAATGTGGTGCTTCTAACGAAAAAGTCTGAGACTCAAACAAACTAGCTGTTCCATAGGAAACAGATGAGACAATCTGCTTCCACAGAGATCTATAATCTTGGAAATCCTATGGGATGACTCTTCTGTGCCCCATAGAGTTGTTATGACTTGCAATCAACTCAGCAACAACAGGTATACTCTCAACCTTTTTGAAATAGTGCACACTAACAGAAGTATCCTTTACACTTGTAGATGAGGGCCACAAACCTCAGGAGAATTATGAGTTGCTTTCTGGGAAACATGATGTATCAATGTGAATTCTTTTCTAGCATTCTCTTACTTGGGGCAGAGGGAGGGGAGGAAAGCACAGACTGTGCACCACCAGTCACAGCTGAGATAAAATCTCTAATTATAAAAGGAAGCTAACTAGCACAGTAAAGATACTGAATTCTTGCTTTGATTTCTTAATAAATGTGCTAGTAACTTCTTAGCAAATCTGAATCACTGAGCACATAGGAAAAAATTCTTAAAAAAATTGGGTTGGGGTGGAGAAGGAAGAGCTATCTCATATAGAAACTATTCTGCTACTTAAGAGTCTGAGTTCATTTGGGAGACAGACAATAAACATCCAATTTCCTTTCAATGCAGAGTCACATTTCAAAGGAAATAAAGGCAAAAGAAGAGTAAGCAGCAGTAAATAAAAAGCAGCACTATGAGCCTAGAATGAACTTGAACTCTTGTAGGCCAAGAGTTTACTTAGAAAAAAAAGTTTACTTAGAGGATATTATTTCCCTATTGAAATAGTATGATCCAAACTGCAACTTGTACAAGAGTAAATCAGGTCTCTGAATATACCTTTATATAACATCCACACAATGATAAGCCCATTCTGATCGCTGGTGGTCAACTTCTGATATTGTTCATTCCATGTTACAACTTGAACAGAACCTAGAAAATCATAAGACAATATAATTGTTCAAATTACAATGATTTTTTAAATTCATATTTTTATATAAGTATACACCTAAAATCAATACATGCTTTGTCTATATCAGCTAGCTGCTTCTTGTTTTAGGTATAGTCAAGTCAACTCTATCTCATGGCAACATTATGTGCAACAGAACAAAATGTTTCCCAGTCTTCCATTTCTGATAGTATGTTCAAGTCCACTATTGTGGCCAGTATACATTTTGAGTGCCTTCCAATTTAGAGCATTCACCTTCCATCAATCTACCAATCAATATTTTGTGTGATCTAAAGTGTTTTCATTGGCTACTTTTTTAAAAGTAGATTTTCATGCCTTTTATCTGTCTTAGTCTGGAAGCCCTAATGAATGAAACCTGTCCAGCATGGGTGGCCCTGCCAGTATTTAAAATATAAGTGGATAGTTTCTCAACAGCTTTTTAACAAATGGTGTTGGCAAAATTGGGAAAAGTACCTGCAAAAGACTCAAGCAAGATCCACACCTCACTTCATATACAAAAACCAACTCAAGGTGGATCATGGACCTAGGACTAAAACCAAGGACTATAAGCTTCATTAAAGAAAAGCTAGGAACAATGCTAGAAGTCCTAATCTACAACATAAACAGTCTTCCAAGTATCTGAAAAACCTAAAACCAGGAGAAGATAAAATAGATGAATGGGATCTCCTAAGAATCAAATCCCAATGCACATCTAAAAACTTCTCCAACAGAGTAAAAAGGGAAGCCACAGACTGGGAAAAAGTATTTGGTAATGACATATCAGATAAGGGACTTATAGCCAGAATTTATAAAATACTTGAGCACCACAACAAGATAAAGCTAAATAATCCAATAGAAAAATGGGCACAGGATATGAACAGACACTTCACCGAAGAAGACATTCAGATGGCTAACA
>NW_006399759.1:18527570-18534313 GCF_000299155.1 Elephantulus edwardii | reverse complement strand
GTGGTGGCAGCACAATTTATCAATCTTCCATGATGAAACAGTGGTTAAGAGTTCAACTTCTAATGGCAGAATTGGCAGTTTTCACCTACGTAACAGCTGTGTAGGCCGACGTGGCAATCTGCTCCTGTAAAGATTACAGTCTGGAAAACCCTATGGTGAGGCTCTACCATGTCACATGGTTTGGAATTAATTCAATGATACCTAATAATGTTGTTGTTGTTGTTGTTGTGTACTGTAGAGTCAGAACCGACCCACAGCTAACCCTCTGGTGGGAGTTCAGAGGCAGTTAATCACACAGGAGAAGATTGACAAGGTTGTGGCCTCAAACCTCATACATTTGGGATCGCAGCACAGCTCCTTGCCACTATAACCCTTAAAATGGCCATAGAAGGAGAATGCCTATTGCTCTCCCACAGAGCACCTGGTGGATTTGAACTGTGCCTTTGGGTTGGCAGCACAACTCCTTTTCACTAAGTCACCATTACTCCCGTCATAGGATATATTAACTAATATTATCAATTTCTATAATACAGTATGTATAGTTTTTTTCATGTTTGGTCCTATCTCAAAACAGTTAATGCACCTTCTGTTAGAGTTTCCATGTAATTGATAAAAAAAAATCACGAGTATGATTTAACCTAACTTGGGAGGGACTGGAGAGGATTATGCTAAGTGAACTAACTCAATCCCATAAGGACAAGTTTCCCAGTTATGTCCTTTACAGCTATTTTTTTTTTGTTCTCATTTCAAAATCCAACCCAGGATACTGGGTGTTCAGGTGTGTGTACTGAGTGTCAAAGTGTGTATATATAAGCATTTTTTAGTATCATTTTTTTTAAAAAAAGACATTAATTTTAAAATTCTATATAGCATGACTTACCACTGTGTCCATCAAGGTTCTGATTCATAGAAAGATTACTCGGGGCTGCAAGACCTCTCAATTTTGCATCCTCTAAAAAAAAAAAACACACAACACTATAATAAGTACATAAAAGTAAAATATTATGAGGTTTTTACAATTCTTGGGGTTTTTGTTTTATTTTTAAAAAGCTATTCCTGGGAGATAGCATGATAATCTTTATAGAAGCAAGCTTCATTTTGATGTATTTGTCTCATGATTTAAATAGGTACAATATTACCCCTTCAGAAGTATTAAATGTAAAAATGCTTAAAAATAAAATGCTTAAACCAACATTCTTTACTTAGTATACTAAATATATAAATAATTAGTATTGCATCTTACTCCGTTTTAACTGATCACAACTAGAAATATTTGACATATAGTTTGGAACTATAAAAAATAAAAGGTCAAGTTGCAAAAACTTTGAAAATAAGCTTTTTTTATATCTTAAGTATTATATTCACTCATTCATTGATTTAGTCATCCAACAAAGAAGCCATCTAACATTCACTTTCAATATTCCCTGAACTATGTTGCAAAAATACTCTAGAAAAAATGTAAAAATTTTGGCTATTGCTTCTTTTTTTAATTTAAATTTATTATTAATTTCAGTAAGAATTTACAGAGACTATGGATTTCCATTCATTCATTGTTGCACTCTTCTTCCCTCCCAACCCTCCCCCCTAGTACACTACCCTCTTGGAGTAGTAAAAAAAATTCTTTCATTGTTTTATAAACCCTCCCCCAGGTCCACTCCACCATGTAGCTCTTGCTCTAGACTCCTGTCACGACAAAAATACCTAATCACATATCCCTTTTAAACAGTTTTCTTCCTCATCTGATTCAATGCAGTCTACATTATTGAGCCCATCTTTCTCAGTCTCCCCCCATCCCCGATGTCAGTCCTGTTTTACAACAGTGGCACCATGCAGTATTTGTCCTTTTGTGTCTACGATACTTCACTCGGCATAATGTCCCCCAGGGTCATCCATTTTGAATAATAGTGCATGAGTTCCTTGTTTTTCAATGCAGCATAGTATTCCACTGTGGTACTATACCACAGCTTCTCTATCCATTCGTTTGTTGATGGGCACTTAGGTTGTTTCCAACTCCCTGCTATTGTGAACAAAGCCGCAATAAACATGGGTGTGCATATATCTGCTTGGATGTCAGTTATGGTCTCTTTGGGGTATATTCCCAGTAGTGGAATTGTTGGGTCAAATGGTATCTCTATTTGCAACTATTTGAGAAAGCGCCATACCGCCTTCCACAGTGGTTGCACCATTTTACACTCCCACCAAGAGTAAATAAGGGTTCCAATTTCTCCACAACCTCGCCAGCATTTGTTGCTTACTGTTCTGTTAAATTTTGCTATTTTGTCTGGGGTGAGATGATATCTCATAATTGTTTTAATTTGCATCTCTCTTAGAGCTAGGGATTTTGAACATTTCTTCATGTTCTTGTTAGCCATCTGAATGTCTTCTTCAGTGAAGTGTCTGTTCATATCCTGTGCCAATTTTACTACTGGATTATTTAGCTTTATCTTGTTGTGGTGCTCAAGTATTTTATAAATTCTAGATAGAAGTCCCTTATCTGATATGTCATTACCAAATACTTTTTCCCAGGTCTGTGGCTTCCCTTTTTACCCTGTTGGAGAAGTTTTTGGATGCGCATAGGGATTTGATTCATCTAGTTTATCTTCTCCTAATTGTAGGTTTGTTTTCCTTTTTTAAAGAAGTAGAATTGCTAATGATAAACACCACAAGCAAATCTCATTTGAAGAAAATGACACGTTAATTTTCCATCCAACTCAAACATGTGTCCAGACATTCATTTACCAATTTTCTATCTCAAACATGTGTCCATCTCAAATATTTACCAATTTTTCATCCATCTCAAACATGTGATCCCGAAGCCGTGCAGTTCGAATCCACCAGATGCCCCGTTAGAGGAGGGGCAATCTCCTCCTGTGCCAGTCAGATTCCATTCAACCACACAAAAGTGTAAAAAACAAAAAAAGCACAAAATCAAAACATGTATCCATACACTCATTTACCTGTCAGTGACTCTAATTTCAAAACTTTTAGTAATCCATCTTCACCACCACATGCAATGAATCCCTGGTCCTTGTTCCAAGCTATACATTTCAGCTTCACGTTATTGGGAATGGCAATCTGAAAAAGTAACCACAGCGACTCTAGCAACTTTTCACAAAGACGTTGGGAAATGAGCCTGTAAGCAATGGAAACAGAAGAAAATGCCCCAAGAAGAAAAATAAACGAGGGTGTGTAAGTATGAGTTGTTTTTAAAATGAACATTGTTCTCTGAACTGCCACAGTCCTACCATTTGAGAAAGGGAAAACAAACACACAAGAGGTGGTGACTGCGGAGAATCCAACCAGGAGTCACCTAGTGGACAGAAGGGGAAGAAGGAGTGAGGACGAAGGTATAAATCCACAAATTAGTCATGTAACACTACATATAACCCTTAGGACCGACCTTACTACATTGTTTCTCTTGCCAGTGGCCAATGATGATTCAAAAGAATTTAAGCTATTTGAAACAGCAACAGGCGGTGAATGAGATCGAAAAGAATTTGGGGCTCTGTCCTGCTGGACCCTCCAGAAGGACCTACAGAGGGACAGGAAAGGAGTTGTGTAAACACAGTAGCTGGCTCTGGGGCGGGTACCAGCGGGACAAGGTCCGATGGTAGATCAGGCATGAAAGCTGCAAGTTAGAAGGGGAAGCCAGATTAAGACTCATAGCTTCTCGGGAAGGATGCGGGAATCATGCGCAAGATGCAGGCAGCGAGGACGCTCCCTGCAAAACTTACTTTCTTGCTCAGGTAAAAGAACATCCTAGGAACTCCGATCGAACCAATCCAGCTTTCAAGATATGCGACAAGTAACGTTTTAAATTGCCTACGGATATTGCCTAAGTGGCGCTTCAAAGCTCCCGTCTCCCTGGCAACCGCTGCCGCCCAGTTGCATCCGGGGCGCGGAAGGGCACTTCCGGTGCGAGTCCGCACAGGCTACTTAGGCGGTTTGCGCCTGCGCAGACTTTGGTGACTGGTCATTGGCGAATTAGGTCTAGGTATCAATCACTCTGTAGTTGTGTCTGATCACTTTACCTATTGTTCTAGAGCTTCGACTCTGACTCGAGTCTGTACACCAGAGCGAGATTCTGCACCATACAACCTGTGCTATGCTTTAAGTCCGTTGTTGCAGTTACCATGTCAATTCATCTCTTCTTTCTACGCTGAGTGACACTCTCCTTTTCTAAGCATCAATTCCTGTTCTAGGAACTGCCCCGTCCTGATAGCATCCCTCAAGTACCTGAGGCTTTGTCTGCAATATTTTCTGCTTGGGGTTACCTGGATGACCTGCCAGCACTCTGCATATCTGAGGGAGCTGTCTTAGCTGGGCTCTGTTTAAGAACGAGCTCCTTTCCCATCTCACTGGAACTGCGCCTTAAATAATGATATAAGCTAACGAGTAAAAAATCCCATAAAAATGAAGTCAAAATGGTTTGGTGTTTTGTGAGCCCCAATATTCTAATATTCTACAAAATTCCAATATTCTACAAAAGAAAATGTCATTCATTTTATTCGGTGGGCTGGCGCCGTCTACCTAATGAAAATGTAAATGTGCGTTTTGCAATCTTATGTACCTTCTCTTGTGCCTCATGAGGATTTGAGAAAACTGTGGAGCAAATTTGCGGGCAAGAAATTTTGTTTATTCTGGAATTTTTAAAACAGCTTATTTAATCCTTTACTACAGCCAAAGGTCCTTATTAAATGAAAATGTGTGAGCTTTGGACCGTTACTGCATTTAATTGCCTAGGGGGATGTGGGTAGACTCCCATTTAAAAATATTTGAGCTACGTGTTTGGGATTTTTCTCGGGTAGGACCTTCTGTATACACACACACACACACACACACACACACACACACACATCGCCTTTGTTCATTCTTAACTGTCCTTTTTAAATTGCTGAAGATTTAGAAACTAAGTAGAACCACTTCATTAAGTTATTTAGTTTCATCATTTTTTATTTATCTCGAGTTTCCTCTTTATGGCTATTTTTGTTGATTTATTTAATGCGCTTATACTTTATGCAGCAGTAGCTAATTTCGCCATCTCAAGCAAATCTTCAAGTGCTAGGATTGTTTCATATAGCATACTCAGGAATTGATTATTCTACCAATTCCTGCGTTTGAAAGGAAAGACACTAGGGACTATCATCAATTCTGAATCTTTGATGAATCTTCCCTTAATCCCTTAATGGATTTGTTTTAGAGAAAGTGCAGTCAGAGTGCTCCTTGGAGACAAAGATGGTGAAGCTTCTTGCAACATACTTGGGCCTGTTGTTAGGAGGGTCTATACCTTGGAAAGGAATCATGCTTGGAAAAGTGGAGGGTCAGCAAGGAGAGTGAGATCCTGAACAAAATGGACTAACAAAATGACTGCTGCAATGGACTAAAGCAGGATAGGACAGGGTTCAGATCTGCTGTTCTTAGGATCACTTTGAGTCGCACTGGACTTGACATACTTAACATCAAAAGCAACCCCAAATCCTAAAATGTCTTTGCTATTTTGTGCTACTTAGAGCATAGTAATATGCTTGCTGCATCCCGGCACTCCATCTAGCTTCTAAAAGCCTACCAGATTATCACAAGAGTCCACAATTAAGGTTGCATAGTGCAATGTACTTGGGGCAGTGGGAGGGGTGCGGGGGGAGGGATTGTGTACCAGGGAGGGAGTCTTTCTTTTACTTTTGAAAGAGAGGAGCGAACTGGGGGGCGGGAGGAGAGGGCTGGGCGGGTAGAGAAGTGCAGCAATGAATGAATGGAAATCCAAATTCTCTGTAAATGTTCATTAAAATTATTAAAAATAAAAAGCCTACCAGACTGGCACAAATCAGGTCTGTAAGGATTATTTACAAATTTAACCCCCACCTCATTCATATAATCTATTTCTTTTCAATTATGTTTATTCATTTTTTTCAGTGCCAAACTACAAATTTCTAAAATAATTTGGTCCCCTATTCACATGCTCCCTATACTGGAATCATGAAACAAGTCAGTATCACCTGAGACATGAATTTACAACCAACAAAAATCCAAACCAAGCCCACTGCTTTCAAGTAGATTTATTCTGACACAGGGCAACCCTCCATAGACTTTTCAGACTGTTATGGTGAGCAGGTGAGCTGTCTGTCTCATCGGCTACCTCAGAACAGCTTGAGGATTACAACTACTTACTTTTGCAACACTACACTCAAGTTTAAAGCACAGTTACTATAATGGAAAGGCTCGCTGATGGTGCAATGGTTAAAGCTCTAAGCTGCTAACCCAAAAGTTAATAGAAATCACCTGTTGCTCCCATAAAGAAAGACCTGGCAATCTATACCTATAAAGAGTAAAGCCAAGGAAATCTCATAGGGCAGTTCTATTTATTTGGGGATGCTGAGTGGGGGCCTACTCAACCTCATGCAGCAGTTTCATTAACACTAATTACTAAGTAGTTATGGTCTAGATATATCCTCTCTCTCATAAAACACCTTTTTCTCGTTATTGTAAATGAGTTCACATTACTTCTATAGCAAAATTTCTCTCTGTAGCACCGTAGACATAGCAGCATTCTTTTTACAGCACCCTGTTGTTATAATGTGTCATTGAGTCTTTCATGACCAATAGTGATGCTATTTCTATGGCACCAAGCTTGGAAGAAAATAGACTGCTTTCTTATGGAGACAAAAAAATTTTGAAAAAGTCTTATGCTTCACGTAATGTGTACTGTCTTGACAAATTTAAAAATATTTCCTGTTTTCTTTAAAACG
>NW_006399759.1:18502402-18526400 GCF_000299155.1 Elephantulus edwardii | reverse complement strand
TCTCAGTACTCTTCTCCAGCACCACAGCTCAAAGGCATCAGTTCTCCTTCTATCCTCCTTGGTCATTGTCCAACTCTCTGATGCATAACAGGTGATTGTGAATTATACATTAAAATAAATTGTTCAGTCAATTTAGTTTAAGGAAATATGTTTAGCACACCAAATTTATATGATAGCAACACAAAAATAAGACATGAGAGTAATACAGAAAGATCACAACTTGTTTATTACATTAAAGACACTACAAACCAAAAGAAGAATTTAACAGTAACAACTTAAAGTACTATTTTATCAGTTCTAAAGTTACACACTTCAAGACTCAGAAAGTTATATCAAATATATGATTTTATAAAAAGCTAAAATCAAAACAAAAAAAAAACCCAAAAATAAACAGAACAAAAAAGGCTAGGCTTAATAGTAACATTACTTTTAAAAAATGTGAAGTTTCTTTGCTTGTCAGAATAATATTTACAAATTTATTGATTGATTTCTAAAGCAACCATAAAGCAAATTTAGGAGTTTTTAAATCCTTGATAAAAAGTTGTAACTGAGCTAGCGCTCCTTAGTTGTGCACGTCTAACACCAGAATGAATTTGAAATTTTATATAATGTTTATTTAATCTGTGTCAACTATTTTCAGATATCTGTATTGCAACCCCCTGATCACAGCTTTAATAGTAGTCTAGTAAAACTAAGCAAAAAAACCAAAAAAAGCACTAAAAGAAAGACATCTAAAATTTATTCACCTCCATTTAATTTTATTAACCTTTTACATGTTAATACTTTGTATAGTTAATAATCTCAGAAATAAAATTGACTTATATTACAAAGACTTTCAGAGGAAATCTAAAATTTCCATTGCGAATACCTTGTCTTCCTAAAATAAACATTTTCCAAATAAGTGGCTCAATTTTTAGACAAAAAAAAAAATATTTTACACTCTATTTCCTGCAAACCATTTTACAATTCTAATTTAGTGATACTAAAAGGTGCTATTAATCAGGATATGAACATTTATTTCCTTGGGTAAAAAGAAACTGATTCAGCTGAAGAAATTCTTGTTATTTACTCAGTAATACTCAAGCATTTTTAATGACAAATTATTATCCGGCACATAGGAAATACTTAATAAGTGTGAAAAATAAATGACTATTAAATATGTCAGGCTCTCCGCACTTCCTGGTGAAAAATATGGATGATTTAATGATGTGCTTGTCCATGTTAATTTACTTGCAACTTCTCCAAAATGTCATCAAGTAGGAGTTGTTAAGGTCAACATCATTGTATCTGCTTTCATAACCCAACTTAAAAAAATTTTGTTACTTTCACTATTGATCATTTAAGACTTTCAACAAATGAACACATAAAATTTTATGAGCAGTGGAGATGCAAAATATCAATCTATTTACACATAAAATTAAATACATAATTATGCATCTTTGCTTAAAAATCAAATTAACCAGAACACAGTTACCTAACTTTGTTCACAGCATTTCAAACACACACCAAAAAAATATACAGTGACTAGACCTGTGATTTTTTTTTTATTCATTTAAGACCTTCAGACACTTGATCATAACAAGATGAAGTAATTATTATTTCAAGTGAAGAAGAGCAAAATTATTTTTTGTCACAAAAAGTCTGATCTAAAACTTAGATATTCTGTTTTTCAGAGATCATCATATAAACGTTAGTCTTAAACATTGTTTTAGATCTCTTCTAAAGTAATTTTGACAAATAAGTGTTCTTGAACATATATTTAAACTATATGAACATTTTCTTTGAATATTTAGTTTCAAAACATGCAATTCTAGAATAAGACTGACTTTTGAAATAAAAATTCCAGTCTGGCAATGTGTTCCCTGTAATATTAATACAGTACAGGACTGGTATTTGTTACCATTCAATTAGAAGTTTCTAACATCTTGGGGAAATCTGCTGTCGGGGACCTCTCCAGCATACTAAATAGCAACAATGTCAGTCTAGAGAAAAAGGTGCTCCTGATCCAGTCCAGGCCATGGTCTTTGCAATTACTTGCTATGCATCAGAGTGCTGGATAATGACTAAAGATGGCAGAAGAAGAATTGATGCCTTCAAGTTGTGGTGCTAGAGAAGAGTCTTGAATATATCATAGACTGCCAAGAAAACAAATAGGTCTGTCTTGGAGAGAATGAAACCAAGTTTCTCCTTGGAGGCTAGGATTTTGAAGCTCTGTCTCAATACTTTGGGCATGTGGCCAGAAAGGAAAGGTCTTAGAGAAGGACATCAAGCTTGGAGGGGTGGTAGAGGGACAGCGCAGGAGAAGAAGACCCCAGATGAGATGGACTAATACAGTAACTGAGGCAATGGGGGTAGGTGTGTCGGAGTCAGTGAGACTGGCTCAGGACAAAGCAGGCATCAGAGCTGCTGTACATAGGGTCGCTGCAAGTTGCTGGCAACTCTACAGAACATAGTAACAACACGTGAGGCTGCTAACCAAAATGACAGGAGTTAGAATCCACCAGCTGTCCTATGGGAAAAAGATGGGTAGTCTCCTTCTCTAAAGATTTAGCCTAGGAAACCTGATGGAGGGTTGACATGGGTCCTGGTCAACTCTATGGCAGTAGGCTGGGTTTCAGTTTTGGTGGTGCAAATCTGGACTGCTCATTTAAAAGAATGATGGTTTAGATTTGCCCAAAGGGACCATGTAAGAAAGTCCTGGGAATCTACTTCCGAAAAACCAGCAATTTGAAAGTCCTATGAGAGCAAAATTTAACTCTCACACAATATGAGGTTATCATGAATTGATATTGACTTGACAGAACTGGTTATTTTTTAAAAAATACTTTCTTTAAAATATTAAAGTTAAAAATATTTTGTTTTCTTATCCATTTTCCCCACACAATTGCATTGTACCTTGAATCTTGGAAATACTCTTGTAATTATTCTATTATTTTCCTCAAATAAATTAATATAAGAAACAAGCATAGATATGTATTAAAATTAATCTTTAAATTAATTTTGTTACTATGTTCATGTGGTTATGTGCCAACAAGTCCGTACCAACTCATAGCTGACTCACCCGTGGCTTTTCAGCAGCTGTAAATTACATAGGAGGAGACTGCAAAATCTTTCTCATGGATTTGAACCAGTTGCCTTTAGATTAGCAATGCAACTCCTTACCACTAGGCTACTGGGTTCTCTGTTACCACAGGCTCTTAATTTAAAACAAACAAACAAAACAAAAACCTCACCTACACTTCACCGAAGACGACATTCAGATGGCTAACAAGCACATGGAGAAATGCTCAAAATCCCTAGCCCTAAGAGAGATGCAAATTAAAACAACTATGAGATATCATCTCACCCCAGTCAAAATAGCAAAATTTAACAGAACATCGAGCAACAAATGCTGGTGAGGTTGTGGAGAAACTGGAACCCTGATTCACTGTTGGTGGGAGTGTAAAATGGTGCAACCCCTGTGGAAAGCAGTATGGCGCTTTCTCAAAAAGTTGCAAATAGAGATACCATTTGACCCAGCAATTCCACTACTGGGAATATACCCTGAAGAGACCATAGCTGACATCCAAGCAGATATATGCACACCCATGTTTGTTGCAGCTTTGTTCACAATAGCAAGGAGTTGGAAACAACCTAAGTGCCCATCAACAAGCGAATGGCTAGAGAAGCTGTGGTATATTCGCACAATGGAATACTATGCTGCATTAAAAAATAAGGAACCCATGCAATATTATTCAAAATGGTTGACTCTGGAGAACATCATGCTGAGTGAAATATCCCGGTCACAAAAGGACAAATATTACATGATGCCACTGTTGTAGAATGCGACTAACCTCGGGGTTGGGGAGAGACTGAGTAAGATGGGTTCAATAATGTATACTGCACTGAAACAGAGGAGGGAGAAAACTGTTTAAAAGAGATATATGACTAGGTACTTCTGTCATCACAGGAGTCTAGAGCGAGGGCTACATGGTGGAGGGGAGCTGGGGGAGGGTTTGTAAAACAATGAAAGAATCCTTTCTTTTACTTTTCCATAATTTTTGACTCATGTACTTATAACTTGTTAGTCAAATTTGTGTCTTCTAGGTTGCAACACCCCCATGATACATCTTCAAGGATATGAACATGTATGGCCAAGCACAATCAATAAGAGTGCATCTAAATTCCAAAATCAATCTCCATAATAGTCTATGTGTTTCCTACTGCCAAAGGGGCCCTTTAGAGTAGTGAGAGAAGATCTTCACCCTGAAACCCACAGCTTCCCTTTTCAGCAGGAAGTAGCTAAGAGAATACGCCATCCCCTTTTCCTTATGAATCAGGGTGAAGTCTCTCTCAGGGAGGAGTGATAGGGAATGGAAAAGGACACACTGACAAAGGAGATTAATCAGAACTGACTTTGACAAGCACTGTGGCAATTGGACAATTAAAACAGACATTCGGATGGCGGGGAAGAAGAACAAACTGGGGAGGAGGGTGGAGAGAATGGTGCGGCAATGAAGGAGTGAAAGCCCAGAATCCCTGTGAATGTTCATTGAAACTAATAAAATTTAATAATAATAATAATAATAATAATAATAATAATAACACCTCACCTAAAGTAAATAATCAATATACTAATGGTGAAAACATAGTTTAAGCACAAATGACAACTTTTAACAAAATGTGATTGTAAGAAAGAAAGATAAAATTGAATTGGAAAGGCATCTTTTAATGAAATGCATTGAGAGAAAAGTGTTTGTGAAATCTTGTGTTTGTGTTTGTTCCATTTTTCCTTTGTTTGGCTCTATGGAGATTTTACTTTTTCCTAGAAATGCAGTTTAGATTCAGAGTAAGATGAAGTCTTTCTATAAAGTTAAATGAATGTCAACTTATCCTAAGTACTGTATTAGGAAGATCAATTTAAGGAAATAAAGGATTTGGAGATGGAATTCTTTAAAACTATTTGTGCCCCTATACTCCTTGAAAGCTTTGCTGACTTCTAGGGCTTACCTCCCACAATTTGAATACCACTTCAGTTGGGTATTTAGGAACATAGCTGTCAACTTGAGCAAATTGTGCTGAAATTGTTTATGAAATTTATTATTCGACCACAAAGCATACAACTTTATCTAATCTAAGATACTATACTACATTAAAGAACCAATTCATTCTATACTTGCACAGATTTTTATTTTAGAAAGAATATTCAAGGCTCATAGTATGAGAGCTCCATTATGTAAGAGCCCAATTAAAATCTATTACTATGGAAAAGCATAATAGAAATAATTGGTTGGTCTAGTGGCAAGAAGGGAGCTCTCTTGGCCTAGTGGCAAAAAGCTGAATTGCAATCCCAAAGGCACATGGTTCAAATCCACTAGCTACTCCACAGGAGCTACTCTGCAATCTTCTCCCGTGTAATTAACTGTTCTGAAAACCCGCTGGAGGGTCAGCTATAGGTCGGTTCTAACTCTATAGTTCACAGCAACAACAGTTTTTATATACAGATATTAAATGACTGACATGATTTCCTTGAAATCTTTAAAAGGAACTCAATTTAAAAAGAAATATGCTGAGCCAAATTTAAGAGATGAGGCACTTGTCCTGTGGCTGGAGTTTGGAAAATGTTTAGCTCAGTTGTAGTACTGTGGTGCTGAGGCTTTATTGTTCAAAGTTGTTTCCTTATCTGTTAGCTTACTTTGCCATGTGGATGGATGGAAATACGTGAATGAGGGGTGTTAGCCTATCCACAAGGGGACTGGCTAGTATCCCAGCCAATCTACAAGGGGGTTGGCTGTTCTCACCATTAAACCAAGGGTATCCACAGCAGAATTTGAGGAATGTCACCATTAGAAAAGAGCAAACAAGAGAATGCAAGTCATCCTTCAGAACCAGAAAGTCTTGCACCAGCCAGACTAGGGCCTACAGGAGCAACAGTCACAGCAGCCACAGCAGAAAACAAAAGACCTGACAAGGCACATAGTGGACCATGAGACTGTCATCCCATGAAACCAGAGCCTTTTGTCCAAGTTTGTTAGAGGATTGGGGAGGAGAGAGCCATAACTGGCAGAAGTGAGAACTGTAACATTGGCCTAGAGCCACAAGGCTCAAGGCTGAGGCACCTGAGAGCATATTTTGGAAGTTGTCCTGAGTATATTCTGCTGCTAACCTGGATTATAATCTTTTGATTTCACCAGTACAGTTCTGTATGGTCTGTGAGCAATAGAATTGAATTTTGGACCCAATAAAGCTGCAAGATTGGTATTGAGATGAGTAGAAAGAGGTATGGAAGCATGATGGAAAATGGTTTTATATTGTTGATGCTGTTGATGAGGACATTTCCCCTTTGTGAAGTTGGTAAAGATCAGCCATCCTTATGTGGCCCTTGGTCTTTTTACAAGTACCTAAGGTGGGCTTCAAACAGAAGCAGAAAAACCAACATAAAGGATATGTTTTGTGTTCAGTCTCTGGAGATAGGAGCTCACGTTCTCTTGGAATGCCAGTGTAGCTTCACACCCACAGGCATCTTGAGTGGAAATGAGTCTTCGTGCTTCTTCAATGGCTGAGACAATGAACATACACAAAATATTACTGCTTATAACCAGTTAAAGCAAGTCACAAAATCTATTATTTAGTATTTATGTTTTCAAGACTTACCTAAAGAACATTTACAAGAGGCAAAAGGATTAAGAGTGAACAGAAAAAAGGAAAATAAGTTTAGAATGTTAATGTCAAGTAAAAAGTACATCAGAGAATATGTTTACATTGCTGAAGCTGAGTGATAGATACCTGAAGGCTCATACACTATCATGATTGTCTGAAATTTCTCAGGCTAAAAGCAATTGTTTTTTTAAAGTAGATAATTGGTGTAGGAGGAAGCTAAGGATACAGAAATAAAATAATCTTCTTGTCATACTGTGCCCTCCCTCATTAAAGATGAAAAACAATGGATATGAACTTTATAAGTATAAGCCAGTATAAATAACAAAAATTTTATTCAAAAAGCAAACGAATTTAATATAAATTTTCACTGGAGAAAAAAGGGAAATGACAATGACTAAGGATGATAGAAGAAAAGATACCTTTGAGCTGTCATTCTGGAAAAGAATACTGAACATACCATGGACTAGCAAAAGAACAAACAGGTTGTTCTGGAGAAAGTGAAGCCAAGTTGCTCCTCAGAGGCAAGGATTTTGAGGCTTCTTCTCACATACATTGGGCATGTTTCCAGGAGAGACCAGTCCTTGAAGAGGGGCGTCATGCTTGGAAGTGTGGAGGGACAGAACAAAAGAAGACAGGATGAGACGGATTGACTCAGTAACTGATAATGCGGGTAAATATGTTGGAGACAATGAGATTCGCTCAAGACAGGCCAGGTATCAAAGCTATTGTACCTAAGTTTGCTCGGAGTCATATTTGACTCAATGGCACATAACAACAACGTGGACATTATTCAGAGGAACAGTTCCCCTATGTGAAGCAAGAAGTCAGACCTGAGTGCTGCTCACACTTTATCTGTTCCTTTTATAGCGCATAAATAGTATTTCTAAAATAAGAATGTCAATGGCCAATAAACATACAAAGAGATGCTTAACCCCAGTGTTAACCAGGAAATGCAAGAAAAATAAGATGTTATTGAGATACTTCTTTATGTTTTCTAGATTTATGAAAACATAATTCAATAGTACCAAACATTGGTAAGGATGTGATTCTTGGGGTTTTAACAGGCAAATTCAATGAGGAAAGTTGATCTCACCAAAGATGGAGACAAGAGAGGGTAGAGCATGTTCCCGGAATAGTGAGCAGCTCACTTTAGCTGGGTAACAGTTATCTGGATTGATAGGACAAATCTGGAGAAATTCTAACTAACATTCTTTATAGATTTTATTATAGAAATGAGAAAACCAATTTTCAATTCTAAGGGGCCCAAATAGCTAAAGCAATCTTTAAAAAGAAGATCCTTGGAGAGTCTCACACTCCCACATTTCAAGCCGTATTATAAATTTATGGTAATCTATCAAGTGTGCTATGGGTATAAAGATAGACATATAGCATAATGCAAAAGAATGGAGACTTCAGAAATAAATGCATTGATATTTGGGGTTTTTTCTGCTTTTTCCTTTTACAAGAGTGGCAAAAACACTCAATGGGAAAAGGATAGTTTCTTAACAAATGGTGCTGAGACAACTGGGTCTCATGTGCAAAGAATGGTGTTGAACCCCTACTTCATCACACATATTAAAATTAATTGGAATAATAACTTGAATATAATCTTTAAGCCATAAAACTCAGAGGAAAACACATAAAGGCAGAGCTTCAGGACCTGTACATGACATTGAATTCTTAGGCACAGCACCAAAATCACAAGTAACAAAGGAAAAAAAACCAGATAAATTAGACTTTAGAAACAAACTTGTGCATTAAGAAAATTAAAAACAAAACCCCAAAAAAGATACCAGCTCACTGCAACTAAGATAGTTATGATTGAAAAACAAGTGTTGTCAAGCTTATGGAGAAACAGAAACCCTTTATATTGCTAGTGGGTGTATAATATGGTACAACATTGTAGAAACTGTTTGGTACCTCTGTTAAAAAGTTAAATCCAGAATGATGATACAGTGTAGAAATTCCACTCGAGGTCGAAGACCAACAGACTTGACAGCAGGGACTTAGATAATCTACACCAATGTTCACAGCAGCACTGCTGACAATGGACAAATAGTGGAAGAAAGTCCAAGGGGTGTTCAAGAGATGAACAGATAACTGAAGGGTGGTACATACATACACTAGACAACAGTCATATGAAGTAATGAGGTCTGAATATATGCTACAACATGGATAAACCTTGAAAACATTGTGTTAGGTGAAAGAAATCAGACACAAAAGGACGGATACTATATGATCTCGTGTATATGAAATATTGAGAATCAGCGAATTCATAGAGATAGAAAGTAGAAGAGTGATAACAATGGGTTGGAGGAAGGGAAAATAGAAAGTCAATGCTTAATAAATGTAGGCTTTTGCTGAAGATGTTGAGAACATTTAGGAACAAGTACTAGTGATGGTGGTACAGCACTGGAAACAGAATCAATGTCACTGACCTGTAAATTTAAAATAGTTAAGCCACAAAAAGTGCTGATTAGATGTTATAATTGATTAATTACATTAATCAATGGCAATTACTAAAACAGAATGTCCAGTAATGATTGTATGAAAAATTAATATATGATTTATAATCCTTCACTGAAATAAAAGATAAATTTAAAATATTCATATCATATATATTGTTTAATGTCATATATCTTTTACAATAAGATAGGGTGCAATCAGATTACATAAGGTAGAATGTCTACAGCTGAGATGTATAATTGTTTTACTCTGTAGACAACTGAAAGCCAGTGGAGAATTCTGACAAGTTAGAATGCTCAGTCTGTCTCAATCACATCTGTGTTTTAGATATAAAGCAGTGAAACCTTACTCCTGGGAGATCTTCCTACCACACAGAATAGGTATAAAAGGGATGACCATTACCTGAGCATGTCTTCCTATCTTCATTCAAGGTGTAGCCATCATAGCAATCACAATGGTAGGACGCTGTCCCATCACTCACACAAATGTGCTGGCAGCCATGAGTGCCCAGAGCACACTTGTTGCTTACTAACCGTATTTGATGTAGGAAAGAATACAGTCATGAGTTAAAATAGAAATGAACTCTTTTGTTCTCAGCAACAAATCTTTCATAGTCCATAACTCACATCCCTCTAATATCACCTTTGATTACACCCACCTCTTTCCCAACTCTTCCAACTGAGTATACCTTCTTATTTGCCCCCTCCCGTTCACAGCACTGAGGCTGCAGTGAGTACTGAGTACATTTGAGAACTCACCTTTACCCTTTCCTACTGTCTATCACCTCTCCACTTATTTCCAGATCATCATCGCCATCACCAAGAACAACTCATTGTTGGAGCCCTTATTGCACTTTCGTCAAGGTCCTGCCTTAAACAGTTTACTAGGTGGAATAGAAAATACTAGCCTGGACCCACACACACAGCAGGGCAGAGGGAGGAGAGTGAAAGAACCTAATAATAAGACAGTGTGTTCTCGGAAATAAAGTACTCCTATCTATCTCTAAGTCCATTTCATGAACAGTTGGTCCAATTTTGAGTGGCAAGCAGAGGAAAGTACTATGTGGAACAAATAAAAGCAGCACTCCTCCTCAATAGACCAAGAAAGGCTTGCTGAAAGAAACAAATGTAGACTACATCATGCTACTTGTTCCCATCTAACTGAATGTCAATCTGTGCGGAGAAATCTTCCATGGTTCCCTATTGCCTATAGAATGCCCGTACTGAAAAGCAAAGCCTTATGTAATCTGGCCCTAAAATACCCTTCCAACCTTAGTACTGATATTCTCCTTTGTCCCTACAATTGAGATTTTCTTTGCAAAATGCCTAAGAACAGAATACCTCTTTTTTCCTTCTCTTTCCAGTTTAGGACCTTCTCTAGAGATAGCAGTGGGACATGCTGCCATCTTTGGCCTCTTATCTGGGTCTACCCCTTTGCTTTACAATCCTTCATACCACCCAGCAAAGGGAAAACAGTCTTTAGAGAAGAGCTGGCCCTTGTTGCATATCCCTTCTTTAAAACAGAATATAAATTGTATATCTCTTTCAACATGTTTAATTTATACAGCAGTAAAAGATACAAGTTCTAGTTTTTCTGCCATTCCATCTTTTTCTACTCTCTCTTTTTTTCCTCACTTTCCTTAAGAGATAGTATGACTGTGTGTTCAGAGCCTTCAGAGGGTTCAATTCTATTCTGCCACTTACTAACCAAGTGGATATAAGCAAGTTACTTAATCTGTCTATGCCTCCGTTTCCTCACAAAACAGCTGTGAGAATGAGTTGAAGTACCATGTCTAAAATGCCTGGAACCATGTATGGCAGTCAGTAAGCATAAAATAATGTCATTAATCAATATTTGGAATGTCATTAATCACTATCTGTCTGCCTTGATTGAAAATATTTCTTTCTTCTTCATGTAATAAATGGCTTCCATATTATTTGTTTAAGTGTAAAAGTCTTTCACTTATCTCCTCAAGTCTTCAGTGAGCCTGACACCAACTGGAATACATGATGCTCTGGTGGCGTAGTCCATAGGAAGTTAGGCTCCTAACCCAAGTGCCATATGCCTCTATAGTCATTCAATCCACCAGTGGTTCCATGGAAGAAAGATGAGCAACCTCCTCCTGTGTGATTTACAGCCTCAGAAACCAAATGGAATGTTAGCTAAGAGCCCCTTGTAACTTTGATGGCAAGGAGTGTTTGAGAAATGTAGCCATCCAAGAGTTTTGGAGCCTGAACAGCTTAGTCCTTCTTCCCATGAACAAGCCTACATTAATACATTCCCCTTGCTCCTCCTGTTCTCCACTTCTCTCTACCTAAACCATCACTGCCTTTCAAGCCCAGTCCCCCTCTCCATGTCCTTTCCCAGACACCCTTTACCTCCCTTTCTCCAACAAGCCCTTAGCTGGGTCACTCTCTTCCCCTGGTAACTTAGTCTCCATTTTCTTGAGATATTTGTACTCTTTCCACTCAGGCTGTAAATTACTTGGAGGCAGAAACATATGTTTCCTTTTATGCCCACAGTGCTATCCTAAAAGCAGAACAAGGGCTTACTGCTCTCATTTATTTAATTTTATTTTTAAAAAAAGAAAATTAGTGATATGCCATTTCCTTTAATCTATCTTTTAAAATCACGTTATGTATTTCGTCAGGAGAGAGGAAATTATACATATATCTGAAACATATTGAATAAGTTGAAATTAATCACCACTTTGAGAGGAGGACTACCTCTTAAAAGGGTTTTTCCGTTACAAATGCTACCCTGTTCTGTCAGTGAGTTTAAATCAAGTTAATGAGCATCAGCAGCACTGCTGTGGGCTCATTAGCCAAGTCCCTCATAATGCTCAGATTCACTAAACACTGATCATCCAGAGACTGTCAAGGAATGAATTACTTCAAATTTACTGGAAGATATGTGTGGGACCAATTCAGTCACTGACAAAGTGCCCTTTACTAAACAGCTCGGCTTTAAGATTAACACTACAGAAAAGTTCCAGGCCAAGTTTTAACTGGAAAAGGATCAGTTCAGCCTATCACACCAAATAGTTACTATCCAACCGATTTCCTTCGAAGTTTCCTATTTGCTTTAAAACTCCCTGGTGTAGGGAGCTATAAAATTTTCCTGGACAAGGATTCTACATTCAGTTAGCTTTTCTTATACTGCCCCCTATTCCCACCCCATTTCCAGTAATTTTACGGAGTGATCTATGTTTACAAAATCTAGTTGGTTCCTTGCTCTCTGGGCAATGTATAGCTTACCTAAATGCATGGTAGAATACTTGAACACTGAGTCTTCAAATTACCTTTAAGAACCACGTCTAGAAGATTGAAAATTGATTTCACTGTAGTGGTAGTCTAATCTGAAAGAATTAATTGAACAGACCTTACCTGAGCACGTCTTATTATCTTCATTCAGGATGTAGCCCTCAAAGCATTTACAGTGATAAGACCCAGCTCTGTCTCTCACACAAATGTGCTGACACGCATGTCGACCAAAAGCACATTTATCTTCAACTGTCAAAAGTTCCCGGGCAAAGAAAAAGTAGAGAAGTGTTTTATTCCCCATTTATAGAAATTTCTTCACTTGCTACTACACTTGAAACTATTCAAATCTTTTGATGCCGTTTGCTCTCACTAAAGATTAGTAAAAGGAACTCTGGTGGTCTATCTAATAGCAAGATGCTTCAATCCCAAAGGCACGTGGTTTGAGTTCACCAGCTACAGGATGATGGGCAATTTCCTCCAGTGCAGTTAACTGCCTCTAAAAACCGACTGGAGAGTCAGTTATGGGTCAGTTCCAACTTGAAGACACACAACAAAGGTTTCCTTAGGGAGCTCTCTTGGCAAGTTGTGCTGCTAACCCGAAAGCTGAGAAGCCCCAGCAGTCTGAACTCACTAACTAAACTGAAGGAGCAGGATAACTAGTCTCTTCAGATTGCAATTTGCAGCCTTGGAAACCTAAGTTGGAAAACTATGTTGGAAGCTCCACGGTGGTTTGTGTGAGTTGAGTTTTTCTTTGAAAGGTCAGCAAGAGCTCTCTGGGAAGCATAAACAATTATGCTCAGGTAAGGTCTGTTCAATTAATTCTTTCACTTGACTTCCAGCTGAAAGAACAGCAATTCACACTGACTTCTGAAAACAGACCTATCAAGATGCTTCTAAAAGGTCAGATGCTTGACAATAGTATGGCCCCGTTCTATGAAAATCTGGTACACACATGGGGTCACCATAAGTCAGAATCAACTAGATTATGAAAACTCACCACAGAAGTTAGCTAAATGAAGCAAAATTCTATATAGAGATCATTCTGGTGATTTCTCCTTGTTATTTTGAAGTTTTTATGATATACCTATCCCATAAGTACATTCAGAAAATTCTTTTTAATTTTGTTGTATTTATCCCAAACCAGAATAGTATCAACAGTTATGTGACTAATGACACTAGGTTCAGAAAATTGGTTTCACTGTAGGAAAACCTGAAAAAAATTATTGAGCAGAACTTACCTAAACAGAGTTTGAAGAAATTGTAACACAGCCTTTCCTATTGTAACTGTCCAATGGAGACCAATTGACTTGGAACAGCAACAGACCTAAGTAATTTTGCTGCCAACCTAAAGTCAGTGGGTTCAAATCTACCAGGTGCTCTGTGGGAAATGTGATTTATAGCTCCTCAAAGCCTGCTGTAGAGTCAGCTATGAGTTGGCTCCAACTTGACAGCAATGAGAAAGAAAGCTTCATGGTTAAGACATTTTCCTATCAGATTTTGTTTCCAAATTTTCATTTTAAAATTATTTCAGATATGGAGCTCTGGTGGCCTAATGGTAAGGAGTTGTGTTGCCAACCCAAAAACACTCAGCTTGAATTCACTGGCTGTTCCACAAGAGAAAGATAGCAATTTCCTCTCATGGGATTTACTGCTTCTAAAAACCCACGAGAGGGTCAGCTATAAGTCAGCTCCAGCTTGACAACAAATAACAACAAATATGAAAAAGAATGACAAATAATACAATAACTTCCTAGTTTCTCCAAAAGTTCCCAAATCTTACCCAAACTAAATATAAAAGATCAGAATTAGAAGATAACATTGATAAGATGTGATTCAGTAGTTTATACACCTTATTCAAATTTTGCCAATCTGTTGTCCATTTTCGGGCCCATGACCCAATTTAAAATCAAATATTGCATTAAGTTGTCATGTTTCCTCAGTCTCCCTCAAATTAAGAAAGAGATTTCCCTCATTTTTCTTCATCTTTTGTAATTTTGACACATTTGAAAAGAACTGGAAAAGTCTGTTTCTTTCAATTTGAATCTGTCTGCGTTTTTCCATTTTCAATCCATGTTGCTTTCTTTCCTTTATTTTTCCTTTGTCCATCACATCATTTAACTTGGTCCATCAAAAAGGATGAAAGTCACACAAGTGTTGAGAACTTTCATTCATAGGGCCGTTATGAGTTGCCTACAACTTGACGGCACTTAACAACAACATTATGTTAGTAGGACCATGCTGTCTCTATATCCCAGTATTGGTGATGTTAACTTTGATGGTTTCATCAAGGTGGGTTGGGCCTGCCAGATTCTCCACCACAAAATACATTACTCTTTTTCCAATTTGTGAGTGATAAATATCTTGTGGGATTTTATTTGGTTTTAACTTACTAAATTATCCCTAGAATTTGGAAAGGACGACTGGGGTCAGTACAGAGAAGAAGATGAACAGTACACGGATATATGCATAATACTTTTTAAAAATCAGACTTAGTAGCAAAGAGATGGAAGGAACTCAGGTGCCATCAACAAATGAATGGATAGAAAAACTGTGGTACATTCACACAGTTGACTAGTATGGGACATTGAAAATCAATGAACTCATAAAATATTACAAAACAGGGTAAGCCTGGAGGACATTATGCTGAGTGAAATATCTCAGTCAAAAAAGGACAAGTACTGCATAACACTGTTGTTATATAATAAGAATGACCTTGCAGTTGAGGGGAGAATAGGAAAAGAGTGGATAGATAATGAACACTGCATTGGAACAGATGAGGGAAAGAACTGTTCAAAAGGAACAGATAATTAGGTGTTACATGTATAACAACAATCTGGAACAAGAAATGCATTACAAGTGCACTGGGAGAGAGAAGAAGAAAAATGTGCAATCATGAAAGAATAAATATAACCTTTTTAAAAAAAAATCCTACTTAAAAATGGGAAAATGGTAAGGCTGATGAGAGACTAAAACAAATCAAATTTGCAGTCAGTATAACCTACCAGTACCCACTGAATAGGCAGGTAGATACATACAGAAAGCAATAGTTCAATAGTTAAAGATTCTCCCTCACTTACCAGAACAAGTTTTCTGGTCTTCATTCAAGATATAACCTTCGTAGCATTCACAATGGTAAGAGCCAGTTCTGTCATTCACACAGATGTGCTCACATCCATGAGTGTTAAGAGCACACTTGTCAATAGCTGTCAGAAGGTGATCAGGATAAATGTGAGCACATGGGGGGAAAAACAGTAAGCAACTATTGTCCTTAGCACGTACATACTCACTCACGTATGTACAAGCACTGCTAATGGCACCCAACCTCCAGGGTTTGACTCCTGACACCAGCAGACCCAGGGACATGGGCAACACTTTCTCTCTCTTTGCATCACAATTTCATTAATCTTTAAAACAAGTGGATTAGAGGAAATGATTTCTAAATTTTCTTCCTATCAAGATCCTTTTTCTAGAATTTAGAAAAACAGGCCTAAATCACATTGACGCTTTGTGAATCAAGTGTCAGATACTAAATGAGAGAAGATCTTTCTAAATTTCCTTCTATTTCTAGATCCTATGAACATTGATGCTAAGTTAGAGAGAGCAAAGACTGTATTTCATTAAATTTTTTTTTAAATTTAAAAACTTTTTGTTAAATCCCAAATTGTCAAAGGATCAAGGTTTGTTGCATCCTTCTCTACCAATCCTTTTCCTAAGCCGGCCTGTCCTCAGCACAGCCTCAGGCCCAGGAGACACCACTAACGACAACCTTTCAGTTTCAATAGTGTACATTTTTAAATTGTAAGATTTTTACTGTATATTGATGTATAGTGTGATTCAAGAAATTGCTTGTAATTTAAAAATTATTTGTTATTAAAAAATAAATAGTTATATATTTATAAAAAAAGAAAAAGAATAAGTAATGTAACAAATGGAGTTATGTATAATCTCAGTTTTCTCTCTTGGCAACTTTGACATAAAAATTATTGACGAACAACAGTAAAATCAGTCAAAAGAAGTTAAGTGAAAAGGGGTTTGAGACATAAGCTCAGTCCAAAATCTAGAGACTATCCCCCAAACCCCCTGACATTATTGATCCTGCTGTTAAGTTGGTTCCTAGTCAAGGCATCCAATGGATGGTGGGTTCACTTTGCTGAACTTCCAGCTAACAGGCCAGCATTTGACCTCCTATACCAACTGTTGTTGCTGGATACCATCAAGTCAACTGTGACTCATCGCAATCCTATGAACAAAGGGTCTGAACCTTGTTCTGTACTCTGGAGCCACGGCTCACCTGAACACGTTCTTCTATCAGCATTCAGGGTGTATCCCTGGCTGCACGCACAGTGGTGCTTGCCTTCCCCGTCACTGACACACACGTGCTGGCACTGGTGCGTGCCGAGCATGCAGGCGTCCAGGGCTGTGCGGAGGAAAATTAAAGCCGACAATATTAAAAGAGAAGAAATATTCCTGATGAAAACAAAAAGACATTTTCTCCAAATTTATTCCCAAATTTATCTTTCCTTTAAAAGAATATGTTCTAGAGTGATGTTTAGTTGATTTCACTCTGTTGTTTGGTACAGAGTCAACTCTGACTCATAGCAACCCTATGGACAATGGATCTGAAAATTATTGTATCCTATGCAACCAGGACTCCTTAGAAATCTCCCAAATGAGTTCTAGGCACCTGGCATCCCTAAACAAAGCTCACCTGAACACGTTCTTCTATCAGCATTCAGGATGTATCCCTGGCTGCACGCACAGTGGTGCTTGCCTTCCCCGTCACTGACACACACGTGCTGGCACTGGTGCGTGCCGAGCATGCAGGCGTCCAGGGCTGTGCAGAGGAAATTTAGAGCCAAAAATATTAAAACAGAAGAAATGAATATTTCTGATAAAGAAAAAGAGACATTTTCTTTAAGTATCTTTCCAATCTTAAAAAAAATTTTTTTAGAGTGATATTTAGTTGATTCTATTATTGTTGTTGTTTGTGTGCTCTCCTCATTGTCTCTGGTATGCATAAGCCTATAATTGTTCTGTCTTTGTTATTGTTGTTGCGTGCCATCAAGCTGGAACTGACTCATAGCTAGCCCTTCAGTGGGTTTTAAGAGGCAATAATTTGCACATAGGGAGATAGCCCATCCTTCTCCTGCAAATCAAATGGTGATTTGAACTCTGTGCCTTTGTGATTACAGCACAGCTTCTTATCACTAGGCCACCAGAGCTCCCTTTCTTTGTGTAGTTAGGTGCCATTGAGTCAAGTACAACTTATAGTGACCCAGAGAACAACTGGCCTATTCTGTGCCATCTTCGTCATTTCTGACATACTTGAGCTGTCACTGTGCCAGTCCATCTCATTGAGGGTCTCATTCTCCTTTGCTGAAACTCCTTCCAAGGAATAGCCTCTTCTAGCAACATGCCAAACATAAGTGAGACAAAGCTTCACCATCCTTGTCTTCAAGGAGCATTCTGGCTTGGCCTTTTCAAAAAAATAATCTGTTTGCTCTTTTTTGCAGTCCATAAGATATTCAGTACCCTTCTCCAATGCCACCACTTAAAGGCATCAATTTTTCTGTCATCCTTATTCATTGTCCAGTTATCAGATGCATATCAAGTGAGAGAAAAGCCCATGACTGAATCAGGTACAACTTAGACTTCAAACTGACATTACTGATGCAGAGTAAACTGTAGAGATCCCTGACAGCAGACTTTCCCATATAACATAATATGTGAATAAAACAGGAATCAGATTTGACTACATCTGTAGAAAGAATCAGTGGAGAAACTCAGTATTAGCAGTCAAAACCAGGCAAAGTGCTGATTGCAAAACAGATCATCAATTACTCACATGCAAATTCAAATTGAAGCTGGATAAAATTAAAACAAGCCCATAAGAACAAAATACAATCTTGAGTCTATCCTACCTGAATTTAAAAATCAATTCATCTCTGGAATAGGTTTGAGGCATTGGACACTAATAATCAAAACCCAGGTAAGTTCTGGGATGAAATCAAAGATATCATCCATGCAGAGAGAAAAAGGTAGTTACAAAGACAGAAGGGGGGAAAGACCAAAACTGATGTCAGACGAGACCCTGAAAATTGCACAAGAGCATCGAGAAGCCAAAACAAAGAGACAAAATGCTGAAATAAAAGAGATGAACACATATTTCAAAGGGCAGCTCGAGACGACAAAGCGAAGAATTACAATGGAATGTGCAAAGAACTAAAACTGGAGAATATAAAAGTAAGAAGTTGCTTGGCATTTCCAAAATTGAAAACACTAAAAAACAACTTTAAGCCTTTAGTGACAATACTGAGAAATGCTCTGGGAAAAATCTTCAATGAGTTTTCTTTTTTATGAAGCATCAAAAGAAAATGGAAGAGAGAAACAAGAGTCACTCTGCTAAAAAGAACTGAGTGACATTAAAGAAATTAAGGAAGTACCATATGAACAAGAGCCAATGGTAATGAAGAAAGAAATTCAAGCTGCACTGAAGTCACTGAAGTCAATTTTTCTTTAAAGAAAATAAAAATACAAAAAAGATGTCTTTACACATGGACCTCAACCTATTTTTATTGTTGTGTGCCGTCGAGTTAGAACCAGTCCATACCTGACCTTTCAGTGGGTTTTCAGAGGCAGTTAATCACATGGGAGATTACCCCCATCCTATCTTTAGTGCACTATAAAAGTTGGCTACTAAAAAATTTTTTTTAAAGTTGGCTATTAATCTTGTCCCTCTGGCTTATTAGAAATAGTATTCAAACGGAAAGTGTTATTAACTTAAAATTACAGAACTTGTAGATTTTCTTAAAAGAGAAAGGGAATTTTACATTTGGAGCTAAGGTCAAAACCTTCTGTGGGTCAGACAACTTAATGTTTTCTTCAGCTTACCTACCATTCCTTGAAAAACCCTTCCATTTCCAAACACAGAAGGTTAAAATAATAACATAATTCTTGAAGTTCTGTGATGAAGTTGTCTCACTGCATCAAGAATCTGGACTCCGTCTAAGAAGAATTCACACACACACACACACACACACACACACACACACACAGGCATTCCTGTGGGTCCAGACACTGCTCAAACTTGAGAAGTGATAAATATTTCAATAAAAAAAAATAGTGGAGGACAATGAGGAGAACTGCCTGACAGATATGCAAGACAGGTTCTTGAATCCAAATAAACACATATGCAAGCACTGAGTCTCTGATGTTTTCAAGGAAAGTGGATTCATAGGCCCAACGCAAGCAAGTGGAAACAAAAGGAAAACCAAATTAGTGAGATTGTATTAACTAAACTGTCTCTCCTTCTTTTTGCTTCTAGATGCATTTCTATTTCACTGGTTTTGTTGTTTGTTTGTTTTTGTAGTGGGTTGTTTTCAAAATGACTCAATTGATGTAGTCATTTCTAAGAAACCAAGGTGGATGCTGGGACTTCTGCGGCAGGTAACTCAGTCCCCATTGCTTTTGGCCACATTACAAGGCTAATATTTTCCCAAGAAAGGCTTTTTCATGGAATGATCTTTCCAACCTGTTGACTACTACAAGCTGCCCCTCGGTCTCTTTTCCATAGAGAAAATATTTTTCCCTACAGTACAAGCAGATCTTTGGTTCCAGAAGGAAAAGAATGACACACACCACTTGTTACTTGATGGCCTTCAGGCCCAACCCCAGGTGCTAACTTGGAGAGTCAGTTTTCCACAGAACAGCAACTAAGAAAAGCTGTCACCCACAAGGCAGGGGTTTTTTTCCTGGGAGAAAGAAAGCCATTTTCTTCTTGGAAAACCAATGAATTCCAAATAGATGCCACCAAAGTCAAAGCAGCCTTGTGAAGGTCCAGTGTGCTGGGACAGGAAAGACAAGAGGGAGCCAGCCAGGGCTGGCGGAGATGAGACCAGGCTTCTCCCTGGCCAAGACATCGTGCTCCATTTCCTGACAAACTGGTGATTGCTGGGGTAGATATAAAGTCTCTTTGAAATTGTCAGTTCTGATTACTGGTTCACTTGTTGGAATCACCTCTCTCCTTTAGACTTGATGACAAGCATAGACTACCTCCATCTTTGCAACATCGATGATCAAGAAAGGCACACTGAATTTTTAAAATGTGCAATAAACTACACATTCTTTTTAAAAAGCATCTGTGTTAAAATTCACCTGAATTACTGCTTTCCAGCCTTTTGGCAAAATACAAGTGTAAAATTCATGTAAATTAGAAATTTGTCTTCACCTGCCTGGATAATTCCACAGAGAGTTCCAAATGATATAAAATGAAGTATGAATATCAAATATTTATTGTATTGGTGTGTGGCTAAAAAGAAACCTCAGCTTTAGACAAACTGCTATCAATAAATTTTCTAAAAAGCACAATAAAAATGCTAAAAGTTAGTTAAACTTATATTACATTAACATGAACATATTCACAATCCATCCAAAAGGAAGAGCAGGAGGTTAACAATAAATTTTTCCCTCCAAATATCTTTTTCTTGTTATCTGTCAAGTAAGCTAACACATGAACCTCTCTGGTCCTTAATCTTCTTCCTTTACAGAGGATAGTGAGAGAGAGCAGAGCCTTAAAACTAGAAGATGCATTAATATATACACACAAGGACCATCACAGTGCAATATGAGTCAGACGACCTGTCATGAACAGTTACCACTCCTTGTCTTCTGCAGAAAAACCAGCAAAGTCCTGTTTAAACTAGAAATGGCAGAGCTGGGGCGGGAATCTGTAAAAAAAAACATAGTTGTGGGCAGAGGGGGAAAGAGGTGTCTTGAGTTGTTTGGGGTTTATTTTTTATTCTAACCTTATTCAGGGAACAGCGGGAGCATTTATCCTGGATATTTCCAGACCTTCGCATCTCTAATGCAAACATGAAGATTTTATGAGCAAACCAAGTTATATATAATGCAGTTTTATGTTCCTAAGTCAACAAAGTACATTTAAGTTGGTAAGAACACAAACACATACAAAAAGCATTGCTTGTATTTTGGGGTTTTCCATAAAATTTCCACCAAAGAAGTAGAATAAATCTTTTTGTGTGTGTGGGTACACAATGTCTGAATACAGCATCCTTTCTTGTTTGTAGCACAGACTTACCACAAAAAGTTTCCTGGAACCTAGATGAAAGTTTCTCAATGACTCCATAGGTCTCCACGTAGAAAACATGATCTTCTAGGGGTTCGCTAGCCATCATCTTAAGGGACTCCATGTCTGCCCGGTCCACTCCCACAGCATAGAGCTCAATACCGGATGCCCGAGCCCGAGCTGCCACCTCATTCACTTGGTCCTGGGGCCTCCCATCTGTCACAATGATGGCCACTTTTGGGATGTTGATAGTGGACCCCCGAGCGCCTGCCTCCACTGTGAAGGCTTCATCCATTGCTGTCTGGATGGCCAGGCCTGACATGGTGCCTGTTGATAAGGGTGTGATTCGAGCCACAGCCTGTTTCAAGGAATGTTTATCTGAGTGTGCCCGGAGATTGAACTCAATCTTCACCGTGCTGGCATAGTTCACCACTGCCACCCTTGTGTCCATCTCCCCAATGTCCAGATTGTCAATTATTTGAGAGACAAAGGTTTTCACTTTGGTGAACTCCAGAGGCCGGACACTTCGAGAGCTATCAATGATAAACACCAGGTCCAAGGGTCTGCTCTTGCAAACACCTGCAAAACAGAATGGGGAGCAGAAAAGACTATGCAGTACAGCAATGAATGAATGGAAATCCAAAATCTCTGTAAATGTTCATTAAAATTATTAAAATTTAAAAAAAATACAAAAAAAAAAAGACTACGCTGTAAGCAGGCCACTCAAGAAATGTAACAATCCTCTAACACCATTCTCTCTGTGAGTGTTGGAAGTACAGAAGACTTCAGAATTCCCTAGCACGAATTAAAAATGTTGTTGTTCTGTACTGTAGAGTCAGAAATGGCACAAAACTGATCCTCCACAAGGTTTTCAGAGGCTGTTAAGAGCCTTGGAGGAGATTGTCCATCTTTCTCCTGTTAGAGCAGCTGGTATATTTGAACTGGACACCTTTGTGTTGCCAGGAAAACTCTTTACTACTAGGCCACCAGAGCTCCCTGTACAATTAGGAGATCAGGAAAAAATATCAAGGCCAAGGATTCAATATAGAGATCCCTCTAATACTAAGTTTACTCTCAAGGTTCTTCTTGATTTCTATGAATGAATAGATTTCAGATCTTTCCTGAACACATTGGCTGTTTAAGACAATGTGAGAAAGTGTCCCTGCATATCATAAAAGAGCCTGGATACACAGGGCCAACCTTGCTGCAGACCGCTCTGTCAGATCTTGTCAGGCCTTAAGAGACAAAGGTTTGAACTTTGGTGAACTTCAGGGGATGAACACTACGAGAGCTATCAATAATAAACACCAGGTCTAAAGGCCTGCCCGTTCACCCCTACCCCATCAAGCAATGCCAGAGTTTGAGGTGAGTCACTCTGATGGTTTTCTGGTAGCTTCTTTCTTTGACTCCACTTCCAAGAGGTGAAAACTGTTCCAGAAGAGCCCTACATTCTTTCTCCATCTGGCTAGTCATTCCTGTTTCCGGTATGAAAAACAGAGATTGCAGCATATTGTTTTTATCCATTCTTTCCTGATCCTGTTTCGTCAACCCTGTTCTGCTCATCCATCTCCTAGTCAACCAGTATCAAATCCTGAAGTTATAATTGAGTCAGAGAGAATACAGTTACCGAACTTTTTCAAGTCATCCTCCCTTTTATCCCAAAGCACATGCACACACAAACACAAAGACATACTCAGTCCTAAATACAAATGAGCCACTTAGGAAATGAAGTAGCAGTCAGGGAACAAGCCTAATAGAGGGCTGGCAACTGGTGCTGCTCTAAAAAAAGAATTTACTCGGTGACTAGTGTAAATAAAATATGGATTGAAAAAAAAAAATTCTAGACTAAGAAATCTATTTCAGAGGGGAAACGCCATATTGTGGAATAGGGATTATATCTTTCTTTTATAAGTACCACATCTTCCCCTTAGGATTATCCTACTGCCTGTTGTTGTTGTTAAGTGCTGTTGAGTCATAGGTCTCCACGTAGAAAACATGATCTTCTAGGGGTTCGCTAGCCATCATCTTAAGGAACTCCATGTCTGCCTGGTCCACTCCTACAGCATAGAGCTCAATACCGGATGCCCGAGCCCGAGCTGCCACCTCATTCACTTGGTCCTGGGGCCTCCCATCTGTCACAATGATGGCCACTTTTGGGATGTTGATAGTGGACCCCCGAGCGCCTGCCTCCACTGTGAAGGCTTCATCCATTGCTGTCTGGATGGCCAGGCCTGACATGGTGCCTGTTGATAAGGGTGTGATTCGAGCCACAGCCTGTTTCAAGGAATGTTTATCTGAGTGTGCCCGGAGATTGAACTCAATCTTCACCGTGCTGGCATAGTTCACCACTGCCACCCTTGTGTCCATCTCCCCAATGTCCAGATTGTCAATTATTTGAGAGACAAAGGTTTTCACTTTGGTGAACTCCAGAGGCCGGACACTTCGAGAGCTATCAATGATAAACACCAGGTCCAAGGGTCTGCTCTTGCAAACACCTGCAAAACAGAATGGGGAGCAGAAAAGACTATGCAGTACAGCAATGAAT
>NW_006399759.1:18487401-18502302 GCF_000299155.1 Elephantulus edwardii | reverse complement strand
AAAAAATAACATTATCTCACACCTAGTGCATATCCAATTTGTTGACTTTATGTCACCAGGCCAATATATGTTGAATGTCATGTATTTAGTTAAGTCAAAAGAATTAAAAATACTTTTAAACCACTACAAAATTTAACTTCAGCCCCTGGATCAGGAAACAAGGAAGAAGGGCTATGCTTAAATCTTTCCTGGATTTAGGTATTTTTGCAGAATTGGAGTAAATGGAAAAAATCTATGATGATATGATCCTTCTAATTGACAATTCTTTCCCACGTATCTAAATAGTGTCCTTGTAAATATCTTGATGACAGTCTTGAAACTAAACATACATTATTTCTTCCTTCTCCACTTGGTTCTTCATACTGAATTATCAAAGCACAGCAGTGAATGACTTACAAGGATTTTTATATACATATATATGTGTGTGTGCATTTGTGAGTGTGTGTGTGTATGTGTAGATACATATATATGTGTGTACATATACATACACACATATTTGGAAGCAGGAGTGGCATCCACCTCCTAAACAATATGCCTCTGGAAACTCTATGAACTTAGAGAAATTACAATAGTTATAGAACAGGGTTCAGGTCTTTTGTTCATAGGGTCACTATGAGTCTTGCTCAACTCGACGGCAATCAACAATAACACATATACCCATATGTAGATATCATATATAATTACCCCAGGTAGAGAGTATTATGAAGAATCTGACTCTACAGAGGTTTTGCTTTCTGGTTCTGGTGAGACTCTGGGGTATTGTTTACTGGCCATTGACTATGAGTTGACTGTATTCGACCTCCTATTTAAAAAGGCATTTATTTGCCTGTAAGGGTCTGGGATCCAGGTGGGATAATGCGATAATGGTGGACAGTGTTTGGTGGAGCTCCCTGATTAAAATAAGCTTGGAAGCAGGAGTGGCATCCACTTCTGAAATAGCTCGCCTCCGGAAACCCTATGCACCTGGAGAAATTATGAAAGTTATACAAGTGTTCAGGTCTTTTGTTCATAGGGTAGCTATAAATAGTCTACGACTCGATGGCACTTAACAACAATAATATAAAGAGGGTGCTTTGGTGGCCTAGTGGCAAGAAGCTGCACTTTAATCCCAAAGGCATGAGGTTCGAGGGCACCAGAGGCTCTGCAAGAGAACAATGGAAAATCTCCCATGTGATTAACTGCCTCTGAAAATCAGCCAAAATCTCACAGTGGTTTGGTTCCAACTCAACAGTACACAACAACAATACAAGGAGTTATGGTGGCCTATGGGGTAGGAAACCTCCAGCTGTTCCACAGGAGAAGAGTGAGCAATCTCATCCAATGAAATTTATAGCTTCTGAAAACCTGCTGGAGGATAAGCAAAAGGCAGTTCCAAATCAACAGTAATGAATGAGTTAGTGAACGTGTCCATACATTAATCTCTGGAATTTATGTATATACTTCTTTACATCGCAAAAGAAACTTTGTAGGTGTCATTAAAACCTTTGAGATGGGGAGACTATTCTGGATTATTTGAATGAGTCTAGGTAATTGAACAATCCTTAAACGTGGAAGAGGGGGCCCAAAGAGGAGGTCTAAGTGATAAGATGTGAGAAGGACTCAAATACATTTACCAAATTTGAAGGAGGAAGAAGTCCAAGAGCCTAGGAATGTAGACAGCCCGCCACAAAGAATCATATTCTTTCTTACAGCCTCCAGGAAGGATCATGGCCCATGGACACCTTGATTTCAGCCACTGTCACAAATATTCCATTTTAAACCACTACATGTGTTGCAATTTGTTACAACAGCAACAGAATACTAGTACTGAAGTTTGGCCAGGGTTGTAGTTAAATCTGTGAGCATCTGGATACAGATCATAGTGGCAGTCATTATTTACAAACAAAAAACCCCAACCTTACTCTCATTTACTGAAAACGAAACAAAAAACCCCACAACTAACAAATCTAGTTTGCCTCTACTCTCTGAGGCTGTAAATCTTAACAGGAGCACAGTCTTCTCTTTCTCCCATGAAAAGTCTGGAGAATTCAAATCTCTGACCTTTTGGTTACCAGTTCAATACGAAATGGACTGTTCCACCAGAGTCCTGAATTCTCAAGAAAAACAATGTGAGAATCTGAATTTCCTAAAAATGTTGTTATACTGGGTTGCCAATCCCTGTTATTCCTGCTAGTAATAAAAGCCCCAAGTAAAGCTTAGCGGTTCTTGGTAGCTAAAAAGAGATAACTGTGAAAAAGCTGGAAAGGTGCTTTGTCAAAGAACTCTCTTTAAAGTTTGGACACCAGGGGAAGAGGAACCAGTGTCGTTTAGGGAAGAACAAGGCCACCCTATCCACACAAAATCCCCCCTCTTCTTTCTCTCAGTCCTTTCTCCCTTGGACTAGTGGCAATGTGAATGTCTAGAACAAAGACTTCTCCTATTTTTGGCCTGCAGCAATTAACTGATATAACCCCTTGTGAGCCTAAGCATTTCCTGCCTCAATGACAACGCTGTTGTCATTTCAAATCCAGCCCACCGGGGCTAGTGTGAAAAGAGGTCCTTTCTCATTCTCCAGAAAGGGGCAGGAAAAGATAAAAAATGCAAATCAGCTGAAAACATGAAACATCTCCGACACAATGAGACTGGAAATCCAGAAGATTATTTGATGCAGAGTCTCTTTAGCAAGTTTTAAACTAGATGTCTGCTAAAAAAAAAACAAAAAAATAGACAAGTAAAACTTATTAGGAGCTTGGTAACTTGCAACAGTAAAACAGGCCTCAGCTGGGATTTCAGAGCTCTGAGTTTTACTCTGGGCTCTGACACTGATTCTTTGGGTCCTTATTTGTGGAACCCTGGTGACAGCTGGAATCCACCAGCCACTTCTTGGAAAAAATCAGAGGTAGTCTCTCTTCCAGTAAAGATTTACAGCCTAGAAACCCAACAATCTCCATGAGGGAGCAGAGGGCAGTGGTTTGGGTTTGGTTTAGTTCATAAACCTCCTTTCCCCCACCATGTGTAGTAAATGATGGGTCAGATGACCTTCCAGCTCTGCTGTCAGGAGACAACTGCTGAGCTAAAGTTGAAAGATAATTAATTGTTTGTCAAAGACAGAAAGTTGTGAATCTTTGAGGATCTAATATAGTCGAGAATCTAATATAGTCCTGGTTAGACGTGTCCAAACGACCCAAACAGAACATCTTGCAGGAGCAACAGAAGAGGGGTGGTAGCAAGACAGGCCCTTGGGCATTCAAGGCTCCTCAAATATCCTTCCTTGCCTCACACACGTCACCACCACCATCTCTAATTCACCTTCTAATTTGATTCACCTTCTAATTTGAATTCCGGCCCAGATGTGAGTGGAGGACCACTAGGTCCCCAATGGGGAAGGGAGGAAGGATCACGCATTGATCTGGGGCAATATAATTGGGGAGATTTGGGGGAGAAAAAACAAACAAAACACAAAACAAGCAGAATCTGAGGAAAGATTTGTTCTGTTGAAACAAGGGGTCCGGGGCTGGGACAGAGAGCTGGAGATGGGTCACTGTTCTCATAGCTGTCTGTTCTTTTGGTGCAAATCACAGAAAGAAGCTGCTGGAGTTTGAGGCTGTGAAAATCCTAATCCTAGCAATTCTATCTTGAGACTTGGATCACCACCACCGTTTTCCTCTGGCGCTCAGTTTTCCCCACAAGATTCACTGCAGAGGGGAATCTTTCTCCACCCCCAAGTTCGGGTTCACCCAGCAGGGTGCCCAATCCTTCTTTAGTGGATGATCAAGGCCCGCCCCCCCCCCTTGTTCATTGACCAAATCTTTTAGCTCATCCCTCCCTCAAGCCTGACCCTCTTGTTCAGTGTCATCCCCCCCAGCTCAGCTGTACCTGCGCCCTGGGCTCCTCCAGGCTCCCTGGCTCCGGAATGGGGCTCGCTGGTGGCAGAGGGGCGGCGCCCAGGGCTCCCCGCGGGACCGCGGGACCCCAGTTTGCGGAGCTCCTGGACAGTGTGGGCAGCGCGGCGAGCCAGGGACCGCGGGGCCACGGGGGGCGGCAGCAGCAGCAGCGGCAGGAGCAACAGGAGGAGTCCTGGGAGGCAGCGAACCGGGGTCAGGCGTGGCATGGTGGGCTCAGCACTCCTGCCTGTGTGTCTGTCCGTCTGGTCGCCGTTCAGTCTGGGGAGGACCTGCGAGAGGAGCACAAATGGCCCATTTAAAGGTCCCGCGGCCCTGGGCCCCGCCCCGGCCCGCCCCTCTGAGGACAGGGAGGACCGAGTGGGGCAAGGGTGGCCATCGCCAAGCCGACCACGGGGCACCCCGCCCAGGGCCAACAAGGAGCCTTGTCCGCGCATTCCAGTGGCAGAAACGGAATGTCTGGGACACGCGGGCCAGCGGCGAGGTGGCTCGGGCCCAGGCCCGCTTGGTCACCGTCCCGCCCCCTGCCCTGCACCTCATCTGGGTGGGCTAGGCTGGGAAACTACTGATCTGGCCGGCCTCTGCATCCTTCAGGACTTCTGCCCTAGTCTGTTTGCATGGAGGGCAGGTCCTATCCAAAGTTGCAACCTGCGTGACCCCAGGGATCCCCTCTTCCACCAAGAGGGTTTGGTCCCCAGGTGCCTCTGGCCTGGTCCACCGTGGAGAACTCTGCCGCCCGCTGATCCTGCTCCAGGTCAGCCAACCAGGCTCAGAGCAAGACTGAAATGCTTGCTACCCCTCACACTGCATTCCTTTCTCCAGCCACAAAACCAAAGTTTTGCTGTGGGCTTTCAACTAAAAAAAAAAAAAAATTAAAATAATAAAATAAAAATAAAAGTGTCTTACAGAATCTAGCAGTATGAATAGAAACACTTTTCCCCAGCTTCAAACATCAATAAACATTTGAACTTATATTGCCAGGAATAGAAAGTCAAACATACATACCCCAGAGAGACCCCTGGAAGGACAGCCTGTACCCACAAAATTCACGAGGCTCTCCCTAGATCCTATTTCCTCTCTGGAAGAGTGAACATGGCAGTACAGGAAGGGGCACCCGCTCGGAGGACGCTGGAGGGATTCACAGCCTGTGGAAGGAGAAGTAGGCAGGAAGGGTAGAGCAGAATTGCTGTGGCTGCCTGAGGACTCACCGTGCATTTAGGAAACAGACACTGGCTTTGCTCAAGAAAACAGGTGACATTTAAGTGGCTCTGAAAATTTAACACTGAAGGTGAGTCCAAACAGATTCTATTCGCTTTGTTACCTGCTACAATCAAGCTAAGAGAATAGCCTCCATCATGTTTCTACTTAAACCTTCTAGTAAAATCCAAACTTCTTTGCATGACCTAGAAAGCTCAACTGGCTCCAACTCAGTCTTACCTGCTTCTGTGTCTGCAGCTGCAACTGTGTCTCCCCTCTCCGTGTTCCACCCACACTAGCCTTCTCCTGACCTGGAGAATAATGTCTAGCTTGTTCTCACCTTCTGGTCTTTGCAGCTACTTTTCCTTCTGCTTGAAAGGTCTTCCCCGCATCACCACCTCAGGAGCTCTGCTGGTGAAGGCTGTCGGCAATGGTGCTGGTAACCTAAAAGCTATTGGTTTAAACCCATCAGTAGCTCCTTGGAATAAAGACTTCCAGTGAGACACACAGCCTCTGAAAACCACTGGAGGGTCAGCTTTGAGTGGCTTCCTACTGGATGGCAATGAATTGATTTTATGCAGATAACATAACCCTACTTCCTGAAACTGAGGAGAAACTGAAGCTCTGGCTGTGGAATATCAAGGAATACAGGTTTCAATATTAATTGAAGCTCAACATCAAGAAAACAAAGATTCTCACCACTGTGCCGATTGGTAGCATCATGATAGTGAAGAGATTGAGATTGTTGACAGCTTCAGTTTGCTTGGTTCTACAATCAACACTCTTGGTACCAGCAGCCAGAAAATTCAAAGATGAAATTGCATTGGGAAAGTCTGCTGTCAGAGACCTCAACAAAGTTCTGAGAAGCATTATCAGTCTGGAGACTAAGATGCGCCTGATCGAGGCATGGTCTTTGCAATTACTTGCTATGCATCAGAAAGCTGGAAAATAACTAAGAATGGAAGGAGAATTGATGTATTTGAGCTGTGGTGCTGGAGAAGAGCGTTGAATATACCATGGACTTCTAGGAAAACAAACAAGTTTGTCCTAGAAAGGGTGAAGCCAGGCTACTCCTTGGAGGCAAGGATTCTGAAGCTTCATATAACATACTTTGGACATGTTGCAAGGAGGGACTAGTCGAGGGACATCATGCTTGGGAGGGTGGAGGGACAGCACAAGAAAGGAAGACCCTCAATGAGATGGATTTACTCTAACTGGGGTAATGGGGGTAGATGTGTCAGAGACAATAAGATTAGCAAGGGATAGAGCAGGGTTTAGGGCTGTTGTACATAGGGTCGCTATGAGTCACAGGTGACTTGACTGCACATAACAACAACAACCTTCATTACATCATTCAATCTTTGTTCTCATGTTATTTCTTCACACCGTCTCGATTGTCTTCATAGAATTTAGTTTTCTCTAGAATTGTTCAACTTACATAATTTTTTTTTCTTCCTTGATGGTCTGCTATCCTTGCCCCTTCCTCACCTCCACATAGTTTACCATAATGGACTACCTTAGAGTAAAGATTGTTATTACTCACTTCTTTTTTTGTCCACTTTCTTATTTGTTCAAAAATCTGGCTAAAGATTATTCAAAAATGTCTAGAGTCATGCATTTGAAAGAAAGGAAGATCCTCGAGGAAATAACTTTGCACGGGACTGCCACACTGGGCATTCGCACAGAAGGGATTGTGAGGGCATCAGAGAACCAGGCAGGGTTTCAGTCTGCTATGCATAGAGTTTCTGTGAGTCATAGTCAATTCAATGACATCTAAGGACCACAACCACTTATCTTCAGTATCTAGAATAATTACTGACTTATACAGAGAATAATTTAATAAATATGAAAAGCAGAGAATACCAGAAGGATGTCTAATGGACTGAATGTCACTTCCCATGAGCTGTTTCTCCCAGGACCCATCCCCTCTTCCTTTTGGGTTGTTTTATATTGTCGCCCAGTTCCAGAATGAAGGCTTTCGGAGACTTGCCAGCCTGTGGTATAAGTTGGATCCCAAGACCTATTTCCTCTACATCCTGCACTTAGTGGTGCATGACAGAAACACCTAGTCATGTTATTTACAGAAATTTCCAACAGAAGCCTGTTCATATCGCTGTCAGGGTCACACCTCTCAAAATCTCTGTGCAAAGGGAACTATAAGAGAAAGAGGCCTGCTCTGTGCACATCTTAATACAAAAACTCTGAACTTTAGAAGCATACAGATCACCTGGGCAGTTTTAAAAAAGGTGATGTGCTGGGCCCTCAATCCCAGATAGTTTGATGCAGATGTGAGACTGTGGCCAGGGATATTCATTAATAATCAATCTCTAATGCCAAATGCTATGCTGAGGGTGTCTGTAATGTTTAGAGGTTGTGCTAGCCATTTCATAGGCTTGGTAACAAGGCTGAATGGCACTTTCTATGCTGTTGTTGTTGTTACTTGCCATCAAAGCCTCCCCAGTGCAACAAACCTAGCTATCCTCTACCAGCACCAGGCAAGGACATCGGACCAACAGAGCCCTCAACAGCAACAAGTCAGAACACCAGACCAGCAGAGCCTCCCACATCACCAAAGGAGCCCTCCAAATAATTACGAAGAGCACCAGACCAACAGAGCCTCAAACAACACTTAGAACCCAACCAATGAAGCACAAAATACCCATTACTGAGACCATCAGACCAACAGAGCCTCCAAAATACTTAGCAAGAGCACCAGCCCAAGGCAGCCTCCACCAAAGCCTTCCAGATGCAACAAATCATGTCAGCCCCCACCAAAACCAAATGAGAACATTGGACCAATTGAGTCCCCAACAACGAGCCAGAAAACCAGACCAACGAAGCACCAAATAACAAGTTACCAAGAGCATCAGACCAATAGAGTCCCCAACACCACCAAGCCTGAATGCCAGACTAACAGAGCAACAAATAATAACCACCAAGAGCACCACACCAACAGAGCCCCTGCGATACTTAGTGAGAGCATCAGCCCAGGCAACCATCACCAAAGTCTCCAAGGTGCAACAAACCCAGCCAGCCCCCACAAACACCAAGTGAGAACATCGGACCAGCAACAGAGACCGCAACTGCAACAAGGCACAGCACAAGACCAACGGAGCCCCAAACAATACCTAATGACAATGTCAGACCAACAAGGCCCACAGCGACAGCACTGGCCCAGGGCAACCCCCACCAAAGCATCTCAGACGCAACAAACCCAGCCAGCCCGCACCAAAACCAGTCAACGAGATCAGATCAATAGAGCCCACAACACTCCAAGCCAGAACACAACAATGAATAACAATTACCAAGAGCACCAGACCAACGGGGCCACACCATATCCTCCCTGGCACAGCAAACCCAGCTCTCACCCACCAATACCAAGTGAGAACATCAGAACCACAGAGCCCACATCACCTAAGCATTTGTATAATTGGTTTTATAATATCGCTTTGAGTACTGATTGCTCTGTACCTAATTACATTATTACCGATGAATAAAAATAATACAAACTAAAAAAATTAACTATTTAAACAAAAATGAGAACCACAAATTCTAAGAACAGAAAGGAATAGGTTGGTCTCTAATTCACCGTCTGAGTTACTTGCCACCTCAGGTAATTGATAGAAAGGCCAGGAATATAAATCTGGTTTCCTGATGCCTAGTCTACATTCAAACTACCTAACTGGATGATGACAGATACAAAGCTCCTTTCTAAAAGACCAGAAACAAGGTTACTCTTTTTCTAGTTTCTAGGTCAAACACTTTCTCTTCTCCCTCTTCAGCCCTTCCTTACAAACCCCTCATGATAATATTTGCACAGTGTCGCAGAGTTTGCCAATCCTTTCATGTCTGTTACCTCATTTGATCCCATTGGATCCTAAGAACAACTCCAAGAACTACACAGGTCAGGGGTTTGTGTCTTCCTGGCTTTGCAGGTGCTGACGCTGAAGCTCAGAGCCCGGATACATTTTCCCAGAGAGAAATGGTTTGGTAAAGTGAGACTGAATTTCAGTGTTCTGCTTCCACATCTTTTATTCATTCAACCATCCTGATACTATCTCTCCCATGTTCCTGGGATCTCACACTATTTGACAACATTCATCTTGCTTTTAAATTATTTTCCCATTTTTGAAGTTTGCAAAACAACCTCAAAAAAAAGGAAAAGCATATGAAATGGAAAGATCTGGTGGGAATCAGGAAAGGCAGGGTAATTGTGGGCATAGTTCAATGGTGATTAAGTTTATAAAACATAATGAATGGAAATGATTGTACGAAGCACAATGTGAATGAAGGATAGTGTGAAACACAATGTATCCAAACTTTGTAAGCAGACCAACATAAAATACTTTTTAAAGATATTTTTTTAAAGTAAAACTAAAACTACTTTCTAGTCAACTATTGCACTTGCATATAACACCTTCTCTCTCTCTCTGTCTCTGTCTCTGTCAAAGCAAAAGCAATTCTAACAGTGGCACATGGATCCTTTTCTTCAAGGAACACCAGAACAACTAATCTCATAGCGAGTATCTATCATGGCTATGAACAAATTAGCCACAGACTGGAAAAATGAAGGTTTAGTCCATCACTAAGCAGAAGAAAGAAAAAGTGCAATTTGTCAAAGAAAGGTCTGTGGTTTCATGTTGCAAGTACCTTTAAATGCAAGGGCTGGTGTGATTCCAGTGTATACTGACCTCAACTCCATGTTTGTGTGGATCACTGTGGGAAGCATCGTATATGGAAGAAAGACCAGAACACCCTCATCTGCAAGTGTCCCTCTCAGAAAGACATAGTATGAGCTGCAATGGAGTCAAGTCCTAGAGGAGCTGAGCCGAGAGGAAATAAGTTTGCTTAAAAAAAAAAATCCATTCTAAAGCTAATCAATTAATTGAAATCCCATTTGCTAAGTAAACAAAGGAAAGAATGAACAACTTACAGAATTTGCCTATTGCCTCTGTTTCCCAGTGCTGTCTTGATACAAACACAATAAGCGAGTAGCTTCAAAGAACAGAATCCTCCCCACCCCTTACAATTCTGAAGGCTACAAGCCGCAATTAGGGCTGTGTTGTTTCTTAGTTCCTGATGCCACCAGGGATCTTTGGCTCCTTCATATGTCTATGTGTTTATAATTCCAGTGTGATTAGGTTTAGAATCCCCTGACCCTTTAGCCCAAAGACAACTATTTTCTAAACAGGATTAGAGTCACAAAGAACAAAGGAACAAAAAGACCACCAGGAACAAAGGCTAGGAAGTCAACACATATTTTTGAGAAACACAATGCAATACATAACACCTACTTAATTAAAAAATGGCTTTATATTTAAATTACATTTTTGCTTAGTTAATATTTAATATTAAAAATATTACTTATTATTTAAATAATATTTTTCTTAAATAGTTCAAGGTTTTTTTCCAAGGACTGCAGCCTTCAATATGGATTGAAGCTCAACATCAAGAAAACTAAGATTCTCATCACTGGGCCAATTGGCAGCATCATGATAAATGGTGAAGAGATTGAGATTGTTAACAGCTTCAGTTTGCTAGGCTCCACAATCAACACTCTTGATACTAGGAGCCAGGAAATTAAAAGATGAATTGCGTTGGGAAAAGTTGGCTGTCAGGGACCTCTCCAGAGTACTGAGGAGCAATGATGTTAGTCAGGAGACTTAAGTGAGCCTGATCCAGGCCATAGTCTTCTCAATTGCTTGCTATGCAACAGAGAGCTGGAAAATGACAAGGGGTGATAAAAGGAGAATTGATGTCTTTGAGCTGTGGTCCTGGAGAAGAGTGTTGAATATGCCATGAACTGAGGAGAACAAACAGGTTTGTCCTAGAGAGAGTGAAACCAGACTGCTCATTGGAGATAAAGATTCAGAGGTTTCATCTCACATACTCAGGGCATGTTGCAAGGAGGGACCAGTCCTTGGAGAGGGACATCATGTTTGGGAGGGTGGAAGGACAGAGAAAGAGAGGAAGACCCTTACTCAGATGGATTGATTCAGTGACTGGGTTAATGAGGTAGGTGTATCAGAGACAATAATATTGGGGTGTATCAGAGACAATAATATTGGTACAGGTTAGCTCTCTTTCGTGTAGGCAACCAAAATGCCATCAAGACTGACAAAGACCCGGAAACTTAGGGGCCACATGAGCCACAATCATGGCCGCATCAGGAAGCAACCGAAGCATCCTGGAGGCTGAGGTAATGCTGGTGGCTTGCATCACCACAGGATCAACTTTGACAAATACTAGCCAGGTTATTTTGGAAAGGTTGGTATGAGACATGACCACCTGAAGAGGAATCAGAGCTTCTGCCCAACTGTTAACCTTGACAAATTAGGGATTTTGGTCAGTGAGCAGACAAGGGTAAATTCTGCAAAAAAACAAGACTGGAGCTGCTCCCATCATTGATGTGGTTCAATCAGGTTACTACAGAGTTTTTGGGAAGGGAAAGCTCCCAAAGAAACCAGTCATTGTGAAGGCCACATTCTCCAGCAGAAGAGCTGAGGAGAAGATTGGGGCGAGGGGGTGGGGGGGTGGCACTGTGTCCTAGTGGCTTGAGGCTGCGTTAATTACATGGACGTTGGTTAATTCCATGTTTTTCCCTTACAATCTGATCTTTGATGGCATCTTTACCTACATCACTCCCCCTGCAGCTAAGCTGAGCTGCATCAGGATCTCTAAGTATGAGGACGCCTGTTGTCCTGCTGATAGAGATGCATTAGCAGTCCAGAGGCTTGAGTCATTATCTAATAAAACACTTGATTTATAAAAGGCGGTGGGGGGGGGGGATTGGCACAGGAGAAAGCAGGTTTCAGGGCTGTTGTACACAGGGTTGCTATGAGTCACAAGTGACTCAACATAACATAACAACAACAACAACCCTGTCTGGCAGCATGCCCTAAGTATGTGAGAGGAAGTCATACCACCCTTGCTTCTAAGGAGCTCTTTGGCTGCCTTCTTCCAAGTTTGATTTGCTTGTTCTTTTTGGCAAAAATACATTATGCTTTACAAAGTTGAGGACCAGCGAAGGAGAGGAAAACCTTCAATGAGTTGGAGTGACACAGTGACTGGAGAGCCCTGAGTGACTGGGCCTCTGGACAGCAGAGATCATGATGATGGCACACGATTGGGCGGGTTTTCCTTCTGCTGTATGGAGTCACTGTGAGCCAGGCGACTGGAGGGCCCCTAACAATAACAGCATTTCAGTATCTATTCTTTTGAATACTTCTATGCAGTGAAGGAATATATTAAGGATATTTATATGCAACCATGCTATGCATTTTCCAACATTGTCTTCACCTGATAAAGTTTTGTTTTTGCTTTGTTATGTGCCGTCAAGTTGCTTGCAACTAACTCATAGCGACCCTATGTACAACAGCCCTAAACTCTGCTCTGTCCTGTGCCAATCGCACTGTCTCCGATACACCCATTCCGATTACCACAGTCACTGAATCAATCCATCTCATAGAGGGCCTTCCCCTCCTGCGCCGACCCTCCACCCTCCCAAGCATGATGTCCCTCTCCAAGAACCGGTCCCTCCTTACAACATGTCCAGAGTAAGTTAGACGGAACCTCAGAATCCTTGCCTCCAAAGAGCAGCCTGGTTTAACCCTCTCCAGGATGAATCTGTTTGTTTTCTTAGCAGTCCATGGTATATTCAATACTCTTCTCCAGCACCACAGCTCAAAGGCATCAATTCTCCTTCTATCCTCCCTAGTCATTGTCCAAATCTCTGACGCATAACAAGTGATTGCAAAGACCATGGCCTGTTTCAGATGCACCTTAGTCTCCAGAGAGACACCATTGCTCTTCAGTACTTTGGAGAGGTCCCTAACCACAGACTTTCCCCATTACAATACGTCTTTTTATTTCCTGGCTACTGGTGCCAAGAGGGTTGACTGTGAAGCCAAGCAAACCAAAGCTGTGAACAATCTCAATCTCTTCACCATCCATACTGATGCTGCCAATTGGTCCAGTGGTGAGAATCTTTGTCTTCTTGACATTGAGCCTCAGTCCATATTGAAGGCTGCAGTCCTTGACCCTCTCTGCAGCAGCGCTTCAGGTTACGGTACAAATTAAACTCATAGGATATGTTACTTGATTGTGATAGTAAATCGATAACAGAATTGAGATTTCAAACTAGATTTGTCGAGTCCAATGTAAGATTTTTTTTTCTTTTTTAAGAACGCCAGCTTGTGCTTCTTTATTGCGCTGTGGGTCCGTCTGCATTATGTTTTGTTGGGGGTGAGGAGGGAATGTTTTTTTAAACCACTAATTTTGAACACAGTTCACAGTTCCTGAATTGACTTAGCGCCTCAACTTTCAGTGCTTTGTGAGCTGCTTAGCAGGAAAATAGACCTCAGCTTCTTTAGAGTTGATCTTTGCTACATTAATTCAATTACACAAATATTTATGTGGCGGACTCTCCTTCATAGGGTCGCTATGAGTTGCCTGTGACTCGGTGGCACTTAACAATAACAGCAACATGGAGAGAGAGATCAGCTGGCCCAGTGGACTGAAAGCAATGCTACCGAGCCAAAGGTGGGTGACTTTTAATCCGCGGCCCTCGGGCCTGTCTTTCATTGTTTTTGTTCAAACACTCCTCTAGGTTGTATAGCCCTGGTGTGTCCACTTGCCGTACAGCGGTAACTTGTGGTTGCTGTGAGGCTGAACACTGTGACACTGTTGTGTCAAATGCATTAATGATTGGTTACCCAATGTGGACAGTGTTTGGTGGAGCTCTCCAATTAACATAAGCTTGGAAGCAGGAGAGGCATCCACTTCTGTAAAAGCTTGCCTCCGGAAATCCTATGAACCTGGAGAGAGGATGAAAGGCACCAAGCGTCAAGGACTCTCCTTCATAGGGTCGCTATGAGTCGCCTGTGACTCCACGGCACTTAACAACAACAATATTTATGTAGTGACTATTCTTACTCAGGGTGTTCTGGGGATGTATTCTGCAGGATGTTACCCAAAGACCATGCATTCCACAGGCAGCTCACATCCACCAGCACCTTCACAGAAGAAAGATGGGTTATCTGCTCCAGTACCATTTACAGCTACAGAAATCCCTCTGGAGGGTGAACTATGAGTTAGTTCCAACTCAACGGCCATAAGCTTAAGTTTTTTGAGTTTTTATACATTTCTAGACTTGGGAGATATAATGATACTGGCCATCAAAATGTCAGAGTCAGGCAGTTTGAATCCGCCATTTGCTCTGTGGCAGAAGGATGGGCAATCTCTTTCTTTGTCATTTACTACCTCTGAAAGCCTGCTGGAGGGTCAGCTATGAGTTGGTTCTGACTCAACAGCACAGAACAGCAACTGCACTCTATGTCATGGCTGGAGCTGTGTCCCTCCAATATACAAAATTAATTGACTGGTTCATGATTCTCAGTGTTCCATATGCAGTGTTGATAAGTGGTTGCTATGTAACGATCCCCTATTATCTGATAAACCAATCAGTAAAAGCATTAAAAGTGGGATCCAAAGCCCTTAATCTCATCACAAACCTGATCCAAAGTAAAGGGAGTTTCCTTGGAGAGAGAACTGTGCCACCTTCTATATTACAAAAGTAATAAATAAAACAATAAATAGATAAAAAATAATAATAGATAAAAGTAAGGGGAGTGGGAGACCTCAGCACCTCCAAAAGAGAAGTTATGGGATCAGGGCAAGTCCATTGGAAGCAGAGAACAGACAAGACACAAGGGTATCTCCAAGAAATAGTGGATCCACAGATACTGAAAGGAAACCAAGACCCACTAGAGAGAAACCCCTGAGCTAGACTTTTTTTTTTTTAATTTAAATTTATTATTAATTT
>NW_006399759.1:18484008-18486746 GCF_000299155.1 Elephantulus edwardii | reverse complement strand
CACAGTGGTTGCACCATGAGCTAGATTTTGAAATCCTGAATTTGGCTTTCTAGCCTCCTCCACTGTGAGAGACTACAGCGTTCTATTTGCTAAAGCTTTGCTTGTGGTATTTGTTATGGTGATGGCAGACTTATGTCATTCACTGATTTCTTGTCATACAGAAGCATTGGACTAGGGATTGTACAGAAATTTCATCTTTATATTATTTACAACTCAGAAGTACTAGATCCCTTTTGCAGATTTGAAAGACTCAAGTTGCTGCATAAGTCATTTGAGGTCACTCGTTTGATCAGAAACCTTAAGTGCCTTCCATCCACTAAAAGCTGCCAACCCAACACTTTGCTGAGCTAATTCCCCATTACTCACCTCTTCTCAGTCCTCCCTCCTTCACGCTTGTGTTCTTTCAACTGTCAGCATGCTCCTGCAGGTCCCTCTGTGCAGGATGCTCAAGTCTTACTCATATATCACCTTATGGGACCTTTCCTGACACCCTGCTGAAACCTGCAGCCGCTCTCAGCTTCTATCTTCCTTCTCTGTTTTACTTTTCTAACTCCATCTCTGAAGATTTAGGTGCACCTGATCGAGGCTGTGGTCTTATCAAATGCTTGCTATGCTTCTGAGAGGTGGACAAGGATTAAGAATGACAGAGGAAGAATTGATGCCTTGAGTTGTGGTGCTGGACAAGAGTATTGAACATAATGACTGCTAAGAGGACAGGTCTGCCTTACAGAGGGTGAAACAAGGGTGGATGTTCATCTGAGGCAAGGCTTTTGACACTCCATTTCACATACTTTGGGTTGTCAAGAGGGACTAGTCCTTGGAGAAGGACGCCACATCGTTTGGAAAGGTGGATGGTCAGCATAGAAGAAGAACCTGGATGAGACGGACTGACACAGTGACTATGGTAATAGAGGCATGTGTGTCCGAGACAGTGATGTTGCTTCAGCACAGGACAAGGTTCAGAGCTGTTATTCATAAAGTTGCTACAAGTTGTAGTGAACTCAATGGCATGTAACATTAATATAGCTCTAGCCCTTGTTACCATTAGGTGCTGTGGCTTTAACTCCCTACAGTAGCAACTTTATATAGAACAAAATTCTGCCCAGTTCTGCAGCCTCCTCACACTCTGTGGCAGCGTGTCAGTCCACCTTAACTTCCCACGTATCTCCACCATGCCTGTCCTTCTCAAGGTAATATCCCCTTCCTGTTAATAAGGCCAAAGAAGGGGACAAAATCTCATCCTCCTCAAAGGACCACTTTGGCCACTTTTCTTCTAAGATAGATTAATTTGTTCTTCTGGCAGCCCCAGGTGTATTCAATACTCTTTGCCACACCACAATTCAAAGACCTCAATTCTTGAATCTTTCTTCCTCACTATCCACCTTTCACAGGTTTATTTTATTGTGTACTGTCGAGTAGGAAACAATTCATAGCCAACCGTCCAGCCAGTTCTCAGAGGTTGTAAACTGCACTTAAGGTTTCTGATCAAACGAGTGACCTCAAATGACTTATGCAGCAACTTGAGTCTTTCAAATCTGCAAAAGGGATCTAGTACTTCTGAGTTGTAAATAGTATAAAGATGAAATTTCTGTACAATCCCTAGTCCAATGCTTCTGTATGACAAGAAATCAGTGAATGACGTAAGTCTGCCATCACCATAACAAATACCACAAGCAAAGCTTTAGCAAATAGAACGCTGTAGTCTCTCACAGTGGAGGAGGCTAGAAAGCCAAATTCAGGATTTCAAAATCTAGCTCATGGTGCAACCACTGTGAAAGGCGGTATGGCGCTTTCTCAAAAAGTTGCAAATAGAGATACCATTTGACCCAGCAATTCCACTCATCTTATTTCCACAGAGTAACTGGGGGATTTGAACAGCTCACCTTTAGTAAGCACTGAAACTCATTACCACTAAGCCACCAGAGCTCCTGTCCTATGACTAGGCCACAATATTAAATGCTAAAATCCAAAGTTAAAATTAGAAAAGATCAGAGCTTTGTGATTTAAGAGGGTAAAAAATCTCCTATCTTTAAGGGATGCCATAGATAATGTCATTATTTGGGAATCAGAGAATAGTAGCACACTGGTTATAGATAGTGTCATCATTCACAGTGGTGTCGTTATTCACAGTGGTTATAGTGTCATAATTCAGGAATCAGAGAATAGTACCACAGTGGCTAAAGTGCTCAGTTAATCAAAAGTAGTCTGAACTTATTAGCTGATCTGTGAGTGAGAGAGGTAACAACCTTCCTTAAAGATTTATTTCCTTTAATGAACTAAATTCTTCCTTACATATTTACAACCTAGGAAACACTAATGGGCAATTCTACAATGTTGCTGTCTCAGAATTGACTCAATAGCACATAACTTCAGGTGAAACTGTATTTTTAAATGCAAGGGGATTTAATGTCTATTCTCATATTATCTCTATTTTAATTTTATAGCAAAGTACAATAACAAGACACAGTGTTAAGTAAAATCTTCCTCTAGCACTATCAGAGGCAATACATTATTGAAAACAAAACACATTTAGCATATTGACTATGATATTAAACCATTCTGTGAAGGATCTCTACTTTATTTATCTCTACATTATTGTCATTACTTTTAGGTACCGTCGAATTGACCATGACTCATAGCAACTTTATGAACAACATATCTGAAGCCTATCCTCACAATCTAAGGAAACTTTAATAACAATTTTTTTCCGTTTTTATTATTATAAAATTTTATTAGTT
>NW_006399759.1:18482828-18483363 GCF_000299155.1 Elephantulus edwardii | reverse complement strand
CTTATGAGGTTTTCCGTCCATTCCAACAACTAAGAAATAGTGAGAAGAGTTGGGACCTCAGAAGGCGTTTAGGACCAATTAGTAGGCTCTGTGTCTAGGAGAAATCGAATATACTTACCAGTAATGTTAACGCTCACCCACAGCTCTTCTGGGAGGATCTAAATTGTTGAAGCGTCCTCCTTCGTTTCCAGCTGGGAGCTGGTGCCTGTCAGTCTTATCAGCCGTGAGGACCTGATGTGGGCCACACTTGGTCAAGTATCCGTCAGATCCACACTTAAGGCAAGTGTGTGGGAGCTTCCTCTCTACTCCCTTGCCTATCTGTGGCTCTCGTCTGTGACACTGTCTACTCAAGTGGCCCAGCTTTCCACAGTGGAAGTAATTCTGATGTCCTTTATTACCTTTGGGTGGTGTTGTTTATGAGTAAGACTTCCTTTTCCTGGCACAGGCCCTAAACTGGCAGCAATAGTGGCCCCAATAATTTTGGCCATTCTCTGGTCTTTTCTCTTCCCTCTAGATCCCAGTTGTTAAAAGAGGG
>NW_006399759.1:18476112-18482383 GCF_000299155.1 Elephantulus edwardii | reverse complement strand
TGTCCTTTTGTGACTGGGATATTTCACTCAGCATAATGTTCTCCAGAGTCAACCATTTTGAATAATATTGCATGAGTTCCTTGTTTTTCAATGCAGCATATTATTCCATTGTGCGAATATGCCACAGCTTCTCTATCCATGTTTGTTGATGGGAATTTTTTCCTTTTGAGAAATGAGTGGGACTAACACATTGTAACTTCTGTATTGTTAAAGCTTTGTGATCTTTCCCAGAAGGTAAACTTGCTTCCAGTGAAATAACCCCAAAGGGTAAAATAATACTGAGCTTAATGTATCGAGTTGACTCTAACCCAGTGACTCTGTACAATGAAGCAAATCCTGTATGATCCTATGCCCTCCTTATCTCTGTTGTGCTCAAGTCCACTGTAGTTACTGTGACAATCCATCGCATTGTTAAGTGCTGTTGAGTACAACTCATAGTGATCCTGTGAACGAACATGAACCTTACCTTTGCCATCGTCATCATCTCTGACACACTCGAGACTGTGTCAATCCACCTGATTAAAAGTCTTCCTATTTTTTGCCATCCTTCCACCTTTCCAAGTATGCTGTCCCTGTCTAAGGAATAGTCATTTCTAGTAACATGCTCAAAGTATGAGACAGAGCTTTATCTTCTTTGCTTCTAAGGAACATTCTGGCTGCACTTTGCAGTCTTTTCAAACACCAGTTCAAAGGCATTGATTCTTCTGCCATCACATTGGCCTGACTCTACTTTCCCAAGAACGATGTCCTTGAGTTATAGGCAAATGCCCGTGTCTACCCTTTGTGAATCCCTGATGTAGTCAAATGTTTGAAGTCATCTCACTATCAGCAAAGGGCTAAGGACAGCTTGGTTAATACCTAAATATTGTTTAACAGTTTTTAGTAAAGATGGAATTGAAAAATCAGTAACACTAAGAAAACAAATTGATGGGCTTCATAGTTATTACAAAGAAAGTGAAGCCTACTCTAGTGAGATCTTGAACTTTCTCTTTTTATTATCCTTAATTTTAATGAAAATTTACAGAGACTTTGGATTTCCATTCATTCATTGTTGCACTTTTATCCCCTCCCACCAGTTCACTCTTCTCTTTGAAAAGTAAGAATTCTTCCATTGTTGTACAATCCCTGCCCCCAAGTCCACTCCACTATGAAGCCTTTATTCTGGACTCCTGTCAGTAATACCTAATCACATACCCTTTTAAAGTTTTCTCCCCCCCCCCCAAAAAAAAATTTTCTCCCGCATCTATTTCAATGCAGTATACACTATTTATCTCATCTTTCTCAGCCTCCCCTCAATCCTGATGTCAGTCCTGCTTTACAAGCGGCACTATGCAGAATTTGTCCTTTTATGACTGAGATATTTCACTCAGCATAATGTCTTCCAGGGTCACCCATTTTGAATTATTTCATGAGTTCCTAATTTTTCAATGTAGCATAGTATTCCACTGTGTGAGTATACCACAGCTTCTCTATTCATTTGTTTGTTGATGGGCACTTAGAGTGTTTCCAACTCTTTGCTATTGTGAACAAAGCCACGATAAACATGGGTGTGCATATATATCTGCTTGGGTGGCAGTTATGGTCTCTTTGGGGTATACTCCCAGTAGTGGAACTGTTGGGTCAAATGTTATCTGTTTGCAACTTTCTGAGAAAGAGCCACACAGCCTTCCACAGTGGTTGCACCACTTTACACTCCCACCAACAGTGAATAAGGGTTCCAGTTTCTCCACAACCTCGTGAGCATTTGTTACTTGCTGTTCTGTTAAATTTTGCTATTCTTACTGTGATGATATCTCATAGTTGTTATGTGAGATCTTGCCCTCTTTTAAAGCCATGAAGAAATCTGTAAAATCTTCCATGACAGGAAATTAGGTGTATGTCCAATAATAGTTTTCTTATATAAAAGTTATTTTATGGTTGTGGTTGTAAGCATTCCTTATACTGAGACTACAACCAAACAAGTGTCACCCTTTAGAGACTAAGTTAAGATTCACGTGGCTAAATCAGTATAGTCATCACTGTTGCATCCTTAGCAAGATACAAAGTCGAGTATTTTAAAACAAAAAATGTAAGCAGTGGTGTCTGTTTGTTTCTGCTTCGTTTCCCCTGAGGTCAACAGATACAAGTTGAAATCACTACCTAATTAAATGGTGAAAGTATAAAACATAGCTTATTGTATTAATCATGAGATGTTTTTAAAAATCAAACTATCATGAGAATTAAAAAACTAATTAGAAATAATAGTAAATTAAGATACACTTTCATTGTGACTTTAAAGAACAGTTCTGAGTTACTAAAAAATAATACTCCATGGAGGCAATTCATAGCTGACTTTCCACTAGGTTTTGGCAACTGTAAATTGTAGAGGAAGAGACTGCCCATCTTCATCCCTCACAGCTGCTCGTGGCTCAAACCACCAGTAGAACATTTGGGTTAGCAGTGGAACTCACCATAGACTAGCTACCAGAGCCCCCTTCCAAGTTTAAAGAATTACTTTCTAATTAAGTCAGCTTTTTTGTTAAAGAGTTGCCTACGACTGACTCATAGTGACTCCATGTACAATAGCTCTGAACCCTGACCTATTCTGAGTCAGTCTGACTCTGACACACCTACCCCCATTACTGTCGATCCTACTCATCTGGAGTCATCTTCTCCTACACTGTCCCTCCACCCCTCTAAACATGACATCTTCAAGGACCGGTCCCTCCTGGCCATGTGCCCAAAGTATGTAAGACAGAGCTTCAAAGTCCTTGCCTACAAGGAGAAACATGGTTTCACTCTCTCCGAGACAGACTTGTTCTCTTGGAGGTCCACAGTATGTTTAACACTCTTCTCCAGCAGACTCAAAGGCATTGATGATTCTCCTATCACCCTTAGTCTTTGTCCAGCTCCCTGATGCATAGCAAGTAATTGCAAAGATCATGGCCTGGATCAGGTACACCTTAGTTACTAAATGGACATCTCTTTTAACACTCTGGAGAGGTCCTTGACAGCAGACTTGCTAAACGCAATTTGTCTTGATTTCTTGACTGCTGGTGCCAAGACTGTTGTGGACTCAATCAAGAGATAATTGTTAACTTCAATCTCTTCTCCATCACGGTGCTGTTAATTGGCCCAGTGGTGAGAATCTTTTCATGTTGAGCTTCCAAGGACTACAGACAGTCCTTGACCTTCTGAAGCAAAACTTTCAGGTCTTCCTCAGTTTCAGCAAGCAAGGTTGTGTCATCTGCCTAAGCAGGTTGCTAATCTTCCAATCCTGATGCCCCATTCCTCCTCATGAAGTCCACCCTCACAAATAATCTATTCTGCATACAGACTGAAAAGGCATGGAGACAGGATGCACCCTGATGCACTCCTTTCCTGACCTGAACCATTTTAAGTGTTTCCTTGCTCAGTTCTGAGGACCACTTCCTGGCCCAAGTATAGGTTTTGCATGAGTAATCAAGTGTTTTGGGATTCCCATTCTTCTTAAGGTTAGTCAAAATTTGTTGTGATATACTGTCAAATGCCTTTGTGTAGTCAATGAAATACATTCTTTTGGTACTATTTACTTTCAGTCAAGATCCATCTGACGATGATGTCTCTAGGGCTACAGCCCCTCCTAATCCCCAGCTTGTATTTCTGGTAGTTCTATCAATGTACTGTTCCAGTCCTTTTCCAGCAGCATTTCACTTGTGGGTGGTAGTCTGATAATTCTTATGCTGTCAAATCACTTTTTGAATGGAAATAACTATGGATCTCTTCCAGTCAATTGGCCAGGTAGCCGTCCTCCAGACTTCTTGGCACAAACTGGTGAGCATGTCCAAGGCAGCATGTTTGTTGAAATATGTCAAATGTTATTCCATCAAATCCTGAGACCTTGTTTTTTGCCAATTCCTTCAGAGCAGCTTGAACTTCCTCCTCTTTCATCATCATTGCTTCTTGGTCATTTGTTGCTTCATGAAATTGTCCTGTCAGCCAATTCTTTTTGGTATAGTGACTGTGTACTCAGCTTTACATTCTCAAAAAACCAATAAACCTTGACATTCTGAATTTATGGCAATGGAAATTGTGTTTTATCCATGAAGAAAATTGCCAAAGGATCAATAAGAATAAAATGGCAACAGTAAATATTTTAAGAGATTTATTAAAGCATCTTATAACAAAGATGAAAATACATACAAATTAGAAACATGCAACCCTCAAATTCCGTAGTCAAGTGTTACGTACTTGTCCTGCTTCCATACTAAAAACTTCAGGTCTTGTATCCAACTCATTCACCCTGAATATTTCATTCATTCTTCCTGAAACGTATCCAGGGATGCTAATAACCAAAATGCAAACTATTATACAAAGAAAGTGCAAAGTCATAATAGGAATATGTGGAGGATACTCCCTTCCGTCTCCTTACCCCCAAGTAAAGGCAAATAATGGTATTTTGCTCTTGCTTGACCTAGATTGTCTCCAAAAACTACTTAAATGTATAGATTTAACAATAACAAAAAAAGTTACTCTTAATGGATGTTCAAAAAGCTCCTTAGTGTTTTGAGAACAAATGCTTAAACAAATAAAAATGTATTTTATATCATAGAAGTTGAAGAGTCCTGCAATGCAGCAGTCTGGAAATAAACATGACACAAAGCCCGAACAGGTTTTATTGACAAAGGCAGAATTTCAGGCAGGTATGTAAGGAGGCGGTGGTTCTTTCTCAGGCATTTTCACTGCCATTTCATAGGTGGGCAAAACGTACTGAAAAGAGAAAAAGAAAAAAAAATCCAAATTAAGGCTCCTTTTCAATCGTTTATATAAGCTTACAGCGATTAGGTGAAGAAGCTGTTAGCTAAATAAGTTCCTGAAAGTGGAAATGAGTGAATAACATGCAACTTTTTATTCTACTAAAATACGTAAGTGAAGAGTGCTATGGAGAAATGGATGGAAGGAAGGAAGTAAGAAGGAAGACAGCAAGATTCCTAGACAGCTAGTATGCACCACTATGCCCCTTCTTCCACTGCAACTGGTAAGGTACCAATTAGGTCTGAGGGGTTCAGGATGTAGATAATGGGACCCTATCTGACACTGCACCACATCATTGCTAACTCTGAGTGAGATGCTAGATTCTGAATTTCATCAGAACTTTCTGTTCATAACCAAGGGACAAGTACACACGGGCCTTCCAGGGCTGGACAGGACAGTGGAATTGCAACTTAAGTGACTTGAAGTCTGAGAGACTGGCCCTTAACAGGCTACACAGATTGTATGTATACATATACACATATAAATAAAAAAAATCACTTTTGGCCTTTGGTATTCTATCTCTCATCCTTAAAATCCCAGAGTCCATGGCACTCACTTGGCATACACCTCTCTCTCTTCTGCCAGCTATGCCCCCAGAAGCCAACATTCATTAACAGTCAGGCTAGATAAGAGGAGCAGTGAAGCTTTCTAGCCATGTGAACTTAAAGACTCCCACTAGGAAATGCAGAATCTTGTGGACCTAAGCTAGTCATGTCTCAAACCACAGTTATAGCATTATAGAGAATGTTCAGACTCAGGCTATTTCTTGGAATCAATAATGACGAATGACATTTTAATATATCAAGATGTAGTTAACCTGTGGAGGTGTTTCAAAGGCAGGGTACACAGCAATCTCTGGCAAATTTCTGTTGTTGATGTATTTATAGCAGTTCCAAACACAGTTTATTAGATAAGCCTGAAAGAACAAAAACAGTATTTATATATGTTGAAACATAACAAATGACCTTCTCTATCTGGAGAACTTTACAATTAAGTTCCATGCTCCCTCATAATTCTCAACAAAGATGGAAACTGATATCCGTTTGGAAATAAAAGCAGGCCTTTTCTACAACCTGATTTCATTTAAATGTTATCACTAACACTTAAGTGAGAAAACAGAGCTGCACTGGAAATCAGGCCTGTCACCCATTGTGTTGCAAGAGAAAATTCTCCTGAGCCATCAAGACATTTTCATTCCAAGTCAGGAGCCACTTCCAAAAATTATGTCCCTTAGAGAGGCTCTTAACACCTCCAACTGCATATAACTTGGAAATACACATCTCAACCACTGTGCCTGAGTAAACACTATGACAAAAAGTTGTCATCTTACTACACCTAGTAAGAGGAGAAAGAAGGCAAAAATTTGACAGGCAATGATATCGGGGATCCAGCCCCGATATGTCGGGAGAATTCCGCCAAAAGGAGGCACCAGGTTGAAATGAAGACTCAGAGAGACTAATCACTGATGACGAATAGCGAGTTTAATACTCTGGCAAGG
>NW_006399759.1:18452532-18475888 GCF_000299155.1 Elephantulus edwardii | reverse complement strand
ACACACACACACGTCTTAGAACATGCCTGCAGGGGTAATTGCATTATTTCTTATCTGTCCAAGATGTTGACTGGTAGATCAAACATTCCCAGACCTCAACACAAAACAAAGACATCTTCTGGGATATCCTATGATATCTATTGGAAAACCAGAAGGTATCACATTCCTAGAATTCTGAGGCCTTTGGTCCCTCCTTATTAATTAGCATACTGCTTCCTGGAGTTGTTTACTGCAGAATGGATGGTCAAGCCAAGATGAGTGGTCCTGCTGTTTTTACAATGCATTGCTGATCCTGCTTTGCAGGTTAGCCAGCTCCTGACACAATGTCATTGTGTATCTGACCGGAGAGGGCAGGAAATCAATTACCAACTTACCTTAAAGATGATAAATAAGGCAAAGAACACAAGAACAATGAACAGGAGGCAGCTGGAGTCTAATGCAAGGAGGTCATCTTTGTAGGGAAAATCAGGCTATAAAATAACACACACGCATATTTACAATTCAATGACAGCATTTCTACGCTGTGATAACTAGATAGCATATTAAGAATACAAAGATGAACATTAGAATTTATAATCTAATAAAAACTGTAGTGCTTTTGCATCTAATCACTATTAGTATATGCTATTAGTCAAAACATACGTGAACCCCAGATTATGCTTCAGCTTCTACATTGACCTTATTCTCTACGATTCCGCCCCGCCCACCCCCATTCTCTACTTTCCATCTTTCTGGCCTAGGGAAAACCCAAGTCCTGAGTGAACCTCAGATTTGCCTCATGATCACAGAGTCACTAATGTGTCCTAAAATATAGGTACAACTCAATTAGTCAATTAATCTTACATGAGCAAAAATAACTTTTAAAATGTCAGTCCAACTTTGGCAGAGAGATGCAAAAAGAAGGTACGCCAATGGTTCTAAACTAAGATCTACTGCTGATAAAAAATGTTCTATTAAGAAGGATCGATTACATCCATTCAAATATATATTTTATTTCAAAAATTAACATTTACTACAAGCAAGTCAGGGAGCTCTGATGGCTGAAGGGAGCTCTGAAAGGTCTGGAGTTATGCTGTCAATCTAAAAAAAACCACAAGGTCCAAATCCACCAGCTGCTCCTTGAATGGGCAATCTCTTCCCATGCCATGTACAGCCTCTGAAAACCAGCTGCTGAAAAGTGAGCTACCAGACAGTTCTAACTTGACAGTACATAAAACAACATAAGCAAGTCAACAACTCAGGCCCAGGAAAATGGGCACTACAAAGGAAGTTCAGATTTACAACTGAGAAAGTATTTTTCAGTTGAGGGATGAATCGACTAAACCAGATGGGACAAAATACTGGGGCCTGAAAAAAAGGATACATAAAAATTTCATTTTGGTGTTATATTCTATAAAGCTCATTTAATTTGGTGTATATTTTTTAGCGTCTCTTTTTAACAGAAATACGAAGTAACCTGAAAGGTCCAAATAATTTTTACTTTCATAAAAAAAAAAGGCAGTTCACAGAAAGCTCAAGTGATTTTTTTAAAAAATAGCTTGCCTACAGTGTAAAAGTGTCCTTTTTAAGGAGTTCTGGTGGCCTAGTGGTAAGTAAGAAATTGCACTGCCAACCCAAAGGCATGCAGTTGTTCGGCCACGCCACAGGATAAAGTGGGCTATCTTCTTCCCATGGGATAAGCAGCCTCTGAAAACCAGCTGGATGGCACATTACAACAAGTATCTCCTTTAGACAAAGGTTCTATAATTACAAGGAAAAAAGAATGGGGCCAGCTTATAGAGAAATGATTCTACAGGTCACCCTGAAGGTGAGGTGGTATCGTTGCCATTTTCAAATAGAGGTGACATGGCTGGAGAACAGTGCTGACCATGACCAAGTGTCTGACCATCGCTGGTGAGGAAGCAGCCTTATTGTGTGTTATTTACCCACAGCATGCCAGCCACCATGGCCAGGATTTACTGCCCTTGCTATACTGTACTCCTTCCTGTTTCAAGGAAGTATTTCCTTCTGTACTTTCCTTAACTCCTATTCATTTTTCTGAATACAATTAAAATCTCACATGCCAGTGTAAATTGAGTCTGACTCTTTCTTCCCAGTGTTTACCACAAAAGTAATTCAGTAAGTGTCTGACTCCGTCACTGAAAACAAGCTCCACTGATGTATCCTTCAGAAGCTAGCAGTGTCCTGCACACAGAAACAACAACAAATGTTTTCTGAATGACTGTAAGATAAATTTGGTTGTATGTCAAATGAATGAGGTAGGAAATAAGGAGAGAAACAATCTGAAAGATAACATCTGAAAACGTACTGGCCCCTCCTACACATCTGTCTGGACCCCACATGTCTTTCCAGATCTCCCCAGGGAATCTCCTTGGCCACTGCAGTCCAATGTTCCCTGCTCCCTCCATTATGAAAGATAAGTTCATGAATTTGCGTGTCATCCTTGCGCAGGGGCCATGCTAATCTTCTGTATCGTAACAGCCCTGGTTGATTACCACAATTGACTTCATATAGCATCTGGACTCTAGAACAGTTTTAACTATAAAATAATAAAATGAAAAAATTATTTTAATAATACCATCTAAGTTAGACTCACAAAGTCACTATGGGGTGGATATGACTCAATAGCAGGTTTGGTCTGAAGCTAGAGCCAGAAGTGCAATTTACATATTTTACTTCAAGCTTTATCAGCAGATACACTTACTAACTGATCCAGATATTCTTTGATCCTTGGCAGGTAAGTGAGAGAACTAATGGCAACCAGACAACTGAGAACAAAGTCAAAAAGGCGGTAACAGAAGAACGGAATCAGCCATCCCACTTGGTACTGCAGAGAAAAAGAATCACCACAACATCGTTATCTCAGACAGAAAATATGGAAGCACCACTAGTAAAACAAAACTATCAAAAGTTGAAATTAAAAGATACTTACAGAAATTGCTCCATACACCAGCATTGAACTGATTATAAACATAAGGACAGAGACGGCAAAAAGAACACAGGCATTATCTAAGAAAACAAAAGCAGAATCTCATTATGCTACCAACAAAACGTATTTTCAAGCTATCTTAAAATTGTCTAAATATCCTTTATTTATGAAAAGATCCAAAGTCAAGAGAGTTTAAAAAAACATGTCAAAAGCACAAAGAAAGCTCTTATTAGTGAAATTGTTAAAACAATCATGGACATTAATGAAGAAGGCTCAAGAGCTCAAGTTCTCTGCTGGGAAGACAGGGCCTCCCTGTCATAAACTGTCTGAAGTTGTGCAATGACGACAATCCAATGGGGGAAATGCTTCATCAGACAGTGTTACAACAGTGTTAAAAACAATTAACACTGCCTGAGAAAATACAAATGGATTAACCCTTAGTTGTTTTTTTTTTGAAGATGAACAGAATTCAACTGGAAGAAAAGTTGATTATCTGTGTAAATGTCATTAAGTCCTGGTGATTATGTTTCATAGTGATTCTATGAACAAAAGATCTGAACACTGTCCTATCCTCCTCATCATTTTTTTTAAAAATTATTATACTAGTTTATTTACAAAATTTGAATACACTGTTTTTCAGACCAGATTTTTCTAATTTCCCTCACCCTCACAAATCAAATTGTACAACCTCATGTTAACCTCCTACCCTGCACAACCTCATCCCTCTGCTTCCACCCTCCCTTAAATATTCATGTTTGTTCTACAAAAAAATACGGAATGCTTCACAAATTTGCATGTCATCCTTGTGCAGGGGCCGTCTTTGACATACTTGAGCCCACTACTGCAATCACTCTGTCAGTCCATCTTGTTGAAGGTTTTCCTCTCTTTTGCTGACTCTATACCTTTACAAGCACAGAGTCCCTTACCAAGGAATAGCCTTTCCTAACAATATTCCCAAAGTATGTGAAATGAAGCTTTGTCATCCTTGCCTCTAAGGAGCATTCCAGTTGAATTTTCTCCAAAACATTTTTTTGTTGTTGTTTTGTTTTGACAATCAATGGGATTCTTCATTCCTTAGCTTTTTGGTTGTGGTGCTGTTGTTAGATGCCATCAAGTTGACTATGTCTAATAGTGACCCTATGAACAAAAGATCTGAACCTGGCACTATACTGTGCTACCCTAACTATCTCTGATATACCTGAACCCCTGGTTGTAATCACTGGGTCAGTCCTTCTCCTTCAACAACCCTCAGCCTTTCCAAACATGATGTCCCTCTCCAAAGCACACCCTTTTCTAACAACATGCCCTAAGTATGTGAGGCAAAGTTTTGCCATCTTTGCCTCCAAGGAACATTCTGGCTGCACTTTCTCCAAGACATGTTTGTTCTTTTGGAAGTCCATGGAAGAGTCAATATTCTTCTTCAACACCACAGGCTCAATTTTATCAAATCTCCTGATGTCATCTTTATTCACCGTCTATTCTTCATATGCACAGCAAATAATTAAAAGACTATGGCCTGAATCAGGTGTACCTTAGTCTTCAAATTGACATCATTGCTCCCCAGTAATTTGGAGAGGTCCCTGACTATAGACTTTTTCAGAGCAATATCTCGTGATTGCTGGTACCAAGGGTATTTGATTGTGGATCCAAGTAAGATGAAACTGTTGACAATTTCAATTTTTTTCTCCATCTATCATGATGTTGCCTACTGGTCCAACAGTAAGAATTTTTGTTTTCTTAATATTGAGATGTAATTCATATTGAAGACTTTAAGTCCTCCACACTTTCAGCAAGTCAAGTTGTATCACCTGCATAATGCAGGTTATTGATGAGTCTTCCTCCAATCCTGGTACCACATTCTTCCTCACAGAGAAAAACATCTCAAATGATCTGTTCAGCATACAAACTGAATAGGTATGAAAAAACCCTGCTGCACACTTTTCTTAACTTTAAACCATGCAGTGTTCCCTTATTGTGTTCACACAACAGCTTCTTGGTCTAGGTACAGGTTTGTTGGGTTTTTTATATTTGTTTTTTTCTGGTTGTTTACTATCAACTCAGATCCAACTGGCACAGGAGGAGATTGCCCCTCCTTCTCCAGCAGTGCACCTGGTGGATTCATATGCCTTTGGGCTTGCAGCACAGCTTTTTGCCACTAGGCCACCAGAGCTCCTTTAAGTGTAGGTTTTGAATGAGCAATTTAGTGTTCTGGGATTTTCATTCCTCTCAACGTTAGCCATAATTTGTTATAATCCTCACAGTTAAATGCCTTTGCAATTGTTCCATTTCTCCTCATGACTCTATGTTCACATTACTTTTTTCACAAAACATCCTAGTGACCTCAAACAATGTTAAACCACACTTGAGTTTCTCTATACAAATTCAAAATTGATTTTGTGATACTATTTAGATACTAAGAACCTGAAGGGCAATAATAATGACAAATATTTAGAATAATCAGAGTAGTAACCTGATTTAAATTTCACTTAGGCATAAGAATTCAGATATAAATAAAATATGAAACAAATAGGTACTGTCATACTTGAACGCAAATGGAATAATTCAAATAATCAGCTTATAAGAACCTGTTTTGAAAGATTTCATGCTTATTTTGGTTTCTTAAAGTATTAAAATGAAGTTCTCCCATTGGAGCAACACATAAACTGGGGGAAGGGCAGTTTTGCAGCAAATGGGAGACACATAAAATGCTTAGAACAGGCACTATATCTGTGGTAATAACCCCTAAGGGCCAAAACATGAGGAGCTACAGGAGTGGGTAAGAGCTTTCGGCTTCTACCCACAACATCCAGTAACCTCCTTCTAGGGCCCCCTACTCCCGACTCCCTGTGTATGCATAAAGCCCGTTTGGACTCCCTAGGTGAATGAAGGAAGTAAGGTGAAATTCCTGCTTGAAAAAGAGAGTGCAAATGCTACAGAGGTATTGTATGTTATCCTTTGCTGTATCTTGTGTAGCTAATTGAAAAATAACTCTTCACAAGCCTATTATGTAAAATTGGCTGTCAAGATAATGATAAAAAAGAAATTTTCCATTATAATACCAAATCTATGGGAAAAAACCAAACTTATAACTCACCAAAAAAACTCCATTAAATACAATATGACTAAGAACTATGTATTTTTAATTCTCTTTAAACTATTGTTGTTGTTGTTAAGTGTTGTTACGTGACCCTATGAACTAAAGACCTAAACACTTCTATAATTTCATCCTTTCTCCAGGTCCATAGGGTTTCCGGAGGCAAGCTATTTTGGAAGTGGATGCCACTCCTGTTTCCAAGCTTTTTTTAAATGGGGACCGCCACCAAACATTATCCACCATGGGTAAACCATTATCACATCTGACACATCAGTGTCACAGTGTTTCGCTTCACAGCATCCACAAGTTACCTTTGTACCGCAATTGGACAGACCAGGGCTATATAACCTTGAAGAATGTTACTTGGCAAAAAAAACCAAACCCAAAAAAACAAAAAAAAAACCCACCTACAATGAATGCAATTATTTCTCACTACAGTAATTACAATACTTATTATATAGTATGTAATAAATTCACGAGTTCATCTTTTTATTTAGCTCTAGCTAAATAGGCAGTAAGAATCTTATTAACCAGAAATCCTTTTTCTACAACTCAATTTTAGAAGAAATATGGCAAGGGAAAAAAATGTTGACCCTCGCAGGTTAATTAAAATTCTGAAAATATCAGAAGATGACCAACAGCTGGTAAAAATGCAATTAACATTATTTATTGCCTTCTTTGCTTTTAAAATAAAAGTAAATGAGCTCAGTAAAGCAAATGAACGTCAGGAAACTTAAATATATATATATTTAGAAGGAGAAGTGGCATCCACTTCCATAACAGCTTGCCTCTGGAAACCCTATAAACCTTGCAGGGGACACCACAGTGGATTTTTAGAGTCTGTAAATAGCACAGGAGGAGATGGTCCATCTTTTTCCTGTGAAATGGTTGGTGAATTCAAACTGCCTACCCTTAGACTGGCAGCAGAGCTCCTTACCCACAAGGCCACCAAGGATCCTTTGTTTCTAATAGGTATCTTCATTGTTTTAGGACAACAAAATGAAAAGATTATACTAATCAGTTGCACTGAAATTGTTTGCAAAGAGTCTACAGTATACATTTCTCCTAACATTTTAAAAGTAACTTATAAGAGAAAACTCAAGTATTTTTTTATCTGTGAAAAGATATATATGACAATTTTAAAAATGCTATCAGCAAAATGTTTTAAATATGCCATTTATCTAAAAGTTCTATGGTGCTTGTAAATTGAATGCCATGGTCAAGTTGTCATCATTTAAATAGCAATATATTTAGAATTACGACTTTGAGCAAAAGTTGTCTTCAGTGTTCAAATAATTCATACTTGTTATTTTTATAATAACAGCCTATTTGATCTATGAGCAAATCTCATTTTCAACTGAGTGTGTTAGCTGATCCTTAAAGATTTATGGTTTTTGTAATGCTGTTTTTTCTTTTCCCTTCTGGGACCAGTTTAGCATCAAAATAAAAAACAAGTATTTCTCCAAAACATTTTCTGTCTAGAAATGGACCTCTACATATGCACAGTTCTCTATCTCTCTCTCTCTCTCTCTCTCTCTCTCACACACACACACACACACACACACACACACAAACCAGCAGAGACTGAAAACATACCAGCCATCCTCTCAGATGAATAGTAATTGCCAATGACTTCATATTGAATGTTAACAGCTGGCATTGAGTTTGGATGAGTCACTTCTACAGTCAGCAAAATTGCCATCAATAGGTTTACAACCTGCAAAAGATTACATTTTATCAATAACGGTAATTACGAATCAGGAAGAAGGCTTCAGCAGTCTTTTCAAGATTTAAAAATGTTTTTGAGAAAACAAAGATACATGACAGTAGGGCACTATCTGAAAGATTAGCTTAAAAGTAACTGTTTTATAAAGTTAAATTTAATAATAACCCTTTAACACATAAAGTGCCTGTCAACACCAATGCAGTAGAACAAAATGGCACAAGAACTAAAAAGAAGGAATCATTGTTCATGTCAATCTCTGCATTTCTGGCCTTGAAAAAACTACAATTTATCTAATATATTAATCAATCCAAAGCTGAAACTCCTTCACAGCATCCCTCAGCCAATCACAGAGAACGATCTCCTTCTGGGTCAAATGTAAACGCTTTGAAGACTTCAAGCTCCGTTTCCTGATTTTTGCTCATTCATTGCCATTCTATATTTTGACATTTTAATAACAAGTCTGCCCCTTTTCCAAATAAATACTCTCCTAATATTCTTCCAATGTTGCGTTTCGACATTGGCCATTCTACTAACTAGCACGTTTTCCAGCTATTTCATTATTTCCTTTCTGCTAGTCTGTATTAACATCCTGGGTGCTCCTAAGAGTCAAGGATGTGAAACTTCATCACACATCCTTGGGACATGGAGTTAGGAGGGGCCTGTCCTTAGAAAAGGACATCATGCTTGGAAAGCTGTAGAGTCAGAGAAAGACCCTAACAAGATGGACTGACATGGTGACTAACAATGTGCTTGAGTATATCAGACATCATGAGGATGGCACAGGTAGGGCAAGTTCAGCTCTGTTGTTCATAGGGTCATTACGAGCTGCAGTCAACTTCATATGGCACCTAACAACACCACCATTGTTTACAGAAGGGGGAACTAAGACACAGCAAAATGAAATACTTGTGCAAAGTTCAGTGAGCTGACAAAGGCTAGAGGTAGGATCCAAATGCTGCTTTTTTTTAAAAGATACTATGTTTGTAGTAGGGGAGCTCTCCTGGTCTAGTGGTAAGGATGTTTGCACTGCCAGACCAAAGGCACACCGGTGGAAAGGCACCAGCTGCTCTGCAGAAGAAAGAGGAGCAATAGCTTCTCCTGTGATTTACGGCCTCGGAAAACCTGCTAGTGATTTAGCTATGAGCCAGTGCCAACTTCATGGTACATAACAAGAGGCTGCTTATTAATGGGGAGCTCTGGTGGTCTTGTGGTGAGAAGCTGTGATGACAACTAGAAGGGACATGCTTTAAGTCCATCAGCTGCTCCAAGGGATAGATGGGCAATCTCCTGTAGGATCTCGTCTCTGAAAACCTACTGGAGGGTCAACAATGGGTTGGTTCTAACCTGACAGCACCAAACAACAATATACTTTTAGTTCTAGATGAGTATTCATGTATAACCAGTTCTAGACGACTACAGAGAAGAGGAGGCCTTCCCAGAAGACTGTGAAATAGTTATATTTTATTTTCAGGGGTGTGCTCTCTTCCTTTCCATACTCAAAGGTGCTTTACCCTTCAACTCTTGAGAGAACTTGCAAGACAATCATATTTGCAAGATGGAACCCAGTTAACATTCATTTTATTATTTTATGATATGAGTTCTGGCCTGGGAATGTGAAATATAACTAGGAGTTAGTAAAGTTACATTAATGAATTACTAACAAATTAGACAAACCTACTCAAAGAATATTATATATTCTGTATATGGAAATCAGGTTTGAAGTCAATGCAGCAAAACCGTCAATATAGTAAATTTAAAGTAAACTCTATATAGTACAGGAAAACATTTTCCTGTCAAGAAAAGCATGCAAATTCCATTACTAAGTGAAGGAAATGGCACATCAAAAAAATAGTTTATTAAATGTTTCTGTCAACGTAAGATTTACTGAATCTGTTCCTTCTCTTCAATGATTATGCCACTCATCCACAATTCTTCATAGAATATAACAATTCAAATTTCATTCCGCCATGAGTCATATGCACAGCAGTAAACAAAAATAAATTAAGGGTTTAACCAAAAGACCCAAGGAAAATATTAATAAATTTCAGTGGTATTTCATCAAAAGCTCAGATAATTCTCTAAAATCGCCATTCAGTTCATTATATCTCATCATATTTCACTTGCCTCAAGATAGTTTTAAGTATTAGTCTGGAAAACCCATCCCTGAAACTTTAAGATTCACCACTGAACATCTAACCTACCCTGCGTCTACGCTATTTTTTATTACAGTTGATAAGTTCTATGTAATACTTCTAAAGAAAAAAATTACCATGTTAACGCATGGGCAGTAGACACATTAACAAATGTGGGAGTGGTAATGGCAATTTAGTGGGTCAAACAATGAGGACTGTACACTCTGAAAGTCTTCTGTACATTTTATACGAGCTGAGGATAATGATTATACATATCTTCTCCCAAAGTCATCCAATACAAAGAGTTCTTATCTAAATGTATCTTCAAAATAAACAAATATGTTAGGCTTTAATGTTCAAAATTTCTACTTCATAAGATGTGGCTATTTTTTCCTCCAGCAACAAAAATTGGACACTGTCAAGGCTGATAACTGTTTCAACAACTGCCTTAAATGAACATGAGACAGACAGCACTCAAATTACCACACTGTAGACAAACATTCTGACAGAAAGGTCAGTTTGTTCTAAAAACCAGATGCACTAAAGTCACCTTGTCATTTCACTACCACATCACACCACAAAGACCCTTTGGGGACTGTATTTTCTATCATTATTCTTTTAATTTTCCCACAGTATGTTTTGCCACAGCCTAGTATCTGCTGAGACCATAATTAGATCAGTATGTTCACCCCAGGGCATCCTAGAGTAAGGGTTTCACAAGCGCAGGGAGCTTACACATGGGAGCCAGTGTACAAAACCAGCTCAGCAAACAACTGCCTCCAGATGATGACCAAAACTGGCTAAATATCGTAAGGACTGTTTTAATAGGGGGGTGTGTGTGTGTGTCTACATATATAGTAAATATAGACAATTAAGGAAAAAACCTACCAATATACACGTACACAGTAAATTAAAAAAAAAAAAAGTTTTATTTACTGTCACTTACAGCTGCAAGTGAATTACTTGCTATTTTTTGAAAGCAATTTATTCACTAATGCCCAGTGACCACTTAAATGCTCTATTAAGTTACCTACTATATGTACTTCAGAGTAAGAATCATCACTGTTTTCCCTCAAAAGAGGACATTTTCTTGCAGGGAGGGACAAAAGAATAATACTTCTGTGTAAGCAGAACTACGTGAGTGGTTATGTAGAAATTGTTCCAGGTACGAAGCCAAATCCTTTGTCCGAGAAGCAAGGGAAGCTCACCAAAAAAATACATTCAAGATGTATTGAAATTTAGAACTGGTAAAATGTTGACGATAGAGTAGTACTATTAATGGTTTTGGGTTTTCGTACCAGCTTCCCCTTTTCTGCATGTTTGAAATTTTCCTTCGGAATGATTTTAAAATTGAGTAGGATGTAGCCAAGTTCTGGTCTGCGGTGTGTTGTGCTGCCAACCAGAAGGCTGTGCATCTCCAGCAGTTCAAATCCACTGAGGTTCCAACGGAAGATGGAAGTCTTCTCCCATTAAGATTTACAGCCTCAGAAACCCAAATGAAAGGTTACTATGAACTGGACTGAACTTGAAAGTGAGTTTGAGTTTTTATTTTTAGTTAGAGGAGTAAGAAGGGGATTTGAGGGATAAGAATTGGGCAATATGCATGAAATAGCATCTGGAGAAAATAATCAGCTTTGAACTATAAACATGTTTTGCTCATAGAAGGCACTAGTGGTGCTGCTGCAGGCTGACACATTATGAACCGAAAAATTAGGGGTCTATGCCTACCAGCCACTCCATGGAAGAAGAGGCAGTCTGCTCCTTTAAAGATTTTTTTAAAAATTTTTATTTTATTATTTCTGTGTGAGTGTACCGTCTGCTCCTTTAAAGATTTAAAGACCTGTTAACCCAATGGGCCAGTTCGACTCTGTCCTCAGAATAACGATGAGTAAGAACTGACTCATGGCAATGGGAGCAGGAAAGGCTGTCAAGAATGAGGAAATCTGTATTTCTCTTTCAGCTACCTAAAGTCAGACTCCTTACGGTTGAGGACAATGATACAAAAGTAGTTATGTACTAAATTCTTTGCAAGAGCTAAAATAGTTCAAATACTCAAAATGTATTTTGTATCACCATTACTCATGAAGGATACCAGGATTTCTTGAAGAGCTAACCAAAAGACTAAGTTTCTTCATGTAGAGGATGAACACAGTTTTTATGATTTATAGGCCCACCTTCCATTACATATGGGGCAACCATGAGTCAGAACTGACTCAACGGCTACAAGTTTTGGTTAGTTATATTTGTTTCTCATCATTCAACAAAGGTTTAAGTTTAAAGAAATGGGTGCTTTACCATTCTCAGGCATTCTTTACCCAAGAAATGGCTGCTTTAAAATCATCTGGTATCAAGCTTTCCAATAAGTGATACAGAAAATCATTTCAGGAGTGTCAGAATTGAAACGCAATCTCATCTTGAAATTTCTTATTGCAAAAAAACATGTGTTAAGCCAGGCATGCTGTTTTCAAAGAGAAGGCACTAAAGGCATATCAGGGCTAGTGCCTCTAGTCTCTAAGATGTGGCAATGGCTTCTCTACCTCCTACTGCACTATTTAGGACGACACTATACAGGGTTACAGTAACCTTAACTCTAGACCAGTAAAAGAAATGTCAGGAATCAAGCACATCATTATCAAGAGACAGGGATCCAATACCTGAGCCTAGGAAAAGGGATGGCTGTAGCCCAGCTTCCAAATAACTCTAAGGATTCATAATCTCAGAAGCCTGCAGCCTGACAGTCTACAGAGAATCAGTCACAAGCCTTGTCCTATGTGGTTTGAAAAGCCATGCCACACCTGCCAAAAGAATTCTGACAAGGTATGTAGAGTGAGAAATGGCATTCTACCTCAATTAACTCTGTATTATTTCCTTAGTTAAGAAGCTCTGGTAACCAAGTGCACTGTTTGGACAAGTCTTTTTGTTTAGAAGTATTACCTTAGCTTTTCTTTAGGTGGTCTTGTTTTCTAAAAGCTGTAACTAAAGGTGTGTGCCAGCTCTGTAAATTGAGCCTTTTATATGGATACTGAAGCTACACTATAGAAAGTCACCAACAACCTTGCAACCAATAAAAGCAAATGGCCTTTTCCCAATCTCCAAACTGATTAGAATCTACTGATGACCATCCCCTTTTACTCCACAAAGACCACTTTTGTTCTCTGTAGTAACACAAAGAAAGATCTTCAGGGAAGATGTTATGTTCCAGACAATTGCAACATTTGAAAGTTTGTTTTGTAGAGAAAATAACAGAAATACAAAAGATGGATGAAATATGGCCCTGTAATTTCTTCTTGTGTCTTCCAAAAAAGCCTTTTACATTGCAGAGGATCAAAAAAACTTTTCATTGATTTAAGCAGCTTACAATATGCTATTAATCTGAAAATTTTACAGAAAGAATGGCTTTACAAAAATAGTGAAACAAAAAGACAGGAAATTAGAGATCGAGGAAGCACTGTCTCATCAAGTGTTTCAAGAGGAGGCAGATTTAACATCTATTTTGCAAGAAAAAAATGACCTTAATAAAATTTTCCTCGTGTTTGAGTTTTCATGCTTAGAAGTTCCTCCTCTCCTTACACAGTCTTCCCTTTAATTTCTATGAGCTAAGCCATATTACCAAAGTATCTACCTAGGAAAGACTGAAAATTAATAAACAGCCAATTACGTTTGGATGAAAGAGGAATGGTGATTTTCCTGGTAAATAAGTCTGAAGGCTAAAATCCCAAGATAATGAACTCTACTTTTTCAGTTTTCATTCAGGCAGAGGGGAAGATTATGTTTACAGGTGGAGTGATGCAGATTGAGTTTTGACAGCCTAAAAATCTTAATTTATCACTTAAAAGAATGGAAGATAGAGCTGAAGACAATAAAAAGAGACCAAAGGTCATGCCCTTATAAAAAAGGCACAAGAAAATGTTAGAAATGTAATGCAGATAAATGTCATTAAGGCGCTCTGGTGGCCTAGTGGCAAGAAGCTGCACGGCAACCCCAAAGGCATGTGATTCGAGGCCACCAGATAGATGCTCTGCAGGATGGGCAATCTCCTCCTGTGCAATTAACTGCCTCTGAAAATCCACTGTAGGGTCAGCTATGGGTTAGTTCTGACTATGGTACATTAACAACTGCCATTAAGTGATGTTCATTGTTAACAGATATACTACACTAGATTTTAAAAAACCAAAAGAGGATGTCATAGGCGAAATGTAGTAGAATTATGCCAATATGGTGACGCTTGAGGGCACTGTGATGGCTAGTCCGTAGGGAGTTTCATTGTTAACCCAAAGGTGATTTGAATTCACCAGAGGCTCTGAAGGAGTAAAATGAACAATCTGTACCAAGTGACTGAGAGTCTAAGAAACCCTGTGGAGGGTCACTTTTAAGACACCTCTGACTACATATACAGCACAGTGTTTGAGTTTTGTCTTCTAAATAGAGGGAAAATGAAGTTTTTCATGTATATTACTGAAACAAGATTGTAAAAAAAACCCAAACAAACCCAATTGGGAGGTTAATACTGAGGAATGATGTACCAGTCAGGCTGTCCTGTGGGGTGGGCCATGAAACAGTATCTGCCTGACCCAAGAAGAACCTCATCTGGTGTTTATCGAAAGGTGACTAATGATTTCAAGACACTGGGTGGGGAAGTAAAATGTATCCAGCAAGGCAAAAAGATCTGTGCTTCTCTGGCAGTACAATTAAGTACCAAAACCAGTATGGCATCATGTGCCCACCACCAAAACACAAAAAAAGCACGAAATCACAAAGTTGTTAGCAAAATGTGACCAGTTCGTGAGGGGTGTCAAAGTGCAATAAACTCATCATCTAATCATAACCACAGATTTTTAAGTCACAAACGTAACGTACAGTCACTGTGGTGGTAGGAAACGGAAAAAGTATTACTGATCCACTCGTCAACAGCATTCTCAACTTTGATAACAGAATTACACAGATCCTAGTACCCCCAAAACGCTGACGTGTGTAACCACAAAAGAGAAGACTCTCAATAAACGTATAAAACCGAACAGTCTGATAGGAGTCGGCCTCGAGTAGCAAACAGCTGTTAAGTGAAAAGCAAATGGTATCGCCTTCAACAGATGCCTTTCTGACGACATCACAAACACCCGCAGGCACAAAACAAGGTTCAGGAATCACAAAACAGCTGGGCTTCGGCTACATCTCTGTGTTCAAAACAACGTTGCAACTTGGGAGTGATCCACGGAGAAAAGCAAAATAGGACAATCAAACACCCAGAATGCATTTTGGAAAGAAGGTAAAGTGGGGAGAGGTCTCTTTCAGTTCATGGAAGTGCAAAAAGAACGGAAATGGATTAATTCCCAGAACTCGTCACAAAAAAACCTAGTCACCCATGCCCAAAAGGCGTCAGGCCTCTCTCAACCCTGCTTTTCTCCTCAAATTCTTGTCTCGGAATTCTTAGTCCCATCCGTCCGAGATTGTGATCCCTGGGCAATTTCTGTCTTGGGTCGCTGGACTTGATCCAGTGATAACACCTTCTCGCTGTACCCATTATCCCGGTTTTCAGATCCACTGCTCCCAGCATCTCAAACCCAGGGAATACGCCCCTGCCTCCATTTCGAGCACAGTTCCCCACCCCCACCTCCCAGCACATGCGCAGAACTCGATCCCACCCCAGCTTTCCATCCAGCCTGCAGTTACCATATACCAGGTCCCCAAGATGATCGTTCCAGTGCGGACATGGCAACAGCCGCAGCACCGGGTGCTGTAGAACCGGTCGCTGCGGCTTCGCTTGAAAGTCATGGACACCATCGGGAATCTGGAGGGCCTCCCTCCTGGATGAACTCCTAAGCAAGACTTTCCGGCAAGCAAATGAACTCAGATAGCTCTAACACCGTCCTCCGGCCAAGACGACGCAACTTAGAGTCCACCAGGTCCCAAGCAGCTCTTTCGCACTTGCGCAATAAGAACCAAAAGCTATCGGACGACTACCGCCTACTCTTCTGCATACAGGCCAATAGAAGAGCGATTTAAAAGGCAAGGTAGGTTGACTCAATCTCTGATTGGAGAGCACTGGAAATTGACAAGAAAACAGACCCAATCAGAAGTTTAACTGGGCATAGCATTAATCCGCCTGTAATGGGAAGACAAGGACCGGATGTTAATGTAGGTTTGTTATGTTTAGGTGGTTAGGTCTAGTCAAGTAATTTGTTGTCTCTGAGATAACTTAAAAAAAGGTGGCATTTAAGGGATAAAGAAGGAAACTAGGACAGGTGGGAGGCAAAAAACGGACGGGAAAGGCTTGAGTGACGTCTTTGCCACGTAGTGGTCAGACTTGTCACAGGCCTGCCGCCTTGCACGTGTTCGCGTGACGTTAATGCGCAGCTAGGTTTAGGGACTAGAAGATGCCTTTGGGGAAGTGTTCTTCCTCCTGGGCATTTCCTGGCTCGGGTGGAAATTGGGAAGGGCCCGGAGAGCTGAAGGATTGTTGTTGCTTCAAGTCCTGCAGGACTCATAACGACGCTATGAACAAAAGGCCTGAAGCCCCTTTACAACTATCGACATTCATCAAAGTTCATAAAGTGTCTGAAGGCATGTGTTTAGGAAGTGGATGCCACTCCTGCTGAAGGATTAGAGCTCTACTTCATTGCGAAACCTGTTTGGTGGGAGCAAAACAAATACCATGTAGCCCTGCGAACTAACGACCGAGAAGCAAGAGGAAAAGGAAAACGAGGGGGGGGGGGACCTCTCCCTTTCCTTTAAAATGGACCGTGCGGTTCTGAGTGTCTTCAATAGAAAACTGTTCTAGACTAGTTGATTCTGTGAGACTGCTGCTACCTACAGATTCTGTGAGACTGCTGCTGCCTGTAGAATTTTGTACAACTCTAGAGAGCTGGTATGGGTAGAAGATGCTCAATCCCCTCCCGTGTCATTTACAGTCTCGAAAATTCACTAGAAGGTCAGCTATGAGTCGGTTCTAACTCACGCCAATGAGTGAGGGACCTGGTAATAAGGTGTCACAAGATGCTGGTCTATAGCTGATGTAGCTGTTCATTTTCTTTGAGTTGCCACTCGAAGTGATTTATCGTGATGGTAAACCAAGTTGGTGAGTTTACTAAAATGCCTTTGCATTGTACACTTAGAAAAGATAAACTATTGGTGGAAACCCTAATACCATAGTTACCTTTAGTCACCTTTGGAACCTGAAATAAAATTCACCCCCATGGCTCAACTTTCAGCCAAATAATAAGCCTACACCAGAGAAAAGACTCACTTCTAAGAATGACCAACCATATTGTGTCAAAAGAGCATTATTTCACTTCACCAGAAGACATTTCAGATGGCTAACAAGCACATGAAGAAATGTTCAAAATCTCTAGCTCTAAGGGAGATGCAAATTAAAACAACAATGAGATACCATCTCACTCCAGTCAGAATAGCAAAATTTAACAGAACAGCAAGCAACAAATGCTGGCGAGGTTGTGGAGAAACTGGAACCCTTACTCACTGTTGGTGGCAGTGTAAAATGGTGCAACTACTGTGGAAGGCAGTATGGCGCTTTCTCAAAAAGTTGCAAATAGAGATACCATTTGACCCAACAATTCCACTACTGGGAATATACCCCAAAGAGACCATAACTGACACCCAAGCAGATATATGCACACCCATGTTTATTGCAGCTTTGTTCACAATAGCAAGGAGTTGGAAACAACCTACGTGCCCATCAACAAACGAATGGATAGAGAAGCTGTGATATATTCACACAACAGAATACTACACTGCATATTATTTAAAATGGGTGACTCTGGAGGACATTATGCTGAGTGAAGTATCTCAGTCACAAAAGGACAAACACTGCATGGTGTCACTGTTGTAGAATGGGACTGACCTTGGGGTTGGGGAGAGACTGAGAAAGATGGGTTCAATAATTTATACTGCATTGAAACAGATGAGGGAGAAAACTGTTTAAAAGGGATATGTGATTAGGTATTTTTGTCATGACAGGAGTCTAGAGCAAAGGCTACATGGTGGAGTGGTCCTGGGGGGGGGGCTTGTAAAACAAAGAATTTTACTTTTCAAGAGGGTAGTGTACTAGGGGGGAGGGTTGGGAGGGGAGAAAAGTGCAACAATGAATGAATGAAAATCCAAAGTCTCTGTAAATTTTTACTGAAATTAATAATAAGTTTAAATAAAAGTTTAAAAAAGCATTATTTGTCCAAGGATAAAGCCTTGAAGTCAGGATAGAATAGAAGGATTAATGGGAATGAACATTATAGGGAGGAAGTGGGGAAAGTGCTATTGTGGGGATTTTAATTAGTGTTATGTTGTTAAGTGCTGTCAAGTCGTAGGCGACTCTTAGCAACCCTATGAACGATAGTCCTTGACAGCTGCGTGACTTTCATCCTTTCTCCATGTTTGTAGGGTTTCCCCCGGCAAGCTATTTACGGAAGTAGATGCCACTCCTGCTTCCAAGCTTGTTTTAGCCAGGGAGCGCCACCAAAAACTATCCACCATGGGTAACCGCTGTCGCATTTGACACATTAGTGTCACAGTGTTCAGCTTCACAGTGACCACAAGTTGCCTCTGTACAGCAAATGAACACACCAGGGCTATACGACCTAGAAAAATGTTTCACCAAAAACTATTAGGGCCGCGGATTAGAGTCACCCACCTGTGGCTTGGTAGCATCGATTTTGGTCCAGTAGGCCAACTGGTCTGTATGTTGTTAAGTGCAGTCAAAATAAAAATATTAATGAATGGTGGATGAAAACTCAATTTGCTTTGTAAACACTCATATCACAAGCCGTCCCCCTACCTATAACAGTAAAACTGCTCTATGTTGTGGTTGTTGTTAAGTGCTGTCGAATCTTAGATGACTCATAGTGATCCTCTGAACGATAGACCTCAACACTTGCATAACTTGCATCGTTTCTCCAAGTTCATAGGGTTTCCGGAGGCAAGCTGTTTAGGAAGTGGATGCCGCTCCTGCTTTCAAGCTTGTTTTAATCGGGAAACTCCATCAAACACTCTCTACCATGGTTTACCATTATCACATTTGACACATCAGTGTCACAATGTTTGGCTTCACAGCAACCACAAGTTACCTCTGTACAGTAAGTGGACATACCAGGGTTACACAACCCAGAAGAATGTTTCACCAAAAACAATTAAAGACAGGCCTGATAGCCACAGATTAAAATCACCCACCTTTGGCTTGGTCACATCACTTTCTGTCCAGTAGGCCTACTTAGCTCTCTTTGTGTTGTTGGTGTTGTTGATAAGTGCCTTTAAGTCGTAGATGACTCATAGCGACCCTATGAATGAAAGACCTGAACGCTTGTATAACTTTTATCATTTCTCCAAGTTCATAGGGTTTCTGGAGGCAAGCCATTTTAGAAGTAGAAACTGCTCTATAGGATTTTTTTTTTCAGGGTGATGCACTTTATTTTTTTTTTTTCATACTGTGTGAATATATTTAGTAAGCATTGTGTTTTTTATAAAAATCAATTTGTACTTAAAATCTACACAAGTGCAACTTCAGAATGAAGAGCAAGGGATTTACAAGCACACGTACTTACAATCTTTGCCTTTTGTACTAGATAGTATTTTTTAAATGTTTTTATTTTAATTGAGATTTTAATGAAAGTTTATAGAGAACTTTGGTTTCCATTCATTCATTGCTGCAAAATCTGTAGGATTTTCTTGGTTATAATCTTTAGACTAGCAGACGACCAGGCCCTTTTCCAATCTTTTGGTTGTCAGCCATGGCAATGCACTAGCACCACTAAGGCTCCTTGTCTGTAGATAAACTGGCAGATTAAAGTCTCTTCTCATACACTGCTTGGAAAAGCAATTTTTTTTTCCATTTTTAAATTAATTCTATGATTATGTATATTCTGCAATGCTTGTTGCAGAAGATCAGAGACAACAGCCTTCAATATGTATTGCATCTCAACATCAAGAAGACAGATATCCTCAATGGACAGATAAGCAACATCATGATAGATGGAAAAAAGACAGCTGTTAATGACTTCATCTTAGTTAAATCCGCAATCGACACCCTTGATACCAGCAGTTAGGAGATGGACTGCATTGGGAAAGCCTGCTTTCCAGAGATCAAGGATCTCTTCAAATTACTAAGGAACAATGACGTCATTTTGAAGATTAAGGTATGTCTGATTCAAACCATGGTCTTTTCAATCACTAGGTATGCAACTGAACTCTTGACAGTGATTAAGGATGACAGAAGAAGAATTGATGCCTTTGAGCTGTGTTATTGGAGAAGAGCACTGAATATCTTGTGTAATGTCAAATGAGCAAACAGGTATGTCTTGGAGAAAGTGCAGCAAGAATGCCCCTTGGAGGCAAGGGTGGCCAAGCTTCATCTCACAAAGATCAAACATATTGCTAGGAGAGGTTGTTTCTTGGAGAGGGATTCATGCTTGAAAAGATGGAGGGTCAGCAAAAGAGAGGAAGACCCTCAATGAAATGAATTGACACAGTGACTGCAGCAATGGGTTAAAGTATGTCAGAGATGATGAGGATGGAATATGATAGGACAGGACAGGGTACAGATAGGGTTGTATTAACTTAAGGGTGATTTACAATAGCAACTATCTATATAGTGTAATTGTTGCTGCTATATACTGTCAAATTGGAATGGAATCATAACTGTCCCTCTAGCAAGTTTTCAGAGGCTGTAAATCACCAGGGAAGAGATTTCCTATCTCTTTTCTGTGGAGCAGTTGGTGGATTTGAACCATGCTTTTGTATTGGCAGCTAATTAGGCCACTGTTGTTGTTGTTAAGTGCCGTTGAGTCGCGATTCATAGGACCATATACAGGAGTCCTAAACACTGCTGTATCCTGTGCCAACCTCTCTGTCCCCAACACACTTACTCCCACCACCCCAGTCATAGAATCGATCTATCTCATCGAGGGTCTTCCTCTCCTTCGCCGCCCCTCCACTTTCCCAAACATGATGTCCATCTCCAAAGATGAGTCCCTCCTTGCAACATGTCCAAAATATGTCAGTTGAAGTCTCAGAATCCTTGACTCTAAGGAGCATCCCAATTTCACCCTCTCCAGGACAAACCTGTTTGTTCTCCTAACAGTCCATGGTGTATTCAACACTCTTCTCCAGCACCACAGCTCAAAGGCATTAATTCTCTTTCTATCATCCCTATTCACTGTCCAACTCTCTGATGTGTAATTGTGAAGACTATAGCCTGGATCAGGTGCACCTTAGTTTCCAGTCTGACGTCGTTGCACCTCAGTACTCTTGAGAGGTCCTTCACAGATGACTTTCCCAATGCAATTTGTTTCTTGATTTCCAGGCTGCTGTTACCAAGAGTGTTGACTGTGGAACCAAGCAAACTAAAACTGTCAACTATCTCCATCTCTTCACCATCCATACTGATGCTGCCAATTGGCCCAGTGGTGAGAATCTTTGTTTTCTTGATGTTGAACTTCAATCCGTATTGAAGGCTGCAGTCCTTGACCTTCTGCAGCAAGCGCTTCAGGTCCTCCTCAGTTTCAGCAAGCAGGGTTGTGTCATCTACATAACGCAGGTTGTTGATGATTCTTCCACCAATCCTGATGCCACATTCCTCCTTGTACAGCCCAACATCTCGGATAATCTTTTTGGCATACAGATTGAAAAGGTATGGAGACAAAATACTAGGCCACTAGAGCTCCCTAAAGTTACGTGGTTTATGTTGTTGTGTGCTATTGAGTCAGACCAACCCATAGCTGACCCTCCAGTGGGCTTTCAGAGACACTTCTAGAAGCTAGGAATTTGCTCCTCTGTTCACGTGTAATCCTGCATAGAAAGATTTCAAGTCCAAGTAATTTAAGGACAAACAGTTCTGGAGCTTGAGGAGTTCCCGAAGGTGTGCTGCAACTTCTCTTTGATAATAAGAAGTGTCACCTAGAACATTTGGAGACTTGATCAACCTTAAATTTTAGTGTAGTGCACTATATATACATAAAAGCTTATGTGTAATTAAAAAAATTTACTCCACAAATAAATTTGAAGTCTACTTCAGCTAGAGCTGTGGGCTATTTTTCCCTTTTTTATTGACAATATTTCCTCCTTATAATGCCTATTTCATCTTTTAAAATTTCCTTTGTGTTTTCATCACTTTGAAAGTCTTCTTGTGATAGATTTGGTGAAATTCACAGAAGTAATTAATTTTTACTTTTGCTCTACATTTTCCTCTCCATCTTGGTCGAGGGAGGACCTTCTACAGTGATGTTGATCCAAATGATTAGTAGTGGTAACTGAACACCTGGTTTTTCTAGTTTAAGGGTAGTAGAGACTGATACTTCAGCCATTCTTGCTTCAACAATACAAGTAGGTACTTTGAATTCTCTGAATTGGTTCTTTTTGACCCTGTTCATTTTTGTATTTGTTAATATTAATGACTTTAAAACTCATCCACATTTACTCTTATGATTCACTTTTCCTGTTGTGTATGGTCAAGTTGGATCTGACTGGCACAGGAGGGGATTTTCTCCTCCTTTTCCAGTAGAGCATCTGGATTCGATCCACGCACCTTTGGTATTGCATCATAGCTTCTTGCCACTAGTCCACCAGAGCTCCTTAAAAACTCAGATACATATACTCTTAACTCTCTGTCTTTCTCTCTCTCTCTCTCTCTCTCTCACACACACACACACACACACACACACACTCTCACATGGCTATTCATCAAGAGTTTGTCACTTTAAACCCACCTAGTGGCTCCACAGGAGAAGATGTTGGAAGATTGTTCTCCTAAAGATTTTAGCCTAGTAAGGCATTTCTACTCTGTCATAAGTGGGTGGCTATGAATCAGAATTTACTTAACAGCACCTAACAATAACGTGTGTGTGTGTGTGTGTGTGTGTGTGTGTGTGTGTGTGTGTGTGTGATATTGTTGGATGTCATCAAGTTGTCTACAACTCATAGTGATTCTGTGAACAACAAATCTGAACCTTGCCCTATTAGCATGCACCATCTTCACAATCTCTGATATGCGCTGGCCCATAGCTGCAGTCACTCACTGTGTCTGTCCATCTTGTTGAGGGTCTTCCTCTTTTTCTCTGGCCCTCCACCTTTCCAGGCATAATGTCCTACTGCAAGGACTGGCTTCTTTTTGCAACATGCCCAAAGTATGTGGGATGTTTTCCATTCTTGCCTCTAGGTAAGGCAGACCCGGGCCCAAGAAGATGCAAACTAAGTGAGAATAGAAAACCTGTTTAAGGCAGGCCCAGCCTAAGAAGAGACTAGTTAAGCAAGAACAGGTAACCTGTTTAGCAGACTAGACCCTCAGGAGCAGCAGCAAATGAACAGCTCTCTATGTAAAGGAGATATAGAAGTTCAGTAGTAAATAATGGAAAAACCAGTCCAGCAGCTGGGGCTTAGCTGCCCAGTTATTAATGAGGGAATTTTAACTAACCTATGACTTTTCTGCCTGTGTCCTTCACTATCTTAAGGCCCCTTTGCACAGAAAGTTTAACTAACCA
>NW_006399759.1:18449963-18451642 GCF_000299155.1 Elephantulus edwardii | reverse complement strand
GCCCATCAACAAACGAATGGATAGAGAAGCTGTGGTATATTCACACAATGGAATACTATGCTGTATTAAAAAACAAGGAACTCATGAAATATTACTCAAAATGGGTGAGCCTGGAGGACATTATGCTAAGTGAACTATCTCAGTCACAAAAAGACAAATATTGTATAGGGCCACTGTTGTAAAACAAGACTGACATCAAGGTTGGGAGGAGACTGAGAAGGATGGGTTCAGTAATGTATACTGCATTGAAACAGATGAGGGAGAAAACTGTTTTAAGAGGGAAAATTATTAGGTATTTTTGTCATGACAGGAGTCCAGAGTGAAGGCTGTATAGTGGAGTGGACCTGGGGGGAGGTATTGTAAAATAATGAAAGAATTTTACTTTTCCAAGTACTAGGGGGGAGGGTTGGGAGGGGAGAAAAGTGCAGCAATGAATGAATGGAAATAAAAAAATAAATAAAAAGAAAAAGGAACTAACACAACAATATGCATAAAATGAATATTATGTTGAATTAAAAAACATGAAAACATAATTTTCTACTGATAGTCTTATAATAAAATGTTTTATAACATGTTATGTAGGAAAAAAGAGATGATCAAGAGATTTCAAAGTGTAGCTCTTTGAAGAAAAAGGAAAGTATTATAATGAAATGTGCAAAGAACTGGAGTTAGAAAATCTAAAGGGAAAAACATGTTTTACTTTTCTCATGTTGAAAGAATAAAAAAATTCAAAGCTCATTGCAAAATTCAGGGATTCTATGGAACAAATCTTGAATGATACAGAAGTCATAACAAGACATGTAAGAATTACAGAGTCACTGTACCAAAATTGTATGTATGTACATTCACTCAGGGAGCTCTGGCGGCCTAGTTGTAAGGAGTTGTACTTCCAACTCAGAGCCACGAGATTCAATTCTACTGTCTGCTTTATGGAAGAAAGATGGGACATCTATCATGCAATTTATAGCCTCTGAAAACTTGCTATTCGATCAGTTATGAGTCAGTTATGGCACACAACAGCCACCACATACAAATACGATTTTTGGAAGGTATAGTTTTAGGAAACAAGTTTTTTAGTCAACCATATCTAAGCCAAAGCAACAGTGAATTCAGGCTGGAAAAGAGGTTATCGTGCTGATATTGAGCTGGAGTCAGAAAATCAAAAGGGTCAAGCTTGTTCAGCATTCCTTAAGCTGAAGCAACTGAAGAACAAATTCAGGCCTCGAGTTGCAATACTTAAGGATGCTGTGGGTCAAATATTGAATGATCCAGGAAACATCAAAAGAAGATGGAAGGAGTACACAGAGACACTATACCACAAAGAAATGGTCAACACTGAAGTATTTCATAAACAACTTATGTTCAATAAGCAATGATGTTGATGAAGAAAGCTCAAGCAGTTCTGAAGGAATTGGCAAAAAACAAGACCCTAGATGGAATACCAACTGACATGTTTGAACAAACAGATGCAGCCCTGGCAGTACTCACCAGGTTGTGCCAAGAAATCTGGAGAACAGCCACCTGGCCAATTGACCAGAAGAGATCTGTATTTATTCCTATGCCAAAAAATGATGATCCAACAAAGTGGAAATTATAGAATGATATCTTTGAAAGAATTGGCAAAAAATAAGGCCCCAGGAATTGATGGCATACCAATTGACGTATTTCAACTAACAGAT
>NW_006399759.1:18414128-18432048 GCF_000299155.1 Elephantulus edwardii | reverse complement strand
GAATGTTGTAAATGTGGATACATTTCCACTATTCCTCCTCCATGCCACAATATAGTGTTATTAGCTTGAGCAGTTATAAATCCATTGCCATCCTTACTCTAACTTTTTTTTAAATTTAAATTTGTTATTAATTTCAGTGAAAATTTACAGAGACTTTGGATTTCCAATCATTCATTGTTGTGGAATACATTGTTCTTAAGAACAAATTCTTTCAATTTCCCTCATCCCCCCCACTCAACAAATTGTACAACCTCATTATTATCCTCCCCTCCCCCTGAACATCCCCACCCATCTTGGATTCTTATTCTACAGTAATGGTTTTATACAATATTTATCCTTATAGGACTGAGTTCACTCAGCATAATGCTCTCCAGTCCCTCCCAAGTTAGGTAGTAATTTACAAAGTCAGTGCTCCTGCGCGCTGCATAGTATTCCATTGTGTGAATGTACCATAATTTCTCAATCCATTTGTTTGTGGTTGGACATCTGGGTTGTTTCCATGTTCTTGCAGTGGTGAATAATGCTGCTATGAACATTGGTGTACAAATCTCCATTTGTACTTCAGTTCTCATTTTCTCAGGGTATTGGGACACCTCTTTTTGAAATGGGCACATTATAGACCTCTTCCAGTCAATTGACTAAGTAGCTGTCTTTCAAATTTCTTGGCATAGACCAGGGAGTGACTCCAGCTCTGCATCTGTTTGTTAAACATAATCATTGGTCTTCTGCCAGTTTCTTTGGAATCTTGTTTTTTGCCAATTCCTTCAGTGCAGGCTGGGCATCTTCCATCAGTACTGCTGGTTCTTGTTTTTGTGCTCCATTGAGTTGGAACAAAGTCATAGCTGACCCTTCAGCAGATTTTCAGAGGCTTTAAATTGCACAGGAGGAGATTGCCCATTGTTCTCCCCCAGAGAAGCTGATGGATTCAAACCATCTTACCACTAGCCCACTAGAGTTTGAACATACATAACTTACTGCCTAAAATTGACCTGTGGTATTAGGTACAGTAATTCTGTGAATTCCTTCCATCTTTTTTAAATATTTCCTGTATTATTCAATATTTTGCCCATAGAATCCATCAGTATTGCAAGCCAAGGTTTGAATTCCAAGTCCCCTCTCCCAAGGCCCCTGCACCTTCTTCTTCCTTCCTTCCTTCCTTCCTTCCTTCCTTCCTTCCTTCCTTCCTTCCTTCCTTCCTTCCTCCTTCCTTCCTTCTCTCTCTCTCCCCCTCCCTCTCTCTCTCATCTTCTCTTTTAAAATGACCTTATGCTTTCTTCATGTGTGAAATCCTAGACATCATCCTACAACTCATCTTCTTTCATTAGTATTCAATACATTAAATCTGTGTTTAATGGTACTGGTGTTTAAATTCAGCTGGGAAATAATCAAGGTCATATTTTGGCTCTTTGGCATTATTTTACATTTTTAACTTTAATTTGTATGTGTTGTAGTTAATTTGATAATTTGTAAAATATCATTTCATTGTTGTTGTTGTTGATTACCTTCTAGTAGAGCACAACTCATAGCGACCCTATAACCTCTCTACAACTATCAACATTTATCAAAATTTATAGAGTTTCTAGAGGCATGTTATTTAGGAAGTGGATGCCACTCCTGCTTCCATTAAATTGTGCAAATATTCTTAATGCTGATACATTTCACTATACAACATGAAAAAAAAATCAAGCTGTTCCTTTTACTTTCAATCCCATAAAATCAGAGTTTTTAAAATAAATTTTAAATTTTGGAAGCTTTGTGTCTACCCCTGTGAGCTTGATACTTTCTCAGCAATTAAAGATTCCCCTCCCCCAATGAGTTTGAAAGACAATTGGCTTTGAGCTTGTCTTTTAGTTTTTTCAGCTTAAGAAATGCTGAGGAATTTCTTCTTTTTTGTTTTATAATTCCCAATTTTCGCATATATCATTATAGTAATTTGCCTTGTCTTCTTGAACTGCCTTTTGAAATTTTTAGTTCATCTCCCTCACTTTATTCTCTTTGTTTTACCTTCTCAGAGTTCTGTTGCAATTTTCAGTCTCTGCGGCATGCATTTGGTGTTGTCATTCGCCCTTGTCTTTGTAACAACCTTTTGCTTTCTTCATGGTTAATATACTTGATGTCATCTCACACTTCGTCTGGTCTTTGATCATTAGTGTTCAATCCCTCAAACCTATTCTAGAGATGGTTTTCAAATTCAAGTGGGATAGACTCAAGATCATATTTTGTCTTAGTGTATTTGTTTTTATTTCCTTCAGCTTTAATTTTAACTTGCTCATAAGCAATTGATGATCTGCTCCATAGACATTGCTTGACCTGGTTTTGACTGCTAATATTGAGCTTCTCCAATGATTATTTCTACAAATGAAGTCAATCTGATTTCTGTGCAGTGCTTTATGTGAGGTCTATGTTTACAGTGAAACTTCTCACATTCTTTGGGCATATTTTTAGGAGAGACAAGTCTGGAAAGGACATCATCGTTAGAAAGGTGGAGGGTCAGTGCAGGAGAGGAAGATGCTCAATGATACTGATTGACACAGTAATTGTAAAACTTGGCTCAAGTAAGGCAGAGATGATGAAGATGGCACAGAGTAGGGTAGGATTCAATTCTTTCATTTATAGGGTCACTATGAGTCATAGTCCATCAGTAATCTATCAGTCATTAAAGAACCTTACAATGGCAACAAACCTAATGAGGCAGTTCTGGTGGTAAGGAGTTGCACTGTCAACACAAAGGCACGTGGTTTGAATCTACCAGCTGCTCCATGAAAGAAAAATGGGCAATCTCCTCCCATGAAATTTATAGCCTCTGAAAACCTGCTGGAGTATCAGCTATGAGTTTCCACTCAAAAGCACATAATAACAACAACCACCACCTAATGGGACAAAAGTGGTGGAAGAGTTACAATGAAAGGTACTGGGAGAATGTGACAAGCCTTCACCAATAGTGGGCACAAAGAAAAATGAGTAAATAAATAAGAATTCAATAAAAATGATTAGTTGAAAAAGAAATTTAATCAGTGTAACACAACATTCAGTTGTTGTTAATACAGTTGTTGTTGTTGTTAGATGCCATTGAATTGACTATGACTCATAGCTACCTATGAACTCCTGTGCCATCCTCATCATCCAATTTTCAGGGGTATGGCAAATAATTGAAATGATTATGGCTTGAATCAGATGCACCATAGTCTTTAAACTACTTTGTTGCTCTTTATCACCTCAGAGAAATCCTTGACAACAGATTTTTTTAATTCAATCTACCTTTTTATTTCTAGACAGCAGTTACCAAAGGTGTTGATTATTAATCCAACCAAGATTAAATCATTGACAACTTCAATCTTTTCTCCTTCTACCATGATGTCACTTATTGGCTTAGTGGTGAGGATTTTTGTCTTCTTAATATCGAGAAGCAATCCATATTGAAGGCTGTAGTCTTAATCTTCTGTAACAACTATATCAAGTTTTCTTTGCTTTTAGCAAGCAAGGTTGTGTCATCTACATAATGCAAGTGTTGATGAGTCTTCCTCCGATCCTGATGCTACATTCCTTCTCATAAATTCCAGCTTCTCGAATGATTTTCTCAACATAGAGATTCAACAAGTATGGAGAAAGGATACAGTATTGGCACATAGCTTTCTTGATTTTAAATCATGACATGGTTCCTTGCTCTGTTCAGACAACAAATAAATACATAGTTGTAATCAAATAAATAGGAAGAAGGATTGGCCATCCACTTCTGAAATATATTAGGCCTTCAAAAACCCTATGTACTGTAGCCCACACTTAAACTAACAGATGTGGCAACTGAGACTGAGCCCTCAAATTTGGAAATACAAAAGAGGAGAAACAGTTGTAAGAAGAAACTAATTACTGGACCATGAAATGTGAGAAGCAAATGTAGGAAAACTGGACATTGTTAAGAAAGAAATGGAACAAATAAATCCAAGGAGGGTGGGAGAAGGTGGAAGAAGAGAGATGAGGATGTGCAGGGGGAGAGGGATTAATCATGGGTTGTACAATTTGATGGGTGGGGTGGGGTGAGGTGAGGGAAATTGGAAGAATCTGTTCTGGAAAACAAGGTATTGGAATTTTGTCAATAAACTAGTATATATGAAAATATTGACATATTAGGCATTAGCAAAATGAGATGGATTGGCATGGGACATTTTGAATCAGGTGATCATATGATCTACTATGCTGGTGATGAAAAGGTGAGGAAAAAACAGGCCGTTTCATAGTTAAAAAGGCCATTTCTAAAAAAAAAAAAAAGGCCATTTCTAGACTCATCTTGAAATACAGTATCTTGAGTGACAGGATAAAATCCATCTGCATTCAAGGAAGACCTGTTAATACCACTATCTTTCATATCTATGCATCAACAACCATAGCCAAAGAGGAAGAAATAGATTGTTTCTACCAATTTTTGCAGCCAGAAATTGACTCAACATGTAACCAAGATGCATTAATAATAATGTGTGACAGGAGTGCAGAAGCTGGGAACCAGGAAGAAGGATCAGTAGTTGGAAAACATGGACTTGGTGACTAACAGAAATGAAGCTGAAGATAGAATTATAGAATTCTGTACAATCAATGACTTATTTGATGCAAATGATTTTTATAAGAAACATAAACACAGGCTATACACATAGATTTTACCTGATGAGATGCACAGGAATCGGATTAATTACATCTGTAGAAAGAATCATTGAAGAAGTTCAATATCAGTAATGAAAACTAGGTCAGGTGTTGATTGTGGAACAGACCATCAACTACTCATATGCAAGTTCAAACTAAAGCTAAAGAAGGTTAAATCACATCCACAAGAATAAAAATTTGATCTTGAGTCTAGCCTTCCTGAATTTAAAAACCAACTCAGGAACAGGTTTGATGTCTTGAACACTAATGAACTAAGACCAGATGAGCTGTGGGAAGATACCAAGAATATTGTCCATGAAGAATGCAAAAGATTATTACAAAGAAGGAAGAAGAAAAAAAGAACAAAATGAATGTCAGAAGAGACTTTGAATATTTCACTAGAGCACTAAGAAGTCAAGAAGTTAAGGAGCTAAATCGAAGTCTTCAAAGGGCAGCTCTGAAAGAGAAGGCAAAGTATTACAATGAAATGTGCAAGGAGCTGGAGTCAGAAAATCAAAGGGACTAACTCATTAAGCATTTCTTAATCTTAATGAGCTAAAGAACAAATTCAAACCACGAGTTGTGATGCTTAAAGATGCTATGGGCAGATTATTGAATTATTTAGAAAGCATTAAAAGAAGATAGAAGGAGTATGCAGAGTCACTGTACCAAAAAGAATTGGCTGACACAGAAGAATTTCAAGAAAAAACATATGATCAAGAGGCAATGGTGATGAAGGAGGAAGTGCAGGATGCTCTGAAGGACTTGACAAAAAAAAAAAGATCCAGGATTGATGGAATACCAATTGACATATTTCAACAAAGAGATGCTGCCCTGGAGGTGCTCACAAGATCGTGTCAAGAAATCTGGAGGACAACCACCTGGCTAACTGACAGAGATTTATATTTCTTTCCATTCTAAAAATAGGTAACTCAACAGAGTGGGGAAATTATTGAACAATATCACTAATATCACACCCTAGCAAAATCCTGCTGAAGATTATCTAGAAATGACTGTAACAGTACGTTGACAGGGAACAACCAGAAATACAAGCTGGGTTTAGGAGAAGTCTTGGCACTAGAGACATTATTGACAGTGTCAGATGGACTTTGGTAGAAAGCCAAGAGCCAGAGGAATGTCTATCTGTGTTTTATTGTCTATACAAAGACATTTGACTGTATGGATCACAATAAATTGTGGCTGACCTTGAGGAAAATAAGAGTCCCAGAACACTTGGTTGTACTTATGTAAACCTTAGTCTTTGCAATTTCTTGCTAGATGTCAGAAAGCTGGACAATGACAGAGGATAATTGATGCCTTTGAGATATGGTGCTAGAGAAGAGCATTGAATATACCATGGACTGCTAGGAGAACAAACAGTTTCATTCTAGAGAGGGTGAGACCAGGCAAGGATTCTGAAGCTTCGTCTGACATAGTTTGGACATGTTGCAAGGTGGGTTCAATGCTTGGAGAGGGACTTCATGCTTGGGAGGGTGGAGGGAAGCGCAGGAGAGGAAGACCCTTGATGAGATGGATTGATTCAGTGACTGGGGTAATGGGAATAGGTGTGTCAGAGACAATAAAATTGGCACCGGATAGAGCAAGATTTAGGGCTGCTGTATCCAAGGTCACTTTGAGTCGCTGGTGACTGGACAACACATAACAGGAACAACAGCAATCAAATAAACACTGCATATTGATTTCACAAAACATTGAAACCTATATATTTCTGGGAGGATGAGTGTGGTGTGACAAGTTTAGTCTTCAAAATGGCTTTGACTTCGCCATGTAGATAGCCTGCAATCTGTGAATGGCTTATCCATAAGTGGGGTGGCTAGTCTTGCCATTAAATAGAGTGGATCCAGCAGCAGAATGGAAGAGTCTCACCATCACCAAAGAAGAAAGCAGCATGCAGTGTGTGCCCTTCAGGACTAGAGGTTCTTGTGTCAGCTAGACTTAACAGCAGCAGCAGCAATGGCCAAAGCAGAGGACCAGAAACCTGATGTGAGACGGAGCTGACCCAGGGGCTGTTACCCCCTATGGAATTAGATAGAGACAAAAGCTTTTGTTCAAATTTATTGGAAGACTGGAGTAGGGGAGAAGGGGAGAGCCAAAATTTCTAGGACAGAGAACTTTGTAACTCTGGCCTAAAACCATGAGGGTCAAGGCTGTGGCATCTCTGAGCACATTTTGGAAGCTGTCCTGACTGTATTCTGCTACTAACCTGGATTATAACCTTTTGACTTCCCCGGTAAGCTTCTGTGTGGTCTGTGAACTATAACATCAGATTTTGGATCCAGTAAACAATACAGTTGGTGTTGGAAAGAGTAGAAAGAACTGTGGGAGCATAGAACACATGTCTAACCTCATGGGAATTGTTTTTGTGTTGTTGATGTTAATGGGGATGGTGCCTCTTTGTGAATTTAGTAGGGGTCAGATATGGCCATCTCCATGTGGCCCTTGCTCATTTTAGAATGAGAGCAAAAGGAGAATCATGGCATTTAGTAAGAGTGCTAAAGAGTCATGTATCATAATAGGAAGCTAATGGGTTATATCAAAGTTAGTTATACAATATGTACTTGTTATTTAAAAATGGAAACTACTACAGCAAAATTATTTTTTAGATTAAAGTGGCAATCTCCTCCCGTCCAATTAACTGCCTTTGAAGGATGGGCAATCTTCTCCTGTCTGATTAACTGCCTTTGAAAACCGTCGGAGGGTCAGCTATGGATCGCTTCTGACTGTACAGTATATAATAACAACAACAATGCAGACTGGGAGTGCTGGGTGGCCTAGTGGTAAGATGCTGTACTGCAGTCTCAAAGGCATGCAGTTATACTCTACCAGCTGCTATGCAGAAGGATGGGCAGTCTCCTCCCATGTGATTAATTGTCTCTGAAAACCCACTGTAGGGTCAGCTATGGGTTGGTTCCAACTCAACAGTACACAGCAATGGTATGGGCTTGCATGTGTGTGTGCGTGCTTTCTCTCTCTCTCTCTCTCTCTCTCACACACACACACACACACACACACACACACACACACGGGAAAGACGCTTGAAAGCATTTTGTTAACTAGCTTTTATTGTGAAATAACACAGCATAAAACTTAGCAGTTTCAAACAATAATACTTTCTCATAATTCTGAGAATAAATTGGACATTTCTCCTGATTTGGGCCTGATAAGCTGATCTCATATCAGTTACTGAATTTAGCTAAGAATGAATGGTCTAGAATGTTCTGACTGATATGCCAGATAGTTTGTTCCATATCAGCTGAGATAATAGCAATCACTTTCCTCCATGTATCTGTTATCATCTAGATAACTAGCCCAGCTCTTTAATATTATTGTTACATGCCTTGTAAGAGTAGCATGAAAGGCCAAGTCTAATGTATAAGCACTTGTTAAGTATTTACTTATCAGTTTGCTGAAGTTCAATCGGCCAAAATAAGTCTAAATTGCTAAACAAAAGTTAAAGATTGAGAAACTAGACTTTACCTCTCTATAAAGGTGCTGCAGAGACACCGTGCAAAAGAATATGATTACAGGGATAGGAAGAAAAATATTGTCCATAGGAAGTAGGAATGGGACTAGGGGAAGACTGAAGGGAGAATTGAGGAGAGTTGAGGGGGCTTAGAGAACAGTTATTCCAAGATTGGAGTGTTGTAACAATGGCAAGACTTAGTAAGCACAAAGAAAGCTAAGCAAATGACAGTTTAAATAGGACAATTATTGTCATGTGTCGTCGAGTTGCCTGCGAGTCATAGCCATATGTGCAACATCCTTAAACCCTGCTCTATCCTATGCCATTATTATTGTCTCCAAAACACCTACGCCCATTATCCCAGCCACTGACTGAATCTACCTCATAGAGACTCTTCCTCTCCTGTGCTATCCCTCCCCCCTCCCAAGCATGACATCTCACGCCAAGGACTGGTCTTTCCTTGCAACATGTCCAAAGTATATCAGATGAAGTGTCAGAATTCTTGCCTCCAAGGAGCAGCCTGGTTTAACCCTCTCTAGGACGAATCTGTTCGTGTTCTTAGCAGTCCATGGTATATTCAACACGCTTCTCCAACACCACAGCTCAAAAGCACCAATTCTCCTTCTATCATCCCTAGTAATTGTCCAGTTCTTGGACACATGACAAGTGATTGCAAAGACCATGGCCTATATCAGGTGCACCTTAGACTCCAGAGTGATACCATTGCTCTTAAGTATTTTGGAGAGGTCCCTGACAGCAGACTTTCCCACCACAATACATCTTAATTACCTGACTGCTGGTGCCAAGAGTGTTTATTGAGGAGCCAAGTAAACTAAAGCTGTTATTATTGCCACTTAGGAAGTACAAAAACAGTTGTAAATGAAATGAAATATATAATTGTGGTCAATAATTACACGCTGGTGGTGTTTGATCCTATTATATACCTTTTAGCATATTTTAACTTTAAAATGAGAGTATTTACTAATTTGATAAAAGTAAAATTAATTTAGAGTAACATGAACAAATAGGGAACAGTGGCAGAGTCACTAAGGGATATAAAGTTAGGGAAAGGTTAGATCTAACAATTAAGGGCTTTCATGAAGTATGTGATAGGGAATTCTTATGGTCTATAGCTGCTAACCTCAAGGCTGCATGTCTCTGGCATTTCTAATCCACCAGTAACTTCCTCGAGTCTCTTCCTGTTGTGATTTACAGCCTGGGGAACCTAATGGAGGGTCTCTATGAATTGGAATCTCTCAGTTAGCTGACTCGAGCTGAGCTAGTGAGACTAGCGTCAGTGAGCAATGAGGAGAGGAGATATATTGATGTGGCTGATGAGAAAGAGAAGCACTGAGGTAAACCACTTCCACAAGAAGCAAGGCTCTAAAAGTGAGGGAGGGAGATAGGGTGCTAGAAAGGGAGAGGTGCTGATTTGATGTACAGCCTCTCTCTCAATGTAGCTAACTTTGTTCTAATCATCATTTCAAAGACTAGTTCCAAGTAGTGATTTATTAGGAACAGATTACATTAAATGTTCAATCTGCTAAATTGTCTAAACCAGTGGTTTTAACGCTGTTGTGACTGAATTATTTTCCACTTTGAATTTTTTGTTGTTATCACATGTTTTTAGTGATAGAAGACAAGCTCAAATGAAAGAAAAGAAAAAGATTTTTTTTAAGTACTATGGATTTTTACATATATGTCCTGCATGGTGGGAACTCTGGTGGTCTGTGGTAAGGAGATGCGCTGCAATTTCAAAGGCATGCAGTTCAAATTTACTAGCTGCTCCGCAAGTAAAGGATAGGCAATCTCCTCTCAAGTACTTTACTACCTCTGAAAATCTTCTGGAGGGTCAGGTATTGATTGACTTCAACACGACAGCATACACCACCAACATCCCCGAAGTATGAAACATGTCCTAAGTGGACACTAGTGATATGATTGGTTATTTTTATGTACCATTGAGTCAGAATCATAGCCAATTCTTCAGTCAGTTTTCAGAGGCAGTTAATCTGCGCAGGAGGAGATTGCCCATCCTCCTCCTCTAGAGAAACTGGTGGATTTGAACTACCTACCTTTGGGATTGCAGCTCAGTTTCTTGCCCCTAGGTTACTAGAGCTCCCTCTGATGGGAAAGATGTGGCTCGTTTTGTCAGTCACACAGTTCTACAGATACCTACAAGGTGGCCACATGTACTACAAATAGGAGAGCAATTTTCTCTGACATTTCAGAGACTGAAAATGTTGGTGGGCAATACACATCCCCTCAATGTCCTGAAAGAATTAAATTATCTTTTACAGGTCCCAAGGAATCCTCAAACCCTTCTGGGGTTTATTAAGTTAAAATTTTATTCATGTTATTGTTGTTGTTAGCTGCCCTCAAGTCGAGTATGACTTATAGCAACTATATGAACCACAGACCTGAACCCTGTTCTATCCTGCACCATCCTCACCATCTTTGACACACTTGAGCACAGTGCTACAGTCACTGTATCAATCCTTCTTGTTGGCAGGTCTTCCTTTCATGACCCTCTATCTTTCCTAGTCTGATGTCCTTTTCCAAAGAATAGCCTCTAGTAGCAACATCCCCAAAGTATGAAAGACAAAGCTTCCTCATTTTTACCTCCATGAAGTACTCCAGCTGCACTTTTCTAAGCATCTGTTTGCTCTTTTGACAGTCCATAGAATGAATACTCAGTGCTCTTCTCTATTACCACAACTCAAAGCATCAATTCTTCTTCTATCATCCTTATTCATTGTCCAGCTTTCAAATGTATAGCAAGTGATTGAAAAGACCATGGCCTGAATCAGGCACACTTTAGTCTGCAGACTGATATCATTGCTCTTCAGTATTTTGGAGAGATCCCTGACAGTAGACTTGCCCGATACAATGCATCTCCTGATTTTCTGACTACTGGTACCAAGGGTGTTGATTATTGATCCAAGTGAGATGAAATTATTGACAATTTCAATCTTTTCTTCATCTTTCATGGTGTTGCTTGTTGGCCTGGTGGTGAGGATTTTTGTTTTCTTGGTTGAGATGTAACCCATGTTGAAGACTGCAGTCCATGATCCTCTTGCTGTGCTAGTATTTGTAGTGATGATCCAAAAATAAAGATGGCTCCAACTTTTGTTACTTCAACACAAATAGTGGCACAAAATTGTACTTGGCAACTGTTCTATTATTTATCATCACTCACAAGCAGTTGATAAAATGCTGAATTATTTTTAAAAAGGAATAAAAAGGGAGCTCTGGTAGCCAAAAATGCAATCAGAATGTTCAAGAGAAAATCCAAGTTTTGGAAACCTTTTATCAACCACTGTGAGCTTTACAACTTAAAAATAATGAAAGATTTCTTTTGTTTCTTATGGGAAATAAAATAAGGGTAATATTTTGAAAGTGTATAGCAAAATCTATCAACATTTAGAATGTCAATTCAGTGAACCAGTATTTTACAAATGACCAAAACAACTGATGACATCAGATTGAAGGCAGAAGCAGAAGTGAGGATTTAGCTACCTTCAGTTATATTCCTAATTGACTCTTCAACAGGTTTTCAGGTGTAAATTGCACAGGAGAAGACTGCCTATATTTCTTTTAACAGAGAAGCTAGTGGATTCAAACAACTCCTTACCCACTAGGCTACCAGACCTTCCTACCTTCAATTAAGCCAAACATCAAGAGATATGTAAGACATAGGGAGCTCTGGTGGCCTAGTGGCAAGAAGCTGCACTGTAATCCCGAAGGATTGCAGTTTGAAGCCACTAGATGCTCTGCCGGAGATGGAGGGCCAATTTCCCCCTGTGCCACTTGGATCCGATTTGACAGTAACAACAAGGGGAAAAAAATCTTAAATAAAACTATTATTCTCAGTATTCTTTAATTTTAGGAAATAGTTCTTTCTTTTTTAAATTTTTACTATTTTATGTGTGTGTACCGTCAAATTGGATCTGACTGGTACAAGAGGAGATTGTCCCTCTTTCTCCAACAAAGCATCTGGTGGATTCAAACTGCTCACCTCTGGGATTGCAGTGCAGCTTCTTGCCACTAGGCCACCAGAGCTCGCCAGAAATAGTTCTTTTTCATAAGAATATATTATTCATGTTAGCATGTTGTATTCAGGTGCAGTTGAGTAGACTATGACTCATAGTGATCCTATAAATAACAAATCTGAACCTTGCCCTGTCCTGTGACATTTCATGGTGTCTGCCATGCTCAAGCCCATTGTTGCAGTCATCACTATGTCAACCAATCTCCATGAGAGTCTTCCTTGCTTTCAATGACCTTCTACCTTTCCCAGCAGGATGTCTTTCTTCAAAGATTGGCACCTCTGACAACATGCCCAAAGTATGTGAAGTGAAATTTCATCATTCTTACCTCTAAGGAGCACACTGTTTGCCCTTCTTCCAAGATAGACTCGTCTGCTCTTTTGGCAGTCCATTCAATACTCCAGCAATACAACTTATGGGCATTGATTTGTTATGTTAACATCTGTGTTTACATATACTGTCTTTATTATTATTAAACAATAATTTCTGTTTTAAAAAGTCTCAATTTTAATATCTAATAAGATAACTATAAATATTTATTGACCAGACAAAAGTTCTTTCTGTTACTTTTGTGATTGCTGAGAGTATAGAAAGGTTCTATGAGAACCATTAATATAAGCTTTCGAAACGTCGTGATGAGTCCAAACAGGTTTGTCCTGGAGAGGTAGAAACCAAGCTGCTCCTTGGAGGCAAGGATTATGCAGCTCCATTTCATATACTTTGGGCATGTTGCCAGGAGGGACCAGTCCCGGGAGAAGGACAACATGTTTGGAAGAGGGGAGGGACAGCACAAGAGAGGGAGTCCCTGGATGAGATGGATTGACTCAGTAACTGAGGTAATGGGGGTGTGTGTACAAGAGACACTATGAGTCGCAAACACCTTGAAGCCTTGAAGGCACATAACAACAAGAAGAAATGCCATGATGGGGTCTCTTATGACTTAGTGATAAGGAGTTGCACTGCTAACACAAAAGCATGCAGTTTAAGTTCATCAGCTATTCCACAGAAGAAAGTTGGGCAATCTTCTGTAATCTTCTGTGTGATTTACAAATTCATAAAAACTACCTGAGGGTCAGTTATGAGTTGGTTCTAACTTTACAGAAAACAAGTGCCATGGTGGATAATATTGTTGTTGTTGTTAGATGTAAATTTTTTTAACAAAGAAGACAAATGGATCAAAGATTTCCAAAATTATTATCACTGTGTGTTTAAATCGTTCTTAACTTCAATTTATATATTGGCAAATCTGTACTTTCAGAGGTAACTCATGGTTGCTGTGATGCTGAACACTGTGAAACTGATGTGTCAAATGCAATAATGGTTATCCATGGTGGATAGTGTTTGGGTGAACTCCCCGATTAAAACAAGCTTGGAAGCAGGAGTGGCATCCACTTCTGAAAGAGCTTGCCTCCAGAAACCCTATGAACTTGGAGAAATGATGAAAGTTATACAAGTGTTCAGGTCTTTCGTTCATAGGGTCGCTATGAGTCACCTATGACTAGACCGCACTTACAACAACATCAATCTGTACTTACTTGTCAAAGAAATTTTTTTTTCTGAATCTTACTTATATCACCATAAGATGGAAAGATTTAATTTCTAATGAAGCCTTAATTTCACTTACTCTGATGAAAGCAGAAGGCAATCATGACTTGGAATATTTTTACCAGAATTTAATTACTCATCTCCACTCCCTCAAGGTATTTTGTGTCTCCTAACATTAGTAATTATGTCTTCTATCCAAATTAAGCATGTGGTTTCTATTTTTAATTGCTCCGGGATATTAAAAAGCATAATTGGTAAGTGTTGCCCAACTACTTTGAAGAACAAAATACTATGCCATTATCACCGTGGGAAAATTACTTTTCCCTGCACTTGGTGAAAACCACTGCATGAGCTCACAAAATTGAATTTTAACCTTAAGGGTTTCTAGTATGAAGAGAGTGGTATATGGCTAGCATCCTTCTTGTTCTTTTGCTGTTAAGTTCCAGAAACAACCAGAAGATTGAAAGAAACAGAGTCAACTCATTGTTCAGCAAAACTGGGACTAGATAGAATTAACGCAGACTAACTGTGAATTATGGCTGTTAAAAAGCAGATGAGAGGACTCACAGGCTGCGTTGGAGTGGATGACAGAGAGGTGAAGCTCACGAGCAGCTGGATGCAGAATGTGTCAGCATAGACTTCATAAGGTGAGGAACTCACCTGCAGGTGTTGCTGTGTGTGTCTTCTTGGTGATGGCCTGTGGGAGGGCTGAGTGAACAAGACAGGTGGCAGTAGACCCCTGATTTATTTATTCCAGAGCCCGCCTGATTTACTTCAGAATACTCTGGAAGCAGGAGTGGCATCCAGTTCTGAAATGGCTTGCCTCTGGAAACTCTATAAACAGTGCTCAAGCCTTTCATTCATAGGGTCACTATGAGTCATTTACGACTCGACAGCACCTAACAACTTAACAGTAGAATACTAACCAGGGAGCTCTGGTGGCCAAGTGGCAAGAAGCTGTGCTGCAACCCTGAAGTCACATGGCCACCAGCTGCTCTGCATGGGAAAAGGATGGGCGATCTCCTCTTGTGTGATTAGCTCTGAAAATCCACTAGAGGGACAGCTATGGGTCGTTTCCAACTCTACAGAATGCAACAACAACACAACAGAATACTAAGCGGAGATGTCAGCCATATTTCCAGGAAGCACTTTGTCTGCAACAGCAGAAGAGAGAGCCGTGGATAGTTAGACCGGAAGGCCAAACTTTAGCCTTTCCTACACACAGTGTAATGACTGTAAGTAAATAAAGTAAATGGAAATAACTTCATCCCCTCAATAAAACTCACTGTGATCAAATCAATTCTGACCCATGGTGACCCTCCATTGGTTTCTGAGGCTGTGAAGTGCCCTGGAGGAGGCTGCTGACCTTTCTCCTGAGGAACTTATGGTGGATTTGAACTATCAGACAGGGATATTCTTTGGGTTAGCAGCTCCACGCAGTATGTGGTCTACAATCCAGAACTCCTGTGAACTCGATAGACTGGTCCACTGGCTTGACTTCTTCAATTTTTAGGGATTGCTTTTTCACCTTAATTTAGTAATTAACCAAAATATTAGTATGCCTCCAAAATCAAATCTATAAAATAAAACCTTTTCGGAGATTCCAGGGAATCCTTGTCCTGTCTACACTATTTCTTTTCTTCCTCATCAATATTTTTAAATGAAAAAATAATTTCATCTCTACATAATGAATCACCTACAACTCTCCGACATTTAACAACAACAACAATAACAAACAACAACAGCAACATAATATATTCCTCTGGAACTCCCTTTCAGCCAAGGTCCATCTAACATTACTGATAATATCCCTAGTACCAGGGCCTCTTCTAAACCCAGCCTGCACTTCAGGCAGGTCTCTGTTGATGTGCTGTTCCAGTTGTTTCTGGATAATCTTAAGCAGAATTTTGCTTGCATGTGCTATCAGTGATATTGTTCTGTAATTTCTGCACTCTATCGGGTTACCTTTCTTTGAAATGGTAACAAATAGAGATCTCTTCCAGTCAGTTGGCTAGGTGGTTGTTCTCCAGATTTCTTGGAACTTGGTGAGCACATCCAGGGAGGCATCTGTTTGTTGAAATATGTCAGTTGGTATGCCATCAATTTCTAGGGCCTTCTTTTCTGCCAATTCTTTCAGAACAGCTTGAACTTTTACCACATGCTCTTGCTCATGCATAGTTTCATGAAATTCTTCTGTGTCCACCAATTCCTTTTGGTACAATGACTCTGTTTACTCTTTCCATCTTCTTTTAATGCTTCTTGGATCTTTTACTATTCTGCCCAAAGCATCGTTAAGTATTGTAACTTGAGGTTTGAATTGGTTCCTCAGTTCCTTCAGCTTAAGAAATGCTAAGGGGGTTTGGCCCCTTTGATTTTCTGACTCCAACTCCTTGCACATTTCATTGTAATACTTTGTCTTCCCACTCTGCCATTTGAAATCTTCTGTTCAGCTCCTTAATATCTTTTTTTTCCTTGTCCTCCAAATATCTTTTTTCCCTAGCTGCTAAAAAATAGCCGAATATTTGTTGTTTGTTTTTTATATTTGTTAATTAAACTTTTAAAATTTATTATTAATCTCAATGAAAATTTACAGAGACTTTGGATTTCCATTCATTCATTATTGCACTTTTCTCCCCTTCCAACCCTCCCCCCTAGTACACTACCCTCTTGGAAAAGAAAAAGAAAAATTCTTTCACTATTTTACAAACCCTCCCTCAGGTCCACTCCACTATGCAGCCTTCGCTCTGGACTCCTGTCATGACAAAAATACCTAATCACATATCCCTTTTAAACAGTTTTCTCCCTCATCTGTTTCAATGCAGTATACATTATTGAACCCATTATTCTCAGTCTCCCCCCAACCCCGATGTCAGTCCTGTTTTACAACAGTGGCACCATGCAGTATTTGTCCTTTTGTGACTGAGATACTTCACTCAGCATAATGTCCTCCAAGGTCACACATTTTGAATATCCAAGGTCACACATTTTGAATAATATTGCATGAGTTCCTTGTTTTTCAATGCAGCATAGTATTCCATTGTGTGAATATACCACAGCTTCTCTATCCATTCATTTGTTGATGGGCACTTAGGTTGTTTCCAACTCCTTGCTCTTGTGAACAAAGCTGCAATAAACATGGGTGTGCAGCAGCTCCTTAATATCTTGATTTTTTTCCCTTTGCTTTGGCTTCTCAGCACTCTAGTGCAATATTCAGACTCTCTTATGATGTCCATCTTAGTCTCTTTCTTCCTCCTCTGTCTTTGTAATGAGCTTTTGCATTCTTTGTGGATGATATTCTTGATATCCTCCCACAGATCATTTGGTCTTGTAAAGGCAGTTGACTGTATAGATCACAACAAACTGGCTGATTCTGAGAAGAACGGGAATCCCAGAACACTTGATTGTGCTTTTGCAAAACCTATACTTGGACTAGGAGGCAGTCATCAGAACAGAGCAAGGAAATACTGCATGGTTCAAAATTGAGAAGGGTGTAGCCCAGGGATGTGTCCTATCTCCATTCTTTTTCAACCTATATGCAGAACAGATCATCCAGGAGTCTGGGCTCTATGAGGAGAAATGTGGCATCAGGATTGGTGCGATCAACAATCTGTGTTATGCAGATGACACAACCCTGCTTGCAACTCTGGAGGACCTGAAGCACTTGCTACAGAAGGTCAAGGACTACAGCTTTCAATATGGATTGAAGCTCAACATCAAGAAAACAGAGATTCTCACCACTGGGCTGATATGCAAGATTATTATAGACAATGAAGAGATTAAGATTTTTAATAGCTATAGTTTGCTTGGCTCCACAATCAACACTCTTGGTAACAGAAGCAAGGAAATTAAAAGATGGGTTGCATTGGGAAAGTCTCTGTCAGAGACCTCTCCAAAGTACTGAAGAGCAACGATGTCAGTCTGGAGACTAAGGTGTGCCTGATCCAAGGCATAGTCTTTGCGATTACTTGCTATGCATCAGAAAGCTAGACAATGACTAAGAAGATGGGAAAATTGATACCTTTGAGCTGTGGTGTTGGAGAAGAGTATTGAATATACGATGGCCTGCTCAGAGAACAAATTGATTTGTCCTGGAGAGGGTGAGACCAAGCTGCTCCTTGGAGACAGGGATTCTGAAGTTTCATCTGGCATACTTCAGACATGTTGAAGGAGGGACCAGTCCTTGGAGAGGGATGTCATGCTTGGAAGTGTG